>NW_027206512.1:15457349-16057349 GCF_024711535.1 Dipodomys merriami | reverse complement strand
ATGAATTCATTATAGAAATTTACAGCAATTGTACATAGCCAAGAAAACAGAGCTATGTGAAAGGAGAGAGCAAGACTGTCCTTTGGAAACAATCTTACTCAAACTAAGATGGCCCTGGTGACACTTCATAGAACCCCTAGCTGATAATTGCTTGGCAGAAGAGGAAGACCAGAGCTTCATACAGAAAAACACAGAGTGATCATAGAACATTCGATACATTTTCATCCTCTGAGAAGCATTCTGAAAAGTCACTTTTTGACTTTCTTTTGTTGTTGTGTGGCTTGAACTCAGGGCCTGAGCTTTTTCACTCAAGGCTAGTGGTCTACTACAGCTCTACTTCCAGCTTTCTGGTGGTTAATTGGAGATAAGAGCCTCATGGACTTTTCTGCTGAGCTGCCTTTGAACCATGATCCTCAGATCTCCTCCTCCTGAGTAGCTAGAATTACAGGCCAGAGCCATAGGCACCTGGCACTCTGACATTTCTAGACTACAATTTCTGTTCCTCATTAGGACTAGGAAACCACACAATAAACTGAGGTTTATTCATTGGATTGAAAAGCAATTTAGTTAATGGCTTCTCTCCCATTTTACCAACAAAGTAGTGGTTTATTTAGATCTCATATAAACAAAGTAAAATACATGGAGCTGGAAGGGGCAGCTGTGGAGTCAAACAGGGAATATTGGAACCGTTGCCAACACATTTGGTGACATCTAGGGAGTATTTTGTTGGTTGGTTAGTTGGTCATCTTTGAGCCAAATGAAACTCTTAAGTCAGCAAAGGGAAAGTGCAAACCTCACTGAACATAAAGTACTGAAACACAGTCCCTGGAAAAGCTGGCCTTGCTTCTTACTCCTCACTAGGCCTGCAGAAGTTCAGCCCTGTTGACAGTGCAGCAGGAGAGTAGATCCTCAGGTCACACCGATTTCACACTTCATACAGCTGCCTGGGCAAGACTCAGAGCCAGCAAAATTACCAGGAATTATCAGGGAAAAGAGATTCATTTCCTTCTGAAAACTTAAGTATATGGGCTGGGCCCACATACACCTATAAAATCCCTGTTTAAAGACCTTCTATGCATTTGATTTAGCTTTTCCAGTGACCTTGCTTTGTTTGAGATGTAGGATTGCCTGTAATCTGCAGACTTCCTTGATACAGCAAAGGACAGGAAGTGGGTGGAGACCCCCAGAACACTGGGGTTCTTCTACTAAAATGTCCCTAAGTATCTTTGAGCTACTCAGAATTCTGCTTCCCTTCTCCCAGCTCCCAGTTCTTGAGTGGAACAAACTGGGGCTGGTTTCTCTAGACTTACATTTCAGCTTTTCATTTATGCATACATTCAATTCATTTACATAACTCATCCAATGCTTGGATACACAGTGAACAAAATGGGTAAAAGATAAGAAAAGCCAGGGAAGTAGCTCAATGTCACATGGCCAATGGAAGGCAGCTGGGATTTAAACCAGGCAGACTGGATCCAGGAAGCCCACAGTCTTACTATAGGCCTCTATACTCCCTAGCAGGCTTGTTAATTTGTGACTCTAAGACCAGACTAGTAGCAGGTCAGGCAGGCATACACTCAGAACTTCTAGAGACAATGATCTCGAATCCTCAAAATGGCTTCACTGATCAATATTTTAAAATAAGATATTGTGTCTGAATGTCACAGTATGATGTCAGTAAGTACAAGTACTTAGTCTCCTTCCAACAAGATGCAAGGTGAGCCAAATTGCTGAGAGCACAATATTGAAAGAAGGTAGGAAGGACCCCACTGGGGTAGAAGTGGAGGCAGGGGCTAAGGCCCAGGATATCCATCAATGTTTCTCTGGCTCAAGACTTTGCCTAGAGCAAATCTCACTAGTGTCAAATAATTCAGATTTGGGATTTTATCAGGCACATTTCTGAGAACAATTGGATTATCTGGTTCAAATAGCTCAAAACAAAATAAAATAACAGCCAATTGGCTCACCCCCTACTGTTTGACAACAAATAGGTGCATTCTTACTTTGGCAACTGGCTTGTCAATCAGCGGGCTTGTGAAGCAAGCTGAGCTTACACTGCTGTACACAGGTTTCCATGGCTGCTCCTGCAGGAGAGAAAACAGAAGAGACTTCAGGGACTTGGCTGACTTTCCTGCTGCATGGAGCCATTCTCCACTACTTACAACAGTGCCTCAAGCACTGGAAGTTGACAGCTGGAACTCTAAATACCTGAGTCAGCATTCTGCACAGCTTTGTCTGTCTGAAGCCTGTACAAACCCATTTACCCTTGCACAGGGACAGATTTCCAAACCATTTATGACATTTTGAAAAATCCATACACATGTGTTGACAGAAATTCAGAATAATTTTAGCTTTATCTGCTAAGGTCTCTTCTGACAGCATAGATCGGGTTGTGTGAATCTTCTTTTTTCCTTTTCCTTTTTAAAAAATAACTTTACTCATACTTCTTTGCCTAGAAATAATGTGATAGTGTGTAGGATAATTTCCTAAGTTCTTTACTTACTATTTAGAACCTAAATAACTCTTTACGTACTTTTGCGGCTTTATCTCTGTCTCCATCTCACAATTTACTTTAAATCTTGTCCAAGTTTTTGTTGTGGGGGCAGTAGTGGGATATTTTTTTGTGCGTGCATTAGTATCTAATTTATGTCTTTTGTTTATGCTGCGCCTAGTTCCTAAAATACCTTTACTGTCTCCTTGTGAGTGCCTTAAATAGACTATAAACTACAGTCAAATACCCCAGGAAACATTTCAACCAGTCTCCTCCACTTCTAAACTTTTTCCTTGACTCAGGGGCCGATGGCTCTCATTGCTGGAGATCATATCACAGTCTGCTAGGAGAGTCATTGAGGACAGAAAGCTTATGTTTGGTTGTCTTGAATCTAGCAGAGTTCTTACACATTATAGACTTTTGTCTCACAATTAGTAAACTTTTCCTTACTCAGCTGAGTCTTTTAATGTATGTATCAATTTCCATAAAATTTCACTAGATCCTGCTGTCTCCAGCGACTAGCCTCAATTCTTACAATGTACATTTCTCCAGTCTTGTAAAAGAGACATCAGGAGACTTGTTATTGAACAACAACAAAAAACCTTAACTGTAAATATTAATAAGCCCCATAAAATTAAAAATAAACTTTAACAGTGAGTTAGCAAACATTGACCCATCCCCCCTCCTGCTGTTCATTAATTGGCTATGTTTCTTGGGGTAAAGGAAGATTTCCTAGCAGTCTTTGCAAAGAAATGGAGTCTGACCCTCCAGAATCTTTTTTCCTGCTATAATGAGTTATCTTGACTCCAACCTCAATGGGGCAATTTATTTGTACTCTCCACCATAGTGGCCCTGCTTATAATTGTGGTTTCGGTTATTCACACACATCTCATGGGGTCTTTTGAGACTAATTGCTGAGATATCTATGGCCTAGAAAGGCAAAGGATATTGTCTGAGAGGGGATCCTGCAATTTCCCCTCAAGAGAAATCAAGCAAACCTCCGATGCTTCCCAGGGTCAGAAAACAGGGTCTAATGGTTGGATTCTGATATGTGGATTGCTGCCCATTAGGAGTTAAACTGAGACCAGCAACTCATTTCACAGGTCATGTTCCAGCCATCAAAGTGTAATTACCATCAAACCCCACTGGCTCAGGTCCCAACCATATTAGTGAATGCATGAGTGAAAGTTCCAAAGGATCACATTACCAACTTCCACCTTCCAGAGATAAAAAGACAGTGAATGGCACCAGGGAAAAAGGCTAAAATATATCAAGTTCAGACTGCAACTTTTTTTTTTTTAATGAAAATCACAGTTGTGCTGTGTTGATGATCTGGAAACATGATTCTGCTTCTAGGAAGCCAATCTGCAGAAGTAATAGATGAATCTAAAGAACTCTGCCCTCCAATCTGAGATTGGTCCAGTTGCTATGGCAACATGTACCCAGTTTTCTAAGGTAGGGGTTTGTGCAGCCCAGTTTTCTTTAGACCAAACATCCAGTCCCTTTGATGCCTTTGCATTAGTTATAGGTAAGACTAAAATAACCCAGCTGTTGTCAAACATGACTTTTTTATGTAGAAAATGTTTATTTGGTAAGAAAAGTAACTTACAATTTTGGACCATGTAGAAAAAGGGAATTTCTGAAATAAGTATATGCAAAACAGAGTGATTATTAAAGTGTTTTATTTTACTATTCCTTTTCTCATTCCAGTCTTTCTCCAGGGTTTTGTTTGGGAGGTTGGAATTCCCTTTCCTTCCCTTCCCTCCTCTCCTGTCCCCTCCCTCCAGTCCCCTTGTCCCCTCCCTTCCCCCTCCCATTCCTCCTTTCCCTTCCTTTCTCCCTCCCTCCCTGAGTACTCTCTCTCTCTCTCTCTCTCTCTCTCTCTCTCTCTCTCTCTCTCTCTCTCTCTCTCTCTCTCTCTCTCTCTCTCTCTCTCTCTCTCTCTCTCTCTCTCTCTCTCTCTCTCCATTCTGGAGCTTTTCAGGTCCTGGATACTGGCTCTTAGCTTTTGCAGTCAAGGCTGGCACTCTACCACTAAAGCTATACCTCCACTTCTGTTTTTTGGGGGGTGACTTTCCTGTCCTGACTGGCTTTGAACCTCGATCCTCAGATTTCAGCCTCCAGAGTAGCTAGGATTACAGGCAAGAGACACTGGCACCCAGCTTGGTGTTTACTTTTGTTTCCTTCATGACTCATCTCTTGATGAACGAGGTTTTTGTGGATACTGAAGATGCACTCAGAACAAGGAAAACTGAATAGACAATTATAGAAAAGATGTTGAGCCCTGCCACCCCAGACAAATTAGCCATCTTCCCCAGATTTCTGCAAAATGAGAGCAACTGCTGTCCCTTTATCTTCTCATGATAACATTCAGAGCATTCCAAAAAAAAGCTACAGAGCTTCTCAGAGACCTTCATAAGAAATATACCTCGTGTTAGTTTTCTAAGATTGGGCTCCCAAAAGGAGATCAAACCAGGAAGACTTTGAACTGTAATTATAGCCTTTACTGTTTATCTTGGTGCCTGAAATATAAGAGCAACTGCTGGGGCAAAAGGACAGAAGTAGTCCAGGATTTTAAGCAGGAAAGAGGGGGTCATCTGGCAGCGTGCCTGGCTGACTGAGCATGGCAACTGGGCCAGGTGGCACCTGCTTAGCAGCTATCACTGGGAAGCACAAAAGATCTTAAAAACTGTGAAGGAAAGAGGCATCCTCCCTCAGAAATCTGACATTACACTGTCTATAAAATATAGGCAATATATGTCCATCAGCTTCCTACCAAATAGAACAAAGTGTTCTATTTGGGAATGGAAGCAGAGTCTACATTAATGATTACAATTCCTTCCTCTAACCTCACCCTGTCACTTTATTTCCATCTCATTTTCTTTTTGCACTGAGAACAAGTGTAACTGCATCTTGTATCTGTGAAATGCATGTGCTTTGAAAGAGCTGTTAAGAAATCATTTAGCCATGCTTCACAATGCTCAAATGCCACGAGAACTGTTTCTGGAACCTGGGATGCTTAAGAGAATGGTGACATTTCCAACACTCAGTGGGAAAGGAGGAAAAAGAAAGTTTCTGGCACAGGATGTGTCCCTGATAACTGATATTTTCCCTGGCCCCTGCTCTCCCTGCCCCCAACCTGGTAGCTAAGATCAACTCAGAGTGACTTGGTTCACCCCACCCATCCCAGCTGGAGCTCCTTCCTTGGAAGGGTCAAGTACACAGACACAGGGTGAGGTGGCCTTGGGAAAGGAGGAGAACTGGGTGGAGGGCGCTGACTCACTCAGCTGCACCAGACTTCCTCCCATTTTGGTAAACTCCAGTACACTGCACATACTGCTGAATCCTCCACCTTTTTTTTTTTTTGGCTATTATTACAGACATTTGAGCAGAGAAAGGGTCACAGGGGAGAACAACTCAGAGGCATGATAGTTTTTAAGTTTCCTAGGCAAGGATTCTGTGAAAGCCTGACCTGCTTGTGCAGCCCCCAGAGCTTCCCGCTGTCCTCATTTCCCTTCAATGCTCTGCTAAATTTTTGCATTTAAATTTCCATTTCTTGGCTGTTTGCCATGTTAATTTTTTTTGACGTCTCCTGTGCACTTATCTTCCTTCACAAGGTTTTATGCATCTTCCTTACCACCTGCATCTACCACGAGCCTGCCATTATGTAGAACATTAAAACAAGTATTGTGGGAAACATTCCATATCAATGGCACTAGGGAAGGAGAATGCACATTATGGCCCTCCTGCACCCATGGGTCTCCTACAGTCTTTATCCAAAGGTGTGTGTATTTACGTCAACTTCATTTTGTGTGACACTTTTGTGTCCACCTGGGATGACAGGTTATTTTCTAAATTTATACTTAGTCCAGATTGAGAGTGTTTATAATATTTAGTCACATCCAAAAGGTAGTATGTAATGTATTTGATAAGTTGATGCTTTTATATTGTTTCTCTTTTTCTTCCCCTACAATTAAAAACACTTCCCTTTTATCTTTCATTTCTAAAAGCATAATTCCTGGAACAAAGATGAAAACATGTCTATAGTTGTTCTTATCCAAAAGGATTGGTTGGCATGGCCATTTGTAATATACAGTGTATATGATATTCACATGTATGAGTGTATTCATACTACATGCACACACACACACATACACACACACACACACACACACACACACACATGTATGAGCAAGCACCAGTTCTAGGACTTGAATGAGACTTGAACCCAGGGCTTTGTGCTGTCTTAAGACTGGCTGCCTACCACCTAAGCCACAGTTTCATTTTAGCTTTGTTTTTTAGGGTGGTGAATTGGAGATCAGAATCTCATGGACTTTCCTGTCCAGGCTGACTTCAAACCTTAATCCTCAGATCTCAGCCTCCTGAGTAGCTAGGATTACAGGTGTGAGCGCCTGGCACCCAGCTATTGCCCCTATTATTTAAAACAACAAACACATGAGGAAAATGTCATGTTCACCTTGTCTTTCAGGCTGAAGATACTAAGTGTCATAAGGGTTGCATAACTCAGTGTGAGATGATGAACAGTGACCGTTGATGACTTCACTGGTTTAAAGTGCTACTCTACCCAACACCTCACTTTTTTCAATCAGCAATTGCTTACTGGGTGTCTAGTGTAAAATTTCTTCAGCCTGTGTCACAGTGAAACACTTAACATGGAGCTTGAAGCATGTGATCAAATTCCATCTTTGTACTTTAGCTAGAATTTATATAAGCTCTTGGAATTTGCTAAACTTCAGTTTCCCCCAATGTAAATGGAATGATATCTATATCAGAAGCTTATGTGGAAGATATAAATTGAAATTCTAGCCAAACACCAGGAGCTCATCCTGTAATCTTACCTACTTGAGAGGCTAAGAATAGAAGGATCATGGTTCAAATTCAGCTTGGGCAGAAAAGTTTATAAGACCCTTTTCTCAAACCATGATGGGCAGAGTATCAGATGTCTGCCACCCTAGTTACTTGAGAAGCTCAGACTGGTAGGACTGCAGTACTAGGCCAAGACTCTACTCAACAGAAGAAACTGGGCATGAAGACACATACTTTTCATCCCAGTAATGATGGAAAGTCTAAAATGGGCAGAGGCCTACACAGAACATGAGATCCTCACTCAAAAATTAAACATCATGAGAAAGAGCTGGGGCATGGTTCAGGCATAAAGGCCCTGCCTAGTAAGTACAAGGCCTTGAGTTCAAACCGCCAGAGCTGAAAAATAATTAATTAATGAAAGAATTAAATTCTCTCAGCAAAGAAATCTACACTAAAAAAATCACTGCTGTTATTTTCATATTAATTTATTATTCTCCCTAGGAGCCTTCTTAAGAGTTAAGCAGAAGTATAAGACCCTCTATATAAACCTCTCTATATAATGTAGTTTACAGATTTCCATTCCTACTATCAATTGGAAAATTATTCTCTAGGATCTATAACTTGGCTCTGCGATGTTTCATAATAAATTTTATATTAAGTAGTTGAAAGATTGGAAGGGAGTGAGGGAGGTGGGCAGGAAGGGATAATGGGAGAACAACAAATGCTCGACAAGAAATGTACTCATTACCTTACTCACATAACTGTAACCTCTCTGTACAGCATCTTTACAATAAAATAAAATTTTTTTAAAAGATTGGCAGTGTAAAATTTTATCAGGGGCTGGGAAGGTGGCCCAGTGGTAGAGCACTTGCCTTGCATGCCTGAGGCCCTGGGTTCACTTTCTCAGCACCACATAAGCAAAAAGAAAAAAGCCGGAAGTGGTGCTGTGGCTCAAGTAGTAGAGTGCTAGCCTTGAGCTGAAAAGCTGAGGGACAGCGCCTAGGCCCAGAGTTCAGGCTCCACAACTGGACCAAATATATATATATATATTATCAAATTGTTTATATAAAATTATAATTATAAAATAAGTAAGGTTACAAAAATTATTTCAAAGGTAAATAAATTTAAATAATATACTTATTTAAAAATATTAAATACAGTAATATTCAATAATTTTATATTAGAAATCAAAAATATAAATTTATGAACAATAGAGGCTGGGACATGGCTCAAGTGGTAGAACATCTATCTATCAATTGCAAAGTCCCCAGTTAAACTCCAATAATGCCCAAAGGAAATAGCACTTATATATTCAAAGTTTATAAAACAAATGTTTAAATATTTGATTAGTGTATATTTATTACATAATAGAGTTTCACCATGGTATTTTTGGCAAGCATATATTATACATTGGTCAGATTTAATCTACTCTATTTCATCTATTCTATATGTAAAATAAAATTTTATGTATTTTAAATATTTTTTGAAGTAATCAATTATGAGTTAATCAGAAAGGAACAGATTTATACAAGTAAATGCATATAAAATAAGCAAATTTGCCTATAAATAAGATAATCACAACATGGTACAAAATATGCTGTCCTTTTAGGTTGAACAGTTGGATTTAAAAATTGATTTTGGAATTTACTTGATATGAAATCTCTTTGGGGTCTGATTTCTTCAGCAGCAAAACATATAGTATATTATTTTCTTAGTTGACCCAGTAAGGCAATATATTTTAAAACAATCGATAATCTTTGAGGTATTTCAAAAGAGAGGTATACAAATTAGATGTCTCTTTGAAAAGATAAAACCAAATCATGTGCAAGTTACACCCTACAACAGTCTGTTCCCTGTAGCATATAAACTCTAAATACTCTAAGAGTTCAGAAAAGATATAAAGGGAAATGAAAATGAGAAGTCATCTACTTAATAGTGAGAAAAGATCACATAGGAAGAACTAATTGTGTCTAGTTCCCAAATGTCAATGGAGGTCAACTTCATGACCAAAATGATTCCAGAAGTGTAAGCTCTATGAGACTCAAATCTAACCCGATTGTAACAGTGTTTTCCATGGGGAGAGTGGGGAAGGAGAGGAGAGAAAGAGGGAGGATAGGAGGAAGGAAACCGGGGGTACTGTAACCTAAGACTTGCAGCAAATTGGCAAAAGGTGTGAATAGATAAGAGGCAACTCATAGCCTCTCCCTTGCAATTTTGGAAGTCCTTGCCCTGGGTGCCCCAGAATACAGCTGTATTTAGAGGCAGGGTCTTTAACAAGGTAATAAAATGGAAATAAGTTCACCAGGATGCATCCCAATCCAATGTGATGAATGTCTCTAAGAGGAGATTAAATTAGATACAGATGTATGCCCAGGGAAGGTTTTGTGAAGAATCAAGGAAAACACATCAACAAGCCAATGAGAGAAGCCTTAGAAGCAATCAACTCTAAGCATACCTTGATCTTGGATTTTGTTGCTTCCAGAACTGTGAGCACAAACATTACTATTGTTGGTTAAGCTACACAGTCTATGGTACATTACAATGACACCCTTAGCAAACTAATACAAGGCATCTTAGCAAAAAAGAAAGAAAGAAAGAATGAATGAACGAATGAGCAAACAAAGGAGAGAGCACATGGGCATTACTGAGTAAGGCAATAGGAAGGATTTCCAAATAAATGAGGAAGAGGGTGTAGTAATGACGAGTAACGAAGCAATGTAGACAATGGAATGGGTGGGGTTTGTATACCAGTACTGAGATGGAATTTGGGATACCTGGTATATGAGATGCTGTCCAAAGTCTAGAAGGAGAGAAGAAGACAAGTTTTATTTAAAAGGGTGGTAAATATTAAGGAGAAAGGTCTGTAGAAAACCAGGGGAGCAAATGGAGGTGAATCCTACCCACCCAGTGGTAGGCGTATCTGTGCTAAATATGCAAGGACAGAATCAAAGCTAGGCAAAGAAATAGGACGGGGGGGGGGGGGGGGGGGAGGGGGGTGGTGGTGGTGGTGGTGGTAAAGGGATATGAAAGCAGTTCCATGCAAAAACAGAGTCATGAATAGAAAGAAACAGTGAATTTTTGTGTGAACCACAAAGAATTTGGCATTGTTAGGTCTTTCAGAGTGAGACTGAGATAGTGAGAGATAGATCAGGAAAGGAAGGCAGAAAATATACAATTCTTGATATACTACTGTTTGAATGGATTACCTGGTTTTAAAAAGGAAAATAGATGCACTTGAATGAGACATGGAATGTAAACTAGGTAACTATGTAGGCTATAGTTGCCACAAGCCTGGTTGATACTCTATATCAGACTGGTAAAGCAGTGAAGAGTCTACACTTGGAAATAGCATGTGTGTGTTAGTCACATATCTGACTTTAGGAGGAAAGATGGAGTTTGGCTCACAGTTTTAAAAGTTTCAGTTTATGGTTGACTGGTTCCATCACTCTTGGCTTAAAGAGGCTAAACATTTCAAATCCATACCATAACAGGGAATTGAAATAACCAGAATGTATACATGCATTAAAAGGAGGCAGGAGAGACAAGCTGTAGACTACTGGTAGGGATTGTAAGAGAAGACATACAGTTGGTCTACCAGGAGTAGTGCACACCTAAGCACCAAAAGGCACAAAGGAGACTTAACAACTTCATACTGTTGTTTTAATAAATGATTTTAATGTAGATTTTATACTACATTTGACCTTGTTCTTCTTTTTTTATCTTAACTTGAACTTTCTACTACAGCCAAATGTTCCTGTTGTCCGCCACACATACAGTGTATGTGGTTATAGCTTAATCATTCTGAGCCATCTTTTTTTGTCCATGTTATACCACCCAATATATATGCAGGAACTTAGAAAGTTGCTACATTTTTCCAAACATTAAATTTCCCCATTTGCAAAATAGGGATGATGATCATGACTAACATCACATTGGCTAAATCAAAGGAAATAAGAGTTCTATTGGAGTATAGAAAAGAAGTTATAACACAGAACTTGGAGAGAGGGATGAGGGTTAGGGAAATAGAGAAATCTTTTGTTTTAATAATAAGAGTAATGTACAGAGGGGTTAGTTACATAAGTAAGGCAATGAGTATATTTGTTGTTGAACATTGTTACCCCCTCCCTTGTTTTCTCCACTTTCCCTTCTGCCTCCTCTCCCCACACAAGTTGTAAAGTTCATTACCAATATAGTGTCTTGTGAATATCCCTGTTGCATTGGTTCACCCTTTGTCCTTTGTCTCACCATTTTGTTATTCCCATTCCTTTCCCCAAATAAGATAATCATATATACAAGACACAAGGTACCAAAATCAAAACCAGCAACAACAGAGGATAAACCAAATGGGGGAAAATGAAGGAAAAAAGAAATAACTTCACATAGTATATTAAAAGAGAAACCTCTTGTTTCCATATTTTGAAGCTCATTTCAATTAGCATCATTTTATATGGTCATATGTACATAGTTATTGAGCTATTGTGATCCTCTGCTAGGACTATCCTAGACATATACTGATTATTTCAAATGAAGGCAACCAATGGAGCCTGTGTTTCTTTGGGTCTGCCTTACTTCACTTAATATGATTTTTTTTCCATGTCTTTTAATTTCCTTATGAAGGGGGAAATGTCATTCTTTCTGATGGAAGCATAGAATTCTATTGTGTATATATATCACATTTGCTTGACCCATTCATCTACTAAGGGGCATCTGGGTTGGTTCCATGTCTTAGCTATGGAAAATAATGCTGCAATAAACATAGTTGTGCTGGTAGCTTTAGTGTGGACTTACTTGTGATCATTTAGGTAAATGCCTAGGAGTGGGACTGCTGGATCATAGGGGAGTTCTAAGTTTAGTGTTTGAGGAACCTGAATGGAGAAATCTTAACAGATATAGTAATACTCACTGCTGTCCACCTGTACTCATACATACTTATTTTTTGAACTTAGGAAGATTTTCCATTCTTGCTTCTCCAATCTGTTCTCCACATGATATTTGGTCTTTCAAAAGAATATTTTGAGCCTTTCTTCTCCCATAATTTTCTTCTATGTTTTACTCCTTTTTTTGTTTGTTTGTTTGTTGGTCTGGGCCTGGTTGCTGTCCCTCAGCTCTTCAGCTCAAGGCTAGAGCTCTACCACTTGAGCCACAGTGCCACTTCCACTTTTCTGGTGGTTTATTGGAGATAAGAGTCTTACGGACTTTCCTGCCCAAGCTGGCTTTGAACTACAATCCTCAAATCTCAGCCTCTTGAGTAGCTAGGATTATAGGTGTGAGCCACCAACACTCGGCTGTTTTATTCCTTTTAATCAAACAATTCTAAGGTTTCCTATTGCTCTTAGGTGTTAACTAAAATTTCATCTTGGCCTACAAGGTACCTCCTGGTTAGGTTTCTTCCCCCCACCTATCCTGATTCAACATGGCACTGTTTTCCTCCTTTCATTGCCTGGAAAGTCAAGTTCTCTAGTGCCAGAGAATCTTTGCTCATGTTCTTCTCTCCTCTAGAAAAACGTCTTCTACCTGTCAGCATCCATTCCTTATTTCTCTTTTCAAAGTGGTCCAATTTTCCCTCCATTCAGTAGCTTGACTGGATATCTCATACAGTCCTATTCACTTACTTTTATGCATTCATAAAGCAAAGCACCTCTCCTATGAAACTATAGAATAACTGCAGTTGAGTTGGGCACTTTTATTGCACACATATTTGTGTGACTTTTCATTAGATCCCAAATACTACCATTCTCCATTCCCCACAATTTTAAGTTTCCTATGGGTTGGGGGTTATCTCTGTTCCTGCCTATTACTGTACTCAACTCTTATGTAGCATCTGAAATACCACAGACACTCAGCAAATATTTCTTTTTTCTTTTTTATAGAAATGTTATTGTAAAGGTGATATACAGAGGGGTTACTATTACATAAGTCAAGTTATGGCACATATTTCTTCAGGCACATATTTCTTGAATGAATAAATAAGAGCTAAGCATAAACAAATGGAGGAATTCCTAAGATAACTTTTAAAAGACTACTCAGAGAAACAGACAAAGAAAATGAACAGAGGTTTCCAAGCTGTGGGGCAATTACATATCTACAGGAAAGGAAATAGGGTAGACATAATGAGTAATTAAAACTTGCCCTACAGGCCATACTGTGGACAGAAAGCTAGCAGGATGGACAGGGCCACACCATGAAGGATCTTGGGTATCATAAAGATACAGAGAGGAAGAAAAGTGTTTTAGACAAGTAACACCTGGCTGTCTACAAGCTCTACAAGAATCCCTCTGGGTTATGGTGGTGAAGGTATTAAAGAGTGTGGAGCAGGAGGCCTGAGACCAGACAGGATCTTGGGAATTAAAACAAGGTAGTTGTATGGGAGATAGGGAGAAGAGGTTGGATCGAGAATTAATCTCTTTCCACTACCGCAGCTAATTATTGAATGACATTAAATTTTTCTTTCATAAGGCCTGGTTTCATGCCTGAGCCTGGCAGAGGCCTCACTTGATCTTTTGTATGCATCCAGTTCCATGAGGCATTCATATTATGCAAAAGGATTAGTTCTCCATGGAAGTAAAAGAGAGAAAGAGAATGGAAGTACCTCTAAGTTTGGGTGGGAAATGGGAAAAGAAAGGTGTCAACGGCATAAAACTGTGCATTGATTAGGGATCTGACTGTTAGAATAAGGTGTGTTGCTTTTGTTCTATGGAAAAGTAACAGCAGATAGGTGACATGAATAAGTCATCCAGATATAAATAAATGATAGCAGAATCTCTTCTAGATGATATGTGGCAACAAGTTCCCCATCACTGTAGCTTATTCGGGGCCAGTTCTATCGGCAGATGATGTCTGCACTACCACAGGTCTCCACACCCAGAGAGGTCTTGTGCAGGTTATAAATCTATGTGGTTCCACTGCCAAGTTCTTCATGGTTTCGCTTGTAAATTCTTCACAGGTGCCATTGCATGGGACATTGTAGGATGAACATAGCAAAGGAGGTAAGCACCGTGCATGTTGCCCCCTGCACCTATGTAGTGCTATTGTGTTCCATGAGCACAGAATTCCAGTGGAGCCACGAGGTGTGGGAGCTCAGTGAGACTCAAAGCAAGTATAAGGTATGTCATGTCCACACCTGAATAAACAGTCTCTGATGGCTCTGAAATACCAGGCTTTCATTTGTACCAGAACATGTTTCCAATGCAACATAAAGTCAGTGAGTTAAGAAACACAAACAAGCCAGGTCCTGGTGGCTTATGCTTGTAGTCCTAGTTATTCAGGAGGTAGCGATCCAGAGGATTATGGCTCAAAGTCTGCCTAGGTTAAAAAAAAAGTTTATCTCCAAAAAGCCAACCAGCCCCAAACAGGATTGAAGGCATAGCTCAAATGGTAGAGATCTGGTCAAGGTAGCACAAGGTCTTGAGTTCAAACCAGAAGACAGACTGACAGACAGATTGGAGGAAGGGTGGGAGGGACACAACTAGCCAAGGAACTCATTCTATCTTTTGTTGTATATATAATTTTCCTGTATTAGCCAATCACTTATGCTGAAAATGACACAGGATCACAAAAAGGTAGGCCAATCCACAGTCCTTCCTTTTCTGTTCTTTTCTCCTCATCAATAAGCCAAAGGAAGAAAGTGTTGGCATCATGTGTGTGTTGAGAAGTACAATAAATAAATACAACTGAGTCGGTCCATGTGCACATGTCTGGGTAAGGACCAAGTACATATGTAAGTACAAGCTACAAGTCATATCCTTTCAGTGATTCTGCACATGAGTTGAATGCTTTTCTATTTAGACTTAAAACTAACATTGTGCAATATAAAGGTGAATGATAAAATTCATACTAATCATTTAGAACTTAATTTTTCTTTACTCCAGTAGCAACAAATAGCAAATAGATAGCACCATAACAAATTAAGAGAGAAAAAGAAAGAAAACCAACCTCTATTTTTTTTCTTCTTCTTTGAACCAAAGTCTCTGCATTTACATTTTGCAAGCAGCCTGGCAATTAGTGAAGCTAGTTCTGCCGAAAGGGATCATTGCCAGGTAGCTAAGCACTAGCAAGGCAATCACCAGAGCTGTGAGCAGTTAAGAAGAGACTGTATGATTCTATTGTACTGTTAAAACTGGCCTGTCTAAAAGCTACCAGTGTGTTCTTGGCCTATTTAATATACAAAACCAACTTATACTGTAGCAAATTTATCTTGGTGTACTGCCAGAGAACTCTAATAAATTATACTTTATATACCACAATATTTTCCTTTAACCATATATTCAAGTAAAACACAAGTGGCAGAGGTACTCAAATTATGTTTCAAAATCACCAACCATCTAACAACTTTTTTGGTATCTGAACACAGGGCCTTGAGCTTGCTTGGCTGCCTTGGCTTAGCTGGTGCTCTACCATTTGAGTTACATTTTGCTGATTATTTTGGAAATGGAGTCTTACTGACTTTTCTAACCAGGTTAGCTTTGAATGAGGATTCTCTGGATCTCAGCCTCCTGAGAAGCTAGGATTACAGGTATGAGCCACTAGCACCTGGCTGACTCCCAAATTTTGAACTTTATCTAGTTTTCACACCAGTGAACACACTAACTCAAGATTCTAGCTAAGCTTTGAATTCTGAGACCATAGAGACAAACAATATATCTATTCAAACAGATGTAAGGAGTCCACATTAATATAAATGTTAATCCAATTTTTTAAAGAGGAAATAACCATTTAGCCTTTATGTCTAAATACAACTTTCATAGACAAGTAAGTAAATTTAAGGACTTTCTCATTTATAGGGTTTTCTCTGTTTCCCAAGCAGAGTATTCTGGCTGCTATTCACTTTTTCCTCCTATGGACTGTTGGATTCATTTTATTCATTAATTCTGGAAGAACAAACATAGTAATAAGGACAGAATCTTAATCTGTCTCCTTTCCTTGAAGTTAAAATTGCATAATTACTCTACAGTTTCTAAGAAGCACATACAAGAATAACATTCCATGCAATAAAAGCCTTAACTAGCCTTCCTCCAAGTGTCTTGTATTACTAGGAATTAGATGAGGTTAGCTGGCAGATGATATGCCAATGGTGTCATAAGCCACAAGTGTGCTTCTCCCACAGACTTGACAAGTGAGGAAATTCTAAGTGCAGAAGCACAGTGAATCATTGATTACTTATAGCTGACCCTTCTTTTCCAAAAGAAAGACATTTATTCTATGATTAATCACTAGCAAAAGGCTAAATGTGTAAGGTACCTGGAAGAAATATTGGTTATAATTTACTATAAAAGAAAAGAAAAAAATATTAAAGGGGAATGATCTCTTAAAATTAAGTTTGGTAAGAAATAGTCCTGGGGCCAGGCATAGTGATACATGCCTATAGTTCCAGATATTCAAGGATGGTTTGAAGTCAGCCCAAGCAAAAAGTTAATGAGACTGGGTCTGGTGAAACAAGCCAGACACGGTGGCTCATCCCTGCAATTCCAGCTACACAAGAGCCATAGGTAAGAGGACCGCACCTGAATCTAGACATGGACAAAAACAATGAGATCCTATCTGAAAAGTAACTAAAAGCAAAATGGGGGTTTGGGGTATGGCCAGACAAATGTGAAGTCCTGGATTCAAACTTCAGTTATACCAATAAGAAGAGAAAGGAAATTGTACAAAGAGATGCATCAGTGACAGCCACAGAGGCCATATGAGATGTCCCATGCAGTGTCTGTCCATCACCAGGGCTTGGCCTTCTGTGCATATATGTTCTACCTCACAGTGATGGATGAGCCAAAAGTAGCCCTACCATTTTAATTGCAAATTTAATGAGACCAAAAAAGTCCCACTAAAACATTTATCCACATTGTACACTCTCCTCAGGTGAACTATATTCTCCTAAGTACCTACTTGTGATCATGATGTCAGTGGTCAGGTGCAGTAGCATTGTATAGAAGCAATTACAACTGCTGGTTAGTTCTGAACCATACAGGGTTTGAAAGCAGAATACAGAGAGCAACAGGGATGGCTGTGTGGAAGTGTCCGGGGAAACATCTACCAATGGGATCAGGGATCTGGCTCAGGTGCTCATTTTAGTATTCAGTTATCAAACAAACCCTTTCAGTTCATTATAAAATGTGAGCCATTGCCCGAGTTTTACTTAGAAGAACACGGAATTTAGCATCAGATCTGGGGCTTGACTCCACACAAAGGAAAGAAAGACACTACTATCATTTCTATTACCTGTCCTACCTGCCTTGAAGTTTTTGTTGTAACTGACCACCTGGTAAGACACAGAGATGCAGGCCTTGTTGACATGACCTTTCATCCTCCAAGCCATATTTCATGAGATAAAGATAAAGAGCATCCTTTAAAAATGATTTGTCAAGTTTTTTCATATTTATGTATTTCTATTATCTGTAAGTAGGAATACAAAGGGGTTTCATTGCAACATGTCAGTTTATGAGTACAAGGCACCTTGATTAATGTCATCCCTCTCATAATTCTACTCTATCTTTTTAAAAACTAGATAGTATTGTACCACACAAATATTCATTTAACCAGCTGGAAATATTATTCTTTATTTTAGTACAGAAGATGAATGCCAAGGACATTTTTGCTGCAAAATTAATGGTGAAAAATAAAGATAAACAAACAGTGATGGGACATATTTTAAGACATGGGGTCATCTCTGCTCTGTGTCCTTTAATGTGCCTGGCTTTCCTCTTACAGGCTTCTCAGACCTCACGGGCCAAGGAACTGAGATAATGATAACAGGAGTTAGCCCTCTCCGCTGAGGTTCAGGGTCTCCCACTCAGCAATCTGAAGCCAGATCATGACCCCATCCAGGCAGAAACCCTTTCTCACCCCTTCTTTCAGTTATTTCCTCAAAGGCAACCATCACTCTGATTTCTAAAACCATCGAGCTCCGGCCTGATTCGATTCTTCTCAAACTTCATTTAAGTGAAATTCAGAATATATCCTTTTGTGCCTGAATCTTTCCATTGAGTTTCATTGTGCCCTTCTGGATGGCTGTCATTCATTCACTTTCCTTGGTCGATAGTATTCTTTTCTGTGAATATATAACAATTTACCCATTTCACTGTTGACAGACATTTGTGTTGTTTTCATTTGGGGGCTGTTATAACCAATGCCACTGTAGACATACATCTTTATTCAAACTTTCCATGACTCACATGCCCATTCTCTCCATGGATATATAACTGGGAAAGCGATGGCTGTATCTTAGGTGTCCAATTTGAGTAGACATGTGCCATATTTTCTAGACTGGCTGTAGTAACTTCACTTCCTCCAGCAATGGCTTTCCTTTTTCTTTCTTTTTTGTTTTTGCCAGTCGTGGGGCCTGAACTCTGGGCCTGGGCACTGTCCCTCAACTTTTCAACTCAAGGCTAGTGCCCTACCACTTGAGCCACAGCACCACTTCCAGCTTTTTCTGCTTATGTGGTGCTCAGGAATCGAACCCAGGGCCTCATGCTTGCAAGGCAAGCACTCTACTATTAAGCCACCTTGCCAGCCCCCAGCAATGGCTTTTCATACATATATTATACTACTAAAATTACCCAGAGCTGGTTTCTGTTGCTTACAAATAAGAATCATAAGATATCTGAAGAAAACCAGAAAGAAGAAGAGTATTCCAGATTAATAAAGCAAGAGGCCATTATATGAGTATCTTGGATTTGAGTGCTCACCAAGCAGAGACTGTGCCAATGTGCATGGACACATACACTCATGCGTGTGCACGCACACACACGCATACACACACATACACACACACCTACCACAGACATATACCCACTCCTATATAGATGAATGGCCAGAGATAATCTCACCATGTTTATGCTCCAATTTTACAGCAAGTACTAGGAAAAAACTCTATGAAGTAGGTATGATAAACTATATTTAGTTTAAGAAACTAAATTCATAAAGTTGTATAATTTGATTAAGATCAATTGTATATAATGACAAAGCAGGAATTTGAACCCAAGATTGTTCAGCTCCAAAGGCTGTGTCATTCACCAGTATACCACTTTGACATTGAGTCTATTTCAGTGCTAAGAATTGGTTAATTTCTGAATAGTATTTGAAATATATTTGCTTAACTTTAAATAATATTATAAAGTACCAACCATACCCAGTGTTTGTGTAGTGTTCCAGGCAAGATGGTGGATGTGTCGTTAGACAGAACATTTCAGGGAGTGGAACACATGACAAATTGTGAATA
Source organism: Dipodomys merriami (assembly GCF_024711535.1). Lineage (NCBI taxonomy): Eukaryota > Metazoa > Chordata > Mammalia > Rodentia > Heteromyidae > Dipodomys > Dipodomys merriami. The sequence goes on along the minus strand of NW_027206512.1, from coordinate 16,037,820 downwards.
TTCTTAATTTACTGGCAGCTACTCATGCTGCATTCCAACTAAACAAGAAACAAAGTCTTAGGTAATAATTGTAACCCATCATAAAATATTTGACACCCCAAATCACTACAGGTCAGAATGGTGCTAAGTCATAAAGAGTGATCTGCTTCTTCATGATCTGCACTCAAGTCATTTTGGGGAAGGGGAAGGGTGCCATATTTTCAGCATGTTCACAGCGTAGAAAGAGAATATAATATTGTTTGTTGTGGTGTTCTGCATTATTTCAGCCTTAAATACAGAATCTGGCTATGAAAGAATGTTACAGATTGTCAGGCTGATATTTTGGTTGGTTAGTCAAGGGAGAGGTATTTGGCCTTGTTGCTGTTCTATTGGTGGTGATTATTTGATGTTTGATTGACATACTGATTCTGATAAATGGATGGCATTTCCTCCCATTCTTTCTTTACATTTGTATGATTCCCAAACATAGGTAACATAAAAAGAAAAGAAATTGATTAGATTTAGCATACTCTAGAGACATTTTTTTTCTTATCATGTGACTACAAAGGCAATACTGGAATCCACTTAGAAATTGTTAGAGTTAACCCCTAAGAAAGGACAAAATAAAAAGTAGAATAGAGCAATAAAAAGTTAAACTATTTTCTCTTGCACCTTTAATTTAATTACACTGTTTCATAACCAATCCTATTTTGAACACCCCTTCCAAAGAGCAGATATTGAGCAAACAGTTATAGTATCATTTGCTGCCTGCTGCTGTGAATTCACAAGTGATTACCAGACACAAATTGTGCAATGAATCAGCCTTGAAGTGAAGTGATATCTGTGCTCTTCACCCAAAAAACAGGCTAATTTCAACTTTGGCAGCTTGGGCTAATGTGAGGATGTAGCAGCCATGTGCATACACCAGTTCCTGCTCGGAGTGGTACTGTTTCAGCCTTCAGAATGTGAGCAGTAATTCCTTGACAAGTTACAGCAGGTGAGGCTGAGCACCTTTGTGTACTTCACTCTCAGTCACAGTCACAGATGGGAACATATTCCCATTCTTTGTCAGAGGAAGGCAGTCACCTCTGGAGAAAGTCAGACATGTGGTAGTGCTCAATTAACTCTTGCCAACCGTCTATACCCCAAATGAGCATTCTTTTTTAGTGTTCCCATCATTTAATTCATAATCATAAAATGATGGCTTCTCAACCATGGGTAGCTAAAGAAAAGATGGAGGGGGTTATTAAGCTCTTAACATAGAACTATTGATGTAGGTTTCATTTTTTTTTACACAAACTCAATTACAAAACTCAGGATGAACCACTATTGTTGGTTTGGACCTGGCTTTTAGAGGTTCTCACCTGCCAAAGGCATTTTCCAACCTGGTATTTAGTTCCTCTGAGTCACTATGTCTAATCCCTTAGTCCCCAGAGCATTATTTCAATGGATTTTCCTGATTTAAATGCTTGGAGAAGGTTAAATATACAAATAAAACCCAGCAACGCAGCGATTATATTTCTCTCAGCATCTTTTTATTTTTTTAGCTTGTATTCTTTGATAATTAGTATCTATACCAATAAACAGTTAAAAGAATGACAAAAATTGATGTACATGAATTCATCATTATATCTGGACTGCACCCAGACAAAATAAAAATTAAGAATTCCAGCAGTAAGCACCAAATAACTGAGAATGTAACAGGAAGTGTTTATAGAATTCATAGTGAAAGGAAGGATTGCTTGTGCCCACTTTTATTCAGGATAGTTCCTTTGTTCTTTGATTGATTGTGACCTTTGGTCTCTGAAACATATTTGCTTTGTCTGAAATTCAGAATGCAGTTAAATGGCAATCCTACCATCAACTATGAATTGAGCTTAATATGAAATCTTCCAATTTGAGAAGGTTCACTTCTTGTTTACTCTCTAAAAGTCCCCCCTCACACACACACATTTGAGATGCATAATTGTGCTGATTTAGTGAAAGCTGTGCTGTTGATGCAGATATTTGTTTATTGATTGATTGATTGTAATCAGTACTATCTCCAACTGTAGTATCCCTCCAAAGCTGTGCTTGATTTGGAGGGTCCACTATGAGAATGTCTCTGATTTGAAAACAGTTCACATCCAAAGCAGCTGCTGTAAGCTGTGTCTGTGACAATTTTCTTCAGTTCAATATGGGTGTGACTGCAAATAAAAATGACTGCAAGGATTTCTGTTTAATGTTTCAATGTTCAACAATGATTATCTCTAAGTAGTACTTCATGGTGGCAGAAATGGTTTGATTCTCCATTTATCTCTGCCTTGTACAAAGGAGGCAGCAAAGAATACACTTTTTTCAGTCCTGCTGCTGAGTTCCATTCTGTGTGTGCATTTTTGTATTTTCTCCAATTTGTCTCAATGAACATACACTTATAATAATGAACATATTTAAATGCTCGGCATTCCATTTCTTCCATATGCACAAATTCATTTTTCAACTAGTCTATCTAGGTATTAAACTTTTAAGAACTTGAGAGGAATAGACATCTAATTGCTTTGTTGTTGTTGTTGTTGTTTAATTATATTTTTTACACTGCTTGCTGATAATATCATTCCTGCAAATATTTTCCATGTGAAACAGGGTGAATTTATGAAAACTAGGCCTGTTGATACAATGCACAGCTCCTCCTGTCAAGCCTGAGTGTTTGAGGTCAGTGGCTGGGCTGATAAGGTGGAATTTCCTTCATACTTAGAGAAAAAGCAACAAACTTGTTTGTTGTAGACAATCTTGCTTTTGCTTAATGGGACCCAGAGGTCAGGTCCACATGGCCATCTCTGCTCAGAAAAAATGGATTCCTATGGAGCAACCTCCCACTCCTAGAATGTAAAAGTGAATTCCCTCCCAATGAGGGAAGAGAGAATGAGTACTGAGAGGTACTATGGTATATGCAAGTTTCATAACAGGTCTGGTTCTCAACTGGATTACTTGAGTGGGCCGGTCATCAGTCTTGGGCATCTTATTGCTACTATTTCCCATTTAATTTGCTGGAAAAAATGGTTTTAAATGTTACTCATATATGTGTAATGAGAGTCATGTAATTATTATTACTTAGGTCTAACTTTGTATTTTAAACGTAGTTAAAACTAAACAACTTAGCCTGAAAAGTCAATGTTGAGCTCTCCAAGAGCTTTCTGTGTTGTTTGTGGGCTCTACACCCATCATTGGCTATGGCAAACTAGTATGACTACTCCACAGGATATACACAGGAGACATTTTCCTTGGAGGACCATGTAGACTTGATAAACAAGGTCTGAGCAAATGTGGTTAAGAGTCACAGTTATTATTTTGGTGTCTTCTTTTGTAGAAGCAAACTATGAAGCATTATGTTGTCAAAGAATGGTGGAGAATTTGTAATCCCACACAATGGCTCCTACAACCCTATATTGCATATGTTGTATTGAGATAAAACAAAGATTTTAGGAGCTAATTTGTTATTTTAGCATAACACAACCTACACTAACTAATGTATTGGTAAATATGTTGAATACATATTTACATATACCCAGTAAGAGAGGAAAATTCTCAAATTCAGAAATGCATTTATGTCCATTAATGAATATAGGAAATACTTAAAACAGTTTTTAATTTGGGAATGTAGTTTCTCTTCTTTCTTGTGCAAATAATTCAGAGAAGTGATGGAATTTGCTGATTTTTCTCAATGAGTAATCATTGAGTAAAATACTTTCTAGATGCAAATGCAGCACTGAACAAAGCAAAGAAAATCCTTGTCCTTATGGAGCATTGATCCATAGATTCTGGGTAAGTGTGGGGGAGGGGATGTTACAAAATAGACAAGTGAAGTAGGTAAGATTTCAGAAAGCTAAAAATACTATATGTATAGACATGAATAATAGAAGGGGAATGGAGAGGTAAAAATGGGGAAGGGTGGCCAGACTCCCACTATCTATAACAGTGCCTGGCACCAGTGAGTCTTCGATGAATGAGGGCTGGATCACTGGAACACACTATCAGTCATTATGAGAACTCCAACCTTCCCTTCAGTTCTTGTCTTGGATTCATCTAGAGGGCTGTACACATCCCTCTGTTTTCTCTATTGTCTGGTATAGAAGGGATGACATGTGCAGCCCTCTGAAAAGAAATGGCTTCATCTCAATTAAAAGTGGCCCTTAGCCGTTTTCCTCAATTGCTCACTACCTTCTCCTCTTCCAAACTGGTCTTGCTGGGATCCAAAAGATTGGTTCCATTTTTCCCATCAAAAGCTATTCTTGACAACTGGAGCTTGAAGGTGGCTGATATTTACATTCCAGAGTAAACTCTCAATCCCCCTGAAGGACTCATCTCATTCCCTGAATTAGAGATGTCATGTCAGCTCACCCATACCATCAAGTGAAGGGACTGGCTCCACCTTTAGCTCCTGATACATAGGCACCTACATTTTAAACCACATAATCCCTTTTCTTTTCTCCCCTCCTCCTACCCTCATCCAGGCTTTAGGTAATTAAACTAATGGTGGGCATCTGAGCCAGGCTAATCCTTCAGCTTATGGGCATTAAAAAAAAGATGAGCTGGGACAACTAAGTTCTCTGTCTCCTAAATTTGAATTAAGTCATGCAGACAGGCCACACCAGTTAGTGGTTTGAATCGAAGCTGAAAAAGCCACCATGAAGCAGAATTGAATTCACAGAAAGCCAAAGGCACATGCAGTCCAAAGTGTTAAGATAGTAGAAAGTATGAATAATCAGAAAAGGCCTCATAGCAAAGAAAGATAAAGAAAACGGACACCCAGAGGCAGGCTTAGTATAGAAGGAAAAAGAGAAAAACATGAGCATGCTTACTTTATTTCCTAGAGTTGTACCATCAGAGCTCTCTAGATTTAGTTCTAGTTATATTAGTAAATCAATATATATTGATTTACTACAATATACATACACACATACACATATAATACATATATATCATATATACTATCGATATATACACAATAAATTGTATGTATATTGAGAGAGAGAGACAGAGAGAGAGAGAGAGAGTGCAAACACTATTTTCCCAAGTTACTTTGACAGGGCTGGGAATGTGGCTCAGTGGTAGAGCTTGCCTTGCATGCCTGAGGCCCTGGGTTCAATTCCTCAGCACCACATAAGCAAAAAAGAAAAAAGCCGGAAGTGGCGCTGTGGCTCAAGTGGTAGAGTGCTAGCCTTGAGCTGAAGAGCTGAGGGACAGTGCCCAGGCCCAGAGTTCAGGCCCCACGACCAGACCCCCCCCCCAAAAAAAAAAAAACAAGTTACTTTGACAAAGTTTCTCTACTTTACAATCAGGAAAGCCCAAAGTGCTAGACCTTATTACATCTGTTTTCTTTCATGCCTGTGAGACTTGATTTGATAATATTCCTGTGAATACCAAGAACACAAGAAAAATGTTTATTAATTGACATCTTTAAAGGCCAGGAGACAATCCTCCAAGCTATTATTTTTAGTGAAATGAGGTAAATGCATTACATATTTTCAAGTGTGAAGATAATGTTAAGAATGACAGCTCAAGGCCAGGTACCATTGGCTCACATCTGTAATCCTAGCTACTCAGGAGGTTGAGATCTGAGGATCTAGGTTCAAAGCAAGATCAGTCAGGAACATCCTTGAGACTTTCACTTCCAATTAACTACCACAAAAGCCAAAAGTGGAGATGCGACTTAAGTGGTAGAACACCAGCCTTGAGTTAAAAAGTTAAAGGACAGTACCCAATTCCTGAGTTCAAGCTCCAGTATCAGCACATGCATTCATCAACAAATAATAATAATAATAAAATACATGTGATGATGATGATGATGATCCAATTTAGCTGTCATGATGATCTAATTCACAACTAGGGATAAGTTTAGGTTTCCCATGACTATCACTCTCAATACAGTCAAATTATCCCTATGGTTAGATTCTTATCCTCAGTTTTCCTGTTTGAAGCCTGAGGGCTTCATAGGTCCTTAGTATTTTGTAGTGAACCCAGTTTGTTTACTTAGTTGATGCTTAATTCCTTGTTTTTTGTTTGTTTGTTTATTTGTTATGCAGTTGTGGGGCTTGAACTCAGGGCCTGGGTGCTGTTCCTGTTGCTCAAGGCTAGTGTTCTACTACTTTGAGGCTCAGCTCCTCTTCTGGTTTTCTGGTGGTTAATTAGAGATAAGAGTCTCATGGAGTCCTGCCCTGGAGGCTTTGAACCACAATCCTCAGATCTCAGCCTCCTGAATAGCTAGGATTACAAACTGGATCTGCAACACTGGGCTGGATTCCCTGTTTTGCTTGTCAATATCACAATCCAGGAGACAGACCTTGACTTGTATCATGTTCCAATGGCTAGAATTCTTACCAAGAAGTCTAATTACTACCATCAAGTCAAACAAACATTAACTCAGCATTGAAGGACTTCCTACCACAAAGCTTTTGTGCTTCCTGTTCTTTTGGCCTGCAACATTTTGTTGCTGCTCATTCATCCATTGAGCAAATAATAGGGACAAAAGAAACAGCAAGGGCGATGACCCCGAGGCCCTTCCCTTGTTTCTCTGGGTTTTCACCCCCTCACTTCCTCCAAGTCTCTGCTCAGAAGTCACCATCACAAAAGCATTATGGGTTGATGCTACCTAAAGTGACAATTCATCTATCCCTGTCTGTCTATTCTCTTTATTCTTTCTTATAGCACTAGTGCAATCTGACAAATCTTATAGGTAGTTTTATGCTTTGCCTGTTTTCCCAGTGGAAAGTAAACTGTAATAGAAAGACAGTCCAAACCACTGCTGTAGTTCCAGTGTTTAGGACAGTGGCTGACACACAGTAAGTGGTCAATAAGTATTCATTGTGTGCAGGATTGAAACCAGAGAAAGATTTCTGGAGAGGAGGAAGTTTGTACGGAAGAAATTTGTGGCGCACGTTTTCATGTGAGTAGGGATGAAAAGGCATTGTAAGCACAGGGAAGAACTATAGCTGAAGTTTAGAAGAACAAAATCAAACACAGAGCCACAAAAGTTCAAGAAAATTGTTTTCAACATACATCTGAGTAAGGTGCAGGCACAGAGTAATAAGAAGTCTGGAAAGCTAGGTCTGATGTCAGAGGGTATTATAAGCTATGCTAAGGAATGTGGGCTTTATCCAGTAGGTAGAATGAAGAGTTTTAAGCATATATTTAGACTTTATGCTATGCAGAATTCTAACATAGTCCTCTTGACTTCCATCCCATTGTATATACATATTTTCTCTCAGTTATTAAACACTGATTTATATCTGTGAAAGGGTTTTGAAGTTCATTAAGGTCCCAACTCATTTGATTTTAAGCCAAGGAGATTATCCTTTACTTAAGCTTGACCAAACCATATGAGGCCTTTAAAAGTCCAGATCTCTTCCTGATAAGGAGATTCACAGCAAATAAGGGCACCATAGAAGAAGTGGTAGTGGCTTAAAGGAACTGAGGGTAGTCCCTAGACAGCTGGCAAGGAAATAGGACCCTCCATTTAAAAAGGGGAAGAAACTGCTTGCAACCTGCCTGGGGTTAGAAGCAGATCTCAAGTTCCTGGCCAGAACACAATCAAAGCAATACCTTGATTTCAGTCTAGCAAGATGCTTAGCAGAGAACCCAACTACTTCATGTCTGCAGAAATGTGCCTATAAAATGGCTGCTTCATGCCACAGTGTTTATGGCAATTTACTATGCAGTAATAGAAAATAAACATGGGTTTCTGCTAGACTGTGCAGAAAATAGCTTGCAGAGGGTTAAAGCCAGAGCCAGGAAGACAGGGAATAGGTGGATGCAGTCGCCCAGACCAGGGATGCATGCCCAGAATCCTAATGATCCCAGGCCATCTGAAGTTCACAGGGATCTTCCCCACTGCGCTGAGCAACAACTACCTTTGAATTCCCTAGTGGCTTGGGCAGAGCTGCTGTTCATAGACAAACTGGCTTTTCTGGCTGCAATAGGCTCGTTTCTAGTTTTTCCATCTTCTTGCCAACCTGGAGAAGTGGGTGCCAGCAGATTTCCTGTCCAAGTCTCCTGAGTTATGATAAACACTTTTATCTCTTACCAGTAGCTTCCTTTCAGAGATAAAGTAGGAGTCCTCAATGCCGGTACACTTTGCCAGTAACCTAAGGACCACATAAATATATGATCCCCAACAGGGCACTGGTCTGATATTTGAGAGCCTATGAGTGAGAGGATAGCAGGTCAAGGCCAGCTCAGGCAGAAAAGTCTATGAGAATTCATCATAATGGAAGAAGCTGCGCATAGTGATTACACACTAAAAATGTAAATTATCTTTAGTTGTACAAAGGAGTTTCAAGACAACATATCAATTCAAGTGTCTAAGCAATGCTAAGAAAAGAACCCATGGCTTTATTCATACTAGATAAGTATAAATAAGTATGAATAAGTACCACCTACCTACATTCTCACCTCCCACTTACCTTTAGTCTATAGAATCTATATCACAGAATCTATATCTGAAAGCTGCTACATCACCAAAGAGCCACACAGGATTATCCCTGCTACAACAGAAGTTTAAAATAGGCAGATCACAATCCAAGAGAACACCTGGGTAGGAAGCAAGACTCTATCTAAAAAAATAACCAGTAAAATAAAAGGCTGGAAGTGTGGCTCAGTGGTAGAACACCAGCCTAGCAAATAAGAGGCCTCTGATTCAAATACCATGTATATATATATATATATATATATATATATATATATATATATATGTATATATATGTATATATAAATGTATATGTATATATACACACATGTGTATATATATCATATGTATATATCTGTATATGTGTGTGTATAGGTGTATGTGTGTATGTATCTATAGCCTACACTCTCAGTGATTCTCATTCAGACGGGTTTCAGGCAGAAAACAAAACAAAATCTCTTCCAGTGATTCTAAAGCCATAATTAAAAACAGCTGACACATAGTTTCAGGGTGAAGGTATAGGATTTGAGAACTAACAAAATGTCACTCCCTAATCAACTTTCATCTACCTCTAGAATAATATTGTGGAGCTGAAACTCTTCTTCCTTTTCTTTCTACTTTTCTTATTGTAAAAACACTGTACAGAGGGGTTACAGTTACATGAAAAAGGTAATGAGTACATTTCCTATTGAGCATTATTACCTTCTCCTTTGTTTTTCCCCTACCATCCCTTCCCTCCCCACCTCCCCAACTCTAACTCCACACTACCCAACAACCCCCCCCCCCACCCAGTGAAGGTGTAAAGTTCATTTTCAACATAGTGTCTTGTACATCTCATTGTTACAATGGGTCAACCTGTATCCTTATGGACGCATTTTGTTATTTCCCTTCCCCTTTCCAAATGTATATACAAGATGCAGGGCACCGACATCAAATACAGTGAGAACAGGTTATAATGTGGGAGAAGAACATACAAAAGAAACAAAAAAATCACATAGTACATTACAAATATGTTAAAAAAGCAATAGCAAGAAAGAAAAAAACACTTGTGTCCCTACCTTGGGGTTCATTTCTCTTAACATCATCTTATATGGTCATATGTACATAGTTTTTTACCTTTTCTACTTGTCCCAGACATATACTAGTTAGTTATTGCAAATAAGGGAAACCATGGGACTTATATTCTTTGGGCCTGGCTTACTTCACTTAATATATTTTTTTCCAAGTCTTTCCATTTCCTAACAAATGGGGCGAAGTCATTCTTTCTGATGGAGGCATAGAATTCCATATATACCACATTTCTTGATCCATTCATCTACTGAGGGGCATCTGGGTTGGTTCCATATCTTAGCTTTAGTAAATAATGCTGCAATAAACATAGTTGTGCTGGTAACTTTAGTATAGCCTTGTTTGTGATTGTTTGGGTAAATGCCCAAAAGTGGGATTACTGGATCATAAGGGAGCTCTATGTGGAGTCTTTTGAGGAACCTCCATAATGCTTTCCAAAGTGGTTGAACAAGTTTACACTCCCCCCAACAATGCAGTAGGGTTCCCTTTTGGCCACATCCCCTCCAGCATCTGTTATTAGATTTCCTGACTGTAGCCATTCTAATTGGGGTGAGGTGGAATATCAATGTTGTTTTGATTTGCATTTCTTTTTCCTTCCTTCCTTTCTTCCTTCCTTCTTTCCTTCCTTCCTTTCTTCCTTTCTTTCTTCCTTTCTTTCGTTGTGGGTCCTGAACTCTGGGCCTGGGCACTGTCCCTCAGCTCTTCAGCTCAAGGCTAGCACTCTACCACTTGAGCAATGACACCACTTCTGGCTTTTTCTGCTTATGTGGTGCTGAGGAATGGAACCCAGGGCCTCATGCATGCAAGGCAAGCATTCTACCACTGAACCACCTTCCCAGCCCCATTGCATTTCTTTTATGGCTAGGGAGGTTGACCATTTCTTCATGTGTCTATTGGCCATTCTTATTTTCTCTTCAGAGAAGTTTCTCTTTAAATCTTTAGCCCACTTATTAATCGTTCAGTTGTTTCTTTGAGGATTTGTTGTTGGGGGATTTAATTTTTTGAGTTCTAAGTATATTTTAGATATGAAACCCTTGTCCATTGTATGGCTAGTGAAGATCTTCTCCCAATCCATTGACTTTCTATTGATCTTGCTAGGTATGTATGTCATTTCCCATGCAGAAGCTCTGCAGTTTCACACAATCCCATTTGTCCAAACTTTCTTTGATTTGTGTGTTTCTGGGTCTTTATTAAGAAAATTTCAGCCTGGGCCAAGGAGCCCTAGAGTTTCTCCTATTTCTTCCTGTAATATTATCAGAGTGTCTGCTTTGACTCCATGGTGTTTGATCCATTTGACATTGATTCTGGTGCAGGTGATATATAAGGCTCTGTCACTATCACGATCAGCATCTATTATACAAAATCCATTAAATTAACACTTCATTATATAATTGATTTCAGGTGGTTGAGAATTAGAGCTCAAAAAATAAGCAATAGGATGAATGAAGTGCCTTATAATCACAATCATTTCACTCAACTCAGACACATCTTCATATCCCAAATCCTAGGTACTCCCCACCAATCTACTCCATAAGAAACTGGAAAGAATGAATCATTCCCTTTGAATTGGCTACCCTCTGTTGATTACCTTCTATGTTCTAGACACTAAGTATATTTCATTTGATCTTCATGTTAATGCTATGTGGATATGCCCTCAAGATGATAAAACTGGGCTGAGGGTGACCCAAGGACTAGTCTAAGCGGTTGACAACAATTTTTTGATCCCATACTCCAAATATTTCTGACAGTACTCACTTGATCCTAGTGACAGAGGACTCTGGAAAAAGCAGGATATCCTTGGAAAGACATTTTTAAGCCCAAATAAAATAATAAAATGCCCCCCACTATTTCTTCAGTTCTTTCCTATTATTACTACTTGAGGTGCCCACATAAATTCTTCTCATAATTGATTTTAAGCTTTCACTTGCTGAGAAAGCTTTTCTAATAAACACTGTGCAGCTACTCCACAAACAGTGATTCTGATAGGATGCTTTGTTCCCTCCAAACATGTGAATATGCACACGTCCATTTACACATATCTCACTGAGTATCAGTGAGATACATAAGACCTCTAAATCTCAAAGAGTTTGTCATGATCATTCTAGGATAAAAGTGATTTCTCATTTCTTTTTCTTTCTCTTTCTTTATTTGCCCGTTACTCTATGTATGCTATACTAAACATGCAATGTTTTATAACTTGAAAAAAATGTAAGAGAAAACAAGTCTCCAAAATTTATTTCCCCCTCTTCTCCTACTCTACTCTACTGTTATGTTTTAGTAGACAGTCTTACTGCTTCAAAGTTTATTTGGTTCTAAGCTCTTCCTGTTTCTATATTGATTGATTTATGATAGCAGCTACACACATGAACAGACTACCTATTGGAAGAAAAGAGATAGAAAATAGACCCCTGTTTATTCCTCCGGAATCTCATATCTTGAGGAGAAATGCTTTATAGGTGGTGGTGATGATGATGATGATGATGATGATGATGATGATGATGATGATGATGATACAACTTCAATATTATAGTGTGGAGAAGAAGCCAGGGCTTCATTCATTCATTATGAAGCCATAAGTATGCCTTCATGGCTCTACTTATCTTTACTTTTTCTTTTCTCATGATTTCAATTTATTATTTATTTACTATTATCATTACATAGTCATATCTTTAGGGTTTATTATTATCTTTAGATAGTTTTACCTTTAGATAGTTGTATCTTTAGATAGGTTTTCAAGTCAATGTGTCAATAGGCAGTGCTGAGGAATGAATCCAGGGCCTTTAGCACGCTAGACAATTGTTCTGCTGCTGAGCTACATTCCTACCTCTCCATTATCTTTAGCTTAAAATCACCCATATCCAGCAGTGACTATATTACAAAAGCCACACAAACCTGTCAAGAAACTATATATGTGGTTACAGAAAAAAAAATAGAGGATTTCTCATGGTGAGCTGTGAGCACTGTGTCCTGAGCATTTACTGTTCAAACTTCTGAGAATAGGAAGGGGTAGGATTAATAGTTGCCTGGGACCAACAGTCAGAACCCTCTAATCCTTCCCCAATTGGAGCCTTGGCTCCTCTCATAGGAAACCCAGGAAAGGAGTCAAGAAGACTTTTTCCCACTGAGATAACTTCACAGAAAGCATTCACCCAACACTCTCACAGGTGTTTTGCCACAATCTTTGGTGATTTCCTCTCATGTCATTTGTACCATTCCACATAGGGACCATGTGTCCAATAAATTTGCCATACACACACAGAATATTTTGACTATCTCTGCCTTTGTAGGGAGGCTCCAGTTCCTTTACCTGCACCCTAATACTTTTCTGCCCAAGAATTTGTTCTTCTGGGTCCTTTGTCCCTGTAGCCCTATTCTAATCTCCAGTTGCCAGGCCTCTGCTGGCATCCTTCCCAGTTGCAGCTACAGAAACAAAGGTAAAGAAAGGGCTGTGAGGAGTGGGGGATGGGTGTAAAGGACAGAGGCTCCGGCTTTGCAGCTAGTGAGGATTCCTCCTGCTTGCATGAAATATGATTTAGGGGAATAATGAGGAAGTCCTGTCGTGTGCACCACGTGCAGTCTTCATCAGGGCAAAATTTCACTCGGCAGATGAACACAGACAGATTCACATTGCTTCACCAATGAAATATTAAACATGACAGGTGCATTACCCATCAGGAAAGGCTGCATACAAAATGCCTGTGTCACCCTTGGCATCTTCCCCACCCAATTCCTCCTGTGTGGTGGGTTCCAGTGATGGTATTCCTTCTGAACTTCTGTGCAGGTACTCAATTCCAAAAATTATAGCCAATGGTATCCATAGGAAAATAATTTAAAGGCTTTGGGCTTTAAATTAAGAATCCATTAAGATAATAAAATGTTTCTTCGAGTTTATTGTTATTCTACCTAAGGGATCTGTAGGGGAACACAGGATAAAAACTATGGAGATAAAGATTCCCATCACTATGGAAACCGATTCATTTATTTTTATGGGCTGGTTTCTAATTCTTCTCCCTGAACTAGGTTCCCTCTAATTTCTGAGGCTGGAATAGTTTACTACTTCGAGTTGCATTTCCCGCTCACTTGACAAGGAAAGTTGTAGGAATGGAGGGCTCACTAAAGAGCCAAAATATTTAAGAGTATCTTCCCAATGGTTCACTCAAAGCAGAATAGCCCACTGACTGAACTGAGAAGGCTGTACTCACTACCAATATAGAAATTCATTACCAATATAGAAAGATGTAGCCCATTAATAGTTGTTATCCTAACACCAGCTCATTAAAAATACAAAGCACACAAATATCAAAGTTCTAGAAGCACAGCTCCTACATGAAATTCCATTGCTTGTCTGTGTTAAGCCTAGAAGCTATTTATGTATCATAACTATGTATAGATACCATCAAGTAGGCTATTACTCCATGGCAATTATTTCTGACTATTCTGTTCTTACTATTTGTAGCATTTCTATTCTTTAATGAAATGAAAAATTCTAGCTCTTACTAGAAGTGCTTTTGTGGATCAGCCAGAGTCTCACATGCTAATTAGCAAAATGGAAATAGAAGTATAAGGTAACTTCTAGAACAGTAAAGATTGTGACTGATTTTTGCTGCTATGCTGTTGAACTCTCTGTTGGGGATGTTTTAGGGATATAAATAGCATCCTGATTACCTAACTTGATCTGTTTTAAGAGATCCTGTGACATCATGCCTGTGACATGACTGTGACATTATGGCTGGTTCTTCAAGGCGATGAGCAAAATGACCAAATTCTGATGCTGGCCAACAGGAGATCTTTGTCTCAGAATCCTGTCAAGGCTCTGGAATGCAGTGTACACAGAAATAGTAGAAAGATAGGTAGAGCAATTCACACATCAAGTCTGACCGAACATCTGCCACTCCCCTTACATACTCAGACATTAGCCATCAGTGTTGAAAAGTCACAGGAGCCCAGCCAGAGAACTTATGATTCAGCACGTTGAGGTTGGGGTAAAGGTAAAGGTCAATGCAATGTGTTTGTATCTGTGTGTGGGTGTGTGGTGGAGGCCATGAGTGTGGTGAAAGATTCCCTTAGTTATGGCACACACACAAAAATGTTCCCTACATTGGGTTCCCACTTAATCTCTACTATAGCGATGAAACTGCTGTCAGATTTGGTTCTAGAATGTGGCAAAGTTGTTTCATATTTCCCAGTATTTGACATCAAGAAGACATCCTAGATGTCTCTCTGACTTCTTCATCAGGATAGTTGATGCAGATGCCATGCTTTGGTTATTATTGCAGTATAAATGCACACAGACCTTAAAGGGATTGTTCACTCCTATTTACCTACTTACCTGCTCCCCAAAGGACCTGAATGATGCCCAAAGCAGGATGTACAGTTGGGTACAACAACATACAAGAGACAATAAACAACAAAACCTGGAATGCAAGAGCACATGTAATGCAGGTTATTCTAAGCATTTACACATTTTCTAGAGAAAGGTAGGGGAAAGCGGTGTTTGATCTGAGGGTTTTGGTAAACATGTAGGTATCCTTCTGGATTAGTAAAATCCAAGCAAAGTTTATATAATATAAATTTGGAACAACCAGATACTAAAATTCTCCTTTCATGTCACTCTGTGACAACAAATATGTGCAAGGGAACATAGTGAAAACAAGGTAAACCAAACAAAGTTCATGTCTGCAATGACTTCATAGCCTATTAGAGAATATAAGCCCCAAAACAATGAATCACTTGAAGGAAGAAGAAAGAAGGACAAGCCTACAATGATGCTAATATTCTTGAGTGAGTAATGAGAAATATGGGACAATGAGCCATTAAATGTTTTCTCATGTATTACTAAGGAAATGTGCTTACCCCCCACTAGCATACCAGGAAAACAATCGTTTAAAATTTATTAGCATACATTAATGGTATAAAAATACAATGGGCTTTGCAACAGAATTGGGTATCAGAGAGGGTGAAGGAGGATGAATATGGCCAAAGTAGTTTACATGCATGTATGAAACTTGTTTTAAGACAGTATAAGGGAGAAAGCTGGAGGGAGTTGAGCTGGATGAGCCTTATATACATAGGGGGCTAAGACATGGATGATCACCGTCTGCAGCCTTCCCAATAAAATAAGTCTAAGAGACCCCCATATCCAAAACAACCAGCCAAACAAACAGGACTAGAGGTATGGCTCAAATGGTAGAGCACCTACCAGGCAAGCAAACTGAGTGAATGTGAGGCTGCCTGGAGTTCAAGATCAGGAATCAGAAATAAAAAGTAGCACAAGAGTGCTTCATTGTGACAATTCCAAACATGGATCCGATGTACTTTGAATAAATTCATCTCCTCTATTATCTTCCCTCAATCCCCCTCTTCCTTCACTTTCTCAAGTGGGAGTTGGTGTATGTCATTATGCTACACTTCAATTCTCTTCACCTTCTAGTACCCTCTACTTTCCCCCCTGCCCTCTCCTGTTTGTCCCCTCTCTAGCTCATATTCATGTTCCTTTACTGTTATTATATAACTTTGGGAATAGATTCATATGTGAACAAATGCTGTTTGGCTCTTTGACTATGTTTGTTTGTTTGTTTGTTGTTTGGGGTCAGTCATGGGGCTTGAACTCTGGGCCCAAGCATGGTCCCTCAGCTCTTCAGCAAGCACTCTACCACTTGAGCTACAGCGCCACTTCTGGTTTTCTGGTAGTTAATTAGAGATAAGAGTCTCATGGACTTTCCTGCCTGGGCTGGCTTTGAACCACAATCCTCAGTCCTCAGCCTCCTGTGTAGCTAGGATTACAGGCATGAGCCACCAGCACCCTGCTATTGACTATGGTTTAATCTCACTCAGCATGGTGATTTCCAATTCTATTTTCTTCATGAGTAAATAATACTCTATGGTGTATGTACATATGTATGTATGTATATATACACATATGTACATATATGTGTATGTTTATTCTTTATAATGTTTTCTTTATTCATTCATCAGATGTTGGACACCCAGGCTGATTTTCACAGCTTGATATTGTGAACAATGCTACAGTAAACATGAGTGTGCAGGCATCCCTTCTCGATGTTGGTTTATTCTCCTCTAGATATATGTCCAATAGTGGTATAGTGGGGTTATGAGGTAGGTCTTTTTAACTTTGTATTTTTAAAAAAATCTCTACACTGATTTTCTAGTGCTTGCACTAGTTTACAGTTCCACCAACAGTGTAAAGGATTCATTTTTTACATCCTCATAAATAATAGGGTACACCTATTATAGAAAAATATTCATTGAACTCCAAGTTATAAAGGAATAGTGTGCTGGACTAGGACTAGGACTAGGACTAGGAAAAGGCTCTGTGGTAAGGCCACCACCATTAGCTGTTCCACTTCTTGGTGGGTGGACAATGGTAGATTATGGATGGCAATGATGGGAGCCAATATCAGGGCAGGCCAATATCAGTCACATCTTGAGCCAGGAAGTGTAAACATCTGGGTAAGACTAACTTGTTCCTTTTAATAACTCTCTAGTGAGAACTACCAAAGGCAGTCACAGAACTAACTCATCCCTGATATAAGAACCATTTGTAAGACCCTCTTCATAAAGATTCTACCACTTTCTAATCACTCCACACTTAGGAACAAACCTACAAGTACTATGTTCTTTTGGAAGACACTCAATCCAACCCAAACTATAGCAAAGAGTATATGCTCTTTTTTTCTTGTGATTGAAATTTCTTTTTATGTTAGATTGTTTTACCTTTAGGGAGTTGGATAAAGGAGTTGGCATTTAACAAAGCAGTTTATGAATGCAATGCATCTTGACCGATGCCACCTCTTTCAACATCTTCACCCATCCCTTCTCTACAGACCTTTTCCCTCACTCTTCTTAATTTTGTAGGATATACATTGAATTCTTGACTGTATACGCCCTCTCTTCTCCTCTTCATTTGTGCATGTTCTTTTTTTATTGTAACTGAGTCTTCAATAATTTTTTTTAAGTAAGATAAAGGCAATTGTTAGAGAAATTTTCTAATGATAAGCAACTGTGGGAACTGGGGATTTGAGTGGTGCACAGGAAGAAAAAGAAGGCTATTTAGCTTGATTTTCAACTAACCAAATCTAAGATGCTTGCTAAATGTCTACATGTTGGCACCCTGCAGGCCATGACACTAAGAGATCTAAGTGGTGCAAAAGAGAGGGCAGGAATAGCTCTGGAAAGAGAAGGAAAGAGAAAAGACATAACTGCAAATCCCAAGGTCGCTCTCCCAGCACGGAACTGAGTGAAAAAATTTGAAACTAGCAAAAGACACTAAGAGTGTCTCAGAAATCCAGGAAGCAAGCTAAAAAGAGTGACAAGAAATGTACTTATTACCTTACGGATGGACCTGTAACCTCTCTATCCAGCATCTTTACAAGAAAATAAAATTTAAAACAAAAACAAAACAAAACCAACAACAAAAAGAGTGCAGAGAAAAGAAGAGAGAACTTCCAGAAGCAGACTGCAGCGACAGCTCGTGAGGTCTTTAATCATAGTGGCCTGGATGTTGCTATAGTTATAGTTAGTGCACAGAAATCAGAGCTCCAACCCCATAGTCTTTTTAAAAAAATAATAATTACACCCATGCATGTCAACTCTAAAAAACAGGGTAATGCCAGCAAGTTAACTATATGTTTCTGTAAAAACTACCCCCAAGGTATCGCAATTATTGAGTGATACTTCTCATCGCACGGGAAGTTCTTCAGGAAAGCTGCTGATGAGTTAAAACCAGGACTTCTCGCTCACTTCCCCTCCCGCTGCTCTCCTTGTGAAAGAAATGCAGGCAATCACAGAATAAAAGCCCTAAATCATTCAGAAAACAGCCTGGAAGTGATCAAAAGCTGATTACATCAGTGCTGACAGACAAGGGCTCTGACGCCAAAATCTCACTCTCATCAGCTTTCTGGACAATGGAAATAGAGACCTCCCCTGCGGATCATCAACTGTTCTTGATGACAAGCTGTAAAGCGGCCTCTGCAGCATGCCGTGTAATTATCTACATCAACCACCTCGTGACATTGTCCTGTGCCTGCTGAGAGGATACAGGACAGGAAGTGACTCCCATCATCAAGGAGCACGCTTGTGAACACCTAAAATAGTCCACGCTTAGGGAGCACTGGCAATACCCCCACCTCCACTTGCTGGTGTCTTTTATTTAGCAATGACTGTTTGCTGCTGTAGTTGATCCTGCTTCACAGAAGTGACACTTTGGAGGAAAGACCATCTGTTTCCCAGCCTGCCTAGGCCAACTCTACAAAAGAAAGCGAGCTGTTGCTGCCCAGCTCTGGGAGCCAGGTGGTACACAGGTATCAAATGATGCTCCTTCACTCAGGTTTCTAAGAGAAAGGTGTTTGTACAACAGTGATAAACAATACCATGGGGATTGCAAATTCATTTTGACTTATAGCAGTTACACTTGCCTCTAGAGACTGGAAGGATTTGAGCTGCCTATGGGGGGGGGGGGAACCACCCAATTCTTTGCATTGCATGAAAATCACTATGGATTGACAAAATGAAACGGCACAGTAGACTGGCAGATAGATGATAATTGCGATGGAGTGCCCAGGACCAGGGCCGGCCTAGCCCCAAGGAGGAAATTATCATTTTGATTATATTCAGGAGGATATATTTTTTGTAGGGGGTGAGGCAGATGGAATATTCTTCTAGATATAAAACACAAATAGGAATAAACAAAAGCAGGTCAGATGTTTGACCTAGAATATTTCCACTCATTTCTGCTTGATGAAACTCATTCCTAAAGGAGAGGGGGCTTGCTGTTTGACTCTTAGACCATTGACACATGCAGCTTGGCAGAGAGTTCAGTCCCTGCTTTGACAAAGAAAAGCCCTGTGTCCTTCTGTCCATGCACCTACACACCATATCTGAGTTTCCTTTTCCTCATGCTTTCTGAGATCAACTGGCTCGCCCAGGTGGCAAAGGACACCACCTCTGTAAGAATGAGGAAGTAAAAGAACAGGGCCAAGGAAGAGCCAGCACAGGGTGGTAACCACAGGGTGGTAACATATTTGCAGGAGACAGCCAGCAACACAGATCTGAGTTCAAATTCCATCTCAGCCACTTAAGATACCTGGGTCCTCGGACAAGTTATATAATATTTGTTTCCTGAGATACAAAATCAGTCTCTTAGGATCTGGACGAAGATTAGAGTGAAAAATAAATAAACAAGTAAGTCGACCCCCCCCCACACACCTCTGGAGGCACCAACAATGTGGGAGCTTTGTATAATCCTATAAAATGGGTCTGAGTCATTGTCTTATAAGACATGAGTTTGTTTTCTTCAGGGTTAAATGACAAATTATTTGTTGAAGAAATGAGGTCTTTCTCTATTGTTGTCCTTACAAAACCCACAATTCTTTTCCTATCAGTTAGGTTAGAAAGTCTTGGGGTTAGTTATGTCATTGAGCTCTAGTTTAGTTCTGGCTAAATTACACTAAAGTTAGAGAAATGGATGGGCTAGGAAGCCATTTTAATTTCTTATGTGCACGGTAGAATCTATAGCCCCACAGTTGCTCCTGCATCCCACAGGCCCTGCATTGAGACCACGAGGCCCCTCCATGCTTTCTCATGAAAACCACTGTCTCCCCACCCAGCTGCTGTTCAGGTTCCCACTGGGAGTAAGACATGATGGCACACACTTGTAATTCCAGTACTATGAAGGCTGAGGCAGTAGGATGGAGAGTTTAAAACACACCTAGACTACAGAGTAAGAACCTTTCTCAAAAAAATAAAATGTTCCCACTTATTTCTCACTGAGAGAGTCCCAATTAGGAAGACTAGTTGTGACCAGAGGGCTGGAGTCAGGGAACTCCTACCTGGGCCGCTCTTAGAATGAACCAGAGGGAGTAAACTGGCCACCATTTCTGTATCTCACAGACATCTGTGTACCATATGGTCTGTGAAGACCCAGATAGACACTGGGTACACAGTGTCCGGCAAGTCACACGACTTTACTGTCTAGTAAGAGGCGTAGACAATACTGTCTTTATTGCTACTGATTGAGGAAATAAGGATACACTGATATAAGACCTTTAACCCCAAGTAGATTCCCAAGGAAACAAAATTAAAGACTCAGTAAAAGTGAAAACCAAAGAAGCTGAAAGGAAAATGAGGAAGGAGCAAGAGTCATCGCAGAAGGCATAGCATGTCTGGTGAAGAGGCTGGAAGGAGAGACAATGCAGAGTCTATCAGACAGGGACAAAGGCTGGGAGAGAGTCAGGGTAGCACAGATACCTTGAAATGGTGAAGAAATGGACAGAGCTGATATAAAAGTCTATCTCCATCAACTCCCCTATATTTTATTTTTTCCTGTTTGACTTTGAGCAAGACTTTTAGCTACCTAAAAATTTCATTTTCACCTCCGTGAATGTTATTCTAATATCCCTTTGTGGGCAACAGTATGGGGACAAAATGAAATAAAAAAATCATCCAACATCTTGTTGTTACCAAGTAAACACTCAAGTTGTTATTATTGATGAGAACAACAAGATGAAGGTCAAGTTCATGTGGCAGAAATGAGGCTGTGGAAGGAAGCTGGTATCTAGAAACAGTTCTGCTGAACCTAGATTCCAGAGGAAGCAGAACGGGAAAGGAGTGCCAAAGACCAAGGTGATGCTACAAATGAATGAGACCATCATGGTACTCCTCACTCCACATTACTGCTAATCAGATTCAGGATATGTGGACATGCACATTCCGCTCCAAAGCACAGATATGAGATGCAGGCTCTGGTAGCGGAATCCTTCTGTCTCAGTACATAGGAGCTATTCAGATTCTGGGTAAAGAAATTCATTGTTGGGAGGGGCTCATGAGGGAAAAAGTAGAAGAAAATGAGGAAAAAGGTGACACTGCTAAAAAATATATATATATTTATAATCTGAGTTATATAACTGTAACCCCTAAACATCTCCCCTTTACAATAGCAATTTAAAAATGAATAAAAGAAACACACACACACAAAAAGAAGAAATTCTTTGTTGTGTTCGGTCAGGACTCACATGGTAAGATATTTAACATCTCTTATCTAACTCACTTGTATTATTTCCTAAACATCCTCCAGGTGAATTAAAGTCGAGCTTGAGGAATCACGGTGCCCACATGGATTTTGAAAGCCTTGCTTATTGGAGAAAGACTGGGAACTCTTAACCTAGCAGAGGGCTTAGAGAGGGAAAGGGAGCTTCAAACTGAAGGGCACCCTTGAAGATATGTGCTCCTGTATACTTCCACATTGACCATAAAGATTGATAAACACACGTCGTCAATGGAAAATCCAAGTTAGCAAATGATTTTTGTATTACTTGTCCCTTTTTAAAAATCATATATTTACCCACAAAGGAAATGTAACCTCAGTAATGTTAATAAGCTTCTTGTTTCTGGATAGGCCAATTTTCTATCTTTGGCAAGCATACAGAGAACAGAGTGGAAGCTGGTGCAAATTATGGAAAATGGCATAATTATAGGTGCCTTGCAGAATGGTCAACAAATTAATTTCTAAGACTATTTTTTTTTAGTTATCAGGCACTAGTTTCAGAGAAAACAGAATTTACAGTTTATTCTTTCATCATCTCTCAATAGTAGCCCAAAACTGATCAAATTTTGCTTGTCTATTAAGGTGCACTCAGTGAGTTTGCTGAAACTCTAATGCCCCATATGTCTACCTTGTCCCTCCCTGAAAGGGAAATACTGAGACATATGTAATTAAAAAGATAAATGCTGAGTCTCCAAGCCTGGGAGGGATCAGCAGGCACCAAGATCCAGTCTCTGGGTTCAAATCACCCTCTTCTCTGTTAGGTCAGCAATCAGAGACAACAAGCAGGACAGATTGGATTTGGAAATCACTGGGCTCCTGGGGATGCAGATTAATTCTTCCCCAAGGCCTGATGCCCACCGTCTGTTTCTCCCTCTCTGCAGGCAGAGCATCTCATGAAAGGCAGTCCATATGCTGCCCCACCTTCCAATAGAGCAGCCCTGGCTGTCCATCTTGTGTGCCCCCTTTACCTTCTGTTCCTCATCCCATAGCTGAACAAAAGAGGAGGGACCTCAAAAGGCGGTGAGTCAGTCCTTCTGCTCCTAACCACTAGCCCCATGAGGCTTGCTATTGGGGAGAGGGGAAAATGGAGGAGTAAGTGGGAGATAATAAGGGATAGGGTAACAATGATTAAAAACAAATGTACTCATGACCTTAATTATGTAACTGTAAATCCCCCTGCTCATCACCTTTTCAACAAAAATACAATAAAATAAAAGAAAGGTTGCTATGTTTTAAGTTCATGACAGGGAAGCATAATGCCCACTTGGAAAGGATTTTGAGATAATTTTTATAGGTGGACAATATTAGGGATGTGTCCAAATTCACAAGGATAGACATACAGGATAGATTAAGTGAGGTGATCTGACTACAAAACCTACTATAGGTCCTGACAGAATGGTGCATGAAGGATAGAATGCCAGATGTTTTGGAAACATGTCACAGTGAGCAGCATGCAGGTGCAGCTGTGACTTCAAGCCAGTCTTCATGACTTGCTTGCTTACTTTTCACATTTTAGAAGGGAATAAATGGAGCTGAGGATGTAGCTCAGTGGTAGGAAATTTACTTAGCGTGTATGAGGCACTAATACTAATTTCCTTACCACTAATTTTTTATGTGAAAAAAAAAATGAAGAATAAGTCATACCAATCAAGATTTAAAAGAGAATGGCAGATAAAAGTGCAGATAAACATACCCATAAATACAAACAGAAATATATATGTTTATATACCCATACATATGTATACATATACATATAATATATATATATATATATATATATATATATACACACACACAGACATATACACATTTGTGAGGCCATTTGAGGGGAATGAGAGGGGTTAAAGAGTATCTGAAAAGAAACAATACTGAAATGCATTGTATCTGTGAATGAAGATGGCAAAATGAAACAGTGAAAGTGGGATTGGAGAGTAAATAGGGTCAATCTGGTTAAAACACTCTATACACATGTGTGGAAAACAGGGTGAAACCCCTTTGAGCAATTAGCATACCTAAAAAAAATAATAAAAGACAGGATGTAAGGTAAGTCCTGTCTGGGCTGGGGGTACTAGTGTGAAAGGCAGGGGAAATGGAGAAGGTGAAGGAGGGTGAATATAGTTTAATGCTTTATTTACATTTGTAAAGGTAGAATAATGAAGTTTGTTGAGATGAGTTTGAGGCATGATGGAAGAGCCCTAACTCATTACCCAGTGAGAACTTGCTGTACATAGCAAGGTGCTCTGTGCATAGGGCTCTCAAAAGAAGCACTCAGAAGCCAGACACTCCTAGCCCACCACCAGCAGTTCTGTGACCCTGAGAAAATTACTTAACTCAGTATATTTATTTAAAACATGGAGGCCATTGCAGCATGGTAAATTTATGAGGATTAGATGAGTTAACACACACAAAGCAATGAGAATAGTGACAGGCAAATCAGCATTATATTAGCATTTTCTATTGTTATTCCTCAACTCCCTTTTTAATCCAGTTTAATTTATTGAAAATAAAAGGAAATTTACATTTCTCAGGCTGATCATCTTAGGAGATGCTGCTTAGGTAAATCTATATATTGTATCATCATTTTGGTGAAGGCTCACATGAATACCATATTTGGAGGGCAGGGTGTGGTGGGGTATAACTGTGATTCCAGCAATGTGGATAGCATAGGGAGAAGGTCTGAAGACAACAGTGGACAAAACCATGAGACCATATCTGAAAATGAATAAAGCAAAATGACTTGGGTTTATGGACCAAGTGGTAGATACAGCACCCATGTGACAAGCTATGACCTTGACTAAGCCTCAGCATTCTGTGTCTGCCAAATAAAGAAGGAGAAAGACCATCACAAAAGAATGAAGATGTGAGGAAGAAGAAAGAAAAAGAGGAGAAAGAAGAGGAGGAGGAGGCATAGGATGAGAAAGAAGAAAGAAAGAAAGAAAGAAAGAAAGAAAGAAAGAAAGAAAGAAAGAAAGAAAGAAAAAGAAAGAAAGAAAGAAAGAAAGAAAGAAAGAAAGAAAGAAAGAAAGAAAGAAAGAAAGAAAGGAAGGAAGAAAGAAAGAAAGGAAAAGAAAAGGAAGAAGAAGAAGGAAGAAGAGGAGGAGGTGGGGAGGGGAGGAGGGAAAAACTATTTTTTTACAATTCCCAAAACTTATTCCTTAAATATTTTATTTGGGAGACATTTAAGGGGCGTGTATGATGTGCAAGCACTATTCCAAGAGGCCTATGCAATAGGAAAAACTGCCATGCTAAGAATAAGTAAATTTCCATTGAGAGTTTATCTCTACTATTATCAAGAAGCTGAGTTAGCTTTAGGTCACTGATATGTCTCCAAAGCGAACTTTTCTGAATCAACCAGCCTGCTTTGTGCTCTACAGGAATGACAACCCAGATTGCTTCTGTTCAATATTTGCTTTATGCCAGGTACTTAGGACACATGACCTCAATTATTGTCTGCCGTATTGCTTCAAGATTGAAATGATCTTTCTCCTCCCAGTGGAGATACTATTTGAAAGTGGACGAAGAACTTGCCCAGGTTATAATGTTGGAAATTGAGCAGAATTGGAATTTGAACCTGGATCCACCCACTTCCAAGTCACTGTTCTTTCTTTTCCTGACGCTAGGTTCTCAGGATGATTTGTCATTGGTTCTCAGCTTCTTTCCTCCTCCTCTTTTCCCCACAACACAGTGATATCCTGATGCTCTGATAACTCCTGCTGGAATTTCTGCATGAATTTCTGGTCAGATTCATTTAATTAATGATCTTCACCCTCTCTCCAATTCACTTTCAAGTATCAACTTCCTTCATGTTTCTAAAAGATCATTTCTATTCAGTTTCTCCATTGCTTTGGAACATGCACTACCATTGGCATCAAATCCACACTTGTACTTTGGAAGGTATAGCCTCTATAACCCTCCTTCTTCTATGCTTCAGACATGGTGTGAGTTGTCCCACAGGGATAGACTGTGTGGGGAGAATGGTCTCTGGGGTAGATTCTTGGAAGGCCATGGAACCTCCAAGAGGGATCTGGTGGGAAGTCTCTAGGTCATTGGGGTCATGCCCTTGGAAGGTATCATGAGATCCCAGTCTCTCTCTGTTTAACTTCCTGTTTACTTATGTAAAGTGTTCCATACACATCCACCCTCACCATGAGATCTGGCCATCTGCTCACCAAAGCAAAATGAACAAGAACTAAAATGAATACTCACATCACAAGCATTCAGCTTCGGACCTCACAGCAGGTAAACAAATAAATCTTTTCTTTTTAAATGACCTGTGTCAGTATTTTCCTATGGTGATGAAAAGCTGCCTAACATGCTATAAACCCAGCTGTAAGCTGGTGAGCTTCAAAAAAATGTCTGTTCTTAGACTACATTCCAATTAGGTCAGAATCTCTACCTTGGGATCTAGGCATCAGTATTTCTTAAAACTCCCTGGGAGATTCCAATGTGCCGGGTGATTCCAACAACTAAAATCTCCTTTATAATTACTGAGTTAATCTCTCTATTGTTCTTTATATCTACTACCTTTGTCCCCCAAACAGTAATTGTGCTTCTAAGATTTCATTCAGGGAGAATGTTTCCCCTTTTCTGTAATAATTCAAGTCTCTTGTTAGAACTCACCCCAGGTCTGTCCTCTCCAGAAAGATTTCTGAACAATCCTACATCTAAATACTCATTGAGAGT
Organism: Dipodomys merriami; assembly: GCF_024711535.1. Lineage (NCBI taxonomy): Eukaryota > Metazoa > Chordata > Mammalia > Rodentia > Heteromyidae > Dipodomys > Dipodomys merriami. Next base: position 16,011,589 of record NW_027206512.1, on the reverse strand, counting down.
TCAGATGATAGTATAATACTTCTTTTACTCTCTACTTCACAAATGCAGATTTATAATCACTCCATTTGTGTGAAATATTTATGCTAAGATGTTTTCCTGTTTCTTTTTTGTTTTATTAATGTTCTTTTTTCTTCTCAGTAACTTTGTATGTTCATTTCCTCTCTCTCTACCTACTCTAGTTCTGGTACCTCCGCTACTCTTCATTCCTTCAGTATACAACCTTTCAGTTCCTTCCCTTTCCATTATTTTTCTAGCCCAGAATTCTTTGCTCTCTAATCTAGGAAAAGTCTCCATTATTCATCTTACAAGAATTCTTTCTTTCAATGCATCTGGACTCTCCTTTGGTCAGACAGAAGAACTAACAATGCCTTCCTGCATGTTCCTGTTCTTTACACCAAATGTTTAGAGTTTATCATAGTGTATTACAGTTAATGTAGGCCTCTGTTGTTCTTAAATAAGACAGCATATCAAACATGTAGATTCCAAAATACTAGATCATTCAAACAGAAAGCCAAACTTCTGATACCATGTTTTCCTAATGAGCTTCACCAACAGAGTACTAATGAGTTAAAGATCATTTTATCTCTTCTCATCACTGGGTGGGGAACTGGCCTTTGAAATGTCCCTGTTCCAGATCATGTGTGCTAGCCTGTGTGCATGTCATGTATGTGTGTGTGTGTGTGTGTGTGCACACCTGTGTCTGTGTGTGTGCTGGCTCCTTCTCAATGAAAGCTGAGTAGAGTGGAATGGGGGATAGGCAAGGTGTGCAAAATGTGCTCCTCTCTTTGAAGCCCCCCATTGATCATAGATAAAAAGACCTTTGTACTGACAGAGTGGAGCCGACTTGAAAGCAAGATGCCTTAAGCAACTCACATAGTTATAGTCTCTTCTTTGAAAATTCCAGACTCAAAACAACCTTGCAATTTCCTATTTTAAAAAATTCACCAAGAGACTCTGTGACAAACAAGAATTCCACACTCAGAAGGGTCTTATCAACAAGGGATTCCAGATCCTTCCTTTGAGAAATGTACCTGTATAGAGAGAGGACTTGGAAGTTAATTGCACATTTCAAAACCAAATTGAGGCATGCTAGCTGCTATAAAAGTTGATGAGGTGATTTTTCTAATCTAAAATTGCCATTCTTCCATCTCCATGCAAACACATTATAATAAGGATAATAGGTAGAGAAGAGAAAGTGTACAGCATGAGTCTATAATTTCAGACTCTCCTAATCAGAGTTCAACAGTATAGCAAGCACTGGCTAACCAATTTTTTTTGAGGGGGGGGGGGTCTGGTCGTGGGGCCTGAACTCTGGGCCTGGGTGCTGTCCCTCAGCTCTTCAGCTCAAGGCTAGAGCTCTACCACTTGAGCCACAGTGCCACTTCCGGCTTTTTTCATTTTGCTTATGTGGTGCTGAGGAATCGAACCCAGGGCCTCAGGCATGCAAGGCAAGTGCTCTACCACTGAGCCATCTTCCCAGCCCAACCAATTTCTTTTATAAACTAAATCTCAGTTTCATCTTTTAAAGTTCCCTCCAACTTCAAGCAACATTGATGAATATACAGACTCCTGAAAATATTTCCTATTATATTCCCATCTCAGCATGATGAATCTATCTCCCACTTCAGCCAAAGTTCATTAAAAACAAAACCCAGAGTTTTTTTTGTCCCAATAACTATCCTTTTTGTGATTTTTCAAGACTCTTCAATAATATTGCTTAACTTTCACTAAGTTTTCCCTGGCTGAAGAATTTCCAATACTGAAGATGTGTGTGTGTGTGTGTGTGTGTGATGTGTGTGTGTGTGTGTGTGTGTAAATTGAGTTGGAGCTCAGCTAAAATCATTAAGGAAAAGGAAGAAAGGCAAGAGTTGAGACTATGAGGAGAGTTTTTGTAAAAGAAATATATTTTGCATGTATGGTGAGGAAATTCAGATTTCAGATAGAAAGGCAGCACAAGCAAAGCTCAGGGAAGTAGGAAGAACTGAAGGGACCTATCACTGCATGGCAGGCAGACTTGGTTGCTTCCCATTACAGGTTGAATTATATCCCCCTCCCCAAATATATGTTAGAAACTCTAATCCTCACTACCTGAGAATACAGTTCTTTTTGTATTTATATTCTTTCATTTTTATTCTTTTCACTTTATGTTTTTGTAAAGATGCTGTGCAGGGGGGTTACAGTTACATAAGGTAATGAGGACATTTCTTGTCGAACATTGTTATCCCCCCTCTTTGTTTTTCTCCTACTATCCCTTCCCTCCCCACCTTCCCTGTTCCTCCCTACCCTACCCCACCCTGCCCTGCCAGAAGTTGTAAAGTTCATTTCCAACGTAGTGTCTCATGAGCGTTATTGTTGTCATCTTGTGTTCTTGTTTCAGCATTTTGTTATTCTCCATTATATAAATGTATATACAGAATGTAGGGTACCAAAATCAAATACAGTGACAACAGGGATATACCACAGGAGGATGAACATACAAAAGAAACAAAAAGTCACATAGTACATTAAAAATAACAATGACAAAGAAAAACCTCTTGTGTCCATATCGTGGGATTCATTTCATTTAGCATCATCTTATATGATCATATGTACATAGCTTTTGAGCTTTTCTGCTTATCTACATAATTATTATTATTTCTGCTCATCTATATACAAATTATTGCAAATAGGGGAAACCATGGGACCTGCATTTCTTTGGGTCTGGCTTACTTCACTTACTATGAGTTTTTAAGGGGCTATTAAGTTGAAACAGGTCCATCAGAGTGGGCTTCAGTCAATATGACTCCTATCCTTGTAAGAAAATAATGGATCTGCACCCACAAAGACCCTAAAAAAAAGCACAGTAAGACCCTGAAAAAAAGCACAGTAAGAAGAATATTTGACAGCCAAGGAAAGAAGTCTCAGGAACAACCAACACTGCTGGCACTTTGACAGTAGATGTCCATTCTCCAGAAGGCTGGGAAAATTTGTTGTTGAGCCCTCTCTGTCTGTGGTGTTTTGCTACAGAAGCTCTAGAGAATGAATAGATCTAACATACAGCTATTCCTCTCCCTTTTTCTGTTAAGCAGAGCCAATCTCTTCTAACTCAGCCACCCAATTACCTTTGAAGCTAGGGATGGACAACTGAACCTATCCTGGCACAGAAAAGAAATTCTACTGAGGGTTTCTATGATGGGGTTTCCTCAATCATAAACCAGGGCAGATATACAAGGGATGGGAAAAGGGAGATTCTGTCTAGATGACTCTCCTGAATGAACAAAAAATACAGAGGTATCACGTCTCCTTGACAATACTGAGCTACTGAAACTACTCTATAACTGCCCCCTTATTTTTTTGTCATTTGAGACGTAGCTCTTATCTAAGATCAGAGAAAGTGGATTTGCGTGTGTGTGTGTGTGTGTGTGTGTGTGTGTGTGTGTGTGTGTGTGTGTGTGTGTGTGTGTGTGTGTTTGCTGGTCCTGGGGCTTGAACTCAAGCCTAGGCACTGTCCCTGCGCTTCTTGTTCAAGGCTAGCACTCTACCACTTGAGTCAAAGCTCTACTTCCAACTTTTGTGTGTGTGTGTGTGTGTGTGTGTGTGTGTGTGTGTGTGTGTGTGTGTGTGTGTGTTTTGTAAAAATGCTATGCAGAGGGGTTACAGTTACATGAGCAAGGTAATGAGTACATTTCCTATTGAGCATTGTTGCCTCCTCCTTTGTTTTTTCCCTACCATCCTTTCCCTCCCACCTTCACAACTACCTTTTTGGGTAGATAATTGGAGAGTCTCACTGACTTTCTTTCCTGGGGTGGCCTCAAACTACAATCTTCAGATATCAACCTCCTGATATCAGCAACTAGGATTACAGGCTTGAGCAACTGGTGCCAGCTTGGGATAGTGGATTTATTACCTGCTGCTAATGGGCAAGATTAAATTAGAGAAATCAATTAGACCCAGGTTTGAGGAAAATGCTTTTGATGCTCTTAAAGAAAGTAATGTAGCACCATGGGGAATGGAAAGAAGAGTTGAAGGTAAGTTCTGAGTTTTAAACTGAACCATATCCACATGTCAAGGACATGATAGCCTTTCTTATCAGGGTAAGAGAACTCACAGCTTTCTAAACAGGTCCTTTATGTTCATTTCATAGAGCAGTGAGAGTTCAGCTTGATGGGAGGAGTCATTTTCTAGATTGCTGGAAGTGAAATAAAATACAGCAGGAATTAAAAGCAGACTTAGGAGGGAATCTGGTCAGAGGGCTTCTTGGGTAGATGGTAAGACCTGCCATTAAACTAGATACCACATATCCATGCTCACATTAGACCTGAAAGCATAGAAAGCAGCAAGGCAAAGGAACTCATATGAGCTGTTGACTTCTGGTGCAAATTGTATACTAATTCAAGTAAAATTCTCATAAGTGAGCTGTGACTTTATATGGACTTTATAGTAATAGTTTGAGTCCTGATGTCTGAGGATATATCTGCCACTAGCTAGATGATCTTAGACAAATCACTTAACTTCTCTGAACCTCAGTGGTCTCAGTAAGAGAAGGGGATTTGAGTATAATAGCCTGGAACTCTTTGTTGGTCACCTAAATCATGTTCATACCCTTAATATCTATTTATAAAATGGTACTTCTGATAATAATTCATAGTATTGTATAATTAGAATCTAAAAGGCTTTATGCCAAGTGCTCTGGGTGGATTACCTCTTTAAATTTTCATTCTTAGCAATACTGTAAATGTGGAAAGTTTACTGATATTCCCATTTTACAAAGGAGGGAAATGAAGCATAATGAAGTTAAGAAACATGCCCACAACCACATAGCTAGGGCGGGATAGATAGCTTGACTCAATAGCATAGGCTTTAATCTTCCAGAATAAAGCCCTGTTTGGAATGTGTGTGTGTGTGTGTGTGTGTGTGTGTGTATGTGTGTGTCTGTGTGTGTGTGTGTGTGTCTGTGTGTCTATGTGAGGAGATATGTGAGGTTGTTTATGTGCCAGCTTCCAGAAAACTTAGCCTTCCCATCTTTTATGTTACCCAATAGGGGCTGGGAAATCTTGAATGAAAAACCACTAATCTATATGATCTCCAAGGCAAACATTTGTTAATGGGATAAAAAGAATATGTCTGGCAGGGCAATGGAAGTTGTTATATAGCTTGGAAATAAAGCAGTAGCTAGGTGTGGTAGCATAACTTTATAACCCCTGAACTAGAGAGGAAGAGAGAAGGACTGAGTTTGAGGCCACCCTGGGCTAAATAGTAAGACTTTATCTCAATCAATAAAAAGTTGGGTGTGGTGACACACACACCTATCATCCCAACTATACAAGAAGCATAAATAGGAGCATCACAACTTAGGCCAACAGAAAAACAAGACCCTATTCAAAACGTAACTACCAAAGGAGTGGAGATGTAGTATTTCCAGAAGTGATAGAGCTCCTGCCTGGCTAGCACAAGGCCTTCAGTTCAAACATCAATTACTGAGGGTGGGAGGAGAGAAAGAGAGAGGGAAAAAAAAGAAAATTAAAAGAAAGCAGGCAGCATATTGTCCTATTGTTTTGACTGTTTATGGCTATAGTCTTGAGATTATTTTAAATTTCAATTTGAATTGATGCATTAACCATCATACAAGGACTGCATGCATGCTGTAAAAATATTGAAAAAACACTAATTAAGAAGCTCATTACATGTATCAATTTTAATTCCCTTTTTTATGCCATCTGTTTTTTTTCTACTCATTTTCACATTTCTTGTTCAATTTTCTAACCACAAGACAAAGAAGACAAGACATAGGCCCTCACCTAAATCAGCCACTTAAAAGATGGACATCCACATGCACATCAACCACTGGTTCTCACTGGGCTGATTCCTTATAAGAATTAAGATCAAGCTCTTTCCTATAATTCTAGCTACCTGAGAGTCTTGGAATAGAAGGATGATGGTTTGAGGCTAGCCTAGGCTTCAAGAAAAATCAAGACTCCTTCTTGATGGAGAGAAGTTGAATGCATTGGTACATGCCTGTGATGCCAGCAGAATTGGAAGCCTAAGGAAGGCTAAGCGAGGCTCAGGTGTGTTGCCCAATCAGGAAGTGAAACTCTGTCTTAAAAATAACCAGTGAAAAACAGTGCTGGAGGCATAGTAGTGGCATCATGTCAGCCTAGCAATTTTTAGGCCCTGAGTTCAAACCCCAGAACCAAAAAAAAAAAAAAATCCAAAATTAAAATCTATTCATCTTTATTATATGTCAAAATCTAAAATAAATGTGTGTTCATGCATATGTTTATAAATACATATACATGTGTATATCCATTCATATAGGTGTGCACATGTGTATATTTGTGTACTTGTGTATGTATGTGTGCACTTATTTATCCCTTACACAGCCCCAGGTATTTGCTATATGCTAGGTAGCATCTCTTCAAGGATCTTTTCTAAACTCCAGGTCTGGGAGAAGTGCCTGCCATCCTGAGTGCTCACATAGCTCCTGGACCATGTCTCCACAAAGCACATGCCTGGTAACACAATTCATCATTCTTCCCTGCCTTCCAGATAGATGTCTCTGTCTGGGTAACGCTAAGCCAGGGGTGGGCATATAGTGGACACTCAATATATGCTTGCTCAACACAAGCAAACACTTCCAGTTAGCTCTATAAAATATTTTCCAAGCCAGTTTACTACCTGATTACTTCTGATGGACAGACTAGAAAAATCAGGTACATATATTGTAAAGGTGATGAATAGAGGGGTTACATTACACAAATAAGGTAATGAGTTCATTTCTTTTTTTAATTTTTTTACATTTCTTTTTAAACACTATTACCCTCTCTCCCCAAGTTGTAAAGTTCATTTCCAATATAGTGTCTAGTGAGTATCATTGTTGCATTAGTTTGTCCTGCTGTTTTTGTGATTACTTTTCCCTTCCGTGGATCAGACAAACTTATATACAAGACAAAGGGTACAGAAAACTAAAACAGATAAAAAATAGAAATAAGTGCATACAGGCATAAAAAGAACCTCTTGTTTCCAATTCTTGGGGTTCATGTTGATATGCTTCATTCTATATGGTCCTGTGCACTTAGTGATTGGGCTATTTTGATATCCTGTCAAGAATATCATACATATATTCTAGTTATTACAAATGAGGGAAACCATGCAACCTACTTTTCTTTGGGCCTGATTTGCTTCCCTTAATGTAATTTTTCTCCAGGTCTTTCCACTTCCTTATGACTGGGGTGGTGTCTTCTTTCTGATGGAAACATAGAACTCCATTGTGTATATATATCACCTCTTTTTGATCCTTTCATTTACTGAGAGGCATCTGGGTTGGTTCCATATCTTAGCTATGGGAAATAGTGCTACAGTGAACATGGTTGTGCTGGTAGCTTTACTATAGCCATGTTTGTGGTCATTTGGGTAAATGCCCAGGAATGGGATTTCTGGGTCATAGAGGAGCTCTATGTGTAGTCTTTTGAGGAACCTTCATATTGCTTTCCAGAGTGGTTGAACAAGTTTACACTCCCACAACTGTGCAGTAGCGTTCCCATTTGGCCAAACACTCTCCAGCATTTTTTGTTATTAGATTTCTTGATATAATGGCCATTCTAACTGAGGTAAGGTGGAAACTCAATGTTGTTTGGATTTGCATTTCTTTTATGGCTAGAGAAGTTCAGCAATTCTTCATATATCTATTAGCCATTCTTTTTCCCTCTTCAGAGAAGTTTCTCTTTATGTCTTTAGCCTATGTGTTAGTGGAGTGATTGTTTCTTTGAGGATTTGTTTTGGGGGGATTTAATCTTCTGAGCTCTAAGTATATTTTAGGTATGAGGCCCTTGTGCCAGATCGATTCTGAGAAAGAAACTCCTCTTCCTAACTTGGTAAAGTCATCTTACAAGAAAGCCCCAAGAGGGTCTGGTGCTTAGGACTACTACAGCCATTTTGTGATGATGAAGGATAGGCCAAGCAAACCACAGAATAAGATATTTGATGTCTTTTTTTTATTTTTTTATTGTGAAAATACTGTTCAGAGGGGTTACAATTACATGGGCAAGATAGTGAGTACATTTCTTATCAAGCATTGTAGCCTCCTCCTTTGTTTCCCCTTCCCATCCCTTTCTAGCCTCCCCCCACTCCCCCACCCAATCCTCCCCCCCCCCCGCCAAAGTTGTAAAGTTCGTTTTCGACATGACAACTTGTACTTCTCGTTGTTTCAACGGGTCCACCTGTATCCTTATTTAAAGGACTTGTTTTTCCGTCTTTAATCCACTAAACTCTACTAGAATCACTTCTCTCTAACACTGGTTAAAAAACACAACAAGGTTTTCCAATATTTCAAGTTCTAAGCATTCCTTCTTCTTGGTACACATTTTGAAATTGATAAAACCTGGTCTCAAACCTTTATAAAGACTCCAAAGATACAGGATGGCTGGATGAAACAAAGAACACCAGACTAACAACAGGATTTGTCAAAAGCAAGTAATTCCCATAGTACACTGAGAACAATAACAACAAAGAAAAACTTCTTATGTCCATGCCTTGGAGTTCATTTTGCTTAGCATCATCTTATATGGTCATATGTACATTGCTATTGAGCTATTCTGCTCATCTACTAAGATTATCCTAGATGTATACTAGTTATTACAAATAAGGGAAACCATAGGACCTATGTTTCTTTGGGTCTGGCTTACTTCACTTAATATGATTTTTTCCAAGTCCTTCCATTTCCTTACAAATGGGACAGTGCCATTCTTTCTGATGGAAGTCCCCCCATGGTTTATCACCTGTTGTCATTGTGTTTGATTTTGGTAACCTGGGTATTGTATGTACGTGTATCTGAATTAGGGAAGGGGAACAACAAAATGGTAAGACAAAGGATAAAGTGGGAATCTATGCAACAGCATACAGACAAGACAATATGTTGAGAATGGTGTGTACAACTCGGGGGACTGAGGGGAGAGGGAAGGAGGGAGAAAAATGTGAGAGGAAGTAACAAGTTAGACAAGAAATATAATCACTATGTAACTGTAATCCCTCTATACATCACCTTGACAATCAAATCACAATTTTAAAAAGCAAGCAAGTCTTTAATACAGCCAGGTCCATTCAATAGTTGGTTTTACTTGTAGTTTATCTGCAATTCAAACTTAATTGTGTATAAACTTGGTAACTCTTCATCAACAAACACCTTCTAAAAGAGGCAGAAAGGATACTTCAACCAGAGTTTGGTTTAACACACAAACCGCTCCCAGGATGAGATAGCAACAGTAATAATAGCTTCAGCTTTCTCCAAGTTTCAGACATTACTCATTCAGCAAACAGTTTTGGGGCTTCACCTGTAAACAACACTTAATTCTAACAAGTTATTTGCCCAAGGCAGCATTGCTGGTGAGTGTAGGAGTTGAAACTTGAATTTGTCTTTTATGATACCTACTTTAGAACTGGACCTTTTTTTGTTCCTTTCCTAGTTAACATTTATTTTCATTTAGATTTAATCTTTTGAATTAGTATACATTATTAACACAAAAGGATTTCATCGTGATCATTCCATACACAAGTGCTGGCTCTTCATAGTATAGGTTTCCAAATGTCACACAAACTTCAAACACATCAGAATCACCGGCAGGATTTATTAAAAACATAGATTGCTGGATCGAAAGCTAAAGTCTGAGGTAAGACCCAAGAACATGCATTTCTCACAAATGGCCAGGTACAAATGCTGGTGCTGCTATTCCCCATGCAGAAAACACAGCTTCACCTACACCAAGAAAAAACTAAACACTTTCCTATCAAAGCAGAACCAATCGACACCAGATTTCCCTTAACAATGAATATAGATCAAAATGCATTGTACTCATACACTGACATGTTGAATTGTAAACCATTTGTAGAACACTTAAATAAAAATATATTTTTAAAAAATGGAAGAGAAAAATGGTGTAGGTGGGGATGTTACACCTACATCTGCAGCATTGTTTGTCGGAGTAAAATATCAGAAAAGATAATGCCCACTCAGACAGCCCTGGATTACTTTAGGCAACACTTATTACAAAGACAAACAATCTTTTGTTTTGAGTTGTATCACTTGGAGCATGTAAGTTAAATCCAGATGTGAAGAGCAGTTGAGAAGGAATATGGCACCTTGAATTCCACTCTCCTGGACAGGATGGTTTCTGTCTACAGGTGTGAGGCTGCCCAAGGAAGCACATGTGTCTGGCATTCTAAAAGACAGGCTGCTCAGAGCTTAAGGGTCACAACAAAACAGTACAGGCACCTGGAAGTTAAAATCCCCTCGTTGATACCTTCATCTCTAAGATCCGGTTTCCCTTAGGTCACCAAGTATAATCCTTCAAATACAAAGCAAGGAGGTAGCTATCTTTATGGAGAGTCAATCGAATTCTCCCTCTCTCACTCTTTCCTCCTTTCCTTGTCTCCTTCCAACTCCTACAGCTACCACCTACCAGGAAGAGAGAAAAATAGAACCCAAGAAGAGAGGCCAATTGAAAAATAGTCTAGCCCTCACTGCCAAGCCACAGGCAGGCAGGGGGTAAGAAGGCAGGCCAGGGAAGGAAAGAGAGCTATTTATTCTCTGAGTCTCTGACTGGTAATTTCACTGTCTGCATAAACAGGAGCTAAGTGTACGTATGCAAAACAAATACTATTATACTACAAACTTTGTTTACATTCTTGGGGTCCCCCTCCAAAAGGGGGTCCAGAAGGGCTTGTGGAGACACCCAACACTCCCTGGCTGACCCCAGAACCAAGAGTCGCCCCATTGCCTTGCAGTTAGACATAAGGTGGTAGTCTTTTGTCTGCCCAAATTATTTCTTCATCTAGGGGACAATGAAGAATACTTAGTTTCTTTTTATATCAAAAATTCAGAAACATTAATAGTATAGAACAAAATAAAAAATAGACTAACTTATGGTTTATGAAAGCAACTGTAACACTTGATTGTACTTCTTGAACAATTTAATATTTTGTTTTTGTGAGAGCAAATGACAGTAAAATAACCAAATATCTTTTTATGAAGCCACCAATGCTTTTCCTTCTCAGGCAACAAATATTTTGCACGATTCTTTCCATTTGTAAAAATTTTACATGTGTAACATACACCCTAATTTGTTTTTTCTGTTTTTATAAATGATTCATGTTGAGTGTTGGCTTCTGGTTTCTTTCAATATACTGTCCTTGAGATTTAACCACTCAATTTAAATGGTCTCTTTAAACTGCACAATTTGTTTGCCCATTCCTCAATAAATGGGCATTTAGATTGCTTCCAATTGTTTATTCTTATAAACAATAATGCACTAGCTGGCCTTTGACATGACTACACACAACCAGTGTTTCTATTGGATATAATACATGCAGAAGTAAAATTATTTTATGAACCAGGTATTAACCTTGAGTTTTATTAACTGATGCTCATGGATTTTGAAACAGAATGTATCCAGTTGTATACCAAAGGGTAAAGCCAGTGAGGATCATTCCATATAGCCTAAGTACAATTAATACTCTTGATCTTAGTTTTCACCAACTTTACAGGTTGTTTTGATTTTCACATTCTTTTTCTTTTCTTTTGTCAGTAGTGGGGCTTTTGAACTCTGATTTTTACACTTACTAGGCAAGCACTCTAACCACTGAGAGATGCCTCCAGTCCTTTTTTCTTCTGGTAATTTTTGAAACAGAAATCTCACTTTCTGCCTGGGAAGGATTCATCTATGTTATGTTTCCCAATAGCTTGAGTAAAAGGTGTGCTACTGTATCCAGCTCTGCATTAAGAAAGGGTTTTGCAAACTTCTCTGTCCAAGCTGGCTTTGAACCGTGATCCCAAAAACCCTAGCTCCCCAAGTTGCTAGGATTACAGGCATGAGCCACTGGTGCCTGGCATAATTTGCATTTTCTTATAAAGTATTGAGTTTTGTTTTCTGGTTCAGAGTTCTTTCTGTGAAACTTGCCTATTTACAATTCCTGCCTTTTTTCTTTTTTGGATGTGGCTATTTGTTTTTGGATGACTGATTTGTAGAAAATCTTTTCTTTCTCTCTCTCTACCTGTCCATCTATCTATCTGTCTATTCTAAACAAAATAGTACTTTACTTGTCATTTATAAACATTGAAGTTTCTGCTTCCTGCTCATGGTTTGGGACTTAACATTATTTAAGAATAACTTACTGCTAATTAGAGAAGCCAAAAGTAAGTCCAGATCTTGACTTGGCACTGTCATATACAATCCTTCAATGGGCTATGGGGATAAAGAAACTGAGACTCAAAGGCTATATTGTAACTGGAGAAACCAGCTTTTACAGTTGTACTGAAAAACCACAAAGCGAGTACTCATTCTCCCACAAGCTTGTGTGTTTCCTTTTGCAGAAACTGCAAAGTCTTATCATAGCTAAAACATTAAAAGGGAGACTTTATAAGCTAGAAATACATTGAGAAAGACTTTTATTGTCAAGGTGATATACAAAGGGGTTACAGTTACATAACTAAGGTAGTAAGTACATTTCTTGTCAAACTTGTGACCCTTTTCCTCATTTTTCTCCCACTTTCCCTCTCCCGAACTCCCCCCCCCACCAGTTGTACAGATCATTTCCAACATATTGTCTTGTGAATATCGATGTTGCATTGGTTCCCGCTTTTCCTTTGTCTCACCATTCTGTTGTTCCCCTTCCCCGCCTTAATTCAGATAAATGTATATACAACACCAGGATACCAAAATCAAATACAGTGATAACAGGGGATATACCACAGGAGAAAGAACATAAAAATAAAAAACCAAGAAATCAAATAGTACATTAAAAACAACAACAATAAAAATCTCTTGTGTCCATGTCTTGGAGGTATGTATGTAGCTATTGAGCTATTCTGCTCATCTGCTAAGATTATCCTAGATGTATACTATTTATTGCAAATAAGAAAAACCATGGGACCTATGTTTCTTTGGGTCTGACTTACTTCACTTAATCTGAATTTTTCCAAGTCTTCCATTTCCTTACAAATGGGGTAGTGCCATTCTTTCTGATGGAAGCATAAAATTCCATTATTTATTGATAGATAGATAGATAGATAGATAGATAGATAGATAGATAGATAGATAGATAGATAGATGCCACATTTTCTGTTTTTGGTTGGTAGTGGGGCTTAAACTCTGGGCCTGGGCTCTGTCCTTCAGCTCTTTAGCTCATGAGCATTCTACCACTTGAGCCATGGTGCCACTTCATGTTTTCTGGTGGTTAACTGGAAATAAGAGCCTCATAGACTTTCCTGCCTGGGCTGGCTTTGAACCACAATCTTCAGATCTCAGCCTCCTAAGTAGCTAGGATTATAGGCGTGAGCCACTGGCACCTGGCTTACCACATTTTCTTGAAAAGCCATTTTTATTCTGTAGGACTGAGGGGAGTCCTAGAAATAGGGACTGTAAGCAACTGTCCAGGAGACAGTGCTATAGCAGATCAGCCAGACAGAAAACATTCTTCTTTGCAGTAGGGGGATTTGCATTTGCTATACCAGCACTCTACCACTTAAGCCATATCTTCTTTCTTTTTTCTTGTTTTAGTTTTCAAGATAGAGTCTTGCACTAACTTTGACGACGCCAGCTTTGGAGACCATTCTTCCTATCTTTGCTTCTCATGTAGCTGGATTAAAAGCATGCAACATAACCGGGCACTGGTGGCTCACACCTGTTATCCTATCTACTTAGGGTAAGTAGATAAGATCTGAGGATCACCATTTGAAGTCAGCCTGGGCAGGAAAGTCCAGAAATGGCTCAAGTAGTAGGACCTCAGCCTTGAATGAAAAATGCTAAGCACCCAGGCCTTGAGGATTGGCACGAGAAACAAAACAAAACCAAAAGCAACAACTGCCCTATTCTTTAAGTAAGGTCTTGCTAACTTTTACTCAGGCTAGCCCTGAACAGAATCATATATAGACATTATAGACATTTACTACCCTGCTGGAGGGCATTCTTGATGACAATTTCAAAACTAGTATACCTAACAGGAGTTGTCAGGGATCCCAAATAGAAGCCCAGGGGTTCCAGTGACCAGTGTGAATATAAGATGTGCCTCCCTCCTGCTGATTGTGGACTCCGTAAGATAAGGAATTTACCTCTTTTGTTTTCTCCCAGCATCTAAATAGTGCACAGCACAATAAATGTTAGTTACATGAAGAAATGTTCTTTGTATCCCACTCTGTGAACAACTACTACTGGTAGAAACAGCTGTTCTTAACTTCAAATTCTAACTCTCAATCTTTTGCATAATCCAGATAATTCACAGTGCTGACCTACTGCACTGACAATTGTCATCTGGATACACATATGTTGAAAACAAATATTCCTAACTGGTTGTGTCTGTAGAACGGTAACCAATTCAGTCGAGAAAGAAATCTTTCTCTTTATGATCGAAAAATGAATGCCTATGGTTGCTTGTTCAAGGTGTAATTGTCAAAAACCCTACTGAGTTCTGCATCTCTTCTCTTTACCTTATTCTGGTGCCAGAAAGCAGAACCAGTTCCTGAAGCTCCACTTCTCTTTAAAGTAAGCATGGGCCATTGCTTCTAGTGCTGACAGAAGCCTGCATCTGGTTCAGTGTATCTCTGTCCTTGATCAAGACTGTCAACAATTTCCTTCCTCTCTGTATATCCTACCCATCCAAGATGGAGAAGAATATTGGGCCTTCTCCCAAGGCAGGCTTCCTCCAAGTTAGAGAGGAATTTGCCATGGCAGAACTGAGTTTGATACAATGTTCAGAGGAGATGATTGGCAGGAAAGAAAAAAAAAGAGCAGTTCTGAGAGCTTGCAATCTGCATCTATTTCTAATTTCTTCTTTCCTTTCCTTTCTTTCTATCCTTTCCTCCCTCCCTCCATTCTTCCTTCCTTCCTTCCTTCCTTCCTTCCTTCCTTCCTTCCTTCCTTCCTTCCTTCCTTCCTTCCTTCCTTCCTCCCTCCCTCCCTCCCTTTCTGCCTCCTTCCTTCCTTCCTTCCTTCCTTCCTTCCTTCCTTCCTTCCTTCCTTCCTTCCTTCCTTCCTTCCTTCCTTCCTTCCCTTTTTTTTGATGCTGATCCTGGGGCTTGAAATCAGGGCCTGGGTGCTCTCCATGAGCCTCTTCTTCTCAAGGCTAGCATTCTACTACTTGAACCAGAGCTTCACTTCTGGCTTCTGAGGAGGGTAGTTGTTTGCAGATAAGTCTCACAGACTTTTCTACCCAGGATGGCTTCAGACAAAGATCCTCAGATCTCAGCCTCATGAGTAGCTAGCATTACAGGTGTGAGCCTCTAGCACCCAGCGATTTCTAATTTCTTCAAGTGACAGGTATCTCTGAATAGCCTCAAAAGATATAATAAAAAGAGAAGAAGCATTTCTTTTTCATTAGCACATATCAGTTATACAAAGTAAAGTTTTCATTATGGCATTACCATGTGTATATACATGGTGAATACATACTTTGATTATGTTCGCTCCCTTTAGAAGCCTTTATTTGCACCCCTCCCCCCATCTAACTTCCCTTTTTCCCCTTCCATTACCCTACTATCTCCATTTTCTGCAAGGAATATGTCACAGTTGTGAGGGAAGAAGCGGCTTTATTTCTTTTTGATTTTTTTTTACTTTTAAAAGTTATATTTTTTAAAGTAGAAAGATGTTAAAACTCCAAGGGAAATATAGGCTTCAATAAGGAAAATACACAAAATCACAAAATAAACATGGCTGCCTTGAAGAGAGAGACTATAAACTTATCTTCTTGATAGCTAGAAGGTGCTATTGGAACCCTGACCTTCTCATTCCCAAAGTGTGAGGTGACACTCAGTGGAGCACTGCAGGTGGCAGCTGAAGGGAGTGGGCAGATTATCTCCTCTGGGGGAAAGGATGGAATGGAATTCATTCTTCCTCCCCTAAGTCAGCAGCCAGGCTCAACTCTCTGCTGATACTCAGGGCTATTGCCCACTCTTCAGTCCCTCCCTGGGAGAACCAGACTGAAAGCAGATACATATATATATACGGGTTTTGTTTGGGCCTCCATATCCTGCAGATGTGGGGGAAGACACTTACAAACAAAATACATAAGGCATTCAGGAATTTGTTAGCTGGTTTCAACTGGCAGTTGAGTTTCCACAGCTTGGAGGCTCTGAACACAATTTTTTCCCCAATGAATTTATATATAGCTTTTGGAAGATATTTGGAAACAAATCACTGATGAGCTAGCACCTGACTCATAAAAACATTTTTCCTATGGATCTAATATTGTGTGATGTTCATTTTCTGATCATCTTAAAGCTCTTGGCCTTGGAAACGGGAAGTAGGGAAGAAATTTAAAAGTTCAAATTTAGAGTGAAATCCAAGAGTTGTAAAATTCCGACCCAATACTTTTCTAATCATGATAATACAAATATTAGTCTCACACGAGGTTTAGGAGGAGAAATAAAGACTAGGGTTAAAAAAATGTGTATAGGAAAAGTCAGATTCCAATTGTTTCCCCAAACTAACTTTCTTTCTTTCTTTCTTTCTTTCTTTCTTTCTTTCTTTCTTTCTTTCTTTCTTTCTTTCTTTCTTTCTTTCTTTCTTTCTTTCTTTTTCTTTCCTTTCTTTCTTTCTTTCTTTCTTTCTTTCTTCCTTCCTTCCTTCCTTCCTTCTTTCCTTCCTTTCTTTCCTTCTTTCCTTCTTTTTTTGTCCTTTGTGGGGCCTGAACTCTGGGCCTGGGCACTGTCCCTCAGCTCTTCAGCTCAAGGCTAGGACTCTACCATTTGAACCACAGTGCCACTTCCAGCTTTTTCTGCTTATGTGGTGCTGAGGAATCCCAGGGCCTCATGCATGCAAGGCAAGCACTCTACAACTGAGCTACCTTCCCAGCCCTCCCATGAGCTCCTCCCACTAGCTCCATGAGCTAATGTTTGAGGAAAAGTACCATGATGGAAAGTGAGTCCACTGATTTATATTTCTAATGCCTCAATAGCTTTAAGCTTCTTAAGTCTTACTCCCATGGTTCAAGCTTCCCCAGAGATTTGCTTTTCTTTATTCCCATAGTGCAAGGGTAAGAGTATGTTAACATATATGTATACTTGCATTCCACTCTCATCTTATTTCAGTTACTTTAAAAACTACAACATAGTGACAACCCTTCTTGGACCAGTAGTTTCTTTTCCCTGGCCACATTCCATGCCCCTCTGCTTGCCATTTGAAAACACATGATGAGGATTAAGTGTCCTTTCTTGAGGACTTTCTGTGTCCTAAATACTGCACTTAGTACTTCATACTTAACTCATTCAGCCTATATATATATATATATATATATATATATATATATATATATATAGGCTGAATATATATATATATATACATGGGTGTATGTATATATAGCCTATATATATATATACAGTGTATATATATACAGCATATATATATATACAGTCTATATATATACAGCATTTATATATATATATATATGTGGAAGTTTACAATAACAGCTTTTCAGGTAGAGAAATAACACAAGTAGAAAGTTTCATTTTTGAGATTCAATCTCAAGTCTTAAAGTTCAAGAGTTTTCCTCTACAGAACACTTTTATGAATAGGCAAAGGCCTGCAGACATAATGAACATATTGCATATTTTCTGTCTATCTGTATTTCTCTCTCACACTCCCCCAAATTCTAATGGCAAAGAAGTCTGACTATGTATGTGAACAGGCTACTATATGCACACGCAGGATAGAACAGGAATTCAGTATGCTTTTAAGGATGCTAGTCTAAAGCAGTGGATTGCATGTATACATTTTTTGAAGTCTATCTTAAAAATTAATCTTTTTGCAAAAAAATATTTCAGTCCCATTCCTTACCATATTTATGTGTGCTATAATGTTAAGAAAAGGGCTAAAATACATACTGATGATCAAATTAATGATCTAGCAGGTAGACTATTTTATCTTGTAAATCGATGGGGCCAGTCCCCTTGCATTATCCTTTAGCAGTAGTGTTCCTAAGAGTGGAAAGAAGGAAAATTGCATATTTCAGCTACTAAAAATATTCCTGAGAAGCCCATTGTTTACAGAGAATATGCTAGCGGTATAGTATTTAGTATTTTCCTGCTGGGTCTTGAGTACTTAAGAGAGACTACATTGTCAATGAAAAATAAGAATGGCTTAGTAAAATTTTTGATAATTGGCTACTATTTCTATACTCTGACCCAACCATTAAAAGTATCTAGCATAGAGAATCAGTTAGATAATAAATTCCAAACAAGGTACAAATAATTGAGATATACAAAGGCAACTGGTTAAAAGAGAAGAGTTTTAGATCGAGTCTGAACACCTGGGTCTAGCCCCAGTTCCTCTCTCAGCTAGTTTAGGCAGGAATTCTGGCAGATAATTAACCTCTGATATTTTCCACCTATACAATGGAGCACTGAGTAACATAAGTGTGACAAAGATTACCAAGAGTTTAAATACTGAATACAGTGATAGCCATTATTTTGGTGATACTTATTAAACATAAAACAAAGAAACAGCCAGATTTGTGGAGCAATTGCTCCACAAATTTAAATGTTCTGTCTTGGTTTACATCATATTCTGTTGCAATACTCAGTCACCACGTAGTTTTCCTTCATAGCATATATAATAACTAATAACTATGTGCTTGTTCTGTATTTCTAAGATGTTAATTTTATTTAATATATTTCTCCTATTCAGTTAGAAGCCTATCTATTTTGCTCACATCTATATTCTCAGAAGCTAGCCTAGTACCTAAGACACAGTAAGTGCCCAATAATTATCTGTTGAATGAATGAACTGATAAATTAATGAATAAACTGGCTTAGGAAATCCATGTCTTTATATCACCTAATCTATAGACATAGTGAAAGTTCAGTATACCCTGTAGTATTTATTGAACTTGTTCTATAATAGGCCATTTCATGTATAATGTATAATGTTCAGTAGCCTACTATGTCACTGATCCACAACACTATCAGTTTTTGGAGCTTGCCCCCAAATATCTACCCCTTGTACCAGATTCTAATATAACATCCGCCTCTCTAGCTACTCCAAATTTTTAGAAGCACAGAAGCAATGGAGAAAGCTCTGTTTCCATTGTGTTTAAAGAGAATGACAAAATATTTCTCACATTGTTTCTTTTTCTAATAGCCTAAATTTGTGGTCTTTAAATACAAAATCTATCAACCTCACAGAGAAATCAGTTAAATGTGCACGTCCTAGGTGTTACCCCCGGATATCCAATTGAGAATAGTACAGTAAGCCCTACAGATTTGCATTTTAAGTCAGCCCTTCAGACTAAATGCAAGAAGGCCAAGCCACTTTTTTTTTGTTGTTGTTGGTCGTGGGGCTTGAACTCTGGGCCTGGGCGCTGTCCCTCAGCTCTTCAGCTCAAGGCGAGCGCTCTACCACTTGAGCTACAGCGCCACTTCCAGTTTTCTGGTGGTTTATTGGAGATAGGAGTCTCACGGTCTCTCCTGCCCAGGCTGGCTTTGAACCGCGATCCTCAGATCTCAGCCTCCTGAGTAGCTAGGATTACAGGCGTGAGCCATCAGCGCCCGGCCCAAGCCACATTTTTGAGAAACAATGTTGAGATATAGTGTTGAAAACAATTACCTAGCTTTTTTTATATAAAGAATATTCATGCAGATGAAACTGAACTATTATTTCTAAAATTTAAGTTGCTATAATAGATGATAGTAGGTGTAAATCCTTAGAACCAGAGGAATCCTAAAGGAAAGAGCAGAGCACATTATTAAATTCCCAAGTTTCCAAAATGGCCATTTATAATGGCTTATGGAGATAGCAAATGACTATGATGGTGAAGGCTTGTTCATATTGTAATGGAAACTTCTAAAGGCTAGTGAGTATGCCTGAGCCTCTTATTCATAGATAGAATCAGACTAAGCAGAAAAAGTGCAGAACAGGACTGATCATCTCTCTCACTCCAATGAAATAAAAGTTCTTCTGCTGACAGATTGTCATAAACTGTACCTGGATGACTTTGAGAGGAGAGGAAGAAAAACTACACTTGATCTAGTAGTTCAAAGAGAGTAGAGCTCTGAAAACTCAAAGTGCAGACATATCTTCGTATTAAAAAGTGTGCCTGGGACTTACCTCTCAACTTAAATAACTCCAGTCCTTAGGTATTAAAACTATTTTACTTCCTGCCATCTTCTACACACCTGAGAATAAATTATCAGGCAACATAATGGCAATCTACCTCTAATTGAGAACCTGAATTTCATGTCTTTGGAGGTGGATAAAAGGCCTACGTCAACCTTTTGCTTTCTGCAAAGATAGTAATTTAGGCTATCACCAGACACCTGTCTAACCTGTAATTTTTCCTTCCTCCATTTTATTTTGTCTTCATGAATACGTAGATAGCAGTGGTTGCCAGAGTACTGAGCTATAATACAAAGGAGTGTGCATTTAACTATTCAGGAAGAGGTGAAGGAAAGAAAGAGGCAACATAGGTGCTTAAAGGTGCTGAGTCCCTAACACTGGGACCAAGTGTTGTTCTTTGCTATAGTCTAGATAATTTCTGACAATCTATTGCACATGGTGTGGTAAGCAAGGAGCCCCGGAAGACAATTATGAGGAAAGAAAAAGCAGGCTGGAGAGATAACAACAGGGACTGGCAGGAAGCAGGGAGGAGTTCCCTTGAAATAAAGTTCTTACTTGACTTGGCTAGGCTCATTTAAGCAGAGAAGGCCGTAAAGTGATGAAGGTATTACTATGCCAATTACAACAATGGTAAGCCTCCTGGCTTCCCTTCAGTTCCGTGTCTTCTTCAGGTATTGATTCATTTATTTAATTCATTCAGAAAATATACTTTCAAAACATGATTGCATACTCAGCATTTATTGTAGGCACACAGAAAACAATGGAATAAGGCACATTTCCATTTCCAATGAATTTAAGTCTGTTGAGAGAGACAAGTTTGTAAGCAAGTTATCTCAATCCCAGCCAAGATTTGGGGCACCAAAGAAGGCTCCCTGGAACTGAAACTTAAGCTGCGATTCCGAGGATAGCAGAAGTTGAGAGGAAACAGAGAAGAGACAGACAGACAGGAAACAGACAAGAGACAGACAGAGATTACACAAGAAATGGATGAAGAAACTTGCAGGAAAATGTTTGGTAGAGACAGTAGGATCAACAGGATGTGGGAAAGAAGGGTGTATGTTGATTAGCTGTAATTTCTGGAGGAGAAGAAAGATCTTTTCACTGTTTTATCCTACTCATACTAAATTTAGCAGAACTCACATTGCCTTCTGGCACCTTGTACTATTCTAATCAAGCAGCCAAGCTTTGAAGATTGACTTAGGGTGGTCTCAGACACATTTACTTGTAGCCAACGTAAATACAAATTACATTTTCTGAATCTACCTACATATATCAAACTCCAAGGCTGTGTTTTCCCTTTAGCATTTCTTCTTTATTTTCTCCATTTCCTACACAAAGAACAATGATAGATTCAGTGTTGCTGTACCAGACAGATTTCATATTATCTTTCTCTGCTTTTATTGTAAAAACATTTCTCTCCCCGTTCCTCTGGTTTTGTATTCAGTTGTGTTTATTTTTTTAAAAAAAACATGTGAAGAGTCTTTCTGATGTATTTGGGTGTTGCCTATCTAGCAAGCACTGTCTCCTTACTTGGCTATTGATTTAATCTATGTATTAAGCACACACATGCCAGGATGTTGTACTGACACCAGATAAAGCACATTAAATGGACACAACCCTGCTCTTTCATTTCCTTTGCCTAGGGTAGAAATTGAGAATAATCTACATTTCCAGAGAATTGTCAGCTTTAGTTTCTGATTATCTTGTGAAATGATGTGTTAGAGCCAGTCCAGATCATCCATTAAATTTTCAGAAATTGCCCACTTGTTAAAGACAACTCTTCTGAAAACGTAAATACATGAGCTAACAGGTAAGTGTAAAACAAAGGTAGCACATGCTACATGCACACAAATCTCATGTCTTCCAAATTGTTTTACCACTCCTGATGCCCTTCAGTTAAAGTCTATTGCTTTTGTGTTGCATTGTAGAGCACTGGTATTACTGTGCATCTCTTCCCATCTGTACATTTAATTATATTTAACTGGTAGCTTTAAAATGGTCATGTTGCCAGTAATTTCTCCATGAACAATGGCAAATCTACAAATCATGCTCTTGTTTTTCTTCAGAAAACTAGTTAAATCTTAACCTACATACAGGTGGTCATATAGAATGAAGAATGAGGAGATAGGTTGGGAAGGGGAAAGGACAGATATTGACTGAAAATCATTCAACTAGTTTTAATAACAAGAGGAAAGTCCATGAAAATTCTTAGTCTCGAAAAGGATCGATTAAGGTAAAATCATTTCCTCAATAAAGATGTACAGATCTGGTCTCTAGAATAGATTTTTACAAACCATCATGTTGTGACAAGATTCCTGTTCTTCTTTGCCCTGTTTTGAAGAAATTAAAGGAGTCTGAATGGTATATAACCTGCTTGGGACATCTTCTGATTATTCAGTTTTTTTCCTTCATGCCATTCCTGGAGCTTGAACTCAATGCCTGGATGACTATCTTCGAGCTTTTTTCCCTCCAGGTTAGCACTCTATCACTTGAGCTACAGCTTTACTTCTGACATCTTGGTGATTAACTGGATATAGGGGTCCCATAAACTTTCCTGCATGGGCTAGCTTCAAACCACAATTCTCAGATCTCTGCCTCTTGAGTAGCTAGGATGACAGGTGTGGTGCCCAGATTCCAATTTATGTTTATGCCCTACTGGCAGCCTTTGTTGCATAAGTTCTTCCAGACATTTGAGAAATCCCAAAGTGGATGAACTTGTTTGGTGGATTAAGATAAAAAATTATGTTAGTATTTTACATGCCAAGTGATTTCTTCTTAGCCTCTATAATGTCTGGGTGTTATAAAATGAGATCTCAGTGTTTAAGAAATATGTACTGTGTAGAACATAAAATCATGATGTAGGTAACCTCCAATGTTAATGGAGTGAGGTCTTCGAAGAGCCTTGAAAGATCTGGAACTTCTATATTTTCCTCAATATACTTGGGACCAGTCAAGGAACTAAAGCAAACCCTGTTATCTGGGGGCATAAGCAGATAGGATGCTTCAAAAGTTATTTTTAAATTTAAGAATAAATCCAGTTTTATTTTTAGAAAACACAACAAGCCTTAGCAGTAGAACCTCCAAACTCAGACTCCTATTCAAATATAATGTACACTGCCAGATGGTAATGAATGGCAGTTTGAAAGTCTTGGCTTTAATGCAAGCAATTTTTTTTCATGGATAAATAAACAATGGTCCAAATCTCCTTTAAATCTCTGTGGTTCCAGGAAAAATATTCTTTAAACAAGCAAACAAAACACAGATTTGTATATTTAAAGTTCTTCACAGTGCTTATCATGAATAATACTGAAATACAGAAGTCAACATGACACTTAGCTAAATTTCTCCTTAAGATTACAGAGGCTTGAATCGTTTTATGACTTCTGCCTGATTTACAGACCTCTCAGAGTTGACCTCATCTAATCAAAATTATAACTTCATCTCTATCACTAAGCATGCTATACCAATATGAGTTGATGGGTTAAAAAAAAAAACCTTCCAAATCGTGTCTCATGAGCATGAATGAGGAAGGAAGATCTAGTACTTCATTCATTCCCCAAATAGGGTACATCATATGGCCACTTTCTAACTGGTTATTAGTAGTCAGAAGGGAATAAGAAACTGGGTTAGGGCATTTGAGACAATAAAGTCTCCGAACATCTTACTCAGGACAAACTTCTGCCAGTTACTCGACGCAAATCTGTAATCCTAACTATTCAAGAGACTGAGATCTGAGGATCACAGCAAGAAAGTCTATGAGATTTTTTTTTCTTTTTTCTATGAGATCTTATCTCCAATTAACTACCAAAGATATCAGAAGTGGAGCTATGGTTCAAGTGGTAGAACACTAGCTTTGAGCAAAAGAAGCCCAGGGATGAAGTGGTTGAGTAGGGGAGGGAAGGGTGAGAATGTTGAAAGGGGTGACACTGAACAATATACTTTGTACTCATAAACTGCTTTGTTAAATGGCAACCCCTTTGTACAACTACTTAAAGACAACAAATATGAATGAGTTTCAAGTAATGGCACATTAATAATAAGAAAAACTTCACTTTATACACACAAAAAAGCTCAAAGACAAAGCCGAGGCCCTAATTTAAGCACCTAGAGCCTGAATTCAAGCTCCAGGACTGGCACCAATAAGAAAAGAAGAAGCAAAAAGAAAGAAAGAAAGAAAGAAACCTCCAAAACTTCTATCTGTAGCTTTGAAAATTATTCACTTGCTGTCTAAGAAAATGTGGTGTATTTCTCTAAAATAGAGATGCAATACACCTTAGAGTGCTTTTCTAGGTAAAATTAACACATAGAAGGCACTCATGTTATCATCTGTCTAAGATTGCCATTGCTAATCGATTTTAATGAATCTAGATCTAAATCAATGAGATTTCGGGATGCAGTTTATAATCTTTCTCCACAGTCCACAGCATACATCTATTAATAAATATAAGTTTGCACTTCAGGCAAGCCTGAACCAACATTTGTATCCCCTTGAAAGTGAGAACCAGAGAAGTCAAATAACTTGCTGTTCATCACAGTGACAAAACCAAAATTTGAAATCAAGTCTCCAGTGCTTTTCATTATGATGAACTTGCTTACTAAAACCTGAGTGTTTGGTACATTAGCACCCACAGGTGGCATCTGTAGACGGTTGCAAACTGAATTCCCACCCATAGGCATAAAGATTGACTGATGGATATTACCAGGGCAGATTCTTTCTGACAGGCAATGACAGAAATCATGTACATGGAACTAGTAATGAGATACTTGCTATTCAGAAAGGTAAAAAATATTTCTTTCATTTCATGAAATATCAATGTTAATGGTGTAAAGACTCAAGAAATTAAATAGACCAAAGAGTTCTTAGGATCTAGTAACTCTGTAATTACATGTTAGTGTATTTACTTAAGTAAATCTATGATAATAAGCAAATTATCTTAATCTTACAGGGCACCTCATCTTGGTCTTAAAATTGTGGAGACACAGGGAGATTTGGAAGGAAAAATGCAGAAGATAGAAATGCATACTAGTAAAGAGGGAAATTTGATAATACTTTACTAGAAGTACTCTATTCATTTTTGGAAAGATATATCCAAAATCTCTCTGTTCTTCTGTGTGTGTGTGTGTGTGTGTGTGTGTTTACGAACACCTACAGAATTGCTAATAATTTTCAATGGTTAGAAACGCTAATGAAATATTCTTCTTTCTGTTTTTCCTTGATTATTCCATGGAGCCTGCTTAGGTTTTAAGCCATTCCTATGTAGATAGTGAAGGATTATGCATAGAGCAAACCCAAGAGCAATAACTTTTAGATACCATCAGAAAGGGCTTGCAGCTCTGTGTTGTAACAGAAGGAAGGCATCAGTATAACAGGCATTGAACATTCTGCTCTCTGTTGGGGAGTCCCAGCACAACAACTGCCTACATGTAAACAGTATCTTTCCCTGGGCTCAGAGATATGGACATATTTTCTGCCTTCACTCTTGACCATAAGCCCCTGTTAGATATGCCAATTTTGTTTGAAACTTGCTTCATCTATTGAGTAGGGATGGCTCAAAAATTTCGTATTTCTAAAACCTCGTGGAAGGTAGATGTTTTAGATAGTGTGATCTCTTTACGCTCAGTATGTAAACTGAAAAGCTATATTCCTACAAATAAGACTTCAGGGGAAAGCTATTAACATAGAAAGCAGGGCTTCAGACTGATCCTATTTACTGAGACTATAATACTGAATTGATATCTTTACCAGAGGATTCTTAAGAATTTAATAAAACTACAATAGTCATTGTACTTATACAAAGTAATAGTTATATTGCTTACCACTGGTATCTTTTTAGATTTGGTCCTTAAAAATTCACATCTCATTCACAGAACATCTTAGTAAAGGAGGACCATTCCTGCTAGTCATATAATTTTGTAGAGATTCCAATAATTTTATGACCTCCAGATTTAAATACCTCTCATCACACAAAAGTTACAATTAAGTCTCCTGACTACAACTAACACTAAACATTTGTTCTTGCCTCTCACTGTCTCCTTGGATCTTAGGGATAATATGCCAAATTATGCATATTATTGTCAACTCAAGAGTGAAGAAGTGGAGAGAGGTGGAGCAGCATGGAAGAAAAGAAAGAGGAGGAGGAGGAGGAGGAGGAGGAGGAGGAGGAGGAGGAGGAGGAGGAGGAGGAGGAGGAGGAGGAGGAGGAGGAGGAGAAGGAGGAGGAGGAGGGGGAGGAGGGGGAGGAGGGGGAGGAGAAGAAGGAGGAGGAGGAGGAGGAGGAGGAGGAGGAGGAGGAGGAGGAGGAGGAGGAGGAGGAGAAAGAAGAAGAAACAGATTAGTGAAACAGTAATGAAGCAGGAAGCAGAATATTGCATTTTAGATTAATAGATTTGTTCAGAAACTTTAAGCTTGCTTTCATCCAGCTCTTAGACTAACCATGGGGATGCATGTGCTGATTAGTGAAATCATGTCCAAAATATTTGGAAACCATTACTTGTCTAACACTGAACACCATTTTGGCTCAGGAGATAATGAGAGAACCAGTAAGGGTGGTCCATATTTTTCACATGAAGGCATGCATAGTTTATGGGAGATAAAGGAAGACACATTGTTTTATTTAAAACTTCTTACAAGATTTGTTTTCTAAGTGATAATCACCCCATTCTTGGTCACATGGTTCCTCTAGATCAGGTTCTTCCCTGAGCCATTTCAGTAACTCTTTTCCAACTAACTTTACTGTTACTAGTTCTTCATTAAAAAATGTGAGTCAAAAATGCACAAAGAAAACCAATACAAAGGATCATCAGTGTGAAACTGGCAATTCAGGGGCCACAATCATTGATAAAGCAGAAACGATCATTAACAATGGACTTCTAGAATGCAGAAAAGCAAGACATAGTGGTTCATGCTTTTACTTCTAACTTCTCAGGAGGCAAAAATTAGGTGACTCAAAGTTGGAGGCCAGCTTGGGTGGGGAGGTGGGGGAGTTAGTGAGATTCCATCTCAGCGAATAAATGGGAAGAGTGGAGCATGCCTTTCATCTAAACCATGTGAAGGTGCAGGAAATAGTGTTACACTTAGAAGCCAGACACATAAAAAAGTGAGACTTTATACAAAGAAAATTATACCATGTACACTCAAGTGGCAGAGAACCTTCTTGGCAAGTTCAAGGCTTAGTGTTCCAACCCCAGGACTGCCAATAAGCAAACAAAAAAATCCTTACAAAACACATAGATTCTTAGTTTGAGCAAAGAGGGAGGAAGGCTTTATATGTGTGGACACACCTATATGTATTTCTACTACAAGACTTTGTAACTTAACTGCTCATTCCCCGTCCTGAATTCAGAATGTAGCCTTCAACTTTAAAAGCAGGACAAGCCATTTAATGCTTTCCAAAGTTTTTATGCTTATTGTTATGCCATATAAAATGGTTTTAAGCCACTACAGATATTTTAAAGATTATTTTTAGTTCTTGTGGGTTTTCTTAATGTTAGGAAACAAAACCACAAAAAAATCATAACATTTGAGATGTTATTTATTAGGACCAAAAAAACCCACTTTTCTGTACGGTATTCTCACAATAAAAAATAAAATAAAATAAACACTTTATTTTAAAAGTGCCTTGATTTAAAAAAAAATCCTTGAAGTAGTAGAAGGACATGGATACAGCAAAACAAGAACAAAAGAAGAAAAACGTGACTAGCTCTTAAATCACCTATGTGAAGGGAAGACTTTGGCAAGTCACTGGTGCTGTATTCTGGCTGATACTAGCATGTCCGGGTTCTTGGTGTTCTTTTGTCATCTTTAATCTTGTTTCTGATCTTGTTTTCTTAAGACATTCTATCACAAAATCACAAAAGCCAGGTTTAAAAGGGTAGAGGGTAAAAGTATCAAATTAATTCTTCAGCCACAGTGTCAATATCTGCTGAGATTTTAGTGTCTTCCTCAACACTTGAGTTGGCAAAGGGGCTTGCGTTGCAGTAAGTTCTATTCCAAGCAGAAGAAATGGCGAAGATACCCAAGGAGCAACAGTGCAATAAATATGCCCAAAAAAAGAACAAGTGAGTCACAGGGCTCTCTCCTCCCCCGATCCTGGCAAAGCAACATCTGCTGCCCAAGCAGCAGCCCTCCTCTGCCAGGGCCGCTTACAAAGCACACCTTCTGCTTTACCACCCACACTTTCCTCAGCCTAACTTCAAGTCACAAAGAGTCAGGCTTTAAATAGTTCCTTGCAAATCCTTATGCTTTGAGAGAGTATCTTCTAAAATGCTGTACTCATTCAGATAAAATGAAGGGGAAAAAAGGGTTCCAGGTTACAAGAGATTGAGATAAGGAAAAGTCACAGGAATAGGGTTTAATAAGGAGCATTATATCCTTATACTGAGAATTTTATGTGAAGGCAGAGTTTTGGGGCTTTTTTTTTTTTTTGGCAGTGATGTATTCTGCAATCATACATTCCTTCATTCCCTCAACTTCAGCAAAGACAATAAAATATCACCCCATTTCAAAATTTCTTAAAAGAGTATCTTCCTGAAAACATTACAGGAAGGAATAGGAGAAACTCTGGGGCTCCTTGGCACAGGCCAGAAACACAAGAAATCAAAGAAAGGCTGGAAAAATGAAATTGCATTAAACTGCAGAGCTTCTGCATAGCTTGCAAGATCAATAGAAAGCCCACAGATTAGAAGATCTTCACTAGCCATACAACAGACAAGGGCCTCATATCTAAAATATACTTAGAAATCAAAAAATTAAATCCTCAAAGAAACAATCACCCCATCAACAAGTGGGCTTAAAGAGTGACTTCTCTGAAGAGGAAATAAGAATGGCCAATAGACACATGAGGAAATGCTCAATATCTCTGGCCATAAAAGAAATGCAAATCAAAACAACATTGGGTTTCCTCCTCACCCTAGTTAGAATGGCCATTATCAAGAAATCTAACAACAACAGATGCTGGAGGGGATGTGGCCAAAAGGGAATGCTACTGAACTGTTGGTAGGAGTATAAACTTGTTCAACCATTCTGGAAAGCAGTATGGAGATTCCTCAAAAGACTACACATAGAGCTTCTCTATGACCCAGCAATCTCACTTCTGGGCATGTACCCAAATGATCACAAACAAGACCATACTAAAGCTACCAGCACAACTATGTTTATTACAGCATTATTTACTATAGCTAAGATATGGAACCAACACAGATGCCTCTCAGTAGATGAATGGATTAAGAAGATGTGGTAAAGTTCATAAAGTTCGTTTCAACATTGTGTCTTGTATATCTCATTGTTACAATGGGTCAATCTGTATCCCTTTTTAAGCATTTTGTTTTTTCCCTTCCCCTCCCCAGGGTTGGGTTGAGGTAGTTGTAGAGGTGGGAGGGAAAGGATGGTAGGGGAAAAACCAAGGAGGAAGCAACAATGCTAGAGAGGAAATGTACTCATTACCTTGCTCATGTAACAGTAACCCCTCTGTACAGTATTTTTACAATAAAAAAACATACAAAAAAAGAAGATGTGGTATATATGTACAGTAGAATTCTATGTGTCCATCAGAAAGAATGACACTGCCCAATTTGTAAGAAAATGGAAAAACCAGGAAAAAAAATAATATTAAGTGAAGTAAGACAGACCCAAAGAAACATAGGTCCCATGGTTTCCCTTAATTGCAATCATTAGTA
This sequence comes from Dipodomys merriami, assembly GCF_024711535.1. Lineage (NCBI taxonomy): Eukaryota > Metazoa > Chordata > Mammalia > Rodentia > Heteromyidae > Dipodomys > Dipodomys merriami. Next base: position 15,981,842 of record NW_027206512.1, on the reverse strand, counting down.
CCATCTAGGATAATCTTAGCAGATGAACAGAATAGCTCAATAGCTATGTACATGTAACTAAATAAGATGATGCTAAACAAAATGAACCCCAAGACATGGACACAAAAGATTTTTCTTTGTTGTTGCTGTTTTTAATGTACTATGTGATTTCTTGTTTCTTTTGTATGGTCTTCCCCCTATGGTTTATCCCCAGTCATCACTGTATTTGATTTTGGTACCCTAGTGTTATATATATGTTTATCTGAATTAGGGAAGGGAAGGGGAACAACAGAATGGTGAGACAAAGGACAAGGAAGGAACCAATGCAACAGTGATATTCACAAGACAATATGTTGGAAATGATCTGTACAAGTTGGGGGGGATTGGAGGGTGAGGGAAAGTAGGAGAAAAATTAGGGAGGGGGTAACAAGTTCAACAAGAAATGTACTTATTAACCTTCCTTATGTAACTGTATCCCTCTGTGTATCATCTTGACAATAAAAAAAGAGAATTACTGGGATCAATTTTTTAAAAGGGGTGCTTGTTTGGTTTGGGGTTTTTTGCTATTGTTTTTTTAAGATTTCACTTGAGTTTGAGTGATATGTTACTCTAAGCCAAAAAATAAGTCTTACACACATTTTCTCCAAATGTGAGGATCTGTGGCCAAGTACAGGCATCCACCTTTGCCCAAGGGCTGCTAATCTAAATCACATAAGGAGCCAGTGGAGGTTGGGGTGTTCAGGCAGAAAGAGACATTAAACACAAGCTCTTCTTGTATGTTGTTGTTGTTTCTTTGTGGTTTTTTTGTTTTTGTTTTGGGTTTTTTTTGGTGGTAGTGGGGTTTGAACTCAGTGCTAGGTGATTGGAAGGCAAAAGCTCTCTTTTTATTTTTTTGGGGGGGGGAGGTCCAGTTGTGGGGCCTGAACTCTGGGCCTGGGCGCTGTCTCTCAGCTCTTCAGCTCAAGGCTAGCGCTCTACCACTTGAGCCACAGCAGCACTTCCGGCTTTTTTCTTTTTGCTTATGTGGTGCTGAGGAATCGAACCCAGGGCCTCAGGCATGCAAGGCAAGCGCTCTACCACTGAGCCACCTTCCCAGCCCTGGCAAAAAACTCTCTTCATCTCTAGTCCTTTTCCTTCTTATTCAGATAGTTTTGTGCTTTTACTTGGACCAGCCTCAATCCATGATTCTCCTGCCTCCATCTTCTAGTAGCTAGGAAAACACAAACTTCTTAAAACCCAACATGACTTTGAAAGAACCTGTTGGTCCCCTAACTCTGCCAACAGGGGCAAGGTATCAGCAGCTTTCCTAATCAGTGTTCTTCCTGGTAAGCTTTCTTGTCATCAGAGAGGTCTGGCAGGAGGCTATCTCTGCTGAGGCAGAGGGACACCCAATTGGTCTAATTAACCTTAGTCCCAACAGGTATCAAGTCGTGTTCTCCCTCAGAAAATACCTGAGGCTACAGGTGGGAAGCAGTGAGTCAAAAGGGATGGGTACATGGCTACAATAAATGCTTACTAACTACTACCCTACACAAAGTACAGAGGTGGGGCTCTGTGGAATAGACTTGTGAAAGGAATAGAGAAAACATTGATTGTGCAACTCTGAGTCAAGCACAATATTAAGTAGTTATATGTAATAACTTACTTGATATGGACAGTAAATGTGTGAGGTAGGCATTATATGGAAGAGAGAAATAAGATGCAGAAATGCTGACTTTCTTGCCTAAAGTCACATAATGAGATGGAGGACCGAGTGGAGATGGAGGTGTAAGATCTTAGGCCTGTCTAACTCCCAAAGAGATTTTTTGTTGATAATTTTTGTTTGTCTGTTGTTTGGGGCTATTACTTATTGAGTCCTTCTTGGGTATCACATATTATACTAAATATGTAATGGAATTATTTCCTAAATCTTCAAACACCTATACTAGATCGGTTTTTTGAAATTTGCTAGATGATAAAGTTGAGGCACAGAAAAGGTAAATTACTTGCACGACATCACTCAGCTAACCAATGGTACCTCTAGGCTTTGAGTCCAGGCAGTTTGATTACAGCCCAGGCTCTACTGAAACTGTATTTAGCCTTGTCACATTTTTGTATATGGCCCCCAAATCTTTTGAAAAAGACAGCAGACACCGTTCATACACAGTGAGACCAATGAAGGATATTATAAAGAGAGGAACGCAAAGGTAAAATACCTATGTGCACCTGATCATATAAAATGAACTCCTGGAAATAAAAACAAGAGGTATTTTTTCTTCATTACTGTTTTTGTTTTCATTTTGTCTATTTGTTCATTATCTGTCTTTGGGAGGGGAAGGGGAGGCATAGAAATGGTGAGACAAAGAGTAAACAAAAGCACTAGTAGTATTCACTAGATACTATGTTGAAAATGAACTATACAACTTACAGATGGGTATGGGAGGGAAAAACTGAAGAATGAGAGGGGGAAGAGGTGACATTGTTCAAAAAGAAATCTATTCTTTAGTATAGCCTTGTTTGTGATCCTTTGGGTAAATGCTGGGATTGCTGGGTCATAGGGAAGCTCTATGTGGAGTCTTTGGAGAAACCTCCATACTGTTTTCCAAAGTGGTTGAACGAGTTTATACTCCCACCAACAATGCAGTCGGGTTCCCTTTGGCCATATCTCCTCCAGAATCTATTGTTATTAGATTTCTTGATTCTAACCATTCTAACTAGGGTGAGATGGAATCTCAATGTTGTTTTGATTTGCATTTCTTTTATAGTTAGAGAAGTTAAGCATTTCTTCATGTGTCTATTGGCCATTCTTATTACCTCTTCAGAGAAATTCTTCTCTAAGTCTTTTGCCCACTTATTAATCAGGCAGTTGTTTCTTTGAGGATTTGTTGTTGGAGGGTTTAATTTCTTAAGTTCTAAGTACACAACCATGTTTATCACAGCATTATTTACCATAGCTAAGATATGGAACCAACCCAGATGTTCCTCAGTAGATGAATGGATCAAGAAAATGTGGTATATATACACAATGGAATTCTATGCCTTCATTGCCCCATTTGTTAGGAAATGGAAAGACTTGGAAAAAATTATATTAAGTGAAATAAGCCAGGCCCAAAGAAACATAAGTCCCATGGTTTCCCTTATTTGCAATAACTAGTATATGTCTAAGACAAGCAGAAAAGGTCAAAAGTTATATACATATGACCATATAACATGATGCTAAGTGAAATGAACCCCTACATAGGGACACAAGTATGGTTTTATCTTTCTTGCTGTTGTATTTATAATGTACCGTGTAATTTTTTTGTTTCTTTTGTATGTTCTTCCCCCATGATATAACCCCTGTTTTCACTGTATTTGAATCCAGTGCCCTGTATCTTGTCTATACATTTTTCTGATTTGGGGAGAGGAAGGGAAATAACAGAATGCTGAAATAAGGATATGGATTGACCCCTAACAATGAGATGTACAAGACACTATGTTGAAAATGAACTTTACAACTTCGGGAGTGGGGGAAGGGAGGAGTAGGGGAGGTAGGGAGGGAAGGGGTAGTAGGGGAAAAACAAAGGAGGAAGTAACAATGCTCAATATGAAATGTACTCATTATCTTACTCATATAACTGTAACCCCTCTGTACATCACCTTTAGAATAACAATAAGAAGGGCTGGGAATGTGGCTTAGTGGTAGAGTGCTTGCCTAGCATGTTTAAAGCCCTGGGTTCAATTCCTCAGTTACACATAAAAACAAAACAAAAAGATTTAAAAAAAGAATAGAACTAAAAATACATTAATGAGACAAAAGACACTGGAAGCATACTGAGCTGAAGCATGCACATGCATGCGTGTGCGCGCACACACACACATACACACACACACACACACACACACACACACACACACACCCCAAGTGTGATTTAAATTATGATGGTGACAGGTATTATAAGAACTTAGGAGACACTAATGGCTGTGGCATGAAGTGGCCATGAAATGTCACTGCCCTCATTAAAATGATTTGATAGTGAAAATCTTTTGAGTCAGTAGACTTTAATATTCAGAATTAGGGTTATCATTAGAATTTCCTAATTCAGCCAGTCTTATTATTTTGGAGTCATAGTTCAGATAAAATAGACAAGCAAAATATGGTTGGCTGTCTTAGAATTGCTAGTTCTTATTTTGCTTGATAAGATTAAAATAATAAACATCAACTACTGTTGATATTACCTAAAAAAGAAATGTGGTATAAATTAAAATTTGGAAAACAGTGCTTACCCAGTAACTATTTATAATAGACTAATGAAAATGATTGCGAAGATCACACTAATTGCAAATAATAGCTGGCAATTATGGAACTTCTACTATTTGCTAGAAGCTTTGTATATATTATTTTGAATCCTTGTAATAACTGACAAAGTAGATATTACTATTTCCACTTTTGAAATTGAAGTTCTTTTTTCTGAGTGTGGGGCTAACACCTATGATCCTAACTACTCAGTAGACTGAGACCCAAGAAAACCAGTTTGAAGCCATCCCAGGTAGAAAAATCTGTGAGAACTCATCTCTAATATAATACCAGCATGATGACAGACTGGAGGTATTGCTAAAGTGGTAGAACACCAGCCATGAGCAAGAAAGCCAAGGGAACAGGAAGCCCTGAGTTCAGCACAAGAGAGAATGATTGAGATTTGTAACTTTAACAGAATTTTAAAAATTCTTACCATATACTAACTCTTTAAAATAATGGGTTTCACTGGGACATTTACATGCAAATATGTGATGTGTCTTGATCATATTTGCCTCTACCATTACCCTCTTTTGTCCTCCATCTTTCCTCCAGCTGATCCCATTCTTATTTCCAAATAGTCCCCCTTCGTCTTTCATGTCTCTCTTTTTAAAATCTAGATATGACAGAACACATGTTATCTTTGTCTTTCTGAGTTCGCTTCATTTGCCTCAACATGATGATCTCTATCCAGTTCCATTTTCCTACAAATGACAAAATTGCCTTCTTTGTCACTAAATCATACTCCATTGTATATACCAAACACGTTTTCCTCATCCATTTATTGGTGAATGCTCATCAAGGTTGATTCCATCATTTTGCTATTGTGAATAAAGCCATGATAGAGTTTCAGAGAATTCAGTCAACATGCCAGTCATCTCTGTTGGTAAGGGACATTAGCCCTTCTAATTTTAAAGCTGTATTCTTTCTCTTGATTATGTTGCCAGCAAGACTTTGGCTTATAGAGTTAATCACTGTAACATTAGTAAATTTTAAAATAATTTCTAAATAATTACAAGATACTATATTCTGCATTGTCTTGAATTGATGAACATTTAAAAAAACAAAAAATGCAGCCCATTCATTCACCACAGAGAGTCAGGGCCTTCTGTGAAGCAATGCTATGGCTAAAAGAACAGAATTCTTTGCTTAGTGATGACTAGTTGGTACCCCCCATCACCTCTCTGTCTTGCCTTCTGCCTAGTAGCTGAGCTGACAGAGCCAGGACTCTGAGAAGAGAGGTAGAGCCAGGAAAGCAGAATTTCCAATGTCAGGATGTGATGAAAGCATGGTGTGAGACCCAGCCTGAATCCACTAAAATCCTTGCTGACACATCCTTTTTTCTAAATCTTCTGTTCACAGACTCTAGAGCATTGGCGTGGGAAGAACATCACTTTAACATTTCATAAAGGGTTAAATAGAGACCCAATGTGATCTATCACCCAGCCAGTCAGCACAGCCACAAGACTAGAATACTATACACAAGCCCATACCAAGAATACTGCTCCTTACAACTGTTCCTTATAGAAGATGAACTCTGGGAAACTTACTTGCTGTGAAAGTAAGGAATATTTATAAGATACGGATTTCCTAATGACGGGTGAAGGGAAAAGTTTAAATTATAGTATTTGTGGCATATTCTCCAGCTCAGAAAAACACTCTGGGGAAAGAAGGTCCTCTTCAAGGCACTAATATTAGAGTTAATTGTATTAATGTTTAGGCAGAATGCAGTTTGCATCTGATGTTACCTGCAAATTGACTTTTAAGATGATAATATAAACATGGAAAAATCTAATTTATATAACTTAATTATCATTTTATGACTTAGGTTTTCTTAAATCTCATCATTTAATTTAATCATTTAATGAGGTCACCATTTAAAATGCCAGTTATAGATCTATTACACGTGAAGAGGTTCTAGTTAATGAAGTTTGGCTGGTAATTGACTGTATACTCACAATAACCTGATTATCTGTTGTATTCCAACTAGTCCTTAGTTAAAAGCACTTACTATAATGCCTGGCACACACAGATGTGTTATAAATGTGGCTTCCTGCCTTTCTTTTCCCTGAGATGTGTACACATGGATATTTTCCATATCTGGTATGTACGTGTGTCCATAAGCATTAGCTCATGTGTGCATTTGATAGGAAATTCAGAATCAGATCATGGGCCCCTGCTTTGTACAGAATTCCCAACAGATGCTTTGGCTATGCAAGGGTGTCTTGTTCTATTACCTAAGGTAAAATATCCCTCACTCCCCAAACAGCCCTGATTCTAACCAGACTGAGCAAGATGGACCCTAGAACCAATGTGGGGGAAAGGGAAGACCCATTTCTTTTGAGCAGTGATATTTCTCTGAAAGGAGGCTCATTGGACAACTCTAGATGTTTCTCAAATGTGCTGTGCATATGAATTCCCTCAGAACATTGTGAGAGGACAAAATCTATTTCTTCAAGCCTAAGATGAGGCCTAAGAGTCTTCGTTTCTAACAAGCTCTCAGGTACTGCCTAGTGCTGCTGGCCCACAGGCCATACACTGATTAGTAAGGGCCTGGAGGGAATGTCACCAGGCTTTCCCATTTACTATACTTGTGGGTTCTTGTGGAGTGTGTGTTGTACCCTTCTGGTGAGCTGGAAAAGAAAGTTGTTTTTAACCAGAAAGCAAGAGGGTGGGAAGTAGAATAAAACAGAGGGGAAAGAGAAGGGGTCGGGGAGAAAAGAAAGGAAAGTAGGAGATTGGGGTCTGTGGCATTCTTTGACTATTCAGTCTTTACAGTGCAGCATTTATTTTTCAGTTTTCTTTCCTGTTCCTTTCGTGGATCAGTCTTCAAGTCCTTGCACTTCATTCGATTTTCACAACTAAATACATTTCTATACCTATGCATCTGCCATTCAGTATACAGTTATGTAGGATTTTCTTGCCAAGCCCTAGCCATTAAGAAAATCAACAGCTGCTAAATTATATCAAAAGATAAAATTCCAGCACTGGAAAGGTGGCTCAGTGGTAGAGCGCTTGGCTTGCATGCATGAGGCCCTGGGTTCGATTCCTCAGCACCACATCAGCAGAAAAAACAAAAAAAGCCGGAAGTGGTGCTATGGCTCAAGTGGTAGCGTGCTAGCCTTGAGCTGAAGAGCTGAGGGACAGTGCCCAGGCCCAGAGTTCAGGCCCCATGACCAACCAAAACAAAAACAAAAACAAAAGATAAAATTCCAGGCAAATTAATTTAAGAAATTTTACTTTTATCAGTAATTCATGAATTATGAAACACTTGATAAAATATAGAATGCTATTCCACTGAGTGACCAGTTGTTATAATAAATTGCTAAATAATAATGTGTTATATATAATAATATATAATAATTTTGAAATATAATACATTGATGAATAATAAACAAAGAAACAGAATAAAAGAAAAGTGGATTGCTAATACTGGCTTATTTCAGTCACTTTCTATGTAAGGATTAAGGCACAGGAGCTGGCCTGTCATGTGGGCTCAGGTTAATTAGGCCCTTTCTCTCTCCTTCCTTCCTTCCTTCCTTCCTTCCTTCCTTCCTTCCTTTTTTCCTTCCTTCCTTCCTTCTTTCCTTCCTTCCTGTCTTTTGTCAGTCTGTGGGGCTTCAACTCTGGGCCTGGGTACTATCCCTGAGCTCTTTTGCCAAAGGCTAGAGGCTCTACCACTTTGAGCCACAATGTCATGGGTTAAGAAAAGTAATCTTTTCTTTTAAAATTTTGGGAAAGGATATTGACAATAAGGTATGAGCATTTTAGGTTATTGTATTATTAATTAGCCATTTTAAGTCTACACTAATGATGAAACAGAACAAGGTTTAAATTCCATAATCAACATCATAACCCAGTGGAAACTAGCATTCAGAATCTACATGTGGTGAGCTGTAAACAGATATTTTTAAGCTCATAGATGTGATGTGTTGATTCTAGAAGATATGAGGACAATAGAAAAAGCAGAAAAGCTAATATTCACAGTTTTGACTTTTACAAGTGGCCTATAGTTTAGGTAGAAAGGTATAGTCTGTTTGAGCATCAAAAATACTAATAAAGGGGCTGGGAAGGTGGCTCAGTAGTAGAGTGCTTGCCTTGCATGCATGAGGTCCTGGGTTTCATTCCTCTGTACCACATAAGCAGAAAAAGCCAGAAGTGGCGCTGTAGCTCAAATGGTAGAGTGCTAGTCTTGAACTGAAGAGCTGAGGGACAGCGCCCAGGCCCAGAGTTCAAGCTCCATGACCGACCAAAAACAACAACAAAAAACATACTAATAAAAAAGCCTAACTGCAAGTGGAATATACAATATGTAATTATTTAAATATCCATATTCCCCTCCATGTCATCTGAACACAGTGGCCACTTGCTTCCAGCTTCCCAGAGAATTGCTCACAGACAAGACTGACTTTTAGGCCATCTGGTTATCATCAGAAATGAAGATGAGAAAGAATAATTTACTGACTGAACAGACATGGAAACAGCCAATGTGGTGGATGACAAGGAGCCCATGATTTTGTGTGTGTGTGGTTTTGTTTTCTTTTAAAAAAAAAAACAGTATTTTTGTCATTTGGCTCATATGCATTTTGCATTTCGAAATATTTTGGGACAAGCACTTAAACTGTGAGTTTCAATTTCATTATGAAGAAAGCAGAGATCCTAATAGCAGCCATTGCCTAGTCACCCAGATGGCTGACCCGTTGCCCAGCATGCTCTGTCTCAGAAGGGAAGCTGGGACCTAAGATACCAGAGCAGACCTAAGGCCCTCCTTCCACCTTGTGAGTTAGTCTTGCTGACTTGATTAGAAATGTTGATCTTGGTGCTTGGCTCTGCCATGTTCTCCCCTGCTGCTTTGGGCAGATTCTTTCACTTTCTAAATTTTTTCTCATCTCCTCTGCCATCAAATCTAAGGAGAAATCTTATTTTTTTTTTCTTTTTTACCTTCCTGGTTAGGGAAAGGCTGGATAGGAGGATATAATTAATGAACACTTGTATACAACACATTTATCCTAGGGCACAAGCAAATTTCCATATCATCTGGTGCAGACAGTGGAAAGGGACACAGCAGTGGAGACCCTGACCCGCAATGATGACCGCAGTACACAGTGAGATCCCCACTCTTAGCAGGCAGCCATTCCCAATGCATGTGTGAGTCCTGTCCCAAGCAATAAGACCGTAAGGGTTAAAGTTTCTATCTAACATGTATCTGCTCCAGGAGAGCTGCCTTAGACTATACACCCAGTGATGGGAGCCACTCCTTCTAGACCAAAGTCAAAAACAGATTAGGACTTGTCTGGGAAATACCAGACTTTCACGTTTCCTGACATCTTCCCTTCCTCCTTCCTTATATTAAGTTACATTGGTGCTGCCCCAGAGGCTCAGCTTCCTTGAAGCTATAGCCAACGACAATGAAGCAAAAAACAATCATCGGATTTCTTCATTCAGAGCTTTGACAAGGGAAACCCCACTGTCTGAGACAATTCAAAGATGCACAGAGAGAGTTTGATGAGACAAAATAAGGCAACAATGATTATTAAAGTCATCACCACATGTACAGAAGTATAACATACAAAGGGGGGGGCGTAGGAGATAGGAACGTACAATGGTCATGATGATTGTGTGTAATCCACCTGCCTGTTAGAAAAAGTCTAAAATAGTGCACTACATTAATTTGTTGTTGTGACTGTTGGGTTTTAAAAAACAAAAAGATTTGAATGGTTGGCCAAAGAACCCAAATCAACTTCTGTTCAAATCCTGGTTGTCTCTCATTATCTCTACTACTCCAATACCCTCCACAGATGAATACATTACTCACTATCTCTAAACAGCTGATAGCACTGTGTCTGTACCAAGATTAAATGGGTATGTTTAGGATTGGCACCTCATACATATTAGAAAATTATTAACTCTTAGTGTTTATCACTGGTGTTTATTGCAGAGCTTAGTACCTGAGCTGTTTCTCTGAGTTGCTGCTTAAGGGTTCATGTGTAGCTATTGATGAGCTACTTGGCAGAGAAGGCTTTTGAACTTTGCCTCCAGGTCTGCTTTCCCTATAGTGTCTGGAATTGACAAGTCTAGAGCTATGCTCTGGATAAATGTTGCGAAACTGATTCCCAAAAATTGAACAATAAATACATGAAACTTTTAACTGAACATCTACTATGTCCCAGGCACTGTGCCAGAACTCATTTAATTCTCAATATAATGGTACCAAGTAGATTTTTAACTTCACAAACCATATAATGAAAATAAAGGGTCCACTTCCATGGAATTATGAGCATAAAACCAACATTCTTCAAACCCAAACCTGACATGTCTATGATGGTCTCAGAGAGGCTAAGATCAAACCAACTTATCACTCATTTTATATATATATATATATATATATATATATATATATATATACATACATATATATACATACATATATTCATTAATATATGGTTAAAAATAAATATCTAGGTGTTGGTGGTTTGTGCCTATAATCCTATCTATTTAGGAGGCTGATATTTGAGGACTGAGGTTTGAAGCCATGCCACTCCATGAGACTCTTATCTACACTTAACCAACAAAAAGCCAGAAGTGGAGGTATAAATCAAATTGCAGAGTGCCAGTTTGAGTGAAAAACCAAGCTGAGATTTTTAAAAAAGTCCTGAGTTCAACCTCAAGTACCTGTACCAGCAGCTCCCTTCCACCACCCCCCAAAAAACCAAAAAAAAAAAATTTAGAAATTAAAAATAAAAAGGTCAGCTGGGTGCTGGTGGCTCATGCCTGTAATCCTAATTACTCAGGAGTGTGAGATCCAAGGATTGCAGTTGCAAGCAAGCCTGGCCAGGATAGTCTGTGAGACTCTTTTTTGTTGTTGTTTTTTATTGTGAAAAGACCATACAGAGGAGTTACAATTATATAAGCAAGGTAATAAGTACATTTCTTATCAAGCATTGTTGCCTCCTCCTTTGTTTTCCCCTATCATCCCTACCCTCCATCTCCACTACTCCCTACCCTCCCTGCCAAAGTTGTAAAGTTCGTTTTTTGACATCACGACTTGTACATCTCATTGTTGCAATGGGTCCACCTGTATCCTTATCTAAACAATTTGTTTTTCCCTTCCCCTCCACAAATTATACCAATATCAAATACAGTGAAAACAGGGATTATAACATGGGGGAAGAACATACAAAGCAACAAAAAAATCACCTTGTAAATATGTTAGAAACAATAGCAAGAAAAAAAACCACCTGTGTACTTATCTTGAGGTTCATTTGGCCTAACATCATCTTATCTGACCTTTTCTGCTTGACTCAGACATTTACTAGTTATTTTCAAATAAGGGAAACCATGGGACCTATGTTTCTTTGGGCCTGGCTTACTTCACTTAATATAACTTTTTCCAAGTATTTCCATTTCCTAAAAAATGGGGCAATGTCAATCTTTCTGATGGAGGCATAGAACTCCATTGTGTATATATGGCACATTTTCTTGATCCATTCATCTACTGAGGGGCATCTGGGTTGGTTCCAGATCTTAGCTATGGTAAATAATGCTGCAATAAACATAGTCGTGCTGGTAGCTTTAATGTGGTCTTGTTTGTGATCATTTGGGAAAAATGCCCAAAAGTTGCATGAAATTGCAGAGCTTCTGCATGTCAAAGGACATAGCTGGAACTTAAAAAATTAAATACCCCAAAAACAAATCTTCAAAGAAACAACTGCTCAATAAATAAGTGGGATAAAGACTTAAAGAGAAACTTCTCTGAAGAGGAAAGAAGGATGGCCAACAGACACATGAAGAAATGCTCAACCTCTCTAGCCATAAAAGAAATGCAAATCAAAACAACATTGAGATACCACCTCACCCCAGTTAGAATGGCTAGAATCAAGAGCTCTAATAACAACAGATGCTGGAGGGGATGCGGACAGAAGGGAACCTTAGTGCATTGTTGGTGGGAGTATAAACTTGTTCAACCACTTTGGAAAGCAGTATGGAGGTTCCTCAAAAGACTCCACATAGAGCTCCCCTATGACCCGGCAATCCCACATTTGGGCATATACCACATTTTCTTGATCCATTCATCTATTGAGGGGCATCTGGGTTGGACTCTTATCTCCAATAAACTACTCAGAAAAAGCAGAAGTGATTCTGTGGCTCAAGTAGTAGAGTGCTAGCCTTGAGCACAAAGAGGCTCAGGAACAGCGCCCAGCCCTGATTTCAAGCCTCAAGACCTGCAAAAAAATATAAATACATAAATAATAAATAAAGAAAATAAGTCAATTAATAAGTCATATGCCAATAAACAAACAACAACAAAAAGAAAGCCTTAAGGATGCATAGCCCTTTAGTGTAGGCAGTGTTTTTGGATTAAAAAATGTTTCCATACTTAAGATAGAGTTATTTATTGAACTTTAGCATAAATATTATTAAGCCAAAATTATAATCCAGACTATCATTTGATAAGATTTAGAGTAATATCTGGACAAAAAATATGTGAGAACATTTGCTTTGCAGAGTTCCTACTTTGTACTGAATGTTTAACTTTGTATCTTCAAGTGACCTTGAAGACCTTGAAAAGTGGAGGTGTGGTTCAGTCAGGCTGTGCTGGCCAACGACCCACAGTTATTAAGATCTGGGACTGCACTTCACATCCACGCTGACTTGGAAACTGCTCTTTCCACCTCTTTGAGCTATCTTTTGCGATACTTTTAGGTTTAAAGAAAAAAATATTTATGATTATTCCCATCTCTGCAATTGGGAAACCAGTTCTCAATTCTTTTTGTAAGCATGAATAATTCCTAGCAATTTTCTAGCACACATCATCTGCCTCAATGCCTTCATGTGATGCGTGCAAAAAGGATAGTTCAAGCTAGTTGAAGAAGAGGATGTATCGCAACATACTATTAACAAGCATCACACCATTTAAACAACATAACATTTAACAATAAAGATTTCGATACTTTGAATCATCATAACTTGGAAACCGTCCAATTAATTGTCAACAGTAAAATAAAGTTGTAAGGCAGGTGCTGGAGGTTCATGCCTGTTTTCCTAGCTACTTGGAAGACTGCCAGCAGGAAGAGCTCAGCTCAAAGTCATCCTGGACAGAAAAGTTTTTGAGATCCCTTCTCATCCCCTGGCTGGGCACAGAGGTACATTTCTTAGGGCATTTAGGAGACTGAGATCAGAAAATTCAGCCCCCAACCCAGGAGGTTTCCATGAAGGGAAGCCAAGAATGGTGGCGGGTACCTGTAATCTCAGCAATGGTAGCAGGTGGTTAACAGCTCAGCCATGTACCTGGGTGGAAAGTAAGACCCTGCCCTAAAAACAACCAGTGATAAACAGAGCTGAAGGTATAGCATACTGGTGTCATGCCAGCCCAGCACCTCAGCCCTGCAAGGGCTAGGCTGGCATGATAAGATACGACAAAATCATAAGACATCTAAGAAAGTGCAGCCAGTAAGATAATGGATTTACTATAATGCAGACAACGGGGAGACGAATCTCAGAGCCACAGTGTTCAAGGAAAGAAGACAGACATGAAGGAGTAAATACTACAATTCAATGCATCTAAAGTTATACGTTGAACAAAATTAATCCAAGGTACTAAAATTGAGGCTATAGCTAAGAGGCAGGCAGCAAGGGAAAGTAGCACAGTTACAAGGCTCTGGGGACTTGAACACACTTGTGGTACACATACAGGGGTACTTATCAAATATTCATGATTTGTGCACTTTTTCTGTGTGCATGTATTTATTTATTGCATAAATGTGTTACTTCACATAGTCCAGGAAAATATAACCACGAGTCCTCAGCTATGCAGAACACTTTAATAAATAAAACTGTAGAAAAGCATTTCTTTCATTCTTAGTCTCTGACTTAAAAATGTATAATCTGCCAAATGCCAGTGACTCACACCTGTAATCTAGGCTACTTAAAGCCACCCAGGCAGAAAAGTGCATCAAATTCTTATTGCCAATTAACCACCAAAATATCAGAAACAGTAAAGTGTTAGCCTTGAGCAAAAAAGCTCAGGTACAGAACCCAGGCCCTGAATTCAAGCCCCAGGACCAATATGGGCATGTGCGCTCTCTCTCTCTCTCTCTCTCTCTCTCTCTCTCTCTCTCTCTCTCTCTCTCTCTCTCTCTCTCTCTCTCTCTCTCTCTCTCTCTCTCTCTCTCTCTCCTCTCTCTCTCTCTCTCTCTCTCATACACACACACACACACACACATACACACACACACACACAACTTTATAATAATCATAAGGACTCACCAACACACAAAAATTTGTAATAATATAAAATGAAAATACTTCTCATGAAGATTATTGATACAATAAAAGACTCTCCAAATGAAGGGTAAGACCAGAGAGACTTCAGCCATATGAAACTTTGGACTAAAATTCCCAATGAGATTATGGCTAAATTAATAAATTCTTCAGTTTCATGTTACCACATCTAGAACAAGATAATTTCTAACTTCCTCACAGGGGTGTTATGCTGCTTAATTAATAAAGCACTTTCTCTTCCCTGGGTAGAAGGTAGTACTAAAGAGTAAAGTATAATTATGTTTTAATTGCAGAGCTAATTTTGAAGATTCAAAAAAAAGTGTATGACTTGTGACTTAGATTACTCCATTAAATTCAGAGCCACGAATATTATTTTCTGTATGAAAATATCACTTGTTATATTTAAGAAATGGTCTTTGTTTTAGGTCCTTCATGGCTCAGCTTTCCCACCTTCAAAGTAGGGAAAGATGTTATCCATGATCTGCAAGTAGTTTTTTGGTCATTGAAAAGTCCTTCAGTGATTCTTAGATGAATAGAAGGCACATAGTACTAGGTGGAGAAGAAATGCATCTTCCTCTGACTTGGGTGAACCAAATTGCTTTTCTCTGGGGAAAACTAGAACATTAGCTATCCTGTACTCAGACCACAGAAGGCTGGCCCTGCAGAAGGTGAAGAAAAGAATGGCCAAGCTGCAAGAAGCCAGAAGGTTGGAGACTTTTGACTGTAGGGAGATTATTTGTTGGTATGAAGCATGGTTTTATTATACTTTCTCAAAGGGATTGTTGAATCTGTTGTTCCTTTTATTGAGGCCATCTTTATTCTCATCCTTTTTATCATCATTTTAATTAATTAATTAATTAATATTGTAAAGGTGATGTACAGAGAGGTTATAGTAACATAAGTCAGGTAATGAGTATATTTCTCCTAGTTTTCCCTTCCCAGTCTCCCTCCCCCACAAGTTGTATAGTTCATTTGTGTCTAATGAATATCACTGCTGCATTTGTTCACCTTAGTTCCACCATTTCTGTGCTTCTTCCTTAGTCTCCCCCAAAGAGATAAACTTCTAAAACAAAAAGTACCATTAATTAGGAATCCATCCAAAATGAACACCAGGACTGGAAATGAGGTTTTTGTTTTCTTTTTGTCTTATTTTATTGTTTATCTGTTTTGGGGAGAAGAAGGAGAAGTACAGAAATGGAGAGACAAAGGGTGAACAATGCAGCCATGGTACTCACTAGACACTATGTAGAAAATGAACTATAAACTTGTGGGTAGCGACAGGAAGGGAAATAGGGGAGTGAGTGAAGGAAAAGATGACATTGTCCAAAAAGAAATGTACTCATTGCCTTACTATGTAACTGTAACCCCTC
This sequence comes from Dipodomys merriami, assembly GCF_024711535.1. NCBI lineage: Eukaryota > Metazoa > Chordata > Mammalia > Rodentia > Heteromyidae > Dipodomys > Dipodomys merriami. The sequence continues at coordinate 15,965,957 of NW_027206512.1, read as the reverse complement.
TGTACATCACCTTTATAACAATTGTTTTATAAAAGGAAACACACAAAAAGAAGAAATTCATCCATCTGTTCAACTCAGACTATGACCCTCCATGTGTTAGACAAGATCAAGCTGAGCTATGGTCCTTGCTTTCAGAGGTTTGAGATCAGCAAATTGAGTTATACTGCATTTCATACTTCAGACAAGATTTACAGAAAAATTCTAACAGTATTTTTTTCATTTCTCCTTCCTAACCGACTAAGTAAAACATCAAGAAGCTCACAAAGAAGTTCTGATTCCCTGATGAAAACAAAATAACTTTAAATTGCACATTAACAAAAGAAAACAAATGACCAGTCATACAAACTACTCCTCTCTGCAAGTAACATTTGGAGACAGTGTATTTCCAGTTCTATACAGAAAGTGTTTATTAAATAACCTTCCTCTGTCTACAAAGAGAAATCACATACAGGTTTTTAAAAATAAATAAGAGCCTAAATCTTGATGATGATAGTAGATATGACTATTCAATAGCTGAAACTTCCCTGGAAGATTAAAATGTCTGTTTAAATGCCTGAAAACACCCTCTAAAATCTTCCAAAGAACAATACTAATATATTCCCTTAGGGAAACATAAGCCAGTCAAGTGTACTGAAGTAGTGTTGCATTTTATATAGAAATTAGTGTGTGTGTGTGTGTGTGTGTGTGTGTGTGTGTGTGTGTGTGTGTGTGTCTGTATGTGTGTTTCATTTTGTTTTTCTGAAGATACATCCAACATGTTAGTCATGTGACCATCAGTCATTTTCTTCTAAATCTCTGTTCAAGGGGCACTGATTGAATGACCTTCTGCAAGAAGGTCATTAAGAGTGATCCTAGAGGCTTATGCTCAAGCTCTTAGTACAATCCATCAAATGTTTCCAACTCTCATCTCTGACTACTAGACATGGTAGGATGAGGAAAATCTTTGTGTTGAGGCATGATCATGTGACATTCTTGAGCTGATGATATGTGCAGAGATAACACATATTATTACCAAGTGGGAGTTTGAAGAGCCAGTGAGCAATTTTTCAAAGCTTCTTTGCCTGCTACTACCATTACTGGCAATGTTCTTGGTGGTGCCAATGTTGAGCTGAGTTGCTGAGGTGAAAAACACCCAAAACAGAGCAACCAACACTCACATAGTAGTCACCTTTACAAAGAAAAGAAAGAAAGAAAGAAAGAAAGAAAGAAAGAAAGAAAGAAAGAAAGAAAGAAAGAAAGAAAGGAAGGAAGGAAGGAAGGAAGGAAGGAAGAAAGGAAGGAAGGAAGGAAGGAAGGAAGGGAGAGAAAGAAGGAAAGGAGAGAAAGAAGGAAAGGAGAGAAAGAAAGGAAAGAAAAAGAGAGAAAGAGAGAGAGAGAGAAAGAGAGAGAGAGAGAGAGAGAGAGAGAGAGAGAGAGAGAGAGAGAGAGAGAGAGAGAGAGAGAGAGAGAGAGAGAGAGAGAGAGAAGGAAGAAAACTTGCTGGCTGAAGACTCTAAGATTTGGGACCTGTTTGCTTACAGAGCATAGCCAAGCCACTCTGACAGACAGCTCTTCACCAAGGTAAAGGCCTCCTTAGAAAGTCTGCACAAAATGACATATAAGTGAGGCCTGTTCCCTCGATTTTGCTTTCCCTTGGTCACATCTAGACTGGTACTGGGCCATGAGATCCATGTCCCTTGGCTTCTCTTATCCCACAGATGCCTCAGCACAAGTCTTGTGGCAGTATGGCCATACCCCAAATGACTATATGCGTAGGCAGGTGATTTCAATGAATAATTAGGCCATTGTTTCATCTCAAACATTTAATAACTCCCCTCTCCCTCAAGAAAAGTCCCTTTCTTTGGAACACTATATACTCATGGCCTATCTAGCTTTCTTTTCAAAGCAGAATACACTGTGATAATGAATCGCAACAACTCCACACTAGTGTTGGGGACATAATAGCAGATACAAACTCCTCCTTCCAGTAGTAGGTATTTTGTGCTGAAATTCACACCAAATATTTTCATATATGCAGAAGCCAAAATTCTTGAATTTTACTGTAAAATTTTCAACATTCTTAATGAATCGTGATTCATGCCAAAGAAAATACAATCTCTTTTTTTTTTTTTTTTTTTTTTTTTTTTTTTTGGCCTTTGTGGAGATAATTGCTGTTATCTACTTTTCATCACCCTTGAGTTATTGAGCCCATCTCCAAGACAGAAAAAGTATCTGACTGGAGAGCTGGCTGGCAAAGCTTCTGTCCTTCTGTTGTCCATTAACCCACATTTGGGTGGAGCTAGTGGGTTATGAACACATATGTACTTTCTCTGCACATAAGCATATATCCTAACTCCTCTATGGAGAAAGCCTCCTATAATTCTGGGTGGAAGAGTTTAATTCAGGAAGGAAATTAATAGGAACCCTGACTGTGGCCAGAAATCACACTGCTTTCTCTAGTTTAGCTTACCTAGTAATGTAGCTGACATTTCCCTGTTATTACACAATTTTGTAAGCAGTTTTGATGGTGGCTGAATAAAACCAAAGAAAGGTTTCAATCATTTCTCTGTTGTTAGCATTAGATGAATAATTTAGTATTTATCCCCAAACCTCTTTGACATTTAGTGACTGGAAAAAAGATTCTGTATAGTATGTGTTGATTAGGTGGGTTAGTTCTTTTTTTTTTGGGGGGGGGGGGGTCCGGTTGTGGGGCCTGAACTCTGGGCCTGGGCACTGTCCCTCAGCTCTTCAGCTCAAGGCTAGCGCTCTACCACTTGAGCCACAGTGCCACTTCCGGCTTTTTTCTTTTTGCTTATGTGGTGCTAAGGAATCGAACCCAGGGCCTCATGCATGCAAGGCAAGCGCTTTACCACTGAGCCACCTTCCCAGACTGGGTTAGTTCTTTTTAATGGCCAATTATATTTTCCAAAGATGGCCACAATACTAACTCCATTCCACATTTCTCGTTTGCCTTGTAAGAGTATCACTCTCCAGGAAGTGAGGGAATCTAATTCTCTTCTTTGAGGGTTTGGGCAGGACTGTGACAGTTGACCACTACAACGTCCTTCGAAACACTTTCAGTGGTGAGAGACACAGGTCTGGCATTGCTCTTTACAAATGTGAATGGAGCCAGGCGCCAGTGGCTCACGTCTATAAGCCAAGCTACTCAGGAGCCTGAGATCGCTGTTCAAAGCCAACCCAGGCAGGAGAGTACATGAGATTCTTTCCAATTAACCACCAGAAAACCGGAAGTGGCACTGTGGCTCAAGTGGTAGAGCACTAGCCTTGAGCTAAAGAGCTCAGCGCCCAGGCCCAGAGTTCAAGCCCCATGACCACCACCAACAACAAAAACAATGTGAATGGGACAGAACTGGAGTAAAGAGACTGGCGCTCTCCCTCTGCAGAGGTCTGTGGCATAGAGGATGGTGGTAATACACAGAAACACTGCCTATACACACAAGTAGACTGCTTTCTCTCTGTTCCACAGCCACAGGGCCACAATTTCTTGCTCACAAACAGAACTGAAATTACTGTAGTTCTTAAAATGTGAAGCTATCCTAGTTACCATCAGAGATAAAATCAAACTAAAAAATTTTTTAAAAAGCATGTATTCTACAGGTGGTTCTTATAAATTCTGTCCCTCCCAAATTCATAGGTTAGGGTCCAAATCCCTAGTATCTCAAAATGTGACTATATTTGCAGACAGGGCCTTCAAAGAGGAGACTAAGGTAAAATAAGCTCATATGGGTGGGTCCTAAATCCAATCTGTCTGATACTCTTATTGAGAGATTAGAACACAGACTTGCAAAAAAAGGAAAGACTTCATAAAGACACACAGAGAAAATGGCTATCTACAAGGCAAAGACAAAAGCAACCCTGTCTATACTTTGATCTCAGATATCTGGCCTCAAAAGCTGTGAGAAAGTAAATTTCTGTTGTTTAAGCCACCTAGGCTGTTACTTGTTATGGGATCCCTGATATTGGTTATGGAAGCCTCAACTCACTATTATAGTCTTCATAGAATTAGTTCCATGCTCCACAGCTAATTACTATAAAAAAACAACAGACGTGCTACAAGTTGTGATGATGAGACTGTGAAAAGACTGGTTCAAGCTCCTCCTTCTACTGCCGTATTTCCTTACAGGAAAGTAAAGTCACACAATTATCAATGATGAGGGCAAATTAAATTTTACTTCTATGACATAGTGGTTTTTCTTTAATGTAGAGTAATTTTATATAATTTATAATCTTCTATTGCTGCTTTATACCTGACTTCCTGATATAAATATTGCTTGAACTTTAGACCTGATAAGATTAGCTAAAAATGTTAGGAAACAAATATTTTTCATAGAAAGAAGCTGTGTGCCTAATAGTTAATTGCACAAAAATTTAGAGTCTCTGGACAATTCTAAAGAATACTTGAGTGAAAATCTAACTTTAAATAATCAGGAAAAATGCAAGAGCACATCCTTAGCTCAGTAAATGCTGCCTGTTTGTTAAAGTAACTAATCAATGAATAGCTGAATGAATGGATGAATGAATGAATGAATGAATGAATACACATTTATATCAGAGGTGAGCATTTCCTATAAAAGATCAAATAGTAAGTAGCTAAGGTTTTGTGGACCATATAGCTACATATCTCTACTACAGCCCCTCAACTCTCCTACACAGCCCCAAAGCAGCCTCAGACAGTACATATATGAATTGGCAAAGGTGTGTTCCAATAAACTATTATAGCAGTCAAGCTTTAGCCCACTGATCCTAGTTCACCAATTTCTGGTTTAAAAACATCACTGTCCTGATCAAAGTCTGTTTTGGTCTTTTTTGTACACTACTGCCTACAATTTTTAGGGTGAGACAACCATTTTGGATCCAATATCTTCTGCAGCATGAGCCCTACATGTATATCATCTTCTTATTAATATACATATATAGTCTCCATTCTAATAAATAGGACTATTCTTTCTGTGACCCTGCTTTTCCCATTTTTTTCTCTTTGCTCTTGTCGTCTGCCTGTCTACTAAAATGTTTATCCACAATGCCAATCTCAAGTTCTACATAGCTAACTCATGCTATCAATTGTAAGCTTTCTCTTCTCTGAACCCTATAGTTGGCATTTTCTCACTTGCTATTTGCATTTATTAAACTTAACCTCACATTAATCATTTCAGGATTTTATAATCTTCTGTAAAACTACAAATTTTAAGGTAGAGGCTGTGTTCTCTGCAGCTTTATATATTGTATATTCAATACTTTGAATATACTCCAGACTCGGTGAACACTGGATGAATACATTGAATGATCTCAGTTTGGATTTGATGGCCTAACAGAGAAAAAAAGAGTTTCTAACTTGTCTTTGTTCCTAATAAATCTCAAGACCCACTATCTCTAGAATATTTGTATATGCATGCTTCTCTGTAGGGTCATTAATCTGGCAGGAATTAAAATAACCTTGTTTGTTACAGAACTTTAAAAATGCATTAGGGAACCAGAATTCTTGGAGCCAGCTGTCCTTTTAATTAATTTTGGCCTGAGAACAAGTAGCTAACTACCTCCTCAATCACTAAGCTTCTAAAAGGCTAATAGAAATTCAGATTCTACCTGTGGCAGTCCGAAGGCCTGCCTTATGGATCATTTCCTTATCATTGTAACTGAAAAGTTATATTTAATTCAGTTTTTTTCCTGAGTGTCTGTAATGTGGAAAATATAATACGAAATGGAAAGATAAATAAGACATGAACAACCTTGATATTCGGGACTGCTAAAGGCTGGTCAGGGAGACAAATACAGACTCAACGTCTAAAATATGAAGTGAACTATGGTAAAGGTTGTAATAGAACATACAGTGGGATAATATCACCAAGAGAAAAAATAATTTTTTTTCCTGAACTCTGTCTGCCTCAAACTCACAAAACTTCTCACAACTTCCTGAGCATGCATTACCAAATATAGTGTAAGAAAGTGTTATTTGTGTGAGTGTATGTGTATGTATGCATGTGCCAGTCCTGGGACTTGTACACAGGGCCTGGGCACTGTTCCTGAGTTTCTCTTGCTCAAATTAGCACTCTACCACTTGAGCCACACTTCCACTTCCAGATTTTATTTTGTCTGTTTGGTTTTTTTGGTGGTTATCAAAAATGAAAGTCTTCTGGGAAGGGATGTGAAGGGTAAACCAAAGGAGGAGGCTGCAATGCTTGGTAAGAAATGTACGCATTATCCTGCCCATGTAATTGTAACTCCTCTGTACAGTATGTTCACAAATAAAATTAAATTAAATTTAAAAAAAATGAAAGTTTTGCACTTTCCTGTCCCAGCTGGCTTCAAGCCACAATTCTCAGATCTCATCCTCTTGAGTAGCTAGGTTTATAGGTATAAGCCACTACTGCGCAGCTTGAAAAGTTATTTTTGATGGAGACAAAATAATCTGACTAAAAGAGGCCTCATGGAGTCCATGGACTTTAAACAGAAAGTTGGAAAGGAAAAGTAATTTTAGGAATCTAGATATTGTGACGTTTGATGACCTCTGACAACATTCATGTATCAGATGAGAAAAAGACCTTTGGCCTGGTTAATAGCAGTAACTCACATGTTCCCAACTTCACATTCACAATAAAGGTGGATAAAGGATCTAAGACTGAAGTATCTTCATTTCTAGGCATTGGTGACAAACATCTGAGGCAGCGATTAGTAGTCTGACCACACAGCTAGCCCGAGGCCATGGCGGGCGCCTGTTGGAGGCCATTGCTTTGGGTAGCTATCAAGGGATCCCATTTAGCTGCTAGCAAAATCACACCTGCATCCTGTAACCAAAGGCCACAGAGCTGGCAAGAGAACAAACGCTTGGAGTGAATTGGGAAGAGATCAGAGTGAGCCTCAAACTCCAGGAAGGGAATCTTCTGGAAGAGGTCAACAGTGGTTCAAAAGAACAGGTCTCCAATGCAACCAAAGAGATGCTGATTTGCCCTAGAATTACAGAGTAGACTCTATAGCACAGAAGAACTGGTTTTCCTCCTCACAGAACATGTGTTTCTTATGGGAGATTCACACAGGTGTACTAGGCCTGTCTTCCTTCCTGTCCAAAACATATTTCTTATATTTAACACTGCTACCTTCAAGAACAGTGTGATCCCCAGGACTGGTTTGGCACCAATCCAGAGTAAACTTCTTCCCTGGTAAAACAGAGAATTAGCTAAGGCTGAAAAAATGTGCTGTGACAGTTTAATTTAAATAGATTATTCAATTCCCTTCACTCTCATCACTCCTAGGGAGTATACAACTGAATAATTAAACAATAAGTCTTTATTTATTTATTTCAGATTCATAGAAGCAGCTGTGTCTCCCCCCACAAAGAAATAGACTTTATTAGAATCCGTTTTACTTCCACCTGATCCTCTGTTTTCTATATTCCTTCAAGCCTAGAGCCAACCTAACCTCAATATTCCCCGAAATGGAGATATTTTGTGGTCATGCCAGTCTATTAGGGGAAAAAAAAGACATAATTCTTTTATCTCCAGAGAGCAGGTTCAGTAAAATGTTCAGTTTAAACTCTAGAACTTTATTTGTTTTGGGGGAAAAAGTTACACTTATTTCTCACACATGAAATTCAAAAGTAATAAAAATAAAAATAAAAAAAAGAGGTGATGGTCACCTACATAGTCTATTCATAGTGATTTCTTTTCCAATGATGGATAAAGGGTATGGTAGAGTGATTGGCCAACAACTACCTTTTACTAATATTTTCAGTTCAATAGATTTATCTTAGTTTACTGAGCACTGCAGGTGTAGATCGTATCACTTTTATCTAGGAAAAGTTAAATGGAATATGGTAACAGAATATTAGAGCACAGACAGAAGCAAACTCTAGGACAAATTGTTTACAGATTGAGAAACTGAGGAGAGAAAGTAAAGGACGTGCCCAAAGTCAATCAGGAAAAAGAGTTGTATAGATTTAGAAAATCCCAGTAGAAATCCCCTTCAGTGCAAGATATTTGGCACTCCATTCCCCCACCCCTCCTCTCTCTCGCTCTCTGTCCCCTTGTTTTGTCAGTGGTTAAGGGACTTGAAGTCAGGGCCTGGGTGCTGTCCCTGAGCTTTTGTAATCAAGGTTAGTGTTCTACCATTTGGGCAACAGCTCTACTTCCAGTTATCTGGTAGTTAATCAGAGAGTCTCATGGACATTTCTGCTCTGGCAGAACTGCTATCATCAGATCTTACCCTCCTCCTGAATAGCTAGGATTACAGGTACACTAGTGCCTCTCTTTGAGTCTTTAATAGTAGCTCTGATAACTGTGTGTGTGTGTGTGTGTGTGTGTGTGTGTGACTAATTTCCAGAGTAAAAGGTCCACATAGATAACCTAGCAAAGTCTGAACACAGGTAACATTTCTTAGAACCAAGAAAAGGCATTAGAGAAAGGACAGGAGGAGAATGCAAAGGAGAACAGAAGAGCTCTCCGCACCTCTTCTGCCCCTGATAGCAAGGTCATTGCTCACACTCCTCTTTTCACTGAAAATCAAAGACTTGGCATCTGGAAGCCACTGATTATAGTTATTGGTTCAACTGTGGGTTTCATCTGCTCAAAAAAGATTTGGAACAAAAACACTTAGGAACACATTAACATTTTACTTTCTTGTCTTACACACAGAAACGTGTGGAGATACAAAGAATATTTTGAAACTGAACCTCTGTCAATTGAAAGATGCCAAACTTTGTTTTCTCTCCACTAAAATCCATATAATATGAACATATTATCCTCTTTATTAACTACTAATTTTATTAAAACCTGATTAGGACATCCTTGTAGTCAAAGGTCTTTGTTTATCAGTGCCTTGGCCAAGTCTCATATGACTATAATAAAAGTGATGTGTTCTAAAGGTACATTCAAAAACTTCTACTCAGAGGAAGCTAAAAAAGCACAAAATGAAGGCAGATGTGAGTGGCTTAGGCCTATAAGGCTAGGTAATCAGGAGGCTGAGATCTGAGGTTCACAATCTAAAGCCAGATCAGGCAGGAAAGTCTATGGGACTTTTATCTCCAATAAATTACCAAAAAGCCAGAAGTGGGGCTGTGGCTCAAGTGGTAGAGCATTAGCTTTGAGCAAAAGCAGCTCAAGGATAGCGCCCAGGCTCCGAATTCAAAACCCAGGACCACACACACACACACACACACACACACACACACACACACACACACACACACACACACACACACACACACACACACACACACACACACACACACACACACACACACACACACACACACACACACACACACCCTCAAAGTACAAATAGTTACAAGAGCTAAGAAGATTGAAAACTTTACATACCTCACAATGGAAATCTGGTTATTAATGAATTCTAGTCTTTGCCTGTCAATAAACAAAATGATACAATAGATTGGTGTTGCTTTGCTTGCAGCAGAGAAATACATTCACTAATACTGGAATATCATATTGATAAAAGTTAACACATTATGGTTGTAGTCTCCTTTCATTTGACAATTATGCACAAGCCAAAACACTCTTGTTAAATCTCACCCTCCAGCCCTGAACCTCTAGCACTGGATGATCCTTTAGAAGGTTACTTAGCTGTTTAAGTATTCAAGAAGTCAAATCTGTGTCAACTGAACTTCAATTCTCTTGTCATCAGCCTCAGAACAAAACCACCTTGTATTCTCCTCTTCTTTATCCTCAACCATGTCTTTTTGATTACTAAAAATCTCCTCCATTTGGTACATCTTTCATTGGACCTTCTTCTCTCCATCTTTCCTCTAACATTTAAATTCTCACATTGGTTCTTTACCCAACCTCTTCCTGAATTCCCCCATTCCTATCCCATTTCTACCTGCATGCCTACGACAGGCAACATTCATACTAAGTCATATTCCTGTCTGTGACTATTTTCAAAAAGCCAAAGCTACCTGATTTAATTTCAAAGGCTCCACTCTAGTTTTTGAAATCTTAATCCATGACAAATTTTGTAGAATCTTCTAGTGCAGGCAGGAATCTCCTCTCTAAGGCATGAACTTGTGATATTTTCCCCCACCTATACCCTGACTCATAGAGTTCTATTTGACAAGTTATTGATCTAACATTTCTGAGTCTCTCTATCCTTGGCTATAAGATACTGAAGAGGGCTTTGTTGAGGTGTGAATAAGAATAATTAATTTGTAAGTTCTTTGTAAATTGTTCTTTGTAAATTGATGAATCTTAATGTGCATTTTCACTCATTTTTCACCATATAGTTCCTACTCACCACTGGTGGAAACAACTCTGCTATTGATGAATATGTATGTGTGTCTCAACCAAACCTGTCACCATTATGAAAGCAGAGGATCAACTTGTCACTAATTACCTAGAATTTTTGTTTTAAGGTCTTTTTTAAAATTAGCAATTAGTGGCATGAGATTTAGCTTCCTTTGTCTTTTTTTCAAAGTCCTAAATAAATAGACAACACATACATATTTATCAGTTGCTTTAGTTGAACATTAAAAATGAACGAGGGAGAGCAAGCAGCACCCTCTCCGATCCCCAAACCAACTTCCTTATTAAGGAACAACAATATAAATTACACTGTGATTAGTGAGAAAACGTCTGTGAAGTGCCAGAAATAGATTGGGAAGCATTTGCCACAAATAGCAACGTCCTACTGTGGAGACATTAAAATTATGGTTTCCAAGTAGCGATTTGAAATCCAAATCCTGCATTTTGCAGTAGCTAAACTGAGAAAGGCAGAGCCCGTGTAGAGCACCAAATGTCACAAAGAAGGGAATCTCATGAGAGGAATGCTCAGATTTACTGGGAGTGGTGATTGCTATCTCTTGCTTAACCCAGAAAGGGTGGAGGGGGAAGGGGAGAGGAGAGATAGGAGGGAAATGGGGAGGAGGGAGACAGGGGGAGTGGGAGGGAGAGGAAGATTGTATTTTAGTTGAAAAAGCAAATAAGCCTTGTCACATTCTCCAACCATTGTTTGTGTAAAGCTATGATCTAGAGTTAGCAAATCTTAAGCAAGCTCAATCTTCTCTAGGTCACCCAATGCAGTCCCTAATTACACACCTTCTTTTCTTCTTTCTCCCTGGGGTTCCAAACTGCCATCTCTCTTATGAGACATCATCCCTCCCACACAAAGATGACACCGACTATATTATTTATAACTGTTCACTTTTGAATTGCAACTTGCAAATGTAAATAACAATCAGGACTGCCTAGAATTAAGAGTATTATCAGAGCATTTCAAGTCACCTTTGGTAACGTTTTAGCAAGATGCACCTTTCTACAGACAAACTGTCTATGTTAGTCTTGATCTCCTTAGCCATCCCCTCACTTAGCAAATTGGCAAGGATTTATTCTTTAATTATTAACACTCACTCTCAGAAGTGGGGTGACAAAATGGTCGCTTTTATATAGCACAGGAGAGAGTGGATGGAAATTTGAAAAACTTTTTGAAAAAATATTTAGTGAAATGTTTTAAAGACATCAATGGATCCTATCTTTTGATTTAGTAATTCTACCTCTAGAATGAAATATAGAAAAAATGATCTGCACATGAAGTATTTATTAATTATAGTCATTATCCTTAAAAATGGGGAAAATTGTCTAGCTACCAGTATGTTGTGCTTGTAATTCTAGTTACTCAAAAGGCAGAGACTGGAAGAAATCCCACTCTAGAACAGCCCAGGCAAAAGTTTGTAAAATTCCATCTCAACCAATAACTGGGCACAGTGGCTACACAAGAGGTTCCTGGTTCCAGGCCAGCATGGGCAAAAAGTTCCTAAGATTTCATCTCAAAGGAAAAGGTGGTTTGGTGTCACATGCCTTTTATCACAACTGTGACAAGAAGTGCAAAGAAAAGGATAGATGTCCACACCAGCCTGGGAAAAAAGAGAAACTGAACAAAACAATTGAGCAAAAAGGACTAGAGTTGCGGCTCAAGCAGAAAAGTACTTACCAGGTGCAGAGCCTGGCCCCAGTGGTGCCAAAATTTTTTAAAAATTTAAATCTCCAGCAATATGAGTGTAGTATGCTAATTAGAATATTTAACAAATTACAACCACATCCCTCAATGAGGAAAGAGAGAATGTTCAGTTACAAAACAGATTTCCAGAACATCAATTTATCTGACCTTTTCTGCTTGACTCAGACATATTCTAGTTATTGCAAATAAGGGAAACCATGGGACCTATGTTTCTTTGAGCCTGGCTTACTTCACTTAATATAATTTTTTCCAAGTTAGAATGGCTATAATCAAGAATTCTAATAACAACAGATTCTGGAGGGGATGTGGACAAAAGGGAACCTTACTGCATTGTTGGTGGGAGTGTAAACTTGTTCAACCACTTTGGAAAGCAGTGTGGAGGTTCCTTAAAAGACTCCACATAAAACTCCCCTGTGACTCAGCAATCCCACTTTTGGGCATTTACCCAAATATTCACAAACAAGACCACACTAAAGTGTCTTTTTCAAGCTCCAGCACAAGGCACAAGTCCTGGTTTGCTGATTGCTTTAGTTGTTCATTGAAAATGAATAAGAGAAAGGACAGAATCTCACCAGTGAAACTTTACTGTGGAGGAAAAATCCTTCAAATGAATAGAAGGGAGGGGGAGAATGAAGTCTAGAATTCAATATGTATTCTACAATTTTAAAAGAGTGTTGGGTTTGGAGAGATGGATGAAAATGTTAAAAGGGGTGACAAAGAGCAAGATACACTGTATTCATAAACTCCTTTGTCTAATGCAACTCCTTTGTACAACTACTTAGATAATTTTTTAAAGCCTCATAAAATGTACATGGAGTGGTAGGGACTTAAGAGGGTACACAGTCTATTAAACTTACTTCCATGGTCACTTCCCATGGAACCTAACTCTTGATCCTAGGATTCTATCTGGGTTTCAAATGTGGGGGGATAAAAAAACTACTACTGCTATCCAAACATTGTGGTATGCAACCTCGTGCTAACGTATCTCAAAAAAATATTATCTTAAAAGACTGTTCTTCTCTTTGATTTTAATTAGTTAAGTTTAATCCAGGCTTCCAAAATTATAGGAATGGGGACTTGTTTGTAAGTGGGAAAACAAAACTCATCTGGCTGTAGATTATCATGCAATAATTGATACAGAAAAAAAGCAAGATAAAATTGTAAGTAGGAACATAGAAGACTTTTCATTATTTTTGTTTCTATGTTACCTTTATCTACAAAGAGCATTCTGCTATATTACAATTTTCAAAACTGTAAAACCCTTTATTTTCAGTGCTAAGAACAGAAAACTCAGGCAGGACCTTGGGCATGTTAGGCAAGTGTTCTACCACTGAGATACACCTCCAGGCCTTTGAAAAGGCAATCTCATTAACTACTTAATTTCTACCTGCAATTTGAAGCAGGTTAAGTACTGTTAAGTACTGTATTTGTCCAGGTGGTATGCTGGATATAGAAGAAAACACAGTCCAAGAGGTCACAGATAGTTGAAGGATGTAGATGTGTTACAAGTACTAGGGATTATTAAATACATTACATTTTATAGCCTGAGCAAATATACAAATAGGAATAGTAGACAAATCTTAGCTCTACCTGGAGCAGGAGTAAAAATACCAGGCAACTTTCCAGGAAAAGGAGCAATCCAAACAAGAGGAAGGCTTAATTCACTATATGGAAACAAAGGAGGGAAGGAAGAGAGAAAGCAGGTGAAGAAAGAAAAGCAGAGAGAAAAGAAGGAAGGAACAGGATTAAATTGGAACCCATGAAGCTATTACTGTAATGCATAATGTGACATTAAAGGTGTGATCATGGCAGAGAGAGTTACAGGCAGGGCGAGTTAGAATGGGGAAGCCAACGTAAAACCATAGGACTTAATAACTGGGTGGCTATTCGGGGTGAAAGATTTAAGGATTGAGGAGCAACTCCAATCTTGGTATTTAAGCAATGCTACTTAACACTCCTATATTTAGTTAGGGTGATAGTGCAAACATTAGCCAAGTAGAGCAAATAAGAAAAGTCGGTGTAAGGAAGAGAAGAAATGGTAGACAGAAACTTATTCTAGACATGGGAAATTTGAGCTGCCTCTACAATTACTATTCCTTTAGTAGTGCTTAGTATAGAGAAAGGAGGAGGATGCTAGAACTTAATGTTTGAGTGTAGATATTATTGACAAAATAATGGAAAAGGAGCAAGGACAGACACTACCTCCTCAACATTCTACTTTCTGTCAACCTTTTCTACTTGTGTCCTACTGTTTTCCATGCTAAAGCCCCACTAGAAGTCAGACAATTTAATGCCCCACTTAGAACTCTTCAGTGTATCCAACCTCACTGGCAGTCAGAGAAATGTCAATTGGAAAGACAGTGAGATTCTATTTTTTGCCTAGTAGACTGGACATATTAAAAATTGATTCTAATCTACTGCTGGTAAGCACATGAGGAAATGAGCACTCATATATTTCTAGCATTTGTGCAAATTGCTATGATATTTTGGGATTTCTATTACCATGTTAAAGTCTCATGACTTAATGATCCAGCAATACCTCTTTTAAGAATCTATCTTTCACTGTTTAGGAAGGAGAGAGGGGAGAAACGGGAAAGTGATGGAGAAAGTGAATCTGACCATTGTACATTGTATATATATATATATATATATATATATATAGAGAGAGAGAGAGAGAGAGAGAGAGAGAGAGAGACAGAGACAGAGAGAGAGACAGAGAGACAGAGACAGAGAGAGACAGAGAGACAGAGAGACAGAGAGAGAGAGAGAGAGAGAGAGAGAGAGAGAGAGAGAGAGAGAGAGAGAGACATGTCAAATTCCCTTATAAGACTAATTGATGCTAATAAAAATGTGGGGAAAGCCAGGATCCAAGTGACTGATCAGGAGTCTGAGATCTGAGGATCATGGTTCTAAGACAGCCAGAAGAGAAAAGTCCACAAGACTCTTAGCTCCAATAAACGACTCAGAAAAAGCCAGAAGTGATGCTGTGGCATGAGTGGTAGAGTGCTAGCCTTGAGCACAGAGGCTCAGGGGCAGCACCCAGGTCCTGAGTTCAAACCCCAGGAGCAGCAAAAAAAAAAAAGTAGGGAAAGAGCATATCTTTCAGACACAATGTATGTATAGATAATACAATGTACATAATATATAATACAGAAGTCTCTATTGCTTCATTACCTATCAGAGAAAAAAACATGGAAATAACCCCATACCTACTAAAAATGTAATGTTCAAGTAACAGTATCTATATTGGGCTAACATTATGCACAGCTGTCAAAAATTAATATCTATCTATGCTTGTTTTGGGATCTAAAAAGATGTCTGTGGGATTCAGTGAAAAAGAAAATGAGTTGCCAAGTACAATATGATCTGATTGAAGAAAAAAATAAAGGGAAAAGTTATATACTAAAATACTATATTGGCAATAGTTAATATAAATACAGTGTTTACTTTGTAATAAATATTATCTCAAATGTATTATATACAACATGTTTCCTATAACAACCCCATAAAGTAATAAAAATATTATCACTCTCATTTTATAGATAATGAATATATGCCAAAATAGTTGTCAAGTAACTGGAAGAAGGTCACACAACAATCAAGTGGCAGGCAGGGTTTTACACCAGCAGCCAGGCTTAGAACCTGTACACCCTGCCATGCATATTACTAAAAAAGAATCAAGCTAGAGATGGTTAACTTTTTTTAATACAACCGTCTTGTCAAACTTGTGAAAACTATGCTACTTATAGAACTGTCAAGAAGTTCAGTTAGAAATACATGGGGAAAAGACTCCAAGGATTCTCTTACAATAAAAATTTCTACTTTAACTGGGCTGAGGCTGAGATCTGGGGATCAGGGTTCCAAGTTAGCCTGGGCAGGAAAGTTCAGGAAACTTTTATCTCTAATAAACTACTCAGAAAAAGCTAGAAGTAGCACTGAGGTTCAAGTGGCAGAATACTAGCCTTGAGCAAAAGCAGCTCAGGGACAGTGCCCAGGCCCTGAGTTCAAGCCCCAGTACCAGCAAATAGACAGACAGACAGATAAGATAGATAGATAGATAGATAGATAGATAGATAGATAGATAGATAGATAGATAGATAGATAGATAGATAGATAGATAGATAGATAGATAGATAGATAGATAGACAGACAGACAGACAGATAGATAAAAGTTTTTCTCTGGGTCAGAAAAGAACCATCTTCCTAAAATACTTGGTAAGTAAAAGCTTGGATCGAGCTTAAAGCTTCATTTTATACATCCACAGACTCTGTTGACGCTTCTGAGGTTACAGCCCACTCAGGATAGAACTGGGACAAGGGTTGCCAAGCTTCCCCATTCACCCTTAGAGCTTTAGAACCCAAAGCACCTCAGAGAGAAAATTCATTAACAGCGAGCACAAAAGGCACTGCCTGACAGATCTCATGTAACAAAGCCCTGGTACCTTGTTTATGTGGCAGCTCACAGCTGCCATGGATGGGCCTCCTGTTCCCCGGGAGCCAGAAGGCCTCTGAGGTCATTCATGGCCTGCTGAGATTTGGTCACCTACTACAAGTGATATGAGAATAAGCATAAAATGAATACCCAGAATGCACTTCCTCCATTATACACAGGGCTAGCTGCTGCTCTTCACTCCAGTGAAGGCTCAAATTTCTCTCAGCTTGTTTCCCCAGTGGGAAAGAGCAGCCTGGAATTTCTCTGACCCTCTTACCTGCATCATTCTTGCTCATAACACACACCCCTACTGACATGTGTTGTAGTTTGTATGTGGAATGTGCCCCACACCTCCATGTTTAAGGCCTGGTCACTAGCCCATGGTGTTATTGGGAGGTGGTGGAATCTTGCGGGGGAGGGAGAACTAGGGGAAGGAAGTTAGATCACTGAGGATGTGCCCCTAAAAGGGACTTTTAAGCTGCCATGAGGTACGCAACTCACCTGCCACTCACAGTACACCCCGCCCCATCACAATGTTCTGCCTTACCACAGGCCCAGAAGTAATAGGACCAGATGAAGGTGGAGTAAAACTTTTGAAAATATGAATCAAAATATGCAATTCTTGCTTTTACATTATCTTAAGCATTTTTTCACAGCCAGTGAAAGTGGGCTAACACCCAAAGGATGCAGGCTTATTTCCCTTAGTACCACAACCCTTTCTCAGGACTGGCAGATAGCCAAAGTCAGTGTCAATCTCCTGAGTCAAGCTGCAAGCAGATAGACCTCCTCAGCTTATTGGAGCAGGGACTTGTTTTTTCAAAGACAGAGTAGTTGTTCAAGGTGTAACTGTCCAATACTTACTCTTCCCATCATGTCCTGGCTAGACTCTAATGGACATGGACTCATTCCAAGCAACTTTCTTACTCAGGGCTATGCAGACATATGTAGGCATATACCATTATAAAGAAATTTTTTCAGAGAATAATTGAAATAAAAATAATAATGTCATTCTTAGGTGGAAAAGATTTTTTGTTTTTGTTTTTGGTTGTGGGGCTTGAACTCTGGCCCTGGGCACTGTCCCTCAGCTCTTCAGCTCAAGACTAGCACTCTACCACTGGAGCCATAATACCACTTCTGGTTTTCTGGTGGTTTATTGGAGATAAGACTTTCATGGACTTTCCTGCCCAGGCTGGCTTTGAACCTCCATCCTCAGATCTCCTCCTGAGTAGCTAGGATTATAGGTATGAATATTGGCATCCGGCTCAGAAAAGATTTTTTAATGTTCATAATATACTAACTAGAAACAAACATCCTCACATATATTTATACTGAGTCTTTACTTGAGATTTTTTTTAATTTTTGCCAATCCTGGAGCTTGAACTTAGGGCCTGTCCCTGAGCCCCTCTGTACTCAAGGCTAGCACTCTACCATGAGCCACATTACCACTTCCAGCTTTTTCTGTTTATATGGTACTGAGGAATCAAACCTAGGGCTTCATGCATGCTAGGCAAGCACTCTACCACTAAACCATATTCCCAGCTTGAGATTTTAGTAGATAGGAGAAGACAATTTGAAAAGCTTAAAGAGTAGTAGGGTGAGTGAAACTAATGCTCTTTTCATCTCTATTTTTCTCAGCAGTGACAGTTCTCGGCTCTCCTGCCATCATAGAGAATAGAAAGAATGGTTTTCTGGTAATTGCTATTAGAGAGAGTTAGAGGCCTATCCTTGGCCACCTATCCCCCTGCTTATTCACAAGTCTGAAGGCCTACCTCTTCTCTTGGCATTGCTTAATACACTGGTTGACATTTTTCTTTTTCTTTTGTAATTTTCTGTTGACTTTTTTTATTAGTAAGGTCCCAGTGGCTCTGATACTTCAGGGTAGCAGTGCCATCCCCCACCCCCACCACTAGAAGGGAGGAGAGGAAAGGCTTTGTGAGTCAAGTGGGAATGACACCTGCCCCAGGAAGTCATCCTAAAGATAATGCTGAAACTTTATGTTTTCACCACTCATCACCTAAGATCATCAGGAAACAGATTCTACGAAAGGCTTTCAACCAAGCCCTGCAGAATACAGGGGTCTATTCTGAGTTGGGGTTGGAGAGGGTACACTTGTCGGTACTTGAAGGAGATCCTTCATGAAAGACTGAAATGCAATTACCTGCTGGAAACAGCTGCATGCAGGCAGCCTTTCTTTGGTGCATGGGGAACAAAGGCATGAAGCTAATTTGTCTTCCCCCTTAATGTAAAATGTTCCATCAGTTTTGCAAGTAGATTTATTGAATACATAAGCATTCAAACATTCTTTTTATGGACTTGTAAAAATGTCAGTAGCTTCTTTCCTTTCCCTTGATGTTCCTATCCATTAGTTCTTTTGGTTGGGACATGATATCAATGAGAATGACACTGTGTATCTATCCAGAATACAACAATTAGATTCACATGGGAAATTGTCTCATGGACACAAACCATGAGAAAAATGTTAGCGACGGCATCACAAATGCTGACTGAAAGACTATGGATGGATGATTGCAAATCTATTACTGCATTCTTTTGCAGCACGTGTACGTGTACACATGCACGCATGTACACACACACACACACACACACACACACACACACACACACTGCACTTAAGACTCAAAAGCTTGGCCTTCTAATAAGGGCAAAGAAATCATTTTGTATATGAAAGTCATTTTGCATATATGCAAAATAGGACATCTGTGGACCTTACTAATTAGAAAGTAGATAAAAAATTACATCAGAAAAAGGAAATGTTGGGGCTGGGAAGGTGGCTCAGTGGTAGAGCGCTTGGCTTGCCTGCATGAGACCCTGGGTTCGATTCCTCAGCACCACATAAGCAAAAAGAAAAAAGCCAGAAGCGGCGCTGTGGCTCAAGTGGTAGAGCACTAGCCTTGAGCTGAAGAGCTGAGGGACAGCGCCCAGGCCCAGAGCTCAGGCCCCACAACCGGACCCAAAAAAAAAAGAAAAAGAAAATGTTAACTAGGGAAAGGAGAAGAGCTGGGTCTTCAGATTTCTGAATAAGCAGGGTGTGGCCAAGGACAGGCCACTAACTCTCTCTAAGAGTAATGGCAGAAAACCATTCTTTCTATTCTCTATCCTGGCTGGAGAGCTGAAAACTGTCACCTCTGAGAAAAAGAGGTGAAGAGTCAGCACTATTCTCACTCCATCTTATTAAACTACTAGTCTTGAAGTTTATAAAATTGACTTTCCCAGCTGGCCACCAGTGGCTCACATTTGTAATCCTAGGAGGCTGAGAGATGAGAATTGTGGTTCGAAGCCAGTGTGGGCAGAAAAGTCCCCAGGAGACTCTTATCTCTAAAAGAAACTACTCAAAAAAGCTGGAAGTAGTTCTGTGGCTCAAGTGGTAGAGTGCTAGCCTTGAACATAAAGAGGCTCAGGAATAGCACCCAGAGCCTGACTTCAAGCCCAGGACCAGCAAAAAAAAAAGTCTTTCTCTAAAAATACTAAAATCTTGGTTAAGATGTCTGTGGCTGCTGCATAAAATACAAATTTAGATTTAGATTTATTAGTATTACCTAAAATGTTAAGTTTCTTGTTATGTGAAATGTTTGTTTGCATCCCTGTTTATTTGAACATAGCTTGATATCTTTTAGACTTGAATTTCTCTCCTGATTTCCAGAACTAAATGTTACCTGCTAGCTAAGTATATCTCATGGGAGGATGTTTAATTCTGAAATACACTCTTCCCTGGCCTCTCGAGCTTGGTCCAAAGTTCAGTATTGTTAGTTTCCCCACTGGAAACTAAGGTGTTCTCCTTGGACTTTTTAACTTTCTTTCTCCCCTCCAATCTATCAACTGGGATGTAGCTAGAGTAATGAATTCAAAGCCTGTCTTTGCCAGTGACTAAGACACATAGTTAATGAGTCACTTATCTACTCTGTCAGATGGAACGTAAACTATGCCTCATTTCTTTATCTGAAAAGCACTATAATATCAACCACATGTGATTGTTATTAAAAAAAAGAAAGAATGAAAGAACGAAATCACACATGGAATGCTGAGAACAGCATCCAACAAATAGTGAGCACACCATCAAACACTGGTTTGCCATAAACAACATCTTTCATACACAGAACTATCTTCTCTAACCGCAACCTCGCTCCTCCACAGCTTTCACACCTATCATTTTTAGCTCAAACATCAACTATACCTTCTTCTTGCCATTCTCATATTACTGCTACAGTTATCTTTCAAGGGTCAGCCTTAGATAGGAAAAATGGGTACTTGTCCAGGGCCTATGCCTGGGCAAAGAGAATGGGAGAAGAGGGAGAAGAGTGAGCTACAGAAACTCCATTGTTCTCTTCTTTTCTCAATATAAAGTTTAACTTGGACACACATGCACATGTACACACACACACACACACACACGTACGCACACATCTAACCCACAAATATATAAACCCACAAATATGCCAACAGCACAGCCCTCTATCAAGTGCAAATTCCTATATTAGTAGATTTACCCTCTTCCTACAGACTAGTGTTCCAGGGACTACCATATACAGTGAACAGTGAACTTATAAAATTTGTCTCTGTATCTCTCAGACACAGCCTAATGCTTTGCATGTAGTAGATTTACAAACGTTCTTGTCACGTGGTGAGCTGGATAGCATGCATTTTATAGGTCCCAGATAATATACTGTTATCCAATAATAAAAAAGGCAAGGCTGAAAGACAAAAATAAAACCAGAGATACTCTTCTTCCTAACCTTTTGTACCTTGTTGCTCACATAGGTATCTGCTAATGCTGCATAACAATACTGGTCAAACAACACATCACCCCATTCCACCTGTGTTCAGTATTACAACCAGGAAATCTGGGGAGGGTCTAGCAAAAATGTGACTATGGAAGTTGACAGGAATGGCCGGCACAACTGTCCATCCAGCAAATATAATAGAACAGCTGTTATGCACCTGGCACTGTCCTCAAGAGGGTTGAGGACATCTGGACTGTACAACTCAAAAAACTACTGCTTTTGCGGCTTCCCCAGCCCCCCTTCAAAAGGTATATAAATAAGGCCCAGGCTAGTCACACTAATACTTTTATTTAACTGATATTTTTCATTGTCATTTCTTCTGACAGTTTGTTGATCATAATGTTTTCCTTTCAGCTTACATAATGCTTTATATTTGAACAGTCTGACTTTTTGACTTTTCTATTCAGCCTCATAATGACACAGTCATATCTTTCTGAATACCATGGCTAGGTAATTAAGAAAAATGGAATGTCAGATACTACAGAGGAAATATCCATCTTGAAAGGGAAGCTGGCTTGCTTTCTGTCTTAGAAAATTGAGTGTTTGAGGGAATAAAGCTTCAGTGAACATCTTATGTCCTAAACTACCATTGGCTCATATGACTGGATGGTCTCCTCTGAGCCTCAGGCCCTACTCTCTAATGTGTAACTGATATTCCCAATCAAGGACCAGTATAAACAGTCTTATAAATCTTATAAGCCACCTTTCCCATTAGGTGGATCACCTGAATCAAACAGAAGATTCAAAGATTTTGCTCTAGAAATGCCAAGGAGTATGAAAGGACCTAAATACTATAAAGGAGGGGATGATTTTTCTTTAAAGACCACTTCATTTTCTGTGAGAAAGCAAGAATCCCGTTTCTTCTGCTTAGGTTTTCTCTTAACCTGGATTCTAAATATTTTACATAAACTGTGAGTACAACATACAAATTCATAAAATTACCACTTGTTAATTGTCTAGAACAGACTTTCCTAAACCATTTTTTGAATATTACCCCCAAAGGATCCTTTTTTAGTTATTTTTTTCCTAATCATCACCCAATTCAGTATAATTTTTTGGGAGGGTCCAGTTGTGGGGCCTTGAACTCTGGGTCTGGGCGCTGTCCCTCAGCTCTTCAGCTCAAGGCTAGCACTCTACCACTTGAGCCACAGCATCACTTCCGGCTTTTTTCTTTTTGCTTTTGTGGTGCTGAGGAATCGAACCCAGTGCAAGGCAAGCACTCTACCACTGAGCCACCTTCCCAGCCCTCAATTCAGTATAATTTTAATATCATATATACTGTTTAGCACATACATATCTGTTTAGTGTATTCATATCTGCATATTATACATGAAAGATCTTTATAACCCCAATTTTAACCCCCCTGAAGGTGATAATGGACCTCTGAAAAAAACCATGGCTAGAGAAAGCAGTTAATCTAATAATTAATCCAAAACAAAATCTCACCTTCTACATGACTTACTAGAATTTTTGCTTGATCCAGAACAAAACCATTCAATTTGCTCAAACTTCATTCTTTGTTGGAAGCAGAGCATTTGCTGCTGCTGCTGCTTAACTGCACTCCTGGGACATCACTGGGACATCACCACAGGGACGTCCATGGATCCTTCAGCTCTCAAAGCTTGCAGGGAATCACTACCTCTCCCCAGGACACATGCTTTACAAAGGCCGCCTGAATTCAATGACTGCTCTACCTAAGCCATGAAGGCTCACCCTCTGCAACTCTGCTTTGAGCAACTCTGGAGGTCTATCTAGCACAGTTTCAGGGTACTCTATATGGTTGGCTGAGCACCTCGTAAATTCTCCCTCAATTCAAGGTTTTGGTTTCAAGCGCTCTCTAATAAACTTGCTACATGGTAAGCTTTCTCAGAGGCTCAAGGGAAAATCCAACCAAGATGTTTATACAACTGCTTCTATTTTTTATACTGTTGTAACCTCTGCTTTTCTAGCATTCACTCTCTTAAGTGTTCCACTGTCTCTCAAAACCTCCTTTTCTATATACATGTCAGCATCTCCTCATTGTAAGTCCAGTCTCTGAAGTACTATTGCAGTCCAGGAAGTTTTAAAATTATCCATCAAGGGAGGGGAGCAGAATATCACAATTTACATTTCAATTTATTTATTATTCAGACACTAAAGGAAAATTAAGCTTGACTAATCCCTAATAGACAAATGTCAGGAATAAATACATGGTTGGTCAAGTATAGCAAAGAGTACATAGAAAGAATACAAAGTGAGATGTTCAGAGAATCATGCAGTTTCCAAGCTCAGAGGAGCTTCTGGTGCATTTGTTGCCACTTACTTTCAACACTCGAATAAATGAATTAATGATTTATCTTATCTTTTAGAATCCTGAGATAATTTTGCAGCGGAATAGTAGTATCATGAGATTCTTATACTCCACATGAATCCATTGATAATTTCATGGCAGTATTGAAGAATTATCAAACTTAAAATGGTATCCATGTTCTCTTACCAAAACACAAATACAGTTTCTGACACTTTCTATACTATGAGACTCCCAAGCCTAGAAATTACTCTAGGAAATATTTTCAATATGCAACAATAAATTAATTGTAAACACTTAGTATTTTTTTCTTCAGATCTGTCCCTCCATGATGGAGAAGTGTTTTAACAATGAATAATAATTTTGAAAATCACTTTGAAAAAAAACAGAACATTTTGAAAACAGATGTCTTGGAACATTTCCATGATTAAATGATCATCTCGCCTAAAATATTCTTTAGAGACTTGCATCTATTTTTAAATCTTCTAAATAAAGACATTTGGTGAAATTTGAATCTATTTGTTGGAAGTATATGGACTTGATGTCATCTTATTCATTTATAAAAACAGCTGATTGACAAAGTGGTGAAGGTGAAAATTTATTAGCTGAATGTGATAAAAATGATTTGGATAGTTAGTGAATGGGATTAGAAAATAAAAGGATAAATTGTCGTAGAAAGCACAGTCACAAATATATGTTTATCTTTGGGATCTTCAGATGCTTGTTGAGGTACCAGTTACTGTATCCATGTGAACAAAATATTCAAGGAAAAAACTTAGATCAAGATCTTTAACAAGGTATTTACAAAGGTTTATTGTTATTATTTTTGTTTGCTTATTTCTTTTTATGGCAGGAGGAAGTTTGAACTCAGGGCCTTGTACTTGGTAGGGAAGCACCCTACCCAGGCTAGGTTGTTTTGTTTTGTTGAGTTAAAATGGGGCTTCACTATGCACAGTTCAAGGCTGGCCATGAACTCCTAATCTCCTGCCTCTGATGCCCATAGGTTAAAACAAGATTAATGTTGCATATTCATTCACACTTCTTTCACCATAATAATAGTAACATTTAACAGAACTACTAGTAATATAAACTTACCTATATTATTTTTCTTCTTCATGCTTCATTTAAATTTTTAATTTTGTGGGTCTTCTAGTGTATAGTTTCATATTGATATAGAGTTGTACACAAACACTAATAGTATGTTTTGGATAAACAGACCAAAATATTTTACTTAGATTAAAAAACCAGAAATATTTAAGGAAGCTACTGAATTAATCTCTTGTAACTATTTTTTGAATAAATGACCATAAAGTTGTAGTGTAAACACAACATATATTTATTCTATCATAGTTCTGGAGGTCAAAAGTCCCAGATCAGTATCCATGGGCCAAAATCAAGGTTTTGGTTAGGACTATCTCCTCCAGAGGCTTCCGGGAAAGTCATTCCTGGCTTCTTGCTATTGAAGGTGGCTGCTTCTATTCCTTGGCTTATGGCCACAGCACTCCAATGTACAAGACCAGCATCTTCAAATCTCTTTCTGCTCTGAATTTACATCACCTTCTCTTCTTTATGTGTATACAAGCTCCCTCTCTCTCTCTTTTTTTGAGACTACAATTGATTGCATGCAGAGCTTACCCACACAACCCAGGATAATTTCCCCATCCCAAGATCTTTAAATCTACAAAGATCTCCTTTTTTTTTCTTTGACACATAGCTTACAGTCACAGGCTCTAAAATTAGGATATAGACATTGCTGGAGCAGTTTACCAGAGCACTCTATTGTAATAAACTTCTCTGCTAGGTATTGAACCCTGTGAAAAGCTGGCTAGAAAAAAAGAGTAAAGACATGTCTAGTCTTATTCTGACTTAGTAAGCCTGAGAGTGATACAAGTCTAGAAAATCACCTTTGTAGCTAATTTTGATGCACAACTTTGGTTCTTAGAGATTCATTGCTCTACAATTGCTCTGATCCCCATCCTTACTATCCCTCAACCTTATCAGATTTGGAACCAGAAGCTATATGTTGTGTGCCTTGAATTTCTTAACAGACAATATTTCCTTTATCATGTACTCACAGCCTTTACCATGGTGTAGTCTGAGTTGTTTATAAATATTCAATTTTAGCTGTCATAAGCATCCTATAGAGTAGCCACAGCTACAATCTTCATTTTACAGACACCCAGAGGTAAATAACATGTCCAGGCCATATGCTACTAATTGCCAAAGTCCAATGTGGTGACATTTCAATCTATTTATATTTGCTTAAATCCATTCCTCTTTGTATATTATGCACCGGTATAAGAATCTTAAAAAATGAATTTCAGTACACAATGAAAGACTTTTTAAAATATATAAATGTGTATCTCTCTAAATCTCTTAGTTATCTGGGATGAATAAAAGTGGTTTATGAAGCATAACTTGGATACTGATTGGGATTTTTATGGAACATGTGGTGAAAATGCAGAACATTCCATTAGTAAAGAAAAATCCCAGAAATATGATTCTAGGACAAGTTCTAATATATTTTGCTGAAATGTGAATTAAAACCAAGGACAGATCATACATGATCATGAACACCACATTGAGAGCAATGAACAATAAATAGTACCAGGTGCTGGGCACTGGTGACTCATGCCTGTAATCCTAGCTACTCAGGAGGCTGAGATCTTAGGATCACAGTTAGAGCCAGCCTGGGCAAGAAAGTCCATGAGACTCTGATTTCCAATTAACAACCAGAAAACCCGAAGTGGCACTGTAGTTCAAGTGGTAGGGCACTTGCCTTAATCTGACGAGCTCAGGGACAATGCTGAGGTCCAAAGTTCAAGCCCATGACTTACAAAAAAAGTTCCAGGTATTGTGGAGGCATGCACATCATTTACATCTATCCCCAAAGGCTTTGGTTGTGTAAGGTCCAAGAATTGAATTTGTATTTTTAACAAGTTCCTGCGTCATGCACCTGTTCCTGAAGCCAGGTCAGGGAATATTCACTAAGGTCCTACTATGTCAGAGACAGAGGGCCAAATGCAGTGATATATTATGCACAAAAAAGTAATAGGTCTCAAGGAATAAATAGTAAATAAAGACTAAGGAGAAAAGCATAGTAAGTCAGTTCGTGGCTTATGATATAGGTTTCAGTAATCCAACCTTGTTAAAGGCAAAGTAAGAATATCCTGATGTCTTACTATCTTGATGGTCACACAGACAGATGGAACATGCGGATCAAATGGATCTATCATTAACTCAGAAATACCTGAAGAAAATACAAAAGGAGAGAAAACATCCTAAGTAACCTATTATCCACTACTGATTATATGGCAAAGCTGTCCAATGTTACGAGCAATTCATTACAACATACCAGAAATAACACATCTAGACACTAAATGAAATGAATTTCATCAAAAACATAATCATACACCCTTCTACAACACCTGTACTGGTTCCACCTTCAAAGTCAGATGTTCCTAAATCAACTCTGGATGAAGACATTGTTGAATCAATTACAATAAGAGTGCATAGCCTGGCGCCAGTGGCTCACGCCTGTAATCCCAGCTACTCAGGAGGCTGAGATCTGAGGATTGCAGTTCAAAGCCAGCTCTGGCATGAAAGTCCATGAGACTCTTATCTCCAATAAACCACTGGAAAACCAGAAGTGGCACTGTGGCTCAGGTGGTAGAGTGCTGGCATCGAGCTGAAGAGCGCAGAGACAGCGCCCAAGCCCAGAGTTCAAGCCCCACAACTGACAAAAAAAAAAAAAAGAGTGCATATATTTACTCTGTACTCTCCCACTTTTCATCAAGAGCATATGTACCTGACTAGATTTTTCTTGATGCGATTTATAACAGTTTAAATCTTTTTAAGTTTTGGCAAACACTGCTAGATTATTTAGCTGATATTATTTAGTGTTCTTTTTCTCCTGGCTGTGGCACCTAAACTATATTTAAATTCCCTTGTACTAAGGTGTGGACATACAATCCAATTCTGGATTATAAAATCAAATAAAGTCATGCAGACTCCTCCTGGCTACTTAAACATCTCTAATTCATGAGAGTCACTCCTTTTTCCAGTGAACAAGACACCAAGGTTTTAAGAGAAGTTAAGAGACATAAGCTAGAAGGAATTTGGGTCTCTGACTGGCTTACTGGAACATCTTACCCTTCCTACCTGAATAAGAAATAATTTTTTGTTTGTTTTTGGTTGTTGGTGGTGGTCATGGGACTTCAACTCTGGGCCTGGGCACTGTCCCTCATCTCTTCAGCTCAAGGCAAGTGTTCTACCACTTGAGCCACAGTGCCACCTCTGGTTTTCTAGTGGTTTATTGGAGATAAGAGTCTCACAGACTTTCCTGCCCAGGCTGGGTTTGAACCACGATCCTCATATGTCAGCCTCCTGAGTAGCTAGAATTACAGGTGTGACCACCGACACCCAGTAATAAGAAATCATTTTTATTGTGTTAAACTATCACAAGGAAGGATTGTTACAAACAACTGTTAGCCTGTCTTGATTATTCTAATATTATATATTGTCATGTATTATCATTACTATTCATAGAGTAAAAGTTTTAGAGAAAGTCAAGACTAGGATTTAAGCTACAAATCTATGTTTTAATTTTTAAAGGTGAGCATAAGAGACTAGGTTTTGATCGAGTAATATCTATTGGTCCTGTCCATGCTGCTGCTTTACTAGAGCCCTGACTATGAAGACAGTAAAGAATGGAGGTGCTTTCCAATCTGAGAATTCAGAGTAACTGTAATTCAAAATATAATTATAAGTTTTACACTTAAACTTGGCCAAAGGGCTGAGAAGTGATCATTTTTAAAGACTCGTTATACAAAAGCATCTTGATCTTTGCCTCAGCCAACCCTGAAAGAAATCCAAACCAAACAAGTCATACCAGGTGCCTCTCGTTCATTTTGTTCTCCACTTTCTTGCATGAGAAAACAGAATTCAAAACCTTAAGGTAAGGGTCACTATGGAAACACAGACCCAAACTAACTGTACTGTCATAGACAGAAAGAAAGTGTATAGCTGACATCTTGGTGGTATCACTAAATGTCAGGACTTGTCATGACCCTGAACTGCATAATGATTTCCTCACATCCCCTTTGGGTGCTGGGAGAGGGGGAGAAATCAATGGTCAGGGCATTGAGTCATCATCCAGGATCAAGGCCTAGTGCCTTCCTCATGTAAAAGTCACTTACTAATGATTCGTCAAGGGCCAGATGCCCTAGTCTGTGTTCCTGAGAATGAAAAATCAATACCTGTCAATGAGCTGTTCCCTGCCAGAGCTGGTGAGCATGATATTCCCAATTCTTCTAAGTATTATTGCTCCATGCCCTCCTAACTCTCATACAATTGCCTGTCTTTATTTCTTGTCAAATACAAACAGAAAGAAGTGACTTCTTAAATCCCCGCTTCTATTATGTGAACATCTGTGAGCAAATAAACTGTGAATGTGATTCCCATCTCTCCATTTGCTTGGGACCCCCACATTTCATTTCCAACCCATTGAGGCCCAATGCACCTGGCAGATGAGTCAGTGCTCAGTGGGGTGGCTTTAAATCTCTAAATTATTCAAAAGCAATAAACAAAACAAGGACTCCAGTCTTTTCACTGAGAGAGGAGACTGTGTTTAGGAGATTATCACTTTAGGCCATCATTTAGGAAATTACCTTTCAGTCTCAAAAGAACTGATAATGATGCATAGATCAAATAAAATTTTCCTGAATATTATTAGACAAATCCCTGTCATTTTCCACTGTGAGTCTACGTTGGTTATCATTAATATAGTGCTAGGGGAACATAGCTGAAATGACAAAAATTTTAGCAAGCCTTGTAAATATAAATGAGTCTAAAATTTAAAACAAAATAATGTCTTTGTCTGAGAAAATACATTTTTATGATCTACAGAGCAGGGATGTTTCAGAAGCGTTGTATGCTACAGTGTACTGCCATGACCTTACTGCTTAAACTGAATGTGAATTGAAATACTGCAAGCACCTTTGTCTGTTGGAACCTGGGTCATCTTTTCTTTGCTTTAAGATGGCTTTGGGGGTTGTCAGGCTGACCCCAAGTCAAGTCACCCTAAATGCTTGTAAAGTTGGTGAGATACATATTTCCTTGGGAGAGACACAAAGCTTTGGATGTGCAATACCCTGAAAGTAGACATTCAGGAGGAATGAAGCTGTCTCTGGACTATGACTTTAAAGGGGGCCACATCCAATTATCCATCAGCATTTACTTCAAAGCTTCTTAGAAAAGTAGTCTCATTTAAAGAGTTCTGGATGACACGCTTCCAAATGAGGGAGTGAGAATCTCACAAACTCACTCCCATTTGTACTCAGAGTGTCCAAAGGCATCTGTGGCTTGGAAAAGACCAGCAGTTACAGTAGGCAGAGTGGACAGAAGCAGCAGTAGACTAGCACTGTGACTCTTCACACCATTTCTCTTTAGGTATAGTTCTTTTATAAATAAGAGATATCTTGTGCACTTTACACTATGTGGTTAGTATATTCATGCATGTGAGATGTCACACTATCTATGGGGGACAAACACAAAAGCTATAAACTATTCATCAGATCTTTAGTCAGACTTCTTCTTGGATAATGACTATAAAGAAAATTCTGTGTTGTTCATTTATTCAGCACATATATATGTGCAGATACATGATAAGTGTCGCTCTTTGTGCTAATGATACAGCTGAGGATCCTGTCCTCATGATGTCTACACTACAGTGAGAGTAATAAAGACCCTTTCCTAAAGACAATGAAGACCTTTGCTGATTGTGACTAAGTCCCATAAAAGGATTAAGCATAGGAGACAGAAAAAAATAATAAAGAATAAAAGTAATATAAAATAAAAATATAAGTAAATATATTAAATATATAATAAATATAATATAATAAATATATAATATTTAAAATATTAAAATAAATATAAAATATAATATATAATATATAAAAAATAAATATAAGTAATATAAAATAAAAAAGTAATAAAGAAGATTCACTTTAGATGTTATATATTCAGAGAAAGGTTCCTCTGACATTAAAAGTGACACTTAGTCACCTTTAACATTTAATCACACTTAGTACTTAAGACTTGAAGTCTGAGAAGGAGTTAACCAGGCAAAAACCAGGAGATGAACATTCCAAACAGAGAGGAGCAAGCTCCAAGGCTCTGAGGCCTCCAGGCCCTGGGCACTAGACAAACACCAGCAGGCCTTGAGCAAGGCTGAGCAGACAGGAACCAGAACCTGAGGAAGGTAGGGAGTCCTGGCCAAGCATTTACAAATGATTTTAGGGCAATGGGAAGACTTTGAAAGGTTTGAAACAAGAAAATGACATGATCTGATTTATGTTTTCCAAAGCTCTTTGGCTGCTCTGTGAAAATGGACTGAATAGGGTACGAAAGGATGATATGCTAAGACTCAAACTACATGAAAACAGGGTCCATAC
Source organism: Dipodomys merriami (assembly GCF_024711535.1). Classification (NCBI taxonomy): domain Eukaryota; kingdom Metazoa; phylum Chordata; class Mammalia; order Rodentia; family Heteromyidae; genus Dipodomys; species Dipodomys merriami. The sequence goes on along the minus strand of NW_027206512.1, from coordinate 15,935,030 downwards.
CTCCAAGAAGCTCACAGTTTGACGTGAGTGAAAGACAAATGACAACAGGACTGTAGTTCAGTGTTTATGATGCATATAGTGGAGTAAAAGTACCCAAAGCACGCATTTCCCAGCACCTAGACAATTAAGCCTGTCCGATGGATATGATACTGTTTAGCCTACGATGTTGATCTTCATGCAAAAAAAAGAGTGATGCAACTTATCAGCCACTAGGCATTCTATTGGAAATTGACAATTCCACACATGGAGAAACAAAAATTTGAGTAGTGATCACAGAATTTAAAGGTCACATATTTCAAGTTTATTTGAAATTTTTTAATGAACTGTTTCCTGACAATCTCTAGCATCGTGCTTTTCTGGGTTTAATAAACTCTTCACTTTAACTCTGTATGAGTGGCAACTCCCAGCCAAAAGACCTCTCTGTGTCTACAGGAAGAGCTATCCCTGAGGCCAGTCAAGCTGGACAACTTTGCACAGAGCACCAAAGTCATTTTTACTTGTAAGAATCAACAGTGGTACAGCTACTCTCAGGATCAAGAGAGCAGTCAGAAATCTGCATAGAGGAAGTGAAGGGAAGGATACATTGTGGCTGACCAGGAGAAGCATTCAGAATGGGCAATTAGGAAGCAAGCATGCCTACCTCCTTGGCCTGCTTATGCTTCCCACCTAGGCAAGGAGACTGGTTCCGGGGGAGGCAAAATCCCATTATGCTCCTTTTGGACAATCTGGGGCTTCTGTTTTCTCATCATGCTATGAGGGTACTACATAGGATTGCTTTGAAGATCAAAGAGAAACCGAAATAATCTTATATCTACTTTCTTTTCTCCCTAACTCGAGATTAGATACTATTCTCTTATGCCAGAAGACTGATCCGCACATTGGGGGTAAAATATGACTGGAAGAAGAAAGGCTGTAGGTGCTATTTGAGAGAAATATAAAAGATATGTCGAAGGAACAAGTAGAATGAAGTTAGATGTTTCTTAATAAAAGGTTGTTCATTGTCCTCGAAGCTACAAAGACATCTAAACTCTTCCATCATGGCTCTGACATCTGCCATTTCAGTTTTCTTCCCCCATGACTTGTTATCTGACATAGGATTCACAGGTCTTCATACATTTGCAGGATTCTATTCACCCAGTAGTGACATTTTGTAGACTTCTCGGTAATTTTTTTCTTGCTTGCTTTATTTATTTGCTTGTTTGTTTGTTTTGATGCTCATCCCGGGGCTTGAACTCAGGGCCTATGCATCACCCCTTACCTTTTTTGCTTAAGGCTAGCACTCTACCATTTAAGCTGTTTCTGACTTTTTGATGGTTAGAGATAAGAGTCTCATGGACTTTGCTACCTGGACCAATTTTGAACCATGATCCTCAGATCTCAACTTCCTGAGTAGCTAAGATTAGAGTGAGCCACTGGTGCCTGACTAGAGTATTACTATTTTCTTATAATAGGCATCAATATAAATCTTTCCTGCTCCCTTCTTAAAAGTTCATTTGATTAACCACGAGTCCTTTTGTTTTGTTATACCAGCACCTGCTGTAACTTACACAAAAACACAACATACATGTGGAATCCTGTTAGCTAGAGCCATTTCCCTGCCTATAGGGAATACCAAGCACATTTCTTTCAGAGGTTGTCAGGGCCTCAAAGTATTGTAGTATGTCTATCCTCAGTTCCCCTGGGATGTATTATCTTCAATTAACTTTCAGTCTCACTGCAGCCATGTTCTAACTTGGGAGGAGCCCAAGCCAAATACTTAAACCCTTTTCTCTTCCAGTGATACAGTCCAGTAGGATTGATAGGGTAGGAAGACTGACTGGATACCTGATTTTGAATCTTGGTGCCACCATTGACAAATGACCACTTAATTCAGCCATGCGCCAATGCTTCATGCCTATAATGCTAACTATTCAGAAGGCTGAGTTCTGAGGATTGAGGCTAGAAGCCAGCCTAGGCAGAAAAGTCCAAGAGATTCTTATCTCAAAGGAATGAGCTATAAGCAAGAAGTGGAGCAGCAGCTCAAGCAGTAGAGTGCTAGCTTTGAATGAAAAAGCTGAGCAAGTGCACGAGGCTCTGAGTTCAAGCACCATCGTCGGCATAAAAAATTCCAAACAAAAGAAAATACAAATGGCCTGAGTAAAGTTGCTAATTCTGTAACATAGAGACAATATTAGCATCTACTCCATATGAATTGTTAAGAAGAAACACATGTGTCTTAGAATAGAGCCTTTTCATGTGATAAGCTATTATTTATAAACGTTTCCCATTCTTATTGATAATTGAAGAGGAGCTTTGTGTCTGATCTCAAATTATAGACAGATAAATATAACATATGAAAACTGTCCACAGAATTACATTTTCTGTGGAACAAAAAGCTAAGTGAATCAACGTTGTATAATTTTACATGCCTGCTCCAAAATACAGCTTAGATGTTCTTTTTGTAAGGATCCCAGACAAGTACTTGAGCCACGTGGGCCTCTCCCATTAGAACGGCCTGTCATGGGCCCTCAGTTGCTGCCCTCAGCACAGAGAAGAGAATGGCAGGCCAAGGTGTCCTGGGAGCAAGCCCTCCCTGAGTGACAGCTGGTCCTGTCAAGAGTCGTTACTGCTGGCGTGCCCAGACCTCCTGCCAAAACACAGAGGAACAGCATTCTCCCTGCCCACCTGTCAGCCTGGTCCAAGAACAGCAGAAAAATTTGCTCTTTTCTTCCTTCAAAGGGTCCAGCAAGCCCCAGAGCCTTCATTAATGCTCTCATCTTCCATCAGGACCTACCTCCTCACCCTCCCCGAGTGAACACATCCTATCCCGACCTATTCTTCTACAAGGGGGATTAGCCCAATTAATCTCTGGACAAATGTCAAGGAGTCTGGGGGAGGAGACACCTTTCAAGTGCTGCACCCCCCACCACAGCAAATAAAGCCAGTCATTAGCCCATGCTGCACAGCACCAGGGCCAGCTGGAGCAGCTGCCAGTACAATCGAGCCAGGCCCTCTTAATCTCAGGCTTAGCTTCATAGGGGATCACTTTCTTGCCAGCCTGTCCTGACAGACCACAAGCATCAGGCACTTGAGCTCCCCTCCTGCCATCTGGGATGGGAGCTGTGACAAGGAAGGGAACTCCAGATCAGAGGCAATTTGGGATTGGAGCCTTGATTTCCTCTTGGCTTCCCTCCCTACCCCCCAGCCCTGCAGTTTAGGCTCCTGGGTGCATGCTGCTTTCTCCTCTCGGCCCACCCACCCTCAGAGAGCAGGCACTAGCAGCCAACGCAGCAGCTCCAGTTTGGAGTCAGAAAATAAGAAGAAGCCAGAGGGAGGAGCGTGGGAGGGAAATGAGAATAGAAGAAATTCTAATTATGTAGAAACAAAATTGCCGCACCCCCCCACCCCTGCCATATGAACATAGAGTTCATTAGCCTGATCCACAGAATCGTCAGAAAAGCCCTAAAAGTATTTTCTGTTGGCCACAATTCCCAGGAAGATTTTATTCAAGGCCATCGAAGGGACTGATAGTATTTGTAAAAATTCCCAGAAATAGTAGGTTCTCAATGGTTCTATAAAATTCTGCCCACTTCTTAATCTGTAAAGCATTCCTAATAATCCCTTTCTTTTCCTTTTCCCTTTCACCTTCTCTCTCTGTCTCTCTCTGTAGCCAACAAAACCTGGCTTAACCAGCAGGCTATTAAATAGCAAACCCACTGCCACATGCTACAGTCCAATGGTTCAGTAATTAATTTTCATAATGATGGTCTGGAAGAATGTCTAGCGTCCCCGTAAGATCCAAGAATTATCTCCACCCTACGGTTATACATATGCTTTGGGGGTAAGAGGTAGTCTGGGTGTCCAGCCCCGGGGGGATGACACATTGTAGCTATGTGATCTCGAACAAGTTACTTAATGTCTCTGCCTACTACCATTTCTTCATCTGTAATGACGTTTATTAAGAGAGATAACCACTAGCCTTCTAGTGATGGAATATGTCCTATGAACCATTCACAATTCACAAAGGATTTACCTGCATTACCTTAGTCCTTACAACAACTGCTAGGGTGGCATTAGTAAATTTTATTATATTCTAATTTGTTAAGCATTGGAAACACATGTATGGCAACTACAGCAACTGCAACCGGAGAAGATGACTGCCATGTTCACTTAACCTCACACCTCACTTCCTGAGTGTTAGGTGGACTGGAACACATTCCGCTTCAGATATTGCCTAAGCCGTGTTCTGTTTAGATGTGGTTTTGAATTCAGAAAGTTGGAGACTTTTGAAAGGTAATATGTAGGACTCATATTACAAATATAACACACTGGTCTGAGAGAGTACACTGGAACTGAACACATTAAAATTACAGCAGCAGAACATGACTTTTCTCATGCCAGAGGACAATAAAATCTTCAGATGATCACAAAACAGGTTTTATTGTCAACAGCAGTTCAGACTAGGTAGATTTGCTACCAAACGAGTTATGCAATAATAATTTTTTAAAACCTACATTGTTTGGATATCAGAATTTTTCAGATAAGAGATTATACATAAAAATACTACATTAAGAACCAAGTTGTGGGAGGGAAGGTCCCAATAGCCCAATCACTAAGTACATAGAACGATATATAATGAAGCATATCGAAATAAACTCCAAGAAGTGGAAAGATGAGGTTCTTATTATGTCCTGTATGGCATTATTTCTATTTTTTTCTGTTTAAGTTTTCTGTACCCTTTGTCAAGATTATCTGATCCGTGGAAGGGAACAGGAATCACAGAAAAAGGACAAAGGATGAACTAATGCAACAATGATACTCACTAGACACTCTGTTGGAAATGAACTTTACAACTTGTGGGAGGGGTAAGCAGGAGTTAATGAGGAAAGGGGTAAAAGTGTTTAAAAAATGTACTTATTACCTTACTTATGTAAATATAAACCCTGTTCATCACCTTTACAATGGCTATATTTTAAAAAAAGAACCAAGTTTGTTGTCCTGAGATTCTGGTAATTATTACTGTGTGATCTTGGGCAAGTCATCGAACTTCTGTGATTTCAGATTCACCTACAAAACTGGTGACCACTCCTGTTCCTTAAGTTGTGTAGAAGTAGCTAGGAAGATCCAATGATAAGGAATGTATCAAAGTATTCTGAGTATGTAAAGTGTTTGGGAAATGAAAGCTGCTTATTATCTTGTAAAAATCATCTTCAAAATGATTTTACTCTGCATGATCACTTGTTTTGAAAGAGGATCCTTCCATGAGAAGTGATCCTGATTAAATCTTTCAAGTAGGCATCATTGGAGGTGTTGCTCACATATCAATAAAGATGACTGGACTGCTGAAATTGTTTTCTAGCTGGACCAATGAAAATTGCCGCTAGGAGGTAATGATGCGCCAGGTTCTGGGTCAAATGATGGCAAATACTGAATATCTGGGATACGTTTTGTGCATTGATGAAGCAAACTGTTTTGCATCAGGTTGATCCTAACTGGATTCTACAACTTTATTAAAAATCTGCTTGGGTATCCCTACTCAGTGTGGCCTATGAAGAGAGCACAAATCTGGAAGCCTCTCATCTAATCTCTAGTCCCAGCCTGAACTCCAGTGTTCTGCATGATCTGGAGTAAGTCATGGCATTTCTCAAATGAACTCACCAGGTCAGCTGAGCCTGTTTAGATTTTGAATGGCAAAAGAGAACTTCCTGCGGCTGTTTGGTGCCACTAAAGAAAGATGAGAAGCTCCCATAGACGCAGACTGTCAGAGATCTGCTCTGATGCCATCCACATGTGCTAGTGTGCAGACGAGGCTAACACCATCGTAGCAAATTGGGTCGCATCTTCCTGTCTTTTCCTTGCCATTTACTTCTCAGAAGCCAGGGCAAAGCCCCCGATCTGCTATCACCTTTGCATGACTCTACTTTTTTTAGCCTAGAGTCACAATGGCTGAGGGATTTGTCCCTGGCTCTGTAAAATTAATTGTCAGTGCTTTCCACTACATTGGTAATCTTCCTTCCAGGAAGCAGTCCTAACTACATGCCTTCCTCTTTGAGGTAGAGGTCTCATAAGAAAGAAAATTTGTGTGCATTAATTTTCACATTACAAGTTTGAGGAAGTGTATCTCAGTATAATATGCTTAGCATACACAAGTCCTTGGTTTTAATCCCATGATGAAAGACAAAGAAAAATAGAGAGGGAGAGAAAGAAGGAAGGAAAGAAAGAAGGAAAGAAAAAAGAAAGAAAGAAAGATGGAAAGATGGAAAGAAGAAAGGAAGAAAGGAAGAAAGGGAGGGGGAGGAAGAAAGGGAAAGAAGGGAGAGAGGGAGGGAGCATGGAAAAGGAAGGAAGGAAGGAAGGAGGGAAGGAAGGAAAGAAGGAAGGAAGGAAGGAAGGAAGGAAGGAAGGAAGGAAGGAAGGAAGGAAGAAAGAAAGACAAAGAACGAAAAAAGAAACAGGGAAAATGGAGGAAAGGAAGAGTGAGAGAAGGAAGGAAGAAGGAAGGGATAGAAAGGGGGTGCAAGGGAAGAAGGGGGAAGAAGGGAAGGGAGAAGAAAAAGAGAAGGATAAAGAAGGAAGGGAAGAAGGAAAGGAGTGAGGAGGGAGGAAGAAAGGAAGGGAGGGAGGAAGGGCGGAAGGAAGGGAGGAAGGGAGGGAGGAAAGATATCTCAAGCATTCCTTTTCACAGAGAAAGAAGACCAAGCCTAAGTAACTCTATGTAACGAACCTAGTACTTTTTCCCCCGATGACTGAAGGGCATCGTATGATTTAAAACCACAGACTCCTCATTACCTTGCTCATGCAATTGTAACCCCTCAGTACGGTATTTTCACAATAAAAAAAACTTATTAATAAATAAATAATATAAAACACATAGTCCAGGATACATATGAAAAAAGTAAGAGATAAAAATGCCCTGGATACAGAACTTGAACGTCCCTTTCCTTGAGGAGGCTGCAGTGTAATAATGGAGGCCATTATGCCACATCGATTGTTGTAGTACATTTCTCACCTAAAATGATATGTAGGGCTACGATAAAAAATGCCCCATGTTGCTAGGGGAGCTACAATATTACTTACTTATCCTAATGGTTCAGTGAAACTTCTTGGAGGAAGTAACTTGCTGTTATTTAGATCTCTCTCATCATCATCATTTTTTTTTTGGAAGTCGTGGGGCCTGAACTCTGGGCCTGGGCACTGTCCCTCAACTCTTCAGCTCAAGGCTAGCACTCTACCACTTGAGCCACAGCACCACTTCCGGCTTTTACTGCTCATGTGGTGCTGAGGAATGGAACCCAGAGCCTCACGCATGCAAGGCAAGCACTTTATCACTGAGCCACCTTCCCAGCCCCCTCTCTCATCATTTTTGTAACATAATTTTAAATACCAATATCTACATTCATGATAAAAAAATCAACCTATAGGTTTAAGCTGTGGTAAATTTTTGAGCAGAGTAAAAAGTAATGACTAAATCATCAACTGTTATAGTGTTCTTTTGTTTTGCTGGTCCTGGGGCTTGAACTCAGGGCCTAGGTATCTGTCCCTAAGCTTTTTTGCTCAAGGTTAGTACTCTACCACTTAAATCACTTTTGGCTCTTTGGTGATTCATTGGAAATAAGTCTCACAGAATTTCTTCTCTAGACTGGCTTTGAACCACAATCCTCAGATCTTAGCTTATTGAGTAGCTAGGATTACAGGCATGAGTCACACCAGTGCTCAGCTACAGAAACTAATATCCTCTGTTTAAAAAAATATTATTACTATTTTTAAGACAAACTAGTTGCCATTCAACAGAGTAGTTTCTGAATAAAATTTATCTTGATCAGTGTTATCCTTTATAATATTCTCAGCCATCCCTTCTAATCCACCCCTTCCCTCACTTTTCTTAATTTTGTAGAATATATGTTGAACTTTTTGCTTCATTCTCCCTCCTTCTTCTCTTCCCCTGACTCCACCTCATCTCTTTCAAGCATTCATTTCCTGGTGTTTATTTTCTTGAATTATGATTTTGCCTTTCTAAGGAATTACACTGTTGGAATCATCTCATGAATCTACTATATTTCAGTTAATACATTTGTGTATACTTGCATAGCACTCAAATATTTACTTACATATTTACATAAACTAATCCTATCTTCCACATATGACAGAGAAGATGCCTCTCTGTCTGTCTGGGTCTAGCTTATTTCACTTAACACAATTTTTTCCATGTCTTTTCATTGCTTTGCGAATGATGCAATAACATTCTTTCTAATGGATGAGTAAAATTCCATTGTGTGCATACATATATCACAAATTTCATTTGAAAGACAAAAAATATTACATCATTTAAATAAGCATAAAAGTGAAGTAAGCCAGGCCCAAAGAAACATAGGTCCCATGGTTTCCCTTATTTTCAATAACTAGTATATGTCTAGGACAAGCAGAAAAGGTCAAAAGCTATGTACATATGACCATATAAGATGATGTTAAGCGAAATGAACCCCAAGATAGGGACCCAAGTGGTTTTTTTCTTTCTTGCTATTGTTTTGAATGTATTTATAATGTACTATGTGATTTTTTTTGTTTCTAATCTATGTTCTTCCTCCACAGTATAACCACTGCTTTTACTATATTTGATTCTGGTGCCCTGCATCTTGTATATACATTTTTCTAATTTGGGGCGGGGAAGGGAAATAACAAAATGCTGAAACAAGGCTACAGATTGACCCATTGTAACAATGAGATGTACAAGACACTATGTTGAAAATGAACTTTACAGCTTTGGTGGGGGGGAGGGAGGAATTGGGGAGGTAGGAAGGGAAGGGATGGTAGGGGAAAAACAAGGAAGTAACAATGTTCAATAGGAAATGTACTCATTACCTTACTCAGGTAACAGTAAACCCTCTGTACAGTATTTTTACAATAAAAACATACAAAAATACGTATAAAAGACTCAAATAACCCTTAGTAAAAGTAATATCTTGACTTTAATGTAGTCTTTCCCTGTTACATTTAAAATTTATCTTTCTAAGAATGAAGAGAATGATCTTAAAGCAAAAATCACTTTTTACCAAATGTTCCAAGAAGTCTTTATCCTACATCACTTGCGACTGTGCTGTGCCCTAGGATACACCAGAGTCTGAAGATGGACTGCTAGTTGTTCTGCAGCAAACAAATTCATGCAGATCAAAGAACAAGATGTATTTCTGAATGCATTTTCCTTCCTGCCTTCCCTCCTTCCTCACTGCCACATCTGCAGCTCTCTGGGGTCACAGTATTCTTCAGCCTGAAAGAAATGTTTTTGTATTTTGCACCTGTGTGGCATGCTCATCTACTTGGTAGCAATCCAGTGGTTGAAGATAGAAGCAATACACTAAGAAAATAAGATGGCTGAGGCACATTAAATCAGCTATTCACAAGTAATGGCCTTGCACTTGGTGTGAAATAGTTCTTACTCCAAGGAGTTTGAGATCTAGTGGCAAAGAAAAAACTGACTCAGTGAAAGGTTATAGGGTAATAAGGTACACTGTACACTATCTAATGAAACAAACAACAAAAAAGCAGAGCCATGAAAGCTGGGAACAGTAGGGCACATCTATAATCCCAGCACACAGAAAGCTGTAGCAGGAGGGTAATGAGTTTAAGGCCAGCCTGAGCTAAACAACTAGACACTGTCTCAAAAAAAAAACAGTTTAAAGAAAAACAAATGATTTTATTGGGATTAAGTTAGCAAGAGGCGCTCAGGTTCTGAGGCTGACAGGTTGGACTAGCAGGTATAGCAAGTTCTACAGGTAAGAGGACTAATTGAGGCAAAGGTTACAAAGAGGTGAAGACTGTGGCCTCTTCTCAGGGCAGTGCACAGACCAGACTGCTGGGTGTGCGGGAGTATATTAGGTATGAGAACCACCTTTCCAGCACCATCAATGATCCAAGGTGAAGACAGTCATCTAATCCTTTGCCTGAGCCTACACACAATTCATATCTTGCAAGGATGTTCTAGACGTGGAAAGGTGCTTGTGAAGCCCCATGATTTTAGTTGCTCGCTATGTGATGTGTGATGTAAATTCTCATTTATTTATATGCTCTTGTCTTGGGATGTGGCCAACAGCACTGGTGCTTGCTTTCTATCTCTGGTAGAAATGAGAGTTGAACTCTATTCCTCAAAGGCAGGAGCATCACCTAGTTTTAATATAGAATTATATACCAGGATGAAAAGTGATTTGAATTGGATAGCATAGAAGAAAAGAAAAGATAAAGTCATAAAGGCTTCACATCTCAGAGTCATCTTCAATTTCTCTTTCTTCTCTCATCTTCTACCCCAATGACCAAGCCCTATGAATCCTACCTCCATACCACCTCAATCTCTACCAGTAGTTTCTATTCTAAAGTCACTTAGTTTAAGCCTTTGTTTCTTTCATTTTCTTTTTTCTTTTATCTTTGTGTGTGTGAGAGAGAGAGAGAGAGAGACAGACAGACAGACAGATAGACAGACAGACAGACAGACAGACAGACAGAGCCCCTTGGGGCTTGAATTCAAGGTCTGGGTCTGTCCCTGAGCTCTTTTGCTCAAGGCTAGTACTATACTACTTGAGCTACAGCTCCACTTCCAGTTTTTTTGGTAGTTAATTGGAAATAAGAATCTCATGGTCTTTCCTGCCCAGGCTGATTTTGAACCACGCTCCTCAGATCTGTGTCCTGAGTAGCTAGGATTACAGATACGAGCCATTGGTGCCTGGCTTACTTTTTGTTTTAACTACCACATTAGCATCCTAGTCTGAAAGTTCAGTAATTGAACGTGCTTAAGAAAATCCCAAAGATATATTGTGAGGAGAAAAGGCACGGGTTTATGAATATTCACATGCAATGGGAGTGGTACAAAATGCAAACTTGAAGAAGGGCCAACTATGGAGGCTACAGTAGCCTCGACATCAGGACAGGGAAGTAGAGGAGAGAGCGGGAGATGAAGCTCCCCTGAGTTCCAGGTGTGGTGTTTGAGTGTTAGTCCCTTCTTCCATGATATGAGTTTAACTTGTCTCAGAAAATGAAATCTCAGTAAGAAAACTAAAGACAACTGATTCTTGTGTGGCAGTTCTGGTCTGTATGTAGCTGAGGGAACTTCAGAAACAGCTCTTCCCAGCATGCTCTGCTCCCCAGAACCTCTCAGCCTTAAGTTCAAAGTGGCATACTTTGGGGGATGCCTGACATATATTTCCTATATAAAATATATGTTATTATGGCACGTTCCGTCCAGACTCTCTTCTCCATCTTAAAATTTAAACAAAACAATTTTACTTATTTTTCTAAACATATGAGCTTAACTCACTCAACGAATTGATGTCTACATATTAAACCATCTCCAACGCACACACAATCACACACACACATGCACACACATATCTTTTTAATAAGTATTTTATTGTGAAAATACTGTACAGAGGGATTACGGTTACATGAACAAGGTAATGAGTACATATCTTATCAAGCATTGTTGTCTCCTCCTTTGTTTTTCCCCTACTATCCCTTCCCTCCCACCTCCACAACTACACCCCCCAATCTCTCCCTCCCCCTCCCCCGCCACCTAAATTGTAAAGTTCATTTTTCAACATAGTGTCTTGTACATCTCATTGTTACAATGGATCCACCTGTATCCCTATTTAAACATTTTGTTTTTCCCTTCCTCTCCCCAAATTATACCAACATCAAATACAATGAAAACGAGTTATACCGTGGGGGAAGAACGTACAAAGCAACAAAAAATCACATGGTACCTTATAGATATGTTAGAAACAATAGCAAGAAAGAAAAAGCCATGTGTGTCCCTATCTTGGGGTTCATTTCGATTAACATCATCTTATCTGGTCATATGTACATAGCTTTTGACCTCTTCTACTTGTCTCAGACATATACTAGTTATTGCAAATAAGGGAAACCATGGGACCTATGTTTCTTTGGGCCTGACTTATTTCACTTAATGTAATTTTTTTCCAAGTTTTTCCATTTCCTAACAAATGGGGTGATGTCATTCTTTCTGATAGAGGCATAGAATTGCATTATACCACATTTTCTTGATCCATTCATCTGCTGAGGGGCAACTTGTTGGTTCCATATCTTAGCTATGGTTAAATAATGCTGCAATAAACATAGTTGTGTTGGTAGCTTTAGTATGGTCTTGTTTGTGATCATTTGGGTAAATGCCCAAAAGTGGGTCATAGGGGAGCTCTATGTGGAATCTTTTGAGGAAACTCCATACTGCTTTCCAGAGTGGTTGAACAAGTTTACATTCCCACCAACAGTGCAGTAGGGTTCCCTTCTGGCCACATCCCCTCCAGCATCTATTGTTATTAGAGTTCTTGATTATAGCCATTCTAACTGCGGTGAGGTGGTATCTCAATGTTGTTTTGACTTGCATTTCTTTTATGGCTAGAGAAGTTGAGCATTTCTTCAGGTGTCCATTGGCCATTCTTATTTCCTCTTCAAAGAAGTTTCTCTGTAAGTCTTTAGCCCACTTATTTATTGGGTAGTTGTTTCTTTGAGGATTTGTTGTTGGGGGATTAAATTTTTTGAGTTCCAGGTATATTTTAAGATATGAGACCCTTGTCCATTGTATGGCTAGTGAAGATCTTCTCCCAATCCGTGGGCTTTCTATTTATCTTGCTAGTTATGTCCTTTCCCATACAGAAGCTCTGAAGCTTCATGCAGTCCCATTTGTCCAACCTTTCTTTGATTTGTTGTATTTCTGGGTCTCTATTATGAAAATTTCGGCCTGTGCCAAGGAGACCTAGGATTTCTCCTATTCTGCCCTGTAATGTTTTCAGGGTTTCTGCTTTGACTCCAAGGTGTTTGATCCATTTGGAGTTGATTCTGATGCAGGGTGAGATATAAGGTCTAGCTTTAGTTTTCAACAGGTGATTAACCAATTTTGCCAGCACCATTTACTTCTTCCATTCTATTTTTGTAGCTCCCTCATCAAAGATTAGGTGGCTATAGGTCTGTGTGTTCATTTCTGGGTTTTCAATTCTATTCCATTGGTCCTGAGGTCTCTTCTTGTGCCAGCACCAAGCTGTTTTGATTACTACAGTTTTACACACTCACACATCTTAACTAACATTCAGTACTTGATCCTATTTATCTATTCTGATAAATTAACAGCATAAGAGAATCAGGAGGCTGTTTTTCTACTGTTTAACAAATTATTTGGTCTTTTAGAGTGACAATTCCATCACAAGAAGAGTCTCTACAAATAAATTGTTATCCTAAATTCCTTCAGCATTTTCAGACCAAAAATATTCAACCTATAACTTGATTCTTATGCAAAGAGTTTAAGGATTAAGTCTAAAATTATAATAAAAATCTTGTCTTTGATTGTGTAAGGGACATCACTATAATTTTAACAATATCCTTATCCCGATCTGAATAAATTCAAGGTCTTCAGTTTTGTATCCAGACTGAAACAAGGGAATTCATTATCTGTCCTGGATGAGTGGTACCTAGAGGATATGGGGAAGACGAACCCATTTCTATTGTTGGTGGGAATGTAAATTAGTACAGCCTCTATGGCAATCCCTATGGAACCCTAGGAAGGGATTCAGGAGCCCTCATAGGAGCCCAATTAGTCCCCATTCTAAAGAGTGGGTTGTTATAAAAGAGCAAGCCTGGCTTCCTGTACTACCATGTAACCTCCCTGTCACACACATTATCTACTTGATGGCATCTACCATGAAACCCTCACTGGAAACCAAACTGATGGACTTTCAACCTCCAAAACTGAGAGCTAAATAAGCTCCTTGTTTTATATGTTACCCGCCCCCATGTATTTTCATGTCAATGGAAAAGTGACTCATTTAGTAGAAATATAAGTAGGTTTCTTTCTGGTGTGTTGCCCAAGGGCCTCATAATTCTGTCTCTGGAAGATGTCTGATGTTGGCCCTCAGATACATCTTATGGCTGTAGGTCACCATTCAATGGCATTAACACAAAACTGTCTTAAAACTCATCTCAACACTGATAATCCCGAAGGGACCTTCTCTGTAATTAAGATCTGGCCTTTAACGGTTGTGCGGCCATCATAGCATAAAAACAGAAAAGTTATGTATGTCCCAAGGAGACTGGTAGACTTGTAATATTGTAATATTTAGCCTACATGGTTCTCAGTTTCCTCATCTATTAAAAAATTATGCACAGCTCTTTCAACTAGGGTTTAAACTACACTGAAGGTATTATATAACATAAAATATTTTTAATATAGGGAAATAGGTTTTATATATATAGATATATAGAAAATATATATATATATATATAATGATGATATATAATCTAAATAATGGAATCCAGGCATGTGCCAGCGGTGGAAGTTCTGTCATCTATTTTCTGGAGAAACCAAAAAAGTTGGGGCTACCAAATGGATGCAAATACCATGACCTATCAAACTTACTATCTGGATCTATGGGGAAGCTGCTACCTAAGGCAGAGGAGAAGTCATATCCTGACTTTTCTTAACCCATCCCACCTCTACACCAGTGCCTCTCAATGTCTCTTCCCAGCCAGGAATCTGTGGATTTTGCAGCTCCTTGGAGTTCAGAACAGAGCAGAAGGAGGGTGAAATGGAGCCAAAGTGCAGCAGCTCAAGACCTGCCTGAGACTAAGGTATCTCATAAAAGCAACCATCACAAGCCCTGGTGCATCAACAGCTTCCAAAAAAGTTTTCTTATTTAATAATACAGTGATGTGCGCATAGAAGCCATGATGACTCTCTATGTTACTAAATCTATTGGCACAAGGCAAAACTGTATTGCTAGTTTTCTAGAAAGAAGTTTTTTAAAAAATAGCAAAAAATGCACTACCACCACCTAAATGAGAAGCTGCAGATGGTATTTGTTATTTTCACAGAAACCTCTGAGTTAAATTAATTGCTTATTTATTAATTTTTTTAAGCTGGCAGCTCTTTCATTTCTGACATGATCACTTCATGCAGAAACCAACAGCCAATTAAATCCGAACAAATGAGTGGATGATCTCTCAAATTATTCTTACCACTCTCGGGCTTGGATTGTTCAATTGTATCAATAATAAAATGACAAAATTCTGCCCTTAGTCATTCTCAAGCATTACCCGAACCTAGAGCAAAAATGAACTGTCTTTCAAAAGTTTCAAATACCATTGGGTAAGACATTTGTATTCTCTTGTCTTTGAAGAGGACATTTTTCAAGCAATTTGCCTGAGAAATGCATTTTTTCCTAGGGACCTGGAAGAAAGCTGTGGTCCACTGTATGCTTTCTCTGTTCATGATGCAAACATCTACAATTCTAGATATAATTTAGGATGGATTTCTTATGCAAAAATGTATTGGGAAATATCTTCTGAGTAGTATTGCCCTCTGCCATACAGAAGTATGGTCAAATGAAAAATCATATGTCGTATTGGTACTTTATACAAATGAACTTATTTAACTTTTCTAGTATGTTTGTGAAGCAGATGTTATTATACTTTACATTTTACAGGAAATACAATGGAAGCAGAGAGATGAAATAGCTTGCTTATGGTAGCAAAGCTTGTGAAGTGGGAGGGTTGAGATGTAACCATGGCAGGCTGAGTCTAGAATCCAAGCTCTTTACTGCAGCACTGTTCTAAGGAGCAAAAACAGTCTTATGCACATTCTAACAAGAAAAGTGGTAAGCCAGTCTCCCTTGCTTGTATGAGGACTTCTCACATGATTGGCTTTGGGTTCCTCCCCTAACATTGTCCTCCCAACCCTCTCTTGGTTATAGGCCCTTATAGAACAAAGTACTCCTCTCTTCTAGCATTCATTAAAGTTACAAGTTGACATTTGTTTATATGACTAGCATCTCATTTGCTCCCTGTAGTATCCTTTCTGTCTATAATGTCATGCATATTCAATAAGTACTGAATGAGATCTGGGCATAGCGGTACACATTTATAACCCTGACATTTGGGAAGCTAAGGTGGGAGGATTTCAAGTTTGGGGTCAGTCTAGAATACACAAAACAGAACTCTGTCTCAAAAAAAATAGCAATAAATGAAAACCAATCAAATAGTAATTGAGTGCTTTATTATTGAATAAATAACACTTGTCTCCCCATTGGACTGAAGGAAGTATTGAATGTGTGTGTCTCATTGTATCTCCAGGCCAAGGTAAATGCTTGAAGCATAGGTGACATCTACTAAGCAAATATGAAAACTACAGTTCAGTTTTGTTATCAGTATGGCAAAAAGTCATGACATTTCCCAAAACCTCTCTTAAAAAACCACCTCCAACTTGTTTCCCTTCCAAATGAAACCTCCAACATGATCAGATCTCACCATAATTCTGGTCCATCTCATCTATCCCTACCCCAGTGGTTCTTAAATGTGACAAAGAACCTAGAAACTAGATTTCAGTTGTACCTCCAAAGTTCACCAGTCTCGAACCCTGGCCTCCTGTCTCTCTGAGTTCAAGGACTATATCCTGGGCATTTCTCCAATAGAACACAAACAATGTCACACTAAAGCTACAACACACACATGTTAATTGCAGTATTGTTTACCATAGACAAAATATAGAATCAACCTAGATCTCCTCAGTGGGGGAATAGATCAAGATAGTGTGATATATTAAAGAAATGAAAGTCAAAACAACATTGAGATTCTACCTTAACCCCAGTTAGAATGGCCATTATCAGGAAATCTAATAACAACAGATGCTGGCAGGGACATGGCCAAAAGGGAACACTACTACACTGTTGGTGGGAGTATAAACTTGTTCAACCACCCTGGAAATCAATATGGAGGTTCCTCAAAGACTAAAAATAGAGCTCCCCCATGACCTGGCAATCCCACTCCTGGGCATTTACCCAAATGACCACAAACAAGGCCAAACTAAAGCTACCAGCACAACCATTTTCATTGCTGAATTATTAACCATAGTTAACTAACCCAGATGCACCTCATTAGTTGAATGCATCAAGAAGATGTTGTATATATACCACATCAGAAAGAATGTCATTACCCCATTCATAAGGAAATGAAAAGATCTGGAAAAACTTATACTAAGCAAAGCAAGCCAGGACCAAAGAAAAGTAGGTTTCATGGTTTCCCTCATTTGTAAAACTAGAATATGTCTCTGATATTCTTAGCAGAGGATCACAATAGCTCAATAGCTAGGTGCATAGGACCATATATAAAGAAGCACATAAAAATGAACTCCAAGAATTGGAGACAAGAGGTTCTTATTATGTCCTGTATACAGTTATTTCTATTTTTTCTTTCTGTTTTAGTTTTCTGCACCATTTGTTTTGTATATAAGCTTATCTTATCTGTGAAAGAGAAAGGGAGTCAAAAAAACTGAAGGACAAAGCATGAATTAAGGCAACAAAAATACTCACTAGATGCTATTTTGGAAATAAACTTTACAACTTGCTGGGAAAGGGAGTTGGGAGGGGAAAGCAGGAGAAAATGAGGGAAGGGTGTGTTTAAAAGAAATGTACTTATTACCTTACTTATATAACTGTAACCCCACCTGTATGCCACTTTTGCAATTTTTTAAAAGATAATGTTGTATACATACACAATGGAATTCTACTCATCCATCAGAAAAATGATATTGTATCATTCAAAAAGAATGGAAAGACTTGGAGAAAATTGTATTAAGAAAAGCAAGCCAAGCCCAAAGAAACATAAGTTGCATTGTTTCCCTCATTTGTGGTAACTAGAATATACCTAAAAATCTACAAGTAAGCCCACTGGATAGTAAAAGAAAAAAATACATATACATGATAAACTATACAGGTCCCTAGACACTAACACAGAGTGAGACCAAAGAAGGATATTTTTAGCAGAGTATCACATAGGTACACTAGCTTTGTGCATCTGATCATATAAAATAATGCTCATCGAAATTAACTCCAGGAATAGAAATAAGAGGTCTTCTTTGTTGCTTTTTTTCATTTCATTTTGTCTGGTTTGTCTGTCTTTGGAAGGGCAAAAGGAGTCACAGAAATGGTAGGACAAAGGGTGAACAAATGCAGCAGTAATACTCACTAGATAATATGTTGAAAATGAACTATATAACTAGTAGGTGGGGACAGGAGGGAAAAAAACTGGGAGAGTAACATTGTCCAAAAAGAAATGTTCTCATCACCTGACTTATGTAACTAACCCCTCTGTACATCACCTTTACAATAAGAATTTAAATTTTTAAAAGAAAGAAAATAGCTAGTTATAGAGGTTGCTAGAAAAAAAAAACTAGAATCCAATCTAGAAGGGAAGGTTAAAGTAAGCCAGACATTGAAGGACAAATAGAGTACATTCTATGATTTTAGTACATGATTAGGTCCCTCTGGAGCTCATGTTGAAAATTTAAGCCCCATTAGGAACAATTAAGAGATGGGGTCAAATGAGACCTTCAAAAGGTGATCAGGGCTCTATCCTGATGAGTAGATTAAGCCACTTAGGTAGATATTAAGCATTATTATGCTGCCTGTCAGTGATTGTGCTATAAAAGCCAGTTTGCTTAGTTTTCTCCTGCATATCTCCCTCTCCCATCAAGTGATGCCTGAACCCCCCTCAGTCTCAGCTAGCAAAAAGACCATTAGTAGATGCAACTCCTTCATTTCACACCAGAACTTTGGGCCAAATAAAATGTCATATATTTGTAAGACATTTATAGTGATATTATGCTATTACCATCGGAAATCAAATTTGGGTCAGGCATGGTGGCACACTCCTGTAATCCTAGCTACTCAGGAGACAGAGGTAGGAACAATGAGAGTTTAAGAGCCTGAGTAAAGTTAGTAAGATCCTATTTAAAAACAAAACAAAACAAAACAGGACTAGGGGCATAGTTGAAGTAATAAAGTGCTTCACTAGCATGCATGAGGCCCTGGGTTCAACCCCAGTACCAAAACAAATAAACATACCAAAACAAGTAACAAAACATCCCCACAAAACAATGACTATAATTTCCCTTATATGAAGTTCCTGGAACTCGTGTTCAGGCTTCATTGCCAATAAGGAAGAGACATCTCTCTTCTCCTAGCTCCTCCCCAACTCCAGGTGTTCATGAACCCGGAAGAGCCTGAAGCATAAAAACACATGTCACTACACTTTTTACTTGGGGAGGCAAAAGGTGTGGCTTGGGTGTCAGATGAGAAGAAGCTTTCAACGAAGGAGATCTATTTGTTCTAGGCTTTCCGGACTCAGAAGACTGAGAAGTTACAGTAAGTTTTAAACAAACTAGAAACTATAAATTTCCAGGGCCAGCTTCACCCACTAATATAGTAAGTTCAAAGATGGAGCCCTCCCCTCCCCCCAAGCAAGAATCCTCAACTGCTCTACAATGGCCAGATATACCTCCATGTCAGAGAACAGTCCAATCCCCCTTCTGTGTCCTCAAAAGAGCAGGACAAACACCCAGTGCAATGCAGTGACACCCGGGCCTTGCACTTGGTGTGTGCTCACAACAGAGCAGAATAGAACAGAATGGAACAGAACAGAACAGGGCTTTACAAAGACCAGAGTGTCACAGGACCTTCACAGGACAGAAGGTACCAGAAGAATTAGACATGGGGAATCCTGCTTTGCACACACATTCAATTTCAGATTAGCAAATTCTTTACCTGCTGTCCTCTTTTCCTGAGTAACTGCTTATTTGCTTTATAATAATTCAGTCAAGTTTAGGAAAGTTTATACATTTTCTTACCTCATGTTTCCATCCAATATAGCCAAGGCAGAGGAGTCCTGGCCCTGTTTTATAAAACCCGCCAATGATGCCTTGGGAAGGATTTCAAGTACCTCTGGAAGGTTGAACAAACTATTATAATAACCACAAGCTACATCAGAAAAGGAATATTACAAAGTATAGTGATAAAAATCTAATCTTCCATGTTGACAAAATGACAGCACCAATGGTTTGAGCCAACATGTGAGTATATTCAGCCACACTTTCTTACTTTAATCCTTATCTTTTATTGCTTCCTTCTTGGTGTTAATTATATTCAATATAGAAGTAGCTCTAGCTCTAGTTATACTACACACTTGTGGAGTTTATGTGTGCATTAGCAAACTCTTAGAGAAAGATTCATTTTAAAAAAAATCAACAAAAAAATCATACAAGGACGGGGTTCAGATTCTAGGGAATTGAAAACATGTAAAATTGATTTTTTTTGTCTTGGAGGTCTACTAATCAAGAGCAGTACCTCCCTGATAAGAACTGGTATTTTGAAGCCCTACAGCTAGCTTCTTCTATCATTTGCCCCAAACCATGCCATCCATTCCTATACGTCTCTTTTATCATCTGTAAAAGAAGAAGGATAGCATCTAATTTCTATAGTCATTGTGAGATTAAATGAGATGTAAAATCCTTAGTAGAATAACTAAGACATAGCAGTGAAGCTCTGTTACCTATAATGGTATTTGATAGATTTACAGAGAAGGGAATACCTTAAATGAAATCAAGTCATATCTTGTTTGTGTTTCCCAAGACATAAAAAGACAATGTGAGTCTAATGGACAGTCTCTTTTCTAGCCCCTAGAGACTTAATTTTCCAGCTTCATAGTCTATTCACCTAGAGAGCAGGAAGAACAGAACTAGGCACTTGGCTTTTGGTGTCTCTCTTGAAGTACACTGAAATAGTGGGGTTTTATTTTGTAGAGATTATTCTGTTAGTTAACCTCTAGGGAAAACCAGTGGATACATTGCTAATAAAGCTATATCTTCAGCCTGCTACTTCCCAAGCATCAGTGGGTATTTGAGTTTTAAGAGACAGATGCAAACAGATTGGCAAAAAGAATAAAATTTGGAAGAGATGAAATGGTTACTCTGGCTTTCTCTGACTTAGCCATTAGTAGTGCTGCTTATGAACTGAAAAACTTGCATTTAGATGTGTATTTTCTCTTTTAAACAAAGGTGTCACTATACAGTGTCCTGTGTGTGTGCGTGTGAATGTGTGTGTGTGTGTCTGTCTGTCTGTCTGTCTGTCTGCCTGCCTGCCTGCCTGCCTGTCTCTCTGTCTGTCTGTCTGTCTGTCTGTCTGTCTCTCTGTCTCTCTGTCTGTCCTGGGCTTGTAATTAGGGCCTAGGTACTATCCTCTTTTGCTAGCACTGTATCACTCAAGCCAGAACTCCACCTCTGGCTTTTTGGGGTAGTTTATTAGACATAAGAGTCTCATGGATTTTCCTGCCCCAACTGGCTTTGATCCTCAGATCTCAGCCTCCTGAGAAGTTAGGATTACAAGTGTGAGCTACTGGCACCTAGCAAATGTGTCCTTTTATCTGATCCAATAGCCTGAGGAATTTTCCTAAGTTTCTCATTAAGACATAGTAACTCTGTTGGGCTGCTTTCTTCCTTTTTTCTTTCCTTCCTACCTTTCTTCCTTTCTTCCTTTCTTCCTTTCTTCCTTCCTTCCTTCCTTCCTTCTTTCCTTCCTTCCTTCCTTCCTTCCTTCCTTCCTTCCTTCCTTCCTTCCTTCCTTCCTTCCTTCCTTCCTTCCCCCCTTTCCATCCCTCCATTTCCTCCTTACTTCTTGTCAGTACATGGGTTTGAACTCATGGCTTCACATTTTAAGCAGGTACTCTATCACTTGAGCCATTCCCCCAACCCTAAACCTCTGATTTGTTATCTGCAAGTTAGAATCAACCTAGCTAGCTTTCTAAAGGCCTTCTGAGCCAGCCATACACAGACCAACTGAAACTTTCTCTCAGGAGCTCACACACACCCCGTATGTTTTAAAGCTTTCCCAGATAGTGACAATAGGCAGTCATGTTGAAAAACACATTTAGATTAAACAATATAGCTATGGCTATATTATAATAAGTAGAGAAAAAAGTAATCTAACTAGAAACTGACAATCAGTTAATTCTGAAGCTTCACCTAATAGATTAACAAAATGTATATTGCCGGAAACAAGTATGAGCATTTGTGCACACACATGCGCGCACGCACACACACACACACACACACACACACACCCTTCTGCCTTTATTGGCATGGGAGAGAGATCTCAGCCCTTCTCTCCTCTCAGCAAGTTAACACACCCTCAATATGATGACTCCGCATGGAAGTGATGATAACCTTCTAGTTACAGCAAGAAGGAATATTTCACTCCCTTCTGCACATGAAGGGAAGAGTGGGTCAGAAATGGGTAAGCTCAAGGTCACAGCAAAGCAGAGTAAATGAGCAGGAGAGACACCTGCCTTCTGCATGTGCCATGGAAAGCGGTCAAATAAGAAGCAGCATTGGGCATCCTATGGAGTAAGACAAGGCAGATTTGAATTCAGACGTATACTTGGAGGATTCCAGCTTGATAGTCTGGAGTGTTCACGTTTTATTGCTTAGCTTTCAGCTAAGCTATCACAAGGAATATTCAAAGCCATGCTTCTACTTTCAAGCCATTCATATCACAACTAGCTTCTGACCTCTCACATCCTCTACTCTAGCAGAAGGGAACACTGGCTTTGCCTCTCACCTCCCATAGAACCAGACTGTTTGCATATTTTTGCCTCATGATAAAAATTGTCCTTGCGTTTATTTTCCCAGAGTCTCCTGCAGTATCTGGGGGTGAGAACAGTTCAGTAGAGAAAGCCCCGACCTGGAACTTAAATGGTAGTAAAGGGCACTTCCTTCAAGGTAGCAACAGGGCCAAAGAGAGGGCTAGGGAAAGAAAGGGGCAGTCAGTGGCTTGGGCTGGTTTAGCTTCCATGTGCATAAATGAAAAGCAGGTTCTAACAGGCAACACAGTCTCAGTTTGAACATATGTGTAACAACAGACTGCAGTGCCAGAGAGGGTGAGCCTGCTTCATTTCTCTCCAAGGGTCCCCCAGAAGATGTGAGAGTTTTCAGGTTTGGGAGCCAAAGCCCTAAGGCTTTATGGGCCATGACAGATGGCCGCCACCACGCAGTCCTCAGTACTCTGCTGTATCCTCCTGCGCCGCCTCCACAGGCTCATGCCCATCTCTGCTGCTTTATAACTAGGACTTTTTCAAGGTTTATGATCACCAGGCTGATTTGAGAACTCGGTGCAAACGTGTTCTGCTTTCAAGGTTTACAGAGTGTCCTCAGCTCTGCAGTCTCTTCATTAAATATTGCCCTGATTTTATAGATTTCCCATTCACATCTTATCTTTTTTAATATGTATTTTTTATTGTAAAGATACTGTAGAAAGGAGTTGCAGTTACATGAGTAAGGTAATGAGTGCGTTTCCTATCAAGCCTTGTTACCCCCTCCTTTGTTTTTCCCTTACTATCCCCTTCCCTCCCCACCTCCCCAACTTCTCCCTCTGCCCCCCCAAGTTGTAAAGTTTGTTTTCTTTTTTTAATTTTTATTTATTTTTTTATTGTGAAAATACTTTTCAACATAGTATCTTTTTTTTAATATTATTTTATTTTATTTGAGAACATACTGTACAGAGGGGCTACAATTACATGGGCAGGATAATGCATACATTTCTTACCAAGCATTGCAGCCTCCTCCTTTGTTTACCCTTCACCTCCCTTCCCAGCCTCCCCCCTCCCCCCACCCAATTATACCCCCCTCCCCCCTCCCCACCGACATTGTAAAGCTGGTTTTGACATGACATTTTGTACTTCTCATTGTTGCAATAGGTCCACCTGAATCCTTAAACGACTTGTTTGCCCCCATCTCCTCCACATGTTATACTGACATCAAATATAGTGAAAGCGGGGGTTACACTGTGGGGGAGGGACATACAAAGCAACAAAGAAATAATCTTATAAATGCTCAACATAGTATCTTGTACATCTCATTGTTACAATGGGTCAACCTATATCCTTATTTCAGCATTTTGTTATTTCCCTTCCTCTCCTCAAATTAGAAAAATGAATATACAAGATGCAAGACACCGGAATCAAATACAGTGAAAACAAGGGTTATACCATGGAGAAAGAACATACGCAAGAAACAAAAAAAAAATCACAGAGTACATTATAAGTACATTAAAAACAACAGCAAGAAAGATAAAACCTCTTGTGTCCCTACCTTGGGGTTCATTTCGCTTGGCACCATCTTATATGGTCATATGTACATAGCTTTTGACCTTTTCTGCTTGTCCTAGACATATACTACTTATTGCAGATAAGGGAAACCATGTTTCCTTAGGCCTAGCTTACTTCACGTAATATAAATTTTTCCAAGTTTTCCCATTTCCTAACAAATGGTGCCATGTCATTCTTTCTGGTGGAGGCATAGAATTCATATATATACATACACATACATACATACATATATATTTCACATTTTCTTAATCCATTCCTCTACTAAGGGGCATCTGGGTTGGCTCCTTATCTTAGCTATGGTGAATAATGCTTTGATAAACATAGTTGTGCTGGCTCAACTTCTCTAGCCATAAAAGAAATGCAAATCAAAACAACATTGAGATTCCACCTCACCCCAGTTAGAATGGCTAGAATCAAGAATTCTAATAACAACAGATGCTGGAGGGGATGTGGACAGAAGGGAACCCTACTGCATTGTTTGTGGGAGTAAATTTGTCCAACCACTTTGGAAAGCAATATGGAGTTTCCTCAAAAGACTCCACATAGAGCTCCCTTATGACCCAGCAATCCCACTTTTGGGCATTTACCCAAAGGATCACAAACAAGGCCATAGTAAAGCTACCAGCACAACTATGCTTATCTTCCTTCTTATAAGACTATTCTCCATACAATAAAGGCTGTATATGACAAACCTACAGCCAGCATTATACTCAATGGTGAAAAACTAAAGCCATTTCCTCTTAACTCAGGAACAAGACAAGGATGCCCACTCTCTCCACTTCTCTTCAATCTAGTATTAGAATGCCTAGCTACAGCAATAAGGCAAGATGCAGACATAAAGGGGATCCAAATAGGGAAAGAAGAAATAAAACTTTCCCTCTTTGCAGTTGACATGATCTTGTATTTAAAGAATCCCATAGACTCCACTCCCAAATTACTCAAGCTGATTCAAAACTTTGGCAAAGTAGCAGGTTATAAAATTAACCCCCCAAAATCAATGGCTTTTCTATATGCCAACAATGAGAAAAGTGTGGCTGAAATTAGGAAAGCAACTCCATTTGTAATAGCCCCACAAAAAATAAAATACCTAGGAATTAACTTAACCAAAGAAGTGAAGGACCTCTATGATGAAAACTTTAAAATCTTGAAAAAGGAAATCAACACAGAACTTAAAAAATGGCAAAACCTCCCATGCTCCTGGATTGGCAAGATCAACATCGTGAAAATGGCAATACTTCCCAAGGCTATCTACAAATTCAACGCGATACCTATCAAAATTCCACCCTCATTCTTCAAGGAAATAGAGGAGGCAATCCAAAAATTCATATGGAACAATAAAAGACCCCGAATAGCAAAAACGCTCCTCAACGGAAAGAACACTGCTGGAGGAATATCAATACCAAATTTCAAACTCTACTATAAAGCCATAGTAATCAAAACAGCTTGGTATTGGCATAAGAACAGACCTCAGGACCAATGGAATAGAATTGAAAACCCAGAAATGAACCTACAGACCTATAGCCATCTAATCTTCGATAAGGAAGCTAAAACAATAGAATGGAAGAAAGACAGCCTCTTCAGTAAATGGTGCTGGCAAAATTGGTTAACTACATGTAGAAAACTAAAGCTAGATCCTTATATATCACCCTGCACCAGAATCAACTCCAAATGGATCAAAGACCTTGAACTCAAAGCAGACACTCTGAAAACATTACAGGATGGAATAGGAGAAACCCTAGGTCTCCTTGGCTCAGGTCGAAATTTTCTGAATAGAGACCCGGAAGCACAACAAATCAAAGAAAGGTTGGACAAATGGGATTGCATAAGATTGCAGAGCTTCTGCAGGGCAAATGACATAGCTGGCAAGATCAATAGAAAGCCCACCGATTGGGAGAAGATCTTTACTAGCCATACAACGGACAAGGGTCTCATATCTAAAATATACTTGGAACTCAAAAAATTAAACCACCCAACAACAAATCCTCAAAGAAACAACTGCCCAATAAATAAGTGGACAAAAGACTTAAAGAGAAGCTTCTCTGAAGAAGAAAGAAGGATGGCCAATAGACACATGAAGAAATGTTCAACATCCCTAGCCATAAAAGAAATGCAAATCAAAACAACATTGAGATATCACCTCACTCCAGTTAGAACAGCAAAAATCAAGAACTCTAACAACAACAGATGCTGGAGGGGATGTGGACAGAAAGGAACCTTACTTCATTGTTGGTGGGAATGTAAACTTGTTCAACCACTTTGGAAAGCAGTATGGAGGTTCCTCAAAAGACTTCACATAGATCTCCCCTATGATCCAGCAATCCCACTTTTGGGCATTTACCCAAATGTTTACAAACAAGACCACACTAAAGCTACCAGCACAACTATGTTTATTGCAGCATTATTTACCATAGCTAAGATATGGAACCAACCCAGATGCCCCTCAGTAGATGAATGGATCAAGAAAATGTGGTATATATACACAATGGAATTCTATGCCTCCATCAGAAAGAATGACATTTCCCCATTTGTTAGGAAATGGAAAGGTTTGGAAAAAATTATATTAAGTGAAGTAAGCCAGGCCCAAAGAAGCATAGGTCCCATGGTTTCCCTTATTTGCAATATCTAGTATAGGTATGAGTCAAGCGGAAACGGTCAGATAATGTGATGTTAGGAAAATGAACCCTTAAATATGTATTTTAATGTTTTCGTTTCTTTCATGCATGTGTTTCTAACGCATTTATAAGATTATTTCTTTGTTGCTTTGTATGTCCCTCCCCCACAGTGTAACCCCCGCTTTCACTATATTTGATGTCAGTATAACATGTGGAGGAGATGGGGACAAACAAGTCGTTTAAGGATTCAGGTGGACCTGTTGCAACAATGAGAAGTACAAAATGTCATGTCAAAACCAGCTTTACAATTTTGGTGTGGGGGGGAGGGGGGTATAATTGGGGGGATGGAGGGGGGTAAAATTGGGTGGGGGGAGGGGGGAGGCGGGGAAGGGAAGTGAAGGGTAAACAAAGGAGGAGGCTGCAATGCTTGGTAAGAAATGTATGCATTATCCTGCCCATGTAATTGTAGCCCCTCTGTACAGTATGTTCTCAAATAAAATAAAATACAATTAAAAAAATAATAAAATAAATGTAACTACCAAAAAAAAAAAAGACTATTCTCCATCCCCTCCCCATGCCCCACTTTAAAAAGTCATTTCTCCAGTAGCTTTTTGCTCATTTCTTTTGTCTGTTCTTTCTGTCTCTCAAGCTCTTGGTTATAAATACAGAATTATTTTTTACCATTGTAGGGTCATTTTTTCCCCTTTATCAATCGTTACACACTTTTTTGTTCCTATATCAATTCCTTATTTGATCAGTTTTCTTGTCTAGAATGAGGGCAAGACTGTCTGCTTAGAACTATGGAAAGGCTGGGCACTCAGAACAGTGCCGCTGTAGAGTGTGCTCCAGCACTGGTTGGTGGTGGCAATGTCCATGTTATGGAAATTATGCTGTTAGTTTGGGATTATGAATGGAGTTCCAGGGGACCTAAGGAATAAGTAAGAAGTAAACAGCCATTTCAGTGAATTTCTCCCTCTTAAGTATAACTGATTTTTAAATAATGTTATTAAATGGGAAGTTCAAAATCCAAAACATACTGTTTTGCATTATTTCCTCACTAGACAGTTACTCCACATGAGTCCAGATTTTCTCCATGTTTCATGCCATGCATCCAACATGGAGAGGTTTGCCTTGTAATTTAGACCCTGAGCTTGTAGTTCTTATTTGCTGGAGGTTGTTTTATTAGCAAGCAATGCTTTCTAAAGGTTCCTCTACAGATTTAATGCTGAGTGTCTTCTGACAAGTTATTCAATTGAACCCTCTAAACGGACATCTGCCTCTACTGATTAAAGAGATCTTTCAATGGACCCTCGAACTTTCTAAAACATGCTCATTTCATTCGTTCTTCAGCCACATAATTGATGATCTGCCACAGCCTCCCATTTATTGGGTGCCTTCCTGTACCTTCTCTGGGCTCACTCTGCACTTTTTTAGAAGATGCTTTTCCTGTTTAGTGTGATGACCAGCTGGCCTCAGCCAGCTGGTTGTCAAGGGCTGCAATCCAAACACCTGGCTGTTTTGATCTGCTGTACACATTTTCCCAGGGCTTAAAATAAAGCTGTAACAAATTAGTGGTTGAATGTTCCTTTTCATTTTCTCTTCTCAGTGGCTAAGCCAATTGCCTCTTCTCTTTGAGTCTTTCAGGAAAATCAGGCCCACAAAGAACCATCCTCACCCCAAAGAAGAGTAGACTACTAATGAGATGCAGCAGATTCCTTTTTCCACTTTAAGAGAACTCACAATATCCTTTTCCTATGGATGATCCCCTGTTAAGTGAGTATGACAGCTGAATTTCTAGAAATCATGGGGTATCACCTACTCTCTTCTTAGATTCACTGCCAATATTTGATATTAATGAATTTCATACACAGCATCCTGGCATGAACTGTGAAATCAGTACATGTTAGTCAATATCTGTGATTGCTGTCATTATTACAACCTTACCCAAGTACACCTTGAATTACATATGCTTACAGAGTGTTGTGCCTTACCAACTCAGTAAATTTAGCTATCAGCCACGGCAACTTTGCTGAGTTACTGCTTATTGTTAGTAACAACAAAATAGTTGTTAGCAGCAAAATAGTTTTTTTGTTTCTCTATGAAGAATAAAAATGTCTTTCTCTTTGCTGAAATGTCTTTTGGTCATGATCAGATCTGAAAGAAAGCCTATCAGCTGTATAAACATTCCTTTATTTGTAATGTCAGGAAATAGTTGAAGATTTTTGGACTTATTCCCCATAGACACCAATGTTTCACAATATCTTACACATCATATTTTATTGTTTAATAACCCTTATACTGGCTGAGTGGAAATAAAATATAACGAGGTACCAGTGATTCATGCCTATAATCTTAGCTACTCTGGAGGCCAGCCCTGGAAGATTCTGTCTCAAATTACCCAGCAAGAAAAAG
Organism: Dipodomys merriami; assembly: GCF_024711535.1. Taxonomy (NCBI): domain Eukaryota; kingdom Metazoa; phylum Chordata; class Mammalia; order Rodentia; family Heteromyidae; genus Dipodomys; species Dipodomys merriami. Next base: position 15,906,045 of record NW_027206512.1, on the reverse strand, counting down.
AAATGGAGGTATAGCTCAAGTGATGGAACACCAACTTTCAGCAGACAAAACCCAATGAACGCTTGAGGCCTTGAGTTCAAGTATCAGCATACACACAAAAACTGACATAATTTTGAGCAGGGTGGCACAGTAAGAGGTAAGATTTGCTGGCAAATTTGAAAAGAGCGTCTTTTACTTTTTCTTCCTTGTGGTCTAATTGTGAAGGGACAAAGGATTCCACAAAGAAGAAACTCTTCCACGTAAAACTCCCTTAAACTCACGAAGATGAGCCACAGCTCCAAAGAGAGAAATGTAGAACTAGCTAATCTTATAGCTACTCCGATGTGAATCACAAAATGTTTGCTATATTAGTTTCAAAACATGAAATCAATGAGCAGTAAATGCCTGGAGCAGCATCTTGGAAAAGTCTCTGAGATCAAGTCTGAGACCCAACGAACAATGTGCTGGGGTTATCAATGTCTTCAATGGGCAGAGAGAGGAATGAGAAAGTGCATATGCCATGTGCCTAACCATCACAAGAGTAGTGGATAGTTCATACTAGCCTAGATTTTTAAACTTTCCCATCAATATAATCCAATGCTGTAATCTATACAAACAGTAAATTACAAACATGAAATTTCAGTTAAAAGGCAGTACTCTAAACGACTAATTGTGAGCCCATCTGAACTTAGCATCTAGTTTGAGTGAAAAAATAAAAGATAATCAATATACCTATTTTGAAACCTCAATTTGTTTCTACATAACAAGATTGAAATATTTACTGCCTCCTAGGATTATTATGAATCTTAATTGAGATTATACAGAAGCTTGTAGCATATGAAATGACATTAAGCAAAACTCACTAAATGTTAATATTTGATATTATAGTGTTTCTCAAGCATAAAACAATGATTCTTAATGTGCCTGTTTTTATATATTATATTGATTAGTAGTTAACTCAGGAGAGCTTAACTTAGTTTGCTCATGCATTTAACTAAGGGAAAAGATAAATTCAACCAAAGAAATAACATGGTTGAATTCTTCTCACTTCCTCCTCTAATTTAGGCAGCTTTGATGGATCACACTGTTATTAAATGTTCAGGTCATTTGCATAGTAGATAAATAGATGATAAAACAAATCACATTTTGTATATGAAAGGACAGAACTTTTAAGGAATTTGTCTTTGTGATAGTATCTGAATCTTAAGTCATTAATGACGTTATGCCACTTCCCATATACTCAATTAAAAGTTTCATTCAAATCAATAAACTCCCCCTCTGTACAGCATTTTTACAATAAAAAATATGGAAAGAAAAAAATGTAAATCAATAAACTCTTACAGTACATAAAGAACATTGATGAGACCTCCTTCTGAGAAAAACAGAATATGTTTCTGGTCAAGTCTTCGCCAATTTTTAAAAGGGTCACTTAGAATCTTCATTCCTTTCTGCAAGTACAACTTCCAGATCTCTTTCTCTGTCTAAACTATTCCTGCACAAACCCATGCAAGCACACATGCATGCATGCACATAAACACTCAAGCATAGCCATACATGCATGCATACATACACACATGTGCACACACCTACTTGCCCCACCAAGTTTAATACTAACTTTGACCCCTATTACACTGAGAAAACTAAGCTGTCAATCCCAAATTCCCTCAAGTTCTCCCCCTGCCTACTTTAAACCTGTCTACTTCTGACCTGCTTCTTCTCCCTCTACTAAGGTTCCTTTTTCGTGAAACTCCATTCTTTCCCTGTAAGATGACAACTTGTCCCGTACCCTCTTTCTCCTCATTCACTTTAGACTAGTCACTGATTAGACTGGGCACTATTCAGCAGCACATATGTGCCAAACCATACGTTTCAATGAGATTTCTCTTGACCCACACGGTCTTCTAGTCATTTAATCATGAGCCAGTTCCTCGGTCTTTGATTCTGCTCTCTCCCCACTCCCTGCTATTCTTTAACTCTACAATGCGATTTTTACTATGAGAAACCACTTGACAAGAGATTTCATTGACCTAGTTGCCAAGTCTTATAGGTATTTTATGTCTTTATCTTACATGATTGCTTGGTAGCTTTTCATATCACTGATCATTGCTTTCTAAGACCTTCATCTATTGTTTTCCATGTCACCGCTCTCTCCCTACTCCCCTGCTTCCTGCCATGTTTATCCTCTTTGGACAACTCCTCTCCCTCTGACCAATTAGTCATCAAGCAATTGGTATGTGTGAAGCACCTGCCAGGGCGAGGAGTGGAAAGCTGAACCACATGTCCTGACCCATCAGTACCTCAGCACAAAGCAGGCAGAGAGGCAGACATTCCATTGTATTGGTTACAAAGAAGTCATGAGGAGGGGAACTTTCCCTGGGGAGGGAATGCACTGAAGTGTGTCTTCAAATGTCAGTAAGACTTTGTTAGGTGTAAAGAGTTGAACATAGGGAAGAAGCAAGGAATGTTTCTGGCAGAGGAAAGAGCATGTGGCTGGCCAGGCATTTTTATAATAGCATGAACATTTAAATAACCTCAAATAATTTTGCCTGTCTGGTATGTAGATTGAGAAGAGGAAATGGTGTAAGATGAGATCAGACAGATAAATACTTTGGTGGAAATTTTGGCCGACACAAATATCTGTGGTCACCTAAATTTCTATATTTGGTTCTCTTTCCAGTTTTATCATTCCTGATGGTTTGCTACCCCTCGGGGTGTTCCTGATTCCTAAATCCATGACACTGGTCAGGACAGCATCCCTAAGAACTGAGACCAAAATTCAGCATCCAATAATGAATCACCTTCATCTTTAATGTCCCGTGAGCATTTCTAATATATTAGAAAATAGCTCTTTATAACTTATCCCCCTCATTGGATATGTGAGTATTTTTACCCTTCTTATATTCCTTATATTAACAAATAAAATACTATATCCCATTGTCAAAGAGCCATCCCTGAATCTTCTCTTTTCCTAATATAACATCCAGTTGATAATCAGGGCTCCATATTATGATAGTTCTATAATTTTTGTCTCCTCATCTTCTTTTCTCTATTTTTCTCAATTAGCTCAGATTTTTGCCATTATTCTGTGCCTGCAAATGACTCTGCATGCATCACTCTCCCTGGAGCTAAGTGGAGAGTGTCCAGTCCTCGCCTTTATAAAATCAAAAAGTGATCAGCATAAAACAGTACTTCTGCAACTTCCACATTAACAAAGAAACCACCTAGAAAACTTGTTAGGCCTTGTTTCCAGAGACTGATTCAGTAGCTCTGTGTAGGATGTGAGAATTTATATTTCTAATATTTTTCAGGTGAAGTTTAACACAAACAAACACATAGCCTGTTCTTGGAATAGTACTGAACTAAATTCTGATACAGTTGCTCCACTGTGCAAATGCCTCACTGGTTTCCCACTGCTTTCAGATTTACAATATTCCATGTTTTACAGTCATTGCCACCTTCAGCTGCTTTGATTCATTTTGTCTTAATCACAGCCTTGATCAGCTTCCTCAATTTACTTTTAGTTCACAGTCATGAACCTGCTTGGAGCCCCTTTGGACATCGTCCTGGAGCTCACTATTCTCGCTTTGGCAAACACCTAATCATCTTTTCAAACTTATTACCAATGTAGTAGTATCTGCTAGGAAACTGCATGCAAACCTCCTTGAAACCTTGTCCCCCACAAACCAAGAATCCTGACTTTGGTGACTTCAGTGTTTTTATATTTGTGTTTATCGTTTAAAAATGTGTATATTAATCCAGGGTGGGGGGAGGGGGAGGCTGGGAAGGGAGGTGAAGGGTAAACAAAGGAGGAGGCTGCAATGCTTGGTAAGAAATGTATGCATTATCCTGCCCATGTAATTGTAGCCCCTCTGTACAGTATGTTCTCAAATAAAATAAAATACAATTAAAAAAAATGTGTATATTAATCCATAAACAGTCTGCTTCACACATTTGCATAACTGTCTGCAACATGTCTGCTTAGCTACATAGTTACATCATTGAAGACAACTTCATGCTTTTATCAGCATATAAAACATGGTTCCTATTTCTTCACAGATGATCAACAAATGATTAATGGATAAAGATACTTTATAATAGGTATAACTTACTAGGTACTTACTACATGAAAATGGAATAATCACTAGGAGTAATCACTAGGCATATGCATGTATACACATAGAGACATGCACATATAAGGCATATACATGCGTTCATTTAATCTACACATGACTGCAAGGTAGGTATAATTCTCATGTGGCAGACAAGGAAACTAACGCTTCTAGAATTTAGATAGTTAGCTTAAGGCCAAAGATTTTAGTAAATCATGTATCTATTGAGTAAAAGAATCATAAATTTGAAACTGCATCTCCTTCTTAACTACTTTACTACTGTGCCTTCCCAAAATTTGACTACTTCATCAAAATCTGCAAGCTACCAGGTATTCCAACTCAATATCACATTATCCTACAGTTAAAGACCTTATGTATTAAATTAAGAAGGAATAATCTAAGTATAAAGACTCTCATAAATAAATCTACAAAACACCAGGCACAGCTTATAAAGAATTTTATTGCTTTTCCTCTTAGTGTATTGTTACTTTAAAATTTCAAATTAGACATTAAAAATAGTGGCAGTAAACCCCATATTTTTTAAGAGGAAATAGAAAATCCTTTCCAATAATAATCACCATCATAATGGCATTATTCTGCATCAGAATTTCTCAGAGATTAGCCACTGGAGAGGGTTCCAGAAAAAGTAAATGTTAAAGTAAACTTGGAAAGCCTGAAGCATATTGTCGTCCTCCTGGAGACTCATAGTGAACACATGTTGAGAACGTCTAGAAATCTTGCAATTAAGAGCTGAGAAAAGCTAACCATACTTCTTGGGCATTCCAAACATATTTGATCATGGGGTCCTTGAAATAAGAACTAAGGTCCTATCGAGCACACTCCAGGAACATAGATTCTAGCCACTTCAGTGACCCAAAATATATCTCCCAACTCTGTACAGCTGACATTCTTTGTAATGTATGTGAACTTTGACCTGAGCCAGTTCTATTTATAGGCTCCTCTGTCATAAGCTCATCACTCTCATTTTCTGTGAGCATCTGGAGTTGTATTTTTACTATTTTACTTGCAAGCTTTTGAGGCTTTGTATGATCAGCTTTTCACACTGTACATAAATTTTGGTTAGTTCTTACTGTATGATTACCAAAAGGATAGACAATCCTTGAAGTAAAAGTAGATAGGAATATAATAAAGCAAAGAGCATAAGTAGCATTATATTTCTTGGTGCTGGAATCCAAATTTAGCTCTAGCTAAACACAAAGAGGCAAAGTTAGAATGTTATAGGATGTATCATAGCCTTAAGAGGAAGAAACCAGCTTTCCTACAGAGGTATGTTTTTCCCTGGTACTAAATCCCCAGAGCAAAGTCTCCTGCAGGGCCTAATGAAGCATGGCATTTCAGGATGTGATGGGTAAAGCCTGCAAACACATCCCTCCCACAGTAAGATCTATTGCAAAGGACACTCTAGTTGTTAACAAAACGACTTTGAATCAAAAGCAGCACCGTTTCTGAAGTTCAGGTCAGCTAAAGCCTTTCTATAGGAGATTCATAATAAGGATGAAGCTAGACAGTTCTCTGATAATCTTCTTAACACAATAGAAATATTTGGGTTATTTACTTACTCGTTTTGGCAATACTGGGGATTGAACTCAGTGCCTCATAATCGCTAGGTTGGCATGCTATCCCTTGGGCCATGTCTCTAGTTCCTTTTTATGTTGGTTGGTTTCTTGGCAGGGTCTCTCTTTATGACTGGGCCCGGGCTTCAGTCTTCCTAGTCCTCTTGTGCATCCTGTGTCACTGGGCATGACAGGTACTCAACCATGCACCCAGCTATTGTCCTTCTCCTATATCTAGGAAAATAGAAGCATGCTACTATACCCAGCCAGGTTGAGACAGAATTTCACAAACTTTTTTCTTTAAGCATCAATTAGTTGTTCAAAGGTGTTTCATTTTAACATGTCCATTTGTGGATATAATACATCTTGATTGGAGTCATTTCCTGCATTGTTCTCCCTCCTCCTTCTTCCCCCTACCTCAACCAGTGTCATTGAGTTTTCTTGTTCCATTTTCACAAACATAGATAGATTATTATGACCACATCCATTCATCTTTCTTCCCTGAAGGGAATAGGCTTACAACATTCCCCCTCTTGATTCATCTGCCCCTCCCACTAATACTCATACCAGGGCATATAAAAATATACACACATACATATACATATAAGTATGTGTATATACTTTAAATATATATGTTTAAATATTAATACATAATACACCTTAATTATAAATAATCTATAAAGTTTATGGCAAATTAAAACAAAGCCTCGATTAAAATAGTCTTTGATATGAAAAACAAGGTTAAAGAGTTCGGTGCTTGTGGTTCATACTGATAACCTTAGTTTTTTGGGAGGCTGAGATCAGAAGGATCACAGTTTTAGACTAGCCTGTACAGAAAAGTCCATGAAAGTTCATTTGAACAAAAAGGCTGGAAGGAGTAGCACATTTCTATCATCCACCTATAACAGCATAAAATGGGCAACTCACGGTCAAGGTGAATTTCCAGGCAGAAGAGAGGCCCTCTCTCAAAAATAACAACCAAATGTGAAGGGTAAACAAAGGAGGAGGCTGCAATGCTTGGTAAGAAATGTACGCATTATCCTGCCCATGTAATTGTAACTCCTCTGTACAGTATGTTCACAAATAAAATAAAATTAAATTAAAAACAAAAACAAAAACAAAAACAAAATAACAACCAAAGGCTAGTGGTAGAATGCCTGTCTTACTAGTGTAAGCCCTCCCCACACACACCCCACAGATAAGGTTAATGAAAGATCCAGTGTATCAACAAACAAAATCCACTGCTTCTGTTTCTAGGAACACCTTACTCTCACATTGTCTTTAGTATTGATCACATTGTCAGTGAGTTCCAGTTTGGTGACTTGGAGGGAGAATGCATTATGCCAAGGAGCCTTCACATCTGTGTTCCTCTTAATACAGCTCCTAAGGATTTATTTGGCATTAAAAATGGAAACCTAGACTGTCCAACTCCCTTCATTTAAATATGCATGGACAAATTAAACAACTTTAACTCAAGTTCTATATAACCCCTCTTCAAATATTTTTCATCTTGTTTTATTTTTCAAAATAAGTTATGATGAAAGCAACTTTTTGTTATTTTTTTTGAAACCACATGACTGACTAATCCTTTCTGTTGGCCATGATCTTTTGCATTTTCAGATCTTAAACAACAAAATTTACTTTCCCAGCAGAAAATACTATCCCATAGCCCTCCCATTCCCAACCCCCAAAACTTGTGCTTTTAGGATTTACTCATATGTCATTTGTCTGTATTTCTCTCTTCTCCCCTCCGAGTTTTCCTTTTTCCGTGAAGAAGCCACAAAACTGTTCACTAGCTAGCATCTTTCCTTTCCTTACCCACCTAACCTTTTCTTCCTATACCTGTTCTTCAAATGTCTTAATCCACAGGCCATCTATCTGCCTTCTATGTTCTTCTACCAGGATTACACATCACTATTAGAAAATGTCATGCCAAGCCATATATGAACTGTTAGGACTACAATGTTATGGCTTCCAAGCTCTGCTAACTCACCCAAAAATCTCTTGGCCTGAGCTAGTGAACTTTATCCTGCACTTCACAAAGATCTGTTTCAATATTATATTCTATCTCAGAATCCATTATCTGTCTATTTGGCATTTTTAAGAGGTAAGCTTGTCTCTGACTTCAAAGAAAAATCAAGGCTACAGGGCCCAAATCTCTAAAACATTCTCTTCATTCCATCACCATCACCAAATTTACCCAAGTTGTACTTTTTCCAATCATATTCCTTATCAAAAACTAGTCATTCTCATCCTGAACATCAACTTCATCTTTTTCATGCTTTACTTCTTGTATTTTAACCTTTGTTTTCAATAGCTCTTTCCTTTCAACCCATAAACTTCTCATGGACAATTAATACTTCCCATTTCTAATTAATAAAAGCTTTCTATCAATTCAATGTCTTCCTCCAGCCTGGCTCCCTCCTTCCCTTGTTCTCCCTTATTCTGACCAACCCCTAAAAAGCACAATCCATAAGTACCATTTCCACATCATTACTACAAGTTTGTTTCTCCATTTACTTAAAACTGTTCTAGTCCATTCGCCACTTTTCTAAGACCATGCCTTCTTTTTATGGGCAACTGAGAGCCTTTTTATTAGTCATTCCTTACTTTTAATCATTCATTATTATTAGACATTTCTCTATCCTAAATTCCTTGGGCCTCACTGTAGTTGATGACATAGCCATTTGCACCTCTTTCCTTCTTAAAATCTCCATTGGATTCTACTCTTTACTGATAGTACCTTTTTACTGATAGTACATTTCTAGTAATATCTACTGATCGTAGATCTTCGAGCTACTTTCTTCATTGATTTGGTTAGACTGGGTTTGGGAAATGCACGTGTGTGTGTGTGTGTGTGTGTGTGTGTGTGTGTGTGTGTGTGTGTGTGTGTGTGTGTGTGTGTGTGTGTGTGTGTGTGTGTGTGTGTGTGTGTGTGTGTGTGTGTGTGTGTGTGTGTGTGTGTGTGTGTGTGTGTGTGTGTGTTTCTGCTGGTCCTATGCCTTGACCTTAGGGCCTGAGAGCCATCCTTGAGCGTTTTTGTTCAAGGCTAGCACTCTACCACTTGAGCCACAGCTCTGCTTCTGACTTTTTGGAGGCAGTTAATTGGAGATAAGAGTTTCATGGGCTTTCTTGCCCTGTCTGCCTTCAAAACACAATATTTTGTCCTCAGCCTCCTGAGTAGCTAGAATTACATGCATGAGCCACCAGAGCCTAGTGGAAAGTGCACATTTTAATCATGGTGGGGTTTTTTACATATGGAGAGAAGACTCTTTGGGCTACAATTGGTAGTCCATTTGTATCATTCTCAACTGAACTGGTTAAGCATCAATGAAGAGCTGTTCCCTAGGATGGGGTATATTTCATCCCTTCCCTTTTCTTGATGTGTCTTTTCATTTTAATTCCTCACAGTTATGCCTGAAAACTCATTTTTCGTTAGTTATTAAGTCTGGAGGCTTAATTTGACATTATACAAGGCTCTAAAACATAAAAATACCATGAAGTATGTTTCAGGGTTACTAGAAAATACAAGGTAATTACGTGGATGTCATTTCTTAGCAGTTGGAATAATGAATTTATTCTATTGGTGAATGTATTCATAAGAGCCCTGCTTCCACAAAGGACTCCATAGTCTATGTCACCCATTTCATCCTGCTCATTTAGTTTGAAGGAAGAGCTTCCAGGAAGAGTCCACACCCACTCGACTGCGGCCTCTTCACTGCCTCTAGCTTACCACCAGGCCCACAGCCAGCAGGATCACGGATTCACAGCTCTTCTCCTTCTCTCCTTGTCAAGCAGAGGCCTCTATGGCAAGAACTGTCTTCAGTCTCGGAGCAACCCTTTCCCAGTGGAGCGAGCCAAGCCTTAATGCTGTCCTTTCCCTGCTTCTGTGAGTATGGTGGTCCAGATCTGTAATCTCAGCTACTATACTGGAGGCACTAGTAGGAAGATCAGACGATGAGGCTGGCCAAAATAGATGAGACCATATTTGAAAAATAATTAAAGCCTAGAAAGTCTGGTGGAATGGCCCAAATGGTAGATGACCTGCCTAGCAAGCACAGAGTCTTGAGTTCAAACCCTAATAATGCCAAAAGGGGGTTGACTGCTGCTCCAAATTCTCTAAGACTTTACAAGCATCTCCCTGTCCACTTCTAAACAACAGTTTAGGGTCTCAGAATGCAAAAGTGGGAGGAGTGGCTGAACAGATCACACTTCCTTATTCTGTGGCTGGGAGGACTCAATGCCAGAGAGTATTAGGAATTAAAGGAAGTGATGTACTCTCAGGTAGAGTCCATGTTCCATTCCTGAGCTGTGTTTTGGCACTTCCTACACAATTCTTTTATGTTTTCTATGCTATCAGGCACATTAGAAGTATATCAGAATTCTGGAAATACGGAATGGCCTTAAGGTGCAATGTCTGAAGGCTGACCTTCTGAATATCTATGAACTTGATCCTGACTGTGTATTTTTATTTCCCAGTTTTTGATCCACTTGTTCTTAACATGAACTTGAAAATATGCTCTTTTCTTCAGTGCTGCTATAGAAAACCAGACTTGGCATTACAAGAATAGAAACATATTTTTAATACAAGTTCCCACCATCCCCACAGCTGCCCATGTTATAGGAATGCATTCTTGGAGTGTGGATAGTGGGGCCTTCCAGTCTCACACTATCTCTGCTGGAGAAAGACAAGACTTCACCAAAAACATAAGACAGAAAAAGACGGCCTTTGGCACACATACTTTGTATGTGCAGATACTCTGGGGATGGAAGGCAGGCCCCAGCAAATGTCTAGAAACTGCAAACTATTGGTTTTCCAGAAGGAACAGAGGTATAGCAGCCCAGGCACAGGACAAGGCAGCTTCCTTTAATTCCTAATACTCTCCCAAACCAGGCAGCCTTTTCCAATAGCATTCATTCCCTGACACCCCCACACACGTGCAGAGAAGAGCAGCAGACTCCCAGGCTATCACGGCCTCTCTAAGGGCAGTGGCATTTGAACAGACCCTGGCAGAATTCTGTCTGCTTCAGGAGATGATAAATGAGGCAGTGAAAATGATGTGGATCAGGGACCAAATTCAAGAGCCGATTTGCTGCAGGAAAATGAGCCTTTCCCGAACAGGAAAGGGGAACGCTTTCCAGAGTTCTTGCTATTTTTAGTACCACAGAAAAATATTTACTATGTTCAATCACCAAGTCGATTGAAGGCAATTTATGTGCATTATAAAACAAGCTCATCATTTGAAATTGTAATGAGAGATATCACAATTCTGAACGCAGATGTGGGCACACAGAACTCTGCCAGATTTGGAACAATCCAAATACTCATTCTGGGGATCTCTCCACTGTTTGCAGCTCTGCAGAGCTTGTATTCAGCATCCTTTGGCATATTGGACATCAGGCTATTGATAATTTACAAGCAAGAAACTGTAGTGGACACAGCAGCTGTATTCAATGTTTGGAGAGATACAAAACAAAGCTTATTTCATTACATACCTTATTGTCTTTTCTGCTTTCTTGCAGTGTGCCATTTAGGTCTGTTTGTAAAGAATGATGAAGTTTCTAGGCAAGGGAATAGATATAAATGGACAAAGCTCAACTTATTTATAGCCAAGATATCTATAAACTCTATATTTAAACAAACCACATGGAGTTTTTGTTTGTTTGTGTGGTATGGAAGATGGAACCCAGGAGCTTGTTTACATTATCACTCAAAGAACACCCTCCAGAACTTTTGTTTTGTTTTGTTTTTGAGATAGAGTCTCTCTAACTTTGCCCAGGATGGCCTCAAACTCACTATCTTTTTGCCTTCATCTTCCAAATAGCTGAGCTGAAAAGCATGAACTACTTCCTCCAGCTTCCTGGTCTAATTTTCAAATCTTCACCTGACCCTGGAATCTAGGATTGGTTCTGCTCTGGTTCAGTATTATTTTCTGGATAATGATAGGCTCTCCTACAAAGAAGTGGGAAGTAAATATATAATTATTACCCAGAAAACTGTACTATCATGGGTTAGAACAAAAGATTCTCAATTTGATCACTATTAACATTTGGGGAACTGAATAATTCTTTGTTGTGGGTACCATTTTACATATTGCCAGGTGTTAGGGTAACATTCCTGGTCTCTACCAACTAGATGTCAAAAGCACCACCCTACACACACTTAAGTTGTGACATTCCAGAATGTTTCCAGATGTTGCCAAGTGCTACCTGAAGAGCAAAATCACCCCTATTTGAGCAATTAATTATTTGAACCACCAACTTAATGGGGATCTTAGATCTTTCAGGAAGCTTCTTACTTTTTGATAAGCCATGAAAAGCAGGTTTTTAAAGCCTATAATAACTTCCAAGATACACAATTATGAATTTCCTCCATGAGACTACAGCCCTTTGCTGACTATCTTATTCACCTAACCTTCGTCTCTGTTTTTTCTTCTTACATTTACTTGAAATTTGTACAGACACAGCACTCCATTTAAGCTATGAAACTACACAGGTAAATAAAACAGCCCGTTTACTGAAGGAATTCAGATTTTTGAGGGAGAAACAGACTTTTAAAAATCATCTTTAAGCAGTTATAGAAGGAGAGGGGGGCTCAATTCAACATGATGTACAATACATCATGATAAGAGAAACGGACTTAAGACAAGTTCAAGGAAGCTGAAACATGCTAGACCTCCTTATTACCTTCCCTTTTAGCACTCTTCTTCAACTCCATACATGACTGCTGACGGCTTGATTCAGAGATTTTGAAGACTCAGCATTACAGCATTTATCCATCCATTATGCATCTGTGATTTTATTTCCTAGCATAATAAAATGTAGGTCTGTCACTGACATCCATGAAAATTTCACATGCATGCTCATGGGTAGAGTTTGACCTGCCTGTTTTTTGCTCAGCTGGGCTCTACTCAGGCATAGAGTTATAAAAAAGAATTCAAGAAGCAGAAATACAAGCAAGAGGATAAAGAGATCATCTCTTAACATTTTCATATTCAGTGTGCTTTTTTCTTGCTTACAGCACACTAAATGGCCAAACCTGGATACTGAGGTGTGAAAATGATACGTTTTATCTGTACACTAAGACCACTTATGGAGAAATGTTATCCCTTATGATTATCAATCATAATTGTGATTATCAATCACAATTAGTAAGTGGAACAAAGAACCATAAACTCTTGCCACTCCATATCCTTCTTCCAGAGACAATAACACTCCTATGCGGATTTTGAGCCTTTGGCTTTAACACACTGTTTCTAGCCATAATCTAATGCAGAATGAATGCCTAACAAAAATCTACTTACTTTTCTGCCTCATTTTTCCTCAACAACACTTTGCACAGCTCATCACACTTCTTTTTTTGTTTATTTACTTTTGTGATATGACCATGCTTCTGCTTGCTTATTCCCTTACTGCCTCTCCCCATACACACCTCTCTTTTACTGTCTGCCCTTACTTCTCAGGTAGAGGTACTGGTGCAGGGTTCAGACCTCAGCTCCCTTCCATTCATCTTGATCCTTTCCTCTTATGTGATTTCCTGCATTTAAGCAAAGGGCATGGACTTCTTGCATACTTTGTCTAAGCCAATAGTAGAAGTCCTATGAACAATGTCAATTTGGACTAATAATATGTGAGCAAAGACATGCTGAGGACTTCCAAAAAGGAAACTTGTTCTTAAAAAGGAATCACAGCTTTTCTCCCCTTCCTCTTCTCCTCTTCTTTCCCCTCTCTGTCTTCTCTTTCCCTTCCCTTTCTTTCTCTTTCTCTCTTCTTCTTCCTTCCTTTCATTATGAATGAGGCAGACCATTGGTCATATTTCAACCATACAACAACTAACTATGGGTCATAGAATGTACTGGTTCAGTATAAGAAAAATAAGGAAAAATGCGGGACTCATTGAAGTGTTCGCTGAAACACTCCAGAAACCCATGTGTATCTGGGCTTCTTCTAATGGGTAGTAACAAATGTCATTACCATTCACCTAGTTTGATTGGGTTTCCTGGAGCAGGAAGGAAAAAACATTGTCACTGATACTGTTGTCTAAATGCAGATAGTAACATCTTCCCCATAACTCAGACTCATGTGTTTTTCTACCTGACAGTTCCAATGGGTTATCTAAGAGTCATGCAAAACTAACTTTTCTAAGACCTTCTGAATGCCCTTTTCCTCCCAACCCTTCTTTTCTTTGACTTCTCCATCTCTGTTACTCTGTGTTCAAGCCCAAACCTAGGTATTATCATGGATCACCCATTTTGTCTCACCCCACATCAGTTCTACCTACAGAATGAAATTCCTAAATTTATATGTATCTTTTCACTCCTATACACACTATTGCCTACTCTCACTTGGACTTATGTATTAACATCCAGAAATACCCCCTGCTTCTTCTCTAGGCCTTCCTGTGATCTCCTCAAAGAAGCTAGGAGAACTAATAAAACTGTAAATCATGTCCCTGCTTAAACCCCCAATGACCTCTTTCCCACTTAACCTTTACATCCTTTACTATAAGACTCTACATGTTGAGCCTCTTGACTGATTTCTATGCTCTCTCTCAGTATGGCCCTTTATTGTGTACACTAAGGCCAAGTTCATTCACCTAGGGTATCGCACCAATGTTTCTCTATGCCTGGACATAATGTCTACTTCTCTTATTATTTATGCCATACCTCCTTGTAAAGGCCTTTCTATCCAATCAGGCATTCTCCCATCAACTGGGCGTATCAACCTCATTTCCTGTAATGATTACCTTTATTTACTGGCTCACTAGTTTATCTATTTATCTCTACTTACTAGTTGACAAGCACAATGGAGACAGGAATTGCTCTTGTTCAATGCTGGGTTGTACTTCCTAAAGCAATAAATGAATATTTGTTAACTTAGATGAAGGAGTAAACAGGTTGATCCAAGGTTGGATGGATAGATTATTAAAAACACTCTATTATTTTATAATTGTCTAATATCTAGAAAAGACATTTCAACACCATCTTAGTAGCTGTATATAGTGAAATCAGATTTGGGGTTTGAAGACCCAGTACAATTATATTAAAAACCTTGGATAAGACAAACTTCCTGTGATTGTTTCTTTATTAATGAAAAGAATTAATAATATTATCTACCTCACAGAATTATTATAATTAAATGGAATAATATCTGAGAGGCTTACACATAATAAATACTATTAAAATTTGACTGCTACTTTATATTGTGATAATTATTCCACAGTTTCTCTCTAGTGCAGAAGTGGGTAAATTATAGCCCAAGTACCAAATCTGGCTTTCTGCCTATTTTTGTAAATAAAATTTTGTTGGATCACAGTCATACTCACATATGACTACAGCTGGTTTTGCTTTATAATAATAGAGATGATTTACTGCTACAGAAAGGTAACATTGTCCTCAAAACTTAAAATAGGTATTATGTGGCACTTAACAGATAAAGTCTGCTACCCACCGTTTTACAGGTATCCCAGAGGCTTACCTACTGTGTATTAAAAGAGTTATAATGATTCTCTATAGTTATTTCTCAATAAATTTTAAGAAAATGCTCCACACAGTCCTTGATATGTGAATCCTGCTTTGAGTCCTTGAGCCTCAAGTTATCTGATGCTACATAAAAGCAAAAAGCAAAGCTGTAAGTCCGCAGGAACAAGATAAATTGCTCCACCTCTAGAAGATTGGTCATAGACCACAGAGGAATCTTGCTAATGTAGTTGCTGTTAACTTCCCTCATAATCTCCTTTTTAATTAATAGACAAACTCTCAGTAATTACTTATAGTCCACTGGAGGAATAACCCATACAGAAAGGATTTACAAAGAAGTTGCTTAAGCTTGTAGGTGAAATAGCTATGCAGAGCTTAACTAATCAAAACTTTCAACATCAGCTTCTGAGCTGAGCTACAGGTTTCTTGTGGCACAGACTATAGGCTAATTCATGCAAAACTCAACCCTATTCTCCTGTGGCTATCTCTACGGTAGAGATAGGAAAGCAAACAAAGCAAAACAAAATCATCTCAGCATCTCTTTCCATGGGAGACATTGACACATCAAAATTTTGGACACAAAGATGTGTTGATCTTTGTTATTTTTGTTTTCATTTTGTCTTAAATACAGATATGGTAGGCTGCCACAGCTATGTGTTCATGATGGAACAGTGGCATTGGTTTTCATTTGCTTTGAGCCTTTAAGCAAACATGAGCAATGCCTACTTCTATTCTGCGCTTACAAAGACACAATGGCTTTTTATGTAAGTCATATCGTTACATTTTCTATTACTTCTAACAAAAAAAATCCTTCCTAAATTATGTCATTTTTCTGTAGGCATAGTGACACATATCTGTAATCCCAACACTTGAAAGACTTAAGCAGCAAGATGATAAGTTTGAGGCCAGCCTTGGCAGCAGAGTGAGATTCTGTCTCTAACACATATCCTAGCCCTCCCCCAAAAAAGAAGTTGTAATTCCCCAAACTAAGAAACTAAAGAAATCAATATGGTATGAGAAAGTGAGTAGGACTATAAGTTTGACACTTTCAATTTTTAACACTTTTTAACTAACAAGAGCTTCAATGGCATTAAGATCATATGTATACATTTAATTCCAACTGAGAATGACTTAAAGCCCAGGTCCAAAAATTTATGCAAACATTTTTATAATAAACTATAGCTTATTCAGTATTACAATTAAAATTAGGTCACCAAGAAAAATGACTCCAAATTTTAACACATGCTTTAAAACTCCAGTGTGAGGGTATAATACACAATCTCAAATATATTTCTTTGGCATACCTTGGGTTGGTTATTCAGAAAAATGCCAGATCTCTGCAAGCATAGAAATGGCTCAGAAAGTTTATCTCTTTGCAAAATAAATTTACATCTATGAAAAAAATACATGAGTGGCATAGTCAGTCTTGTAAATAACATTTGCTATCTGATATCACACTTTCTGTCTAGGAGGAAAATGCCCACAAGAAGAAGAGATGTGAGGACTCATATTTGGCCCAGACAGAGATGACCACAGGTGGCTGTTACCTGCAGACTGTACTTGTATTAACAGGAAAATACTTGCTCACATTCTGCCCTCCCACCCCCAACAGTGTAGGCCACTTCTTTTCCTGCAAAAGCCCAGTGTCCATCCCTTTGTTCAGCTCTATGTAAGGTTTATTGTCTAGTACTTCTTAAAGCCTTTACAATGTGTGTAGCTCCTGTTTTGAGATTCTACATAAGTTTATTATGATTTTCTCTTTCAACCTATTATCCATCCACTGTATAAACTAAAATTAGTAAAACTTCAGAGGAAAAAGAATAGATTAAATCTCCAATAGGTATACCATGAAACTAGGGAAATTAAGGGGATGAATGGATTCAGAGGATTGGGGGAAACTGACGAAAATGGTGATACTGATTAAGAGCCACTGCACTCATAAACTGACCATTAGAACTGTAACCCCTTTGCACAACTACTTAAAAATAATAAAACTATAATTAAAAAGAATAAAATAAAATTTCTTCCATGAGAATATGACCTTTATTTTCTTCATATTCTCTCCCAGTAGTTGACTTGGTTCATTTAGAGGAGTAGCTGGTCAGAGAATCAAATGCCCCTGTTATATGAAAGAAAAGAAACATATTAGAAGGGCTGATTATGCTTGCTCAGTTCTTGGCATAAAGCTTTGCCTGTTTTGAATTAGCTTGAGATCCTGATTCTGATGGTACTGAATCTGCTCCAATTTTAGAGATAAAAATGCTAGCTATTTTTTAAAGGGTAGCGAGAAAAGCTTATTAATAACAGCAAAAAACTTGACATAAAGGAAATAATGTAACATTCCTGTAACTGTCATAGATAATATCTGCTTAAATGGAAAAACAAAACAACACTGAAATATCATTCAAGACTTGAGACTGTATTTAAAGCAAGCACTATTTTCTAGCACTGATTTAAGTGAGAATATCCATTGCCAATTACTAGACGTACAATATGACTATGTTCTTAATAGCTCAACTAACTTACCCTACATCAACTTTGTCATTACAAGGATTTTTATAATATCTAAATACCTATTTAGAAACAAATGAGCTCAAAACATAGAATAAAACACCCTTACGTTCCACTGCATACTCTTCCCTAACTTATCTTTCCCTTCTCACCAGAGTAACTGTCTTGAAGTTTTTTAGCCATTCCTTACATTTTGTGAGTGTGGGCTTATCATGAAAATATGTTTGTGTCCTTAAAATAAATTATTTAGTTTTGGTTATTTCTAAAACTTTTATTAGTACGAAGTAATTTTACCAAAGGAGGAAATTCACTGTGATATAATGTACTTTGATCAGGTTTACCCCCACCTATATTTCTGTTTCTTACATATCTCTCTATACATCTCTATATCTGTAATATTCACTCCCACCCTCTAGTTTTGCTTGTTTTTAACATATAGAAGCATAGAGAATATATGCTAAGCATTATATTTTTATAACCATCCACATGGATATATGTAGCTATCTATATATCATTCCCTTCTGCTAGTATACAGTATTTTATTTCTTAATATATCAAATTTTTACTTATTGTTTTGTTAATGGACATTTGAGTTATTTCTTTTTTTTGCTTCTATGATTGAACTGTGACTATTCCTCCACTATTCTCATGACATTCAAGTACAAGTTTGTTTATGATACTCCTAGGAATTAAATGATTAAGTCATTATGTTAGTCTTACTTGAAAACACATAAATATTTTCTGAAGTATCTATAGCATTCTATACCCTCCTATCAGCATTATATGAGTTCCATCTCTGTGGGAGTCAGCTTTCTAATTCTGTAACAAAATACCTGAGATAATCAGTCTAAAAAAGTAGGAAGTGTTTATTCTGGCTCACAGTTTTGGAGGTTTCAGTCAGTGGTCAGTCGGTCCTGCTGCTTTGGGGACTGTGATAAGTGAGCTCAGTTTGTCCTGGAGGAGCTTGTGGTGAAGCAAGCTGATTACTTCATGGTAGCCAGAAAGCAGAAAGAGAAAGTACACCTTAGCAACCTAACTTCCTCCCACTAGGAACCAAGCCTTCAACACATGGATTTCTGCAGGACAGTCAAGATCCAAACTACAGCAATAATCTAACTAAAAACTGGGATCTCAGACTGTCAGTTATTCCTGATATTGTGGATAGAAATGGTATCTTAAGATTTTTGCTAGAATATACAAGACAATTTCTGGCATCTGTTTGTCTGTCTTCTTTTATAAATATATATATATATATATAGTAAAGATATTGTACAAAGGGGTTACATTTACATGATAAGGTAATGAGTACTTCCTATGGAGCATTGTTACCCCCTCCTTTGCCTTTCCCCTACCATCTCCTCCCTCCCAACCTCTCCAACATCTCCCTCCCCCTCCCTGAAATTGTAAAGTTCATTTTCCAACAGTGTCTTGTACATTGTCTGTCTTCTTTACCTGTTTTTACCTATGATACTTGCTCAGAGAGAGACCTTCTTTATCAACCTAATTTCAGATTGCAGCCCCTCAGTATTTCCAATCCCTGTTCCCACTTAACTTGTCTAATTCCTATCACTACTTTTGGACAACATATGAGTTGAACTGTGCCCAACTCAAATTCATGTTGAAATATTAAACACTTGTAACTCATAATATGACTATATTTAGAGATATGTTCTTCTAAGGTAAAGTTGAAGTTGTTAGGCTGGGCCTGAATACAACATAAGAGGTGTCACTAGAAGAGAGTGAAATCTGCTAGGTGGCAGTGGTTCACCCCTATAATCCTAGCTACTCGGGAGGCTGAGATACTAGGATCATGGCTCAAGGCCAATCCTGGTAACAGAAGGCCCCTTAAGACTCCAATTAACCACCAGAAACCAGAAGTGGAGCTGTGGGCCAAAGTGGTAGGACACTAGCCTTGAGCAAAAGAGCTCAGGGACAGCACCCAGGCCCTGAGTTCAAGCCCCATGACCTGAAAGAAAAAAGAAGGAAGGAAGGAAGGAAGGAAGAAGGGAAATTTGGACATCCAGATGCACAGATAGAAGACTATGTGAAGTCACAGAAAGTGGTCATCATCACAAGAGGACGCTTTAGAAATCAGCCCTGCAACATCTTGACCTCATACTCTTAGCCTGCAAAAATTTGAGGAAGTTCTTTATTGTTTAAACTACCTATGTTCTGAGTTCTTTATTATGGCAGCTCTAGCAAACAATATAGACATATTACTTGCTTAAAAGTCTAAATATAGAGCTTCCCTATGATCCAGTAATCCCACTCCTGGTCATTTATCCAATGGACCATAAACCAGGCCACACTAAACCCAACAGCACAACCATGTTCATTCCAACATTGTTTACCATAGTGAAGAATCAATCTAGATATCCCTAGGTGGATGAATGGATCAAGAAAATGTGGTATATATACACAATGGAATTCTACTCATCCATCAGAATGTTATTGTACCATTCTCAAGGAAATGGAAAGACTTGGAAAAAATTATATTAAGCAAAGTAAGCCAGAGCCAAAGAAACAAGTACTGGATGTTTTCTCTCATTTGTAGTAACTAGAATGTGCCTATATATCTACAAGTAAACACACTGAATGATTAAATATATGTATACTTAATACATGTATATATGTATATATGTGTAATATATGCAGATATACATATATTTATATATATACATACACTGGGACATGATAAATTATATATTCTCTAGCATTCACACACTGAGCCAAAGGATCATATGCATAGGAGTGGTTGATAAAGGCTCAATAGCTATGTGCAGATTATCATATAAAATAATATTCTATGAAATGGACTACAAGAAAAGGAAACAAGAGGTCATTTTTAGCTTTCATTGTTGCTGTTTTTCTTTTCTTTTCCTTTTTTGTTTTTTAATTTGTTTGTATTTGGGAGAGTTGGGGAGGGCACATAAGAGGTGCAAAAAGGGTGAACAAATACAATAGTGGTACTCACTATACACTATGTGGAAAATGAACTGGACATCTTGTGGGTGGGGGTGGGAGGGAAAAATCAGGAGAGAGCAACAGAAAGGGAGACATGATTCAAAAAGAAGTGTTCTCAGTACTCATTACCTGATTCATGTAACTGTAGCCCCTCTGTATATGTATATAACAATTTTAAAATAATTCAAAAAATAAGTAAATTAGTAAAATTTTAAGTTTATTAGTCAGGAAAATGAATATATATATATATACATATACATATATATATATATATATATATATATATCAGAGTGGACTGAGTTCTGTACCAATTGAAAATATAGAGTAATTTGGTATTTTCAACTAAATATATTGTTTTTTCTATTTATGGTGTTCAATCTAGATTGTCAACATGACTGTACTGAGATACATGGATGTACAAAACATTCATCTGAGTGCTTTTGTGAGTGTGTTCAGAGAAACAATTAGACTATGAAGTCTCTAACCTAATCAGTGGTTTGATCTACTGACGGAATCCAAATTTGAATTGACCACCTAGGAGTATACATCTCAACCTGTACAAATGCAGGAATGTGCCCCCCCAAAGTGCTTTCCTATTTGAATATGTAGAAAATCTAAATCAAAGTAACTCCCCATGTTCCTGTGTTCAAGAATGGCACTTTTTCGAATAACTCTAGTGCTTTCTTTACCTGCTACAGATAATAAATCTTTCTCCCTTATTGTATCTTCTGGTTGTCCTAACTGAGTTTGCAAGAGGAGAACCAATGATGTTTAGTTATACTGTCAGTCCTTTACCCACATCAACACCTTAACAGCTGAGACTTCTCTAATCTTTCTGAGTTTTCCTTGGGTTGGGAAGGGAGAGTATCATCCAAGATCCACCTCAGTAGATAGTTTCTAATAAGAGAGAATTTCAAAGAAGTGGAGGATCACAGTTCAGAGCTCATGTGTCTTTTGGTAAGTGACTTAGAGAAGGTCAAGATAATCCTTTTCTCGGGGACAATTATCCTCGGGACAAAGCTATTCTAAATGGTTTTCCTCCATCTAGTCAGCAAAGTGACTTGCAGAGTTCAGGGCTTTCCATCAAGAAAATAAAATCAACTTTTTTTTGCCACATTTTCATTTGTGTATTAAGCACACAAACTCTGAGAAGAGAATTACCTTTTCTTCTACCTCCTAGAGGATAACAAGGAAACTCTTGTGGCTAAGAAACTTCTGTCTTTCATTGAAAAAATATTCCCAATTTTTTCTCTTTACTTTGAACAAGAAACTTAAGAATTTTTTTAAATATGGGTAATGTTCAATAATGGTGCCGTGCCTGTCAGAATGAAAATAACTTATTCATATTTAGCCTAGAAGAAAAATCTACATATTATCAAAAGTGTCTGTTAATTGAAGCAAAAAAATTACCAGATGTGAAGTCTATCAAATTGTGCAGCCTAATTATCCTCTAACTTTGAAAAAGTGCAAAGGTCAAAAGGCTAATATGTAGCTTAATCAGAAAATTATGTAAATTAGTCTAAATCAAGCACATCACATAACCTCTATAATCAGTAAAATATGTGGTGCACAGCAAATCAAGTGAAAATTTCAGCAGTTTGATCAATAAAGAAAACGGAGGAGGAAGCATTAAAATGCACATAACAGTTATATTTCAAATGAACTTGATTTTAACATGCTAACAAGAAAAAAATACATAGCATTAGAAAAAGGACATAAACTTAAGAAATACATGGCATAATTTATTGGAAATTACTAAAATGCAACAGTCAGGAGGACAGAATGATTTCAGTATACTGGGGTATTCCTATCACCTAGAATAACAAACCTGCAATAAATATTTGTGAATGAATATTGAATGCATTATTGAAGTAAAGTATTATAAGAAAACCACAAGTTAGCTTTCAACCTGAGAACAAATAAGTTATATGTCATAATTGCATGCCTCTTTTTCTGGAGTCCTTTTATACTTGTAATGTTAGCAACCTTTTGTTTTTGAATGAAAATAAAAATAAATATAAACAAATGAATAAATAGGAATAAATAACACTGAAATGGGGTAGCTTATTAAAATCAACAATAATAAATTATGTGTACAAAAATCTATGTATTAAAGTAAATACTTTCCTTACAAACTCTAGTAATACTACTTCTCCTAAATATTTGGAGACATACATTATATTAATATCCATTCATAGAGATTAGAATAAGGCACAGGGGGTAGGAATTTTCAAGAGTTACCATGAAGTAAAACTCAAATATTACGTTGCAGATAAGTGTCTACCATTTCAAGCCATAATTTATTATCACCAAAGTGTTTCATTATTATTTTTCCATTATCACCACTCCAAAGGATAGTTTGCATTCCCCATAGTAAAAATATCATTATTCTTTTAAAAATATTTCTCTTCTATGTTTCCAGGAAGGAATATGGCATAGTCAAGAACTAACTTTGTCGGGTATGTATTAGTATTACTGACTACATTCCAGACAAAAGTTAAGGCTGCTTACAAAATCTTAGGTGTTACAAAAAAAAAAAAAAACAGAGTGCTATGGGGTTGGAGGTAGGCTTAGTTGGTAGAGTGCTAGCCAGTGAGCAAAAGCAGCAAGTACTGAGTTTGAGTTCCAGCCTTGGACCAAAAATATAATAAAGTACTACATTAAAAATTAATCAGTTGATGAGAAAAATGAAGACAGAGGGAAAGAAAAATGAGGATAAGATGAAAGTGCGGAGTCGGTTGGCACATTTAACAGTCAGTTCCATGCTTCCAAACCTCCCAGCAATCAAGATAGAGGGAGACACAATCACATGATCCAAAATCTAAGAAATCAACCAATTAAACTATCCAGGGGCACAAGCAATATCGATACTAAGTACAAAGCAAAACCATCTTCCTTTGATTCTCATGGTAAGGAGAGTAGATAGAGCTATAACCATCACTCTCAACAAAGTCCTTCAGTTATGAGTACCATATGGATATTTAAAGACAGCCTACACTATGAAGGCCAGCCACCAAGTGCAACTACATAAAGCAACAGGAGACAGGGAGTGAACGCAGCAATTGATGAGGGCCAAACGTTACCAGCATTGGTGCGGTTTAATCAAAAATTGATCTTAGTATGTTTAGAGAAATGGAAATGCCGCAAAACCTTAGCCAATCTCTACAAATGCTTTCTGAGGAGCTACTGATAAGAACTATAGGTTTCAAATCTTAGTCCTAATCAAGAAGAAAACTATGGGATGCTCCCAAGTCCAAATGAGTATATAATCATATACAGGACCACCTACATAATTTGGAGGACCTCATGTAAATGGAGGTCTAGAACCTATTTTTTGAAATTCTTAAGATTTTCAGGATAGCAACAACAGAACATTAAGCCAAGTGTGAGGAGGTGGGTATAACTTCACAGCTCAGGGTCCCATGAAGCCTTGCAGTACATCAGATTTTCCTAAGATGCATACTTTGGTATCTTTAAAGAACATTATTCTTTCCATGGCACATCTCTTTCCATAGGGAAGTCCCAGATTCTCCCTATCTAACTCAATTATCATGACCTTCAAAGTTCAATCTCAGTGAGACAAACACCAAACTGGCCCAAATATTTGGAGCCTGAACAGTTATAAAACAAATAGATATTAATACAGGCTCAGGTTGGCATTGATGATTAAAACTAGGATAATTGGTCACTCCAAGTTTAATAACCAAATCTATATCAAGTTCATAAAGTCTCTCTCATGCACAAAATTTGAGTCATTAGATCAAAGTTACCATCAAAATTTGAGTCAACAACAAAAAAATAATACTCTTACTTCTAGACTTTGCCACGTTTTAAAGTACAGAATATAACAGCTATTGTCAATTTCACTACCGATATGGCATAAAATATAGAGTTCAAAGACATCAAGAATATAAATTTACAGTGAGTACAAGTATCCTTAACACCCATGATCAGCTTTCTTAAATAAACTTGTACTATTATGTTCAAGTAAAAGATAATAATAATTCTGAAGGGAAGTGAAAAGAAATGCTCCCAAAGAGCCCATGACTGGAAAGCAGGAAGAGTTAACTTTGTTGTGGCACAAGTTTCTCTGAAGCACTGTTGGCCAATAAATATAATAATAATATAAATAATACATTGCATTTCCTCAATAAATTCTATAACAGGTCTCTTGTTGTCTTAAACAACCACAGAGAAGAAAATGGAGCAACACAAAGCAAGGATAGGAAGTTGTCCTGAGAAATATCCTGAACATATAGTTCAGAATGACAAGAAAATGGGATTTAATAATGAGGGGCTCTTAAGTGATATTTTCTCCCAGTCCTTAAAAGCATAGTCAGGGATGTGACAAAATAAAATTCATTCTTTCCTCACAGATATGAAAAGACATCTTATCTGTAGCTATTGTAGAAAAAGTCACCACAATAATGAACAGAAAAGCCAATTTTACCCAAGGCTGTGGGCAAGCTACTAAAATCCCATTAGTTTCCACAGTGATGGAAGAAAAGGAGCCAGACCTTTCCCTAAGCTATTGCTTTCTCATCAAAACTAACAGACAAATATCCAAATTTCAAATTTGTTTTCACAGAAAGCAACTCTGATCTTATTTGATTTGTATGTCTTTTCAAGAGTCAATATCCTCTAATAGGACATAAGCTAGCTTGCTGATATCAATTTAATTCATTTTCACAGCATCTTTCCCAACCAGTTGGGCACTGAGAAACATTTTTTGAGCAAATGTTGAAGGAAATAAATAAATTACTTGGGTTAAGGGGCTTGCTGATAACCAAACTTTAAACTTAAGCATTATCTTTGATGCTACACATACACACAGAAAAAGATTTGTTTACTTATTTATGTGTGATTTAATATTTCTACATTAATTTTTGTAACAATTAGTAAAATAAAATGTTTGTGTATTTATGCTCCATCTCTTTCCCCAAATAATGAGACATACATAAGCAACCACAACAAAAATTGCTAAAAATGCTTTTACTAGGAAGCAGAAGAAAAATAAATATTCAAAATATTTTGCATTAGGTGGTTGTGACTGAGTGCAAGGAACAGCTACAATTATTCTGGTAAGCAAGACTAAGAAAATGCAATAAGGCACCTAAGTCATTTTGGTATGAGAGGAGGAAACCCAGGATTTTCTCAAGGGAGATAAAAGTTGAAGCGCAGATAGGCCATTTCCCACAAGGGGACAGAACAGGAATCACTCTGTGATGCAGTCAACAACAGCTTTAAAATTCCAGAGCCAAAGCAGAAGCATTTGAACAGAGGTACCAGAAGAGGCTTAAGCAACACTCAAAGTCATTACCCCACATAGGATAAAAACATTCCTAAATGAATGATCTTAGATTATTGGGTTTAAATGGCTCAGCCGATAAAACAGCATACATAGTGATACATTAATAAATGAACCAGGTGTACTAACTCACACTTGTAATCCTAACTACTCAGAAGGCTGAGAATACAGGGCTGAAAGCTTGCTTGGGGGAAAAAAATCATTTGAAAGACATCGTCCTAATAGAAAAAAAAAAAAACCCACAACAATAACTACTGGATGTATGGTACTCACCTATCATCATGTAAACAGAAGGATCGTGTTCCAGGCTGATCAGAGCATATATGTGAGATCCTACATAAAAAATATTATCTAAAGCAAAAAGGTATGGGTGCATGGCTCAAGTGGTAGAGCACTTATCGGATGTTCTTACTAGGTAAAAACAATGGTAATGACTAGTTTTGTTTGTCCACAAAATGTGTTGCACAGCAAAAATAGAATACATCTTAGTCTTCCCTAACTTCAAACTGATGTGAACATAACCACTACACCTTCATGCGTTCCTCAGTAACATGGGTGAGAAATCCACTTGCTTCTCCCCATAACATGATGGATCAAGGGGCCTCAAAGATCCATTGTTTTAGAGAAAAGTATAATGATATATTGAAAGTATATTCAGAAAAATGATCATTCTATAAGTTTGATCCTAGAATTTCTTTCCCGACTTACATTTTGAAGAGATTTATGTAAATTCCTATCCCCAGGAATTAGTCCTGGTTCCAAGCTTTCTTGTTAAACTGCGCCTTAAACCATTCCTGGAAATTTGAAATATTCACAAAGAGGTCTAGGGAAGGTATTAGAATTGCAAAACAAAGAGTTTATTCAGAAAAGGTCTCAATGTCTGTAAAGTTTCATGAATTCTCAGATGAGAAGTCGACTTTTCAGATGTCTTCCACTCTTTTCATCAGTGGTGTGCTATGTGTAATGATGGCTCTTGATGACATCATTGATGCTAAAAGCCAAGTCTCCTCTGGGAATTTGGTATACCTGAATTAGGTTCCCCCCCCCCCTTTATGAAGTAAAAGCAAACCTAACAAAACAACACATGGAGTGCAAAAGAGGAACTCTATGTTCGTGATTAAGTTTTGGCCTGTCGCCCATAGGACTTATTAAACTGACTTTCGTTTTGGTTTGGTCTCTCAGTAATCTTTTATATTTCAGGGTTAAGAGAAAAGAGCCTTTCTTTAAAATATAAGTAATTAATATAGAGTAGATACCAATACTTTAAATGATGAGATAAATATCCCAAAGAGACCAATTCAATTTAAGGATATCTTTTATAAGCTAGGAGCTGGTGGCTCACACCTGTAATCACAGCTACTTAGGAGGCTGAGATCTGAGTATTGTGATTTAAAGCCAGCCCAGGCAGGAAAGACTATGAGACTCTTATTTCCAACTGTTTATCAAAAAGCTGAAAGTAGAGCTGTGGCTCAAAGTGGTAGAGCTCTAGCTTTGAGCACAAAAGCTCAGGGAAAGAGCCCAGGTCAAATGATGGCTTCTGACATCACTTATAGGTGACAACAAACATTGGAGTTTTTTTTCTTTTTTTTTAATGTATTGTCCATCATGTGTTATTGCTTCCTTGACAGAACTTACTGGGTTGCCAGTGATGTTAAGCCTTTGATCGCCAGTCCTGACTATAGAGGAGACAGTTTAATTGGGCAAAGCCAATCACATTCCACCTCTAGAACAAGAGACTATAGAACTGACACATAACCCTCAGGATGACAAACGCAATTCCTGAACTACCCTAATAATGGGCTGAAAAGCATAGCCCCATGAGGCTTTCAAGAATCCTCGCTAATATCACATAGAAAAAGGCCTGAAGGTAAAAATTACATCAACAGATCAAGTGAACAGAAATCAGAAGATGATAGCAACATTATTCCACCAAGTTCTAGTTTCAGCCATTCAGCAAGTCTGAAGTCTACTACTGGATTTCTCTTTTTTACTTTAATGTAAGAGGATCTGGGATTAATCTCTCATACAATATTGACTCCATTAACAAACTAAAAGTGAGCTAATAACAAAATTATCTAATCTTAGGGTAGTGGTAATATTTCCCTTGATTTGTCTCATAGTATCACTTCAAACAAATGTTTAGGTATTGGTTAAAACTATACTAATTGGAAGTACTGGTTAAAACTATACTAATTGGAAGGCTGGGAATGTGGCTTAATGGTAGAGTAACTGCCTAGCATGCATGAAGCCTTGGGTTCGATTCCTCAGTACTACATAAACAGAAAAAGCCAGAAGTCGTGCTGTGGCTCAGGTGGTAGAGCACTAGCCTTCAACACAGAGAGGTTCAGGGACAGAGCCCAGGCCCTGAGTTCAAGCCGCAGGACTGGAGCACACACACGTGAGTGCACACACACACACACACACACACACACACACACAAAACTATACTAATTGGAGACATAATCTCCACTAACATTTAGAAATCAGATATTACAGTTTATAATAGAGTTTTGTAGTCCCAATTTGAACTTGGATGTCACTCTGATCTCTTAATTCCTACTCTCCTGCTGTATTTGTTTTCTACACTTAGCACTCCGGTTTCCTCTGTGTGACAGAAGTCACAGGTCACGAATCTGTGATCTCTTGATTATGGAATTAGCATCCACTAGAAGATCTGAATATAAACCTTGATGTTTCCAATGATCAGACTGCTGATATTGGAACTGTATATTGCCAGGAGGCGAAATCGTAACCAGCAACTGTGGAGGAAGTTGCTTCTTACCTCTGTAGACAGACAGTGTGGCAATAGAAATGGTTGTAGGGCTCAGGATGACATTAGGCTTCCACTTAACTTCATTATTGTCTATACAACAAAAAGAAACAAAAACAAATTCTTCTTCTAGGCTATATTGTTAGAAAGGCTATCAACTTCCACCACAGTAGAACAAAAAGTTGCCTTTAATAACATAGATTAGATATTCTATAATGCTAAGAAGCTTACAGACAAGAAGTTCTGCTCCCTAAACAAGACTTGGCATTGTTAAATGATATTCTCACACAAAAATAGTAAAACTTTTCTATAGTCTAGAGATGCAAAGTATGAGATGTAAAATTCTTTCTTCCTTAAAAATCTCCTCCTCTCCAAATATAACTATTAAGGTTTTGTTACAATACATAACTAATACTATCTGACCATGGGTAGATGAATAGGTAGGTAGATAGGTAGATAGATAAGTAGATAAAAGATAAATAGAATTAGATTGATAGATGATAGAGATAGATAAAAGATGATAGATAGGTAGATAGATAGATAGATAGATAGATAGATAGATAGATAGATAGATAGATAGATAGATAGATAGATAGATAGATAGATAGATAGATATAAAAATACACTCTTATAGATATTATACCCTCCCTTCACTTCTAGTGAGGCTCTGCTACTTAATTCATAAGGCAAAGTACAATTAACAACAAGCTAAAGTCCTTGGAATAAAGGCAGTACATCTTGCAGATGAGAAGTCATTATTAATTTCTTTTCCTTATAGATTTAGAAGTTTCTTTTTATTTAGAAAGATTTGCTACCAAGTTTTGTACATGAGTGAATTACAATGAGCACTACACCCTACATCTTAACCACCTGTGCTTTGTCTTTATACTCAGATTCAATAACAGATTGGCAAGCTTCCCTATTTTCCAGGAAAATTTAAGAGTAGAAATAAAAGTTATTCCCACTCCATTTTTATAGTGAAGCAAACAGCATTTTGTAGTGTGTCATGTACAGAAAAGCCAGTTGTTTTTCAGAATTTTCCTTCAGTGTGTCCAGTCCTGCCAAGAAAATAGCACACCAACTTTACCGGGGAACTCTGTTATCTATAAATAGTTGTGTTCACATCTGCTTAATATGAACAGAATAGATTATCTATCTTTCATGATCTGTGTCCTGACCACTTTATAATCACTAAACATGCCTAAGTGTGAAAAAAGGCATGCTTTACACAGTACTGCCTAGTTTTGCATATATACTTCATTTCCAGGCCTTCCAATAGTTTTTCAGCCTGGAAATTGAACTTCGAAGAGCGTAAAGTAAGTGTCATTGTCTCACATCAACTCTTCTACTCTAACTCACAATGTGTTCATTATGACATCCATTGCTAGGAAATTATGAAAACAAGGAAAAAGAGAAAGACACTAAGTTTCTTCTCCAGGAAAATACTAATCTCACTTCCAAGGATTTGCCCCATTCCCCCAGCACCTAGTTGCCATGGGTTACCACCTTCCCAGATGCATTTGTCTCTGGAGGGAGGATGGAAGATACCGATTGAGGGGTCTATGAGAGACAGACAGTGCTAGCTGCTGCTGCTCACATGCATACTAACTGCACAGGAATAACAAATGCAAAGACATCCCAGGATGCAGTCATTTTCAAGCCACAGCAATGGCTCTAAACTTGATTTCCATTTCTTTGTCTTCTTTTCTTCTTAATTTTGAAGGCAAATTTTTCAATTGCAACTTTAGCTATTCTACCAGAAACATGTGTTATGGAATCTGGAACTTCATTGGGTCACTATAATCTCTACCAACCAAAGGAAAACAAATGCTATACACAACTACTCTGTGTGTGTGTGTGTGTGTGTGTGTGTGAGAGAGAGAGAGAGAGAGAGAGAGAGAGAGAGAGAGAGAGAGAGAGAGAGAGAGAGAGATTAGGAATTGAACACTGAGTTTCATGTTCTATTCACTTGTTTGGCAAGTGCTGTACTTCTGAGCTACATCCCCAGCCCAAGGGCTTCCGATATAAAATGACTTGCTCCAAAATAAAAGAGTTGAAAACACAGAAAAGAATATTTTGTTACTAATAGTAAATTGTCCTCTTTGGGGCTATGGTGTGTTTTTGTTTGTGTCTGTGCCAATGGCAAAAACAGCAGAAACATCTGACTGCAAAGAATGTAAAGTAGTTCAAAGATCAGAGAGGCTCTTCAAACTGAAGTAAATTTGAAAAGGGTCTAGCCTAGAAAACTTGGCAAATAAATTCCAAGATGTCTAGCCACATATCAAAAGACTTCACTCTATAGCCCTTTAAAACAATCACCCACCACTAAAATAATTCTCTAGCATTCTCTGAATGTCTTGTTAATTGGAATGCTTGCAATTTAATCTGTCCTTATGAACATACTAAAATATCATCAAGAAATTTTAAAAAATTATAAGAACTTTTGGTTGTTTCTAAAAGAATTCCAGGGCTCCAACCACAGAAGTAAATATTGTTAACAGTTACTATATTTTTATTCAGATATCAAAATGGGATATAAAATGTTCAGACTCTAGATAAAAAAATTATCCTTTAGATAATTTCTTTCTTCCTACCAGTGCATTAAATGTTCATTTCACGGAATTCTTAGGAATGTTAGTCTCAGGAATATTCATATTAGTATTGAGAAGTTGACATGACTTTCATTTTGCCAGAATCTTTTGATCTAATTGAGAAGTTAACAAGCATTTTCTATAAAGAGCCAGACAATAAGTATTTTAGGCTTTGCATCTTTATTCCAAATATTCATGCTTACCACAGTGCCCCAAGAGCAGCGATGGACAGCTAAGGACATAAATAGTTATAGATTTGTTAGAATAAAAGTTTATTACAAAATCTGGTACATTTGAGATGATGAGCCATAGTTTGCCAAGTCTGTATAATCTAAATTATTTTAAAATCAAACCTTTTAACAATTGCTATTAGTCTACAATTGTGCTTTTAATTGGCACATGGTAACTGTATATATTTATATGTATATGTATCAGTATTCTAATGTTCTACATATAGTCAGTGGACTTAAGAGAACAAAATAAAAAGACAACTTAAAATCGCACTCTTGGCTGGGAATGGGACTTAGTATTAGAGTGCTTGCCTAGCATGCATGAAGGCCTGGGTTTGATTCCTCAGTACCACATAAACAGAAAAAAAAAAAATGCCAGAAGTGGCACTGTGGCTCAAGTGGCAGAATGCTATCCTTGAGCAAAAGAAGCTCAGAGACAATGCCCAGGCCCTGAGTTCAAGCCCCAGGACTGGCAAAAAAAAAGAAAAGAAAAAAGAAAACAATCCATCCTGTCACAGTTTAGTGACTCATACTCACTCACCACCATCACAGCAGAAACTTCTATAGTGCTTTACAGCTCAGAAATCTTTTTTTCACTTATTATCCCATTTGCTCTTCAACAGTGTAAATTACCTATGTGTGTGCCAGAGGTGGCATACAGTCAGTATGATACAAATGGGGAGGTTGAAGCTCAGCTTACTGCTTATAAGACTTAAGCTCCAAGGTGATCTTCTTATCAGAATTGCTTAAGTTGTGCATGGGATAGAAAAATCAATGCTGAACGTCGTGCTAAACTTGAACACCATCAACAAGGAAGAATTACATGCATATCTTGCTTCTGCTTTTCAGGTAAATTGTTTGTTTTCTCTTTAAGACCAGAAGATTTTTGTCTGCAGGAAGGAGAAGTAATTAGAAAGATAAGAGAATGATCTTGTATTCTAGTCTGCTAATGTCTGTTTTTATGCCAGAATTGTCCCTGTGGCACTGAGCCAGAGAGAATGAAGCAGCTATAAATGTCTAGGCAAAAGCCTGAAAAATAATTCACAGGAATGAAAACATACAATTAGGGACCTAGTGAGCTAAATTTGAAGATATATTCACAGCTTTGTGAGTGTTTGCAGTAGTAAAGAGTGATTCAGACAACCAAAAAGTAAGGAAGAAACGTATTTTTTTTTCCTTCAAAGAATGATACACCGTGAAGGTGCTAAAATATTGAAAGAAAGGCTGAAAATCTTTCCTAAGTACAGAGAAAGTGTTACCTTGAGATCACAAAGATCACTTCTCTATTTTTAACAGAAAAAAATATATATTCATAAAAAATTTAATTGGAAGTAAGTTTTCTGATGAATGTATTATATGGTAAATTAGCATATATTAATTGCACAAAATAACAAGTCTCATTGTGACATTTCCATACATGCCTATAATTTACCTCTGCTGATCTTAACCGTTTTTAAAATTTTGTGTATCTCTGCACAGTCCTTAGGCAGACACAATGGAGAGCAAACATGGCTTTTGCATTTCAGTGTATGCTCTATGAGACTTACAGTTTGCCCCTTCACTAGTAGAAAGGTATTAAGGGCCAGGTTGGTATGCGATGGGACATTATTTCCTATTTAGTTCCTCTGTTCTTAGTTCTGTTCTTGCACTTGAGGCAGACCTTTAAGAAGTCCCTCACCATTTCCCAGTTCCCAAATTCAGTTTCCCTGGCAACAACTACAAGGATACCCTGATGTTGTCTTTCCTCTGAATGCACAAGGTAAGGTGTATTCTAAGCAGCCATCTGCTTTGATGCCAGCCTTCCAGTTCTGCTGTGTTCAGACAGCTGGCATTTCAAGGTATTCCCACCTTCATAGGCAAAGTCTTGAGTACTATGCTTTGGAGAAAGAACGTGCCAGCAACAGCCTAAACCACAAACCAGAATGCAACAAGGAATTGCTTAGGTTTTTCCTAGCCTTGAAAGTCTTCATAGAATCCTGCTACCTAAGCAACTGATGGCTCAGTGATGAATTAATGCACACAATGGTGAGAACCACAGAAAGGAGAAGGGCAAATTGCAGGCATGCAAGCAATCCAACTCAAGATGGTGAACAGCAGTGTCCAGAGGACTTCCCAGGTCCAGCCTCTTCCATTGAGTAAGACAGTTTAGCCAGTGAGTTGCTAGCTGGACTGCATCCTCTTCATTGTAAACATTGGAAGACAATATACGCTATGATATTGGTGCACAGCTGAAAGTGATATCCAGATGTCAGGAGCCATTACAAAGTTATAGATCTCACCCTAGCAAGGATCACTTGGGATGTCGGAAGCGATTCCTGTGCAGGTTTATCAGTGTCTCTCAGAGACACACTTCCTGCACACCAAGCAGCATTCCACAGCACCAATATGAGTACCTGACACGTTGACAATCTGATTGCTTGCAATGGTGCTTCAGGGGAGGAGATACATTACAGGTAAAGAAATTGTGTCTATGATTTCAAGGTGTTTCATTGTACTAAGAAAAACAGCTCAAGTCTTAGAATTTGATGAAAAGTATAATAGAATCAATCAACCTGCCCAAATTCATACATTCTTCACACGAAGTGTTGCATTGCCTCCTCCTTAGACTTATCTTACTAGTCCAAGAACTACTGATTCTAAATCAAGGGAGCTATTTGTATGGAAAGAAGTTAGAGATGTTTTTACCCGCCCATTATTGCATTCAATATGTAACATATTCCTATTGGGATGAATGGCAATGAATAACCTTTTTTAAAAATAGGTTGGATACACTCAAGGGTTAGAAATTTCCTATAGTTCAAGCTCATCAGAGAATGAATGAGAAATGGTACAATGACCTTGTATGCCAGCAATCTAGACTAGTACTGTTAAAAATGTGTCCCACATAGTCTACTTCTTATTGCAGTTTTGTTCCAATTCATTAAGTACTTGTTTAAACAAAGCACCTTTTAAATAATTTATACACTTGCACATTCAAGACGCAATATTTTAAAGGAAGTAATAAAGTCTTTAACATTTAAATAAAATTTAAGGGGATTTATTCTTAAAGGGAGCAGCCTCATTTTTAAATTTCATTTTTCTTTTTCTAAACAATGGATCTCAACTTCTGTATGGGTCAGTATTCTCCAAAGAAACAGAACTAATAGGAGGTGTGATATCAGACATTTATTTTAAGGAATTGGCTCATGCTGTTATGAATGCTAGTAAATCCAAAATCCACAAGGGAGGCATCAAACTGGAGACTCAAAGAAGTGTTGAGGTTATGTTCAAGCACAAAGGCTGCCTGCTGGCAGAATTTTCTCTTGTATGGAGGAGGTCAGTCTATTGTCCTGTTGAGACTTTCAACTGACTAAACAAGGCCCATTCATACTATGGAGACTTTATTTGTTAGCCCATCATTTCAAAATGTGAATCTCATCTGTATGTTGATCTCAGCCTCATAGGAACATCCAGCATAAGGTTTAAGTAAATAGAGAAAAGCTATGACCTATCCAAATTGACATATAAAACTGGCCATCACAACTTCACCCAGACTATTCTATGGACTAGAAGAAGAAATACTGACTCTCTTATTGCCATACAATTTATATATTTAATTTAATTTTCTATGGAAAAACTGTGGGTCTTTTTGCAATGGTTCTGTGTAACAGAAGTTGTTTCCTTCACAACCTTAGGGAAGAAGACAATTGTGTTCTATTTCTAAGGACAACTCTACCTCATCTCCCTAAAAGAATGAGGGGATGTATTTGCATGCAAACCTCAAATTTGAGAATCTTACCAAACATTTGACAAAAACATTGGATCACTGAAAAATCACATAGCCCCTTTCTGTCAAACACCAGTCAAGATGTTCTTCTGTTGAACTACAGAGAGAGAAGGTAGGGGGCAGGGGAAGGGAGAATATAATGGGCCAGGAAACCCTGAATTATTTTTAAAGCTATCAATCATCTTTCCCCACAAACCTCTAAACTTATTCACTTAGATTTCATCTGCTTGATGGATCTTTATAGAACACATTGAGAAATAAATAACAACAGTAACTAGGAAAACTTTGATGTTCACTCAGGAGTTCACAAGGGCTTCAGAGGCCCCAGGATACCAGCTCTGAGAGCAGCTGCAAACCTTCTTGGAACAGAGAGCATGGAATGATAAAAGCAAAATGAGCCTCCTAGAAACTATCTATTTTGACTTAAGTTAACATTTAATCCTTTTGGGTTATGGGTTTTTTTTCCTTTACCTATTAAAAATTAAATTTGTCAAACAGTTTACCTAATCTTGTATGTAGCAATCTGGTAAGGGTATTTCCTTGTAAAATATCATTATAAAACTATTACAGAGATAAAGTGTAGAAAAATAGAGTAATTATCATCACGTATAGATCCATGAAGAAGTAGTGTGGCATAATGGAGAAAGAAGTCTTTTAAATTTGATTTCAGACACCACTAGTTGGAAGTATTTCAGTATTCATGTCCATATTCTTCCATGCCAGGCATTTCCCGGGGTTTCTGTCCAGATCTCATTGGCTTTTCTCTTTCCTTTCTGAGGAAGAAAGCAAGGCATACAAGGGAGCCTTCTCCCCATCTAGAAGACCAACCCATTAGGCTTTCATTTGGTTTTTCATTTGTGGGATAGGCAAATTGGAAAGGAAAGGATAGCTGTTTAATTTAATGTGTTGTTATGGTTTAGGTAAAGGAGAAAAAAGTAAGCGAAGCACATGGTCTGTTTTTTTCAGATTTCACTGTGGATCTCGTTGCTTTTCAGAGCTGTGAAAATAAAGCCCACCCCATAGGTTAGGAGAAAAATTGTAAAGATAGAAATCAAGAATTTTATGAGTTAAAGACGTATGATATGCAAGTAAGTAAATGAATAGATGACTGCCTACATTTCCTCTATGTGACTCCTTGGAAATTTCTAATCAGTACATGACATCTCTCCCAATATGAGCCTTAAAATTCTTCTCATAACCCTGGACCTTTCTAATTGAGTAAGGCAGACATTTGTCAAGCCAATTTGAAACCAGGACAGTCCGTGTGCAAGGTTCAGTTCTAATTAGCCCTAGATCCAACATCCCACAATGCAGCTGATATTGGTGAGCAAAGAAGGCTGGTTCTAAAGACAATGAAGCTACTATCCAGAAAGCAAAGAAGATAAAATCCCAATGCCTATCACTTCTCCTTTCTAATGTCATGATCTATCCCTAAATTATTATGAATAAAATATCATAATTTTTAGGCTATTTAATGTATCTAACCAGGTACTAATGGCTTACTCCTATAATCCTGTAACCCAGGAGGCTGAGATCTGAGGATCGTGACTCAAAGCCAGTCCAAATAAAAATAAAATAGTTAACGTATCTGTTATCTGTAAATGAAAGTTGACACTAATAGAGTGGGGTTTTGAAAAACAAGAACAAAAGAGGGAGAAGGAAATACAGATTGGTGCCTTTCTGAGCAGATATATGTATGATAAAGATTATTTCCTTTCTAGTTATCCATCAGAAAAAAAATGATATTGTATCATTTGTAAGAAAATGGAAAGACTTGGAAAAAATTATATTAAATGAAGTAAACTAGACCTGGTAAAACAAAGGTTGCATCATTTTTCCCACTTGTGGTAGCTATAAATCTACAAGTAAACATCTGAGTGGTATGCAAGTAGTTACAAATGAATTAACTGAAGTCTAATAGACTCTATGGAGAGCTCAAAGAGTATAGTTCTTTGGAAAGACTAAGTCAAAGCCCAACAAAATACATACCAGGAAATGGGTACTTGCAAGCAGGGGGAGGGAAAGGAGCAGATGAATAAGGGAAAAATGCAGTCAAGACTTCATTGTATATACCACAAAATTAAGAAAAATAAGGGAAGGGATGGGTCAAAGAGGGTGAAAATGTTAAATGGATGGCACAGATCATGATGAATTGTATTCATAAGCTGTTTTGTTAAGTAGCAAAAAAATAAATTCAATACATATCCTAAAAATGTAAAGTCCTGTGGCTAATGCCTATAATCCTAACTACTCAGGAGGCTGAGGTCTAAGGATCATGGTTCAAAGCCAGTCCAAGCAAGAAAGTCTGTGAGACCCTTATCTCCAATTAACCATCACAAAACCAGAAGTAGAGCTGTGACTCAAAATGGCAGAGCGCTAGCCTTGAGTGAAAAAGCACAGGGACAGCACCCAAGCCCTGCATTCAAACACCATGACTGACAGGGGGAAAAAAGAAAGAAAGAAAAAAGAAAAGTGAGGGAAGGAATGGGTTGGAAGGAGTGGGAAAGTGTCTTGAAAGAGGTGAAATTAATCAAGATGCACTGTGTTCATCACCTGCGCTGTTGAATGGCCTCTCCTTTGTACAACTACTTAAAGATAATTTTTTTAATTTCTAAAGATTATCTTCTTTCTATGGAAACTTCTGAACTGAGTTAGGAATCAAATCTTTCAATTCCCCATATATTCAGCCATCATTGTCATTTTCTGTCTTTTCATAGCTAAAATTCAGAAACCCTGAAATGTAAAAAATTCTACGTTGTATATCCTTTCTCTTCTAGCTTCACAGATGCACTGCTGCCCTCTGAAACTGTGCTGGTTTTTGTAAAGCAGTACAGCAATATTTATTGCCATTGGTGGGATCATATATCCTCTTGGGGGGGAGCTACATATCGTGAATGGGTAAAACTAACACAGGAAATCTTACCCTCTCATACTCACTGACTTCTTAATTTTGCTTTTGTTTCCTTTTTATTGTTGTTGGTGGTGGTCATGGGGCTTGAACTCAGGGCTTGGACGCCGTCCCTGCGCTCTTCAGCTCAAGGCAAGTCCTCTACCACTTGAGCCACAGCACTACTTCCTTGTTTTTATTCCCTTTTCCTTATTAATCATCTAAGAAATCTCACTGGCCCAGCATCCATTTCAGCACCTTCAATACAAGCTTACTTCCACTTGTCTGCCATTCCCTGGGCTCTTCCTTTGCTGCCCCCACAGAAGCATTCATTCTTCTATACTAATGTAGCCTAAAACACATTATTTTGTGGGTATTTCTACTCTCCATCTACACTATCAGGCTAATTATTGGAAGAAGCTATGCCATACTGCTGTCAGGGATCATTGTCATGTCTCCTAAGGACAGTGTCTCACAAATTGACAATCATCAAACATTGGATGAACAAGCAAATGTGGGAGTAAGTGAATGAATGGTGACTCCCTCATATAACATTTCTAACACTGTAGTCATATATTTCAAGCACATCAGTCTTTTAATATGAGGACAGGTAACCAGCATGCTCTCTGACTAAGCTCCTATAATTATACCCCTTTTTCATTTTGTACTCTATTGTCTTCATTTCCTTAAGACTCTGTGACAGGCATTTGTTGTGCTGATGTGATCACTTACTTAATTAACATTAATCTAGCCTTTGTTGTGAAGGTATTTTGTGTTACGATTGAAGTTATTAATCAGTAGCTTTAAATAAGGGAGACTATTCTCAATAATCTAGGTGGGTCACATTCTTCATTTAAAAGACCTCAAGAACAGAGCTGTGGTCATCCTCGAAGGAGAAATTCCAGTTGTGTGCAGCAGGTTCAGCTTATGCTAAAAGGTCCAGCCTTGCTTTCCTAACCACCTACCTTACAGATTTGACTAGACTAGCCTGCCCCACAACTGTATAACCAATTCCCTGCAATAAATCTCTGAGTGTACCTCTCCTACTGCTTCTGCTTCTTTGGGTTAACTGTGACTGACCGACTGACAACAGACTACACGTAAAATATGGCTTTATACTAGCATACTTTCTGTTTCCTTCCCTTTTTATTCAATGATTTTGAAAATGGCCACAATGGCTAAGGATAATCTTAAGATCTTTCATTGTGGAGCTGGGAATGTGGCTTAGTGGTAGAGTGGTTGCTTAGCATGCATGAAGCCTTGGGTTCGATTCCTCAGTACCACATAAACAGAAAAAGCTGGAAGTGGCACTGTGGCTCAAGTGGCAGTGTTCTAGCCTCCAGCAAAAGAACTCAGGGATAGTGCCTAGGCACTGAGTTCAAGCCCCAGCACTGCAAAAAAAAGAATCTTTCATTAAGTATTATCGGCATTACAAGTTTTTTCATAGTCATTTAGAAAAGTTATCATAGTTTATACAATCAAGCAAAGGTATATTCTTCATTCAAACATAACATACATTCTACTCACTTCCTTTGGAGTGTTTTGAGATTTCCCTTGTATTTATATTGTTTCTAGTCTGTTTGCCATTTGTTCATTTGTACAATCACTTGGGCCAGTCTGGCAGTTAAAATCAATTGTTGTAAGTTTTCAGTAATGATGATAGCCTGCAAATTCTAAAACTTTTCTTCATCTTTGACAACCATTTTAAAAAATTTCTTCTTCATTCCATTGCCAAAATTTCCTATACATGGTCTGAAAACACTATGTAAATTCTAGAAATGTGGTTCAATGGCAACATGAATGCTTTGTAAGCCCAAGGTCCTGAGTTTAATCACAAGCACCAAAACCAAAAGCCTCATCCAGCACACTAGTGAATTCATGAGCTTTGTCATTGCATTCATTTATCAGGTGTTGGTTTCTATAGGCACACTAATTTTTCTCAAGAGGCAAATTAAATTTTTCTCCCAAACCATCATTCTTATAGCACAGAAAGAGGTGTATCCTTAGTGTTTCTAAAGCACATATCTCGTGAGTAGGATGTACCTTTGCAAATCTTTTATTTTTCACAAACTTCATCTTCCAACTCAGGTTTGGAGATATTGCATCTATGTATAATTCTCCTTTCCTCCCTCCTAAGCAGTGGTTTTCCCTTCTGTGTTCAGCATGAAGGTTGGAACTCAAATGACATCATTTCTCTTTTCCCTAATCACACAGCTGCATTGTTAGTCGTCCCTGCTTTACATGTGTGAGTGCACATGTGTGTATGTGTGTATATATGTGTATAAGAGAGAGAAAGATTTGTGTTTACTCTAACTTGCATGCATTTTCACCTAATAATCATTTTATTCACTCCCATCTCTTCTCTATCCTGCCCCTTGTTCCAAGTAAAATCTTTGCTGCCTATTGTTTTCCTTCTTTCTCTTCCTTGGTCCCTTTTGAACCTCTTTCTCTTTGTCCCAAGCAATTTACACTCATTGTGCAGATCTAGCTTGCTTGCGTGATTTAGTTTTAAAAATGTTGATCAATTAGCAAGTACATAACAGCTGAACACAGAGATAGGATGAATATTTTGTGTGGTTATGCATAGTGGTTATGCATAGTTATGAATAGTGGTGTTACCTTGTATCACTCTTCCAAGCCAAAGATGGCAAACAACTTATAAACAAAAGATCTGAGGGTATAGCTTAAGTGGTAGAGTTCTTGCCTATCACAAGCAACACCCTGAGTTCAATCCCCAGTGTTGTGAAAAAGGACAGAATAAAGAAAGGATGGGAAGGAAGGAAAGAGAAAGAGGAGAACAGAGAGGAAGGCAAGGCTACCTAATCATACTGCCACTCAGAACCCTGGACTGATAGCAACTTAGT
Organism: Dipodomys merriami; assembly: GCF_024711535.1. Classification (NCBI taxonomy): domain Eukaryota; kingdom Metazoa; phylum Chordata; class Mammalia; order Rodentia; family Heteromyidae; genus Dipodomys; species Dipodomys merriami. The sequence continues at coordinate 15,865,013 of NW_027206512.1, read as the reverse complement.
CATCTTCATAAAGTAGCTTTTAAAGGTGTTCTATTAGCCAGAAGAACTGAGTACCATGGACCAGAACTAACTAACTTTAAAAGGGCTATAAAGTTAATTTCTCTCTTGGTAGCCATATGTGCTTATCACAGCCCCACGACTATAGAAGAATAGATAACCAGGCTTGATGGCAATGAGTCTAGCAGTTTCCATCATAAATGGATTAAGTCAGAAGGGCAAATAAATAGTTCAGGAAAAATTCAGAGCCTCTGGCAGAGGCTCTCAATTAAGGATTGACCTATCAGAATCAACTGGAAAGTTGTTCTTCATCACTTAGGCACAGATAGATCTACCCAGGTGGATCTATCTAGATCTACCTAGATCTACCAACAGAACAAATATTTTCCCAAGAAGTAAAAACTGGAATGGAAATGTGTATTCAGAAAAGCTGCCTGTGATGATTCTGACTTAAGCCTCTGTTGAGAACATCTGTGTGAAAAAATAGTGAGAAACAATAGTAAGAGAAAAAACCACTTGTGTCCCTATCTTGGGGTTCATTTTAATTAACGTCATCTTATCTGACCTTTTCTGCTTGTCCTAGACATACACTGGTTATTGCAAATAAGGGAAACCATGGGACCTATGTTTCTTTGGGCCAGGCTTACTTCACTTATTATAATTTTTTCCAAGTCTTTCCATTTCCTAACAAATGGGGCGATGCCATTCTTTCTGATGGAGGCATAGAATTCCACTGTGTATATATACCACATTTTCTTGATCCATTCACCTACTGAGGGGCATCTGTGTTGGTGCCATACCTTAGCTATGGTAAATAATGCAATAAACATAGTTGTGCTGGTAGCTTTAGTATGGTCTTGTTTGTGATCATTTGGGTAAATGCCCAAAGGTGGGATTGCTGGGTCATAGGGGAACTCTATGTGGAGTCTTTTGAGGAACCTCCATACTGCTTTCCAAAGTGGTTGAACAAGTTTATACTCCCACCAACAATGCAGTAGGGTTCCCTTTTGTCCACATCCCCTCCAGCATCTGTTATTAGAGTTCTTGATTCTAGCCATTATAATACTGGGGTAATGTGGTATCTCAATGTTGTTTTGATTTGCATTTCTTTTACGGCTAGAGAGGTTGAGCATTTCTTCATGTGTTTATTGGCCATCCTTCTTTCCTCTTCAGAGAAGTTTCCCTTTAAGTCTATTTAGCCCACTTATTTATTGGGCAGTTGTTTCTTTGAGGATTTGTTGTTGGAGGATTAAATTTTTTGAGTTCGAGTTATATTTTAGATATTAGACCCTTGTCCATTGTATGGCTAGTGAAGATCATCTCCCAATCCCTGGGCTTTCTACTGATCTTTCTAGTTATGTCCTTTGCCATGCAGAAGCTCTGCAATTTCATGTAATCCCATTTGTCCAACCTTTCTTTGATTTGTTGTATTTCTGGTTCTCTATTAAGAAATTTCCAAAGTGGATGAACAAGTTTACACTCCCACCAACAATGTACTAAGGTTCCCTTCTGTCCACATCCCCTCTAGCATCTTTTGTTATTAGAGTTCTTGATTATAGCCATTCTAACTGGGGTGAGATGGTATCTCAATGTTGTCTTGATTTACATTTCTTTTATGGCTAGAGAGGTTGAACATTTATTCATGTGTTTATTGGCCATCCTTCTTTCCTCTTCAGAGAAGTTTCTCTTTAAGTCTTTAGCCCACTTATTTATTGGGCAGTTGTTTCTTTGAGGATTTGTTGTTGGAGGATTAAATTTTTTGAGTTCGAGTTATATTTTAGATATTAGACCCTTGTCCATTGTATGGCTAGTGAAGATCATCTCCCAATCCCTGGGCTTTCTATTGATCTTTCTAGTTATGTCCTTTGCCATGCAGAAGCCCTGCAACTTCATGCAATCCCATTTGTCCAACCTTTCTTTGATTTGTTGTGTTTTTGGTTCTCTATTAAGAAAATTTCAGCCTGTGCCAAGGAGACCTAGGATTTCTCCTATTCCATCCTGTAATGTTTTCAGGGTGTATAGCCCCTGTTTTCAATGTATTTGATGTTGGTATAATTAAGGGAGGGAAAGGGAAAAAACAAATTGTTTAAATAGGGATACAGGTTGATCCATTGCAACAATGAGATGTACAAGACGCTATGTTGAAACAGGAACTTTACAATTTAGGCAGGATGGGGGTGGGGGTGAGGAGTGGGGGAGTGTAGTTGAGGAGATGGGAGGGCAGGGATGGTAGGGGAAAACAAAGGAGGAGGCGACAATGCTTGTTAAGAAATGTACTCAATATCTTGCCCATGTAATTGTAACCCCTCGGTACAGTATTTTCACAATAAAAAAAGAAGAAATACCTCCCAAAAGAAAAATATTAAAACTATGTTTTTCTTTAAAAAAAGAAATGTACTCATTACCTTGCTCATGTAACTGTAACCCTTCTGTACATTGTTTTCACAATAAAAAACTTATCTCAAAAAAAAAAAAGATAGACACACAAAGCGAAAAGCAGCTCCACACTCAGGAATTTCCAAGTATCTAAATAGGTGACTTCCAGTTGTCAATCTCTAAATACAGATGGAGTTGGTGGAGAGACAGCTTCATGACTTAAGCTTTGTAAGGAGCAGAGCTGAACAATGTGAGTCTAGTTCAGCAATATCAGACAGCAACAATACCAAGGACACATTAGAGGTGCTGTGTAACAGAGATCAACAAGAAAAGTGCCATAGCTCTGCTGCAGTGTGAATGGAATATATGACCTAGGGAAGATCAGGTTGGATGGCAAATTCACTAAGCCTGGGCCAGTGTAACAGAAAAGGGACTGATGGGAGCCCACTTATTCCCTCAGTTTCAGTGGTTCTCAATTCTGCTGTACTTGAGAATCTTCCAGATACCACTCAGATTTTTCAGGGTCGATACTCCTACCAAAACAAACAAATCATAATAAAGTTTCTCCTACTCTGTTTGCCACTTCACAAAAACTGCTGTTATTTAAATCTTGCTCTTCTAGCCCATGGATCCTAGAGAAATAACTTCTCGCTGCTGCCCTCTTTTTGCTTCTCTTCTTCACACCACCCCTAAGCAAGGAATCCTGCTAGCTCCCTTCCAAGCAGGTGCTTCTGCATCCTTGTGAGTGCTGCAAAGAAGCAATGATAGCAAAGAAGCTATCAGTGATGGATGATCAAGGAAACACAGTTGTCCCTCAGGATCTACAGTGGATTGGTTCCAAGACCCCTTGCAGATTCCAAAACTGAAAGATGCTCAGGTCCCTTCTGCATATGACGTACGTATATCTTCCACACACACATTAAACCATCTCTAGATTACTTAAGTTACCCAAAACAGCATATGTGTTGTCTAAATGCTTCTTGTACCCTACTTTAGGAAATAGTAACGAGTTACTATTTTTCCTAATATTCTTCCATTATTCTTCCGGATACTTCCCTTAATATTTTCCAACTGTAACATATTAAATCCACAGATGAAGAGCCCATAAATGATGGGAAATAGAGAAATTGTCAAATTCCTTTCAAAGTATATAAAAATATCAGATCCAAGTTCTGTCTTTTTACTACATAATGCTGACTCAAAACAATCTCTTAAATCAATAAATATTATTTTTAAAGAGCATATAGTTATAAGTTAGTCATTTCATGAGCTGAGTTTAATTTCAACTTTTTCTTATTCCTGGAAGAAAACCTATTCTTTTTATCTAATTCACAGTTACAAATGGCAGTAAAAACAGGGGGATGGGGGTGAGGAGGGGTGGGAGGGAGATGGGAAGGGATGGAAAGGGGAAACAAAGGAGGAGGCAACAGTGTTTGATAAGAAATGTACTCATTATCTTGCCCATGTAATTGTAACCCCTCTGTACAGTATTTTCACAATAAAAAAAGAAAGAAAGAAAGATGAAAAAAAGAAAGCCAAACTGGCAGGTTTTCCTGAGCAGGCAGGAGTTTTCTGGCTATCAACAGATCCCACTACACTTTGTCTGCAGACAAAAGGTAACCTTCAAAATGCTGAGTTAGCAAATTTCACTTCAAGGATGTTGGATGCCTTGTTCAATAAACAGCCCAGCCTCCTCTTTTATGAATGGAGGTCAGGATATGAATCTATAGACACTCTGACTCTCTCAGCCCTTTAAATCCAGGCATCCTTGAAATACACAACACTACAGAGATCAAGAACATTAGGAAGAGACCTGGATTTCCTCTAGAATCTAATGAGTGCCTAGAAGAACAAAAAGACCAATATCTTGTTTAACTTACTGTCATACTTTTTGAGGAACTAAAACGCTATGTATATAGACTTTGGGCTACTCTCCCACTGGGAGATGCAGATTGCCATGGCCTCTTAGCTGGTCATGAGTAGCAGTTTAAGCTTCTCTGTTTATGGAACAAGACCACTCACCAACTGAATTCATATGTTTATGAACTGAGACATCTAGAAGCTATTTTTTCATACAAAAGAAGATTGAAAAATTGATCAAGGATGTATAAGAGAAAGGGGAATCAAGGTAAAGAGGATATAGACACGTTAAATGGAGGGAAATTCTGTGGCCTACATCTTACCCCTTACATTTAGAAGCAGGTTTTCAGGATCAATGAGGACAGTGGTAAAATGGTGAAACAAAGGAAAAAGGGGAGCCAAGGCAGCAGCGATACTGACAAGATGCTATGTTGGAAATGATCTGTACAATCCAGGGGGAATGGAGGGAAGGAAAAGGGAGAAAAATGAGGGAGGGGGCTTAACAACTTGGATAAGAAATGTATGCACTATCTTACATAACTGTAGCCACTCTGTACAACAGCTTGACAATAAAAGTAAAATAAAAAAGACAATAAAATCATTATCAACAACAATAACAAAAAGAAGGCTAGCTGGGGCACACTTTTTTTGAGTACAAGCAGTGCTGGTTTGAGGTCTAAAGGCCCACATGATTGGCAGAACTGGGGAGAGACAGGCCCTCACTCTATCTACGTGAGTGTTTTGTGGGTTTGTGGAGCAGATCTGTCTTGCAGTACCACCCACTCAATAGACAGGTAGAGGCCTCATGAAATCTGACAGCCAATGTAATGCTAATCTTCCCTCAAGTAACCCAAGTTCACATACTCCTACGAAGAAACCTAAGAAGTTTAGGTGAAAAACTCTCAGAGATGTTCACTGCTGTTGGAACAGAAACAGAAAGCACTTTCTTTTTCATCTCCTTCCCACCTCTAGGACTACAGGGAAGGAAAGACTTTGCCAGGAATCTCTCACCCAAGAATGTCACATGGATACCGGTTCCCTCTCCAGGAAGCTGTGACACCTGTCTTTCCTGTGAAGACAGGTGGAGGCTTGCAGCAGGCTTTGGGGAAGACAGCAGGTTGTTGGCAAGGATTTTCTGCAGTTCTTTTCAACGGCTCTCATATTCAGGTGCTTTTGTGACCAGCTGCCAACTCAAGGCACTAATTAATTAAAGAGCTTTCCTTGCCAGGGATATTGGCCATTTTTGACATCTTGGTTGGACACTTGAACTCATGGAGACTTAGTACTGGAAGAGAAGCTCTGGCTTCACTACATTTGATCTCCCCATTGGGAAAAGCCAAGTGCCCAGAGTTGTGACAATCCTATTAAGTACCAGTTTCCTTTGCCAGAAAAACAGGGCACTCTTTTCTTTATCCGTCCCATGAGGAAAACTCCCACTGAGTCATTTACCGGGCTCTTTGCTTATCATACAGTTCCACACCAGCAGCATCATTTTTGATAGACATTTGTAGGCATTTCCACATGACTGCATGGTCTGTGGTTTTTAACGGAGATCATTAAATTTATGCTGTATCCCACACAGTGCAGGACAGAGCTTATGATCTCTTGTGATGGTATTTAAAATCCTAGCATGATGGAGAATTGCCAACATGAGCTTTTCATTCATTCCCATGGGGCACGCAAGTCTTTGAGATCAGCTTCCAGTCCCTGACTCAAAACACAAATGGTCCTCTGCCAGCAAATAGATAGTCTACTCAATAACAGAAAGCTGTGTTTAGACCCTGACCTTATGCAGATTTAGAATGGGTCAGGTAGAATAAATTAGTGGCTCTTCTGGGAGGGTTACTTACAACTGATTCCTTCCTACCATCATGTTAGTTTGCACATTTATCATAGAACTCACAGTTTCGTGATTTATTTATTCAGTTTTATACTGAGTTTATACTAAGTCATGAGCTCTTTTTTCACAGAATAGTAAAATTCTATGAGATAGGGGCTTTTCTATTGTATGGAATCCATTAGAGTGTGACCAAGATTTATTCAAGTATATAAACCTCAAATTGCCTCAAATATTCCAACAAAACTAAGCTCTCTGAGCTAAACATTTTAGTCATTATCTCATGAACTCAGTTGTAACAGACATTTGCTTATCTTTTATCCTCCAAAAACTCTTGAGCCCCTCAGTATGTATTAAATAATTAATAAATTGAGTCTAACATGAATTTGAATCATCTTCTCAGCCACGAACTAAGGATCTAAATAAATTTACTGTGTCTGAAATGATAGGATGGGGAGATAGAAACAATTTACAATAGAACCTAGTTACAACAGTACCTTGTTACTGGATACATTAAGTAAAGAGGAAAAGAGGAAAGGGAAGAGAAGGAAGGCTGGAAGAGAGATAAGAGAGAAAGCTAAAGAGAGAATAAACAAAGAGTGTAACAAGGAAAGAAAAAAGAAATGTATGCACTTATTGAGATGCACAGGCTAAGAAATATGGTTGCAAATATGTCTGGTGCTAGTTTACATTATTTAAAAGACCAGAAACATGCTCTTTCCACAACACAATTAACTTTTTATAGTCAAGCTATAATGATAGTAAAATTCTAAAAAAAAAAAAGTGAAAAAGAAAGAAGCCTACATATTTTTGTTAATCCTTAAAATAATGTATTCAAGCAGCTATAATCTGCATAAACACAAATAGTCTTCAGGTGTCAAGCTAAATTTGCCTAATCCGACACTTATCTCTGCTTGGGCTGAGTAGAAACATAAAACTTAAACCACCAATAGCAGGTTCCATAAAATCTTGGCAATAGATTCAGAAATGTCCCTGGTTCTAAGGGAAGGCATAACTGCAGGTTTCAAAGAAGTTTTAAACACATGAAGTGTTACAAAATCCACCTCTAAATCACCACACTTTTCTAATTAAACAGTTAAATTGGTAAATCTTTTGTGACTTCAAGGCACATACCTGAATCACTTACCTCTTTTATATTGTTACTATTGTTACTGACAAGATTAAGACAAGGCCTTGGGAAACACTGTCCAAACAGGATATCTTATTACTGGATGGCTTTGGGACAGTTAATTAACTTCTCAGTCTCCCTATTTCATCATCTAGAAATAGAGATGGTAACTGTACCTCATTAACTGTATAGTGAGAATAAAATGTATTAATCCTTATAGAGGGTATAGTATAGTGATTGGCACATCCTAGAACTTCAATGAATATTACATTTATTTAATCAATAAATGTTAATCTTTGCTTTCATCCAGCTACATTTGCTTCTTTACTCTTCCATATATACTGTAAGCACTTTGTGGTCTTAGATAGTTATAATGGTTGTGGCATGTGCCAGTGTAAAGCCCTTCTCCCAAAGAACTGTGTAAGTAACTGCCTCCACCCCTTGTTGACCAAATGACACCTTTTCAGCCTATGGCAGACAATCTTTCACCCACTACTCATGGTTACTTCACATTCTAAGACAACATGTAATGCATCCATTCTTTTACTACATATTGTCTGTATCTCTGACCAAAAGAACAAATTCCAAGATGGAAGAGACAAAAACTACATGATAATAAATGAATAACTAGAATTACTTCCATTGGCATCACTAATTTCTATCATAACAAGTAATACACCACAGAGTTTGAGAGTTAAGAATGGGTATGAAGGTCATCTCATCCCTAGACCAAATCCTTTAGTAAAAGGCCCTGAATTCAAGACACTATGTATGTTGACCCTGTCTCTACATCCTCTGCTGAAAAAGTTACAGGTCCAAGTGCACATCTACCTCATGTTCTGGCCACACAGTACAGCCACCAGCTCCTTAACCGAGCAGATCTGAGGCCACCACACACAGCTGCCTTATTGTGAGATCAGCTGAAGCAGTAATTTAGGAGATTATAGCAATCCACAAAGTGTACAATTAAAATAATAAAGAAAAACAATCAACATGAGAAGAGAGAAGAGGGAAAGATTGCGCTTGTCTATATAGCAAAGATCATTTATGTAAACAAAAGGCAAACACAAAGCTAAAATCAGAGGGTGCAATTAGCCCAATTGTAGAGTAACTTGGTTCCATTTTGAGCGACAATAGCCAGAGTGTTCATTCTTAATTAGGGTAAATTAAGTATTCTATCTACTCCACTGGTATCAAAAGATTTACAAGCCCATATAGTTATCCAATTATACATAGTCTTCTCCATTCTTGGTATTTTTTCTGTTTTTCACATCTCATGCACTTTGATATAGACAGGAAAATGAGCTATCTCTCTACATGCAACTCCAGCAGAGCACATTATACAAAATTAAAGGTGCATGTGTATGCCTTCATACTTGTATGCATGCTTATACTTCAGTCTCGATGATAAAAGCTTCTGGAAAACTATGAAAAGAAAATGGGTAAGGATGCAAGGATAAAGAGTTTCTCTAGAATCTGGGCAACTCAATAAGATAGTAACCTAAAAGAAAAACTCAGAATCACCACAGAAACACTATTTTCAGCTGAAGGTTGTAACAAGTTGAATCCAGCTAGCAATTAGGCAGGTGAAAAGTGTACAGGGTGGCATTTGCCCCCCCCCCATAGCATAAAGAAAAAAATACTACAATCATTAAATGCCCTTTTGTATGTCTAATTTGCCAAATTAGTTAGAGCTCTTTATTTCTGCTACCCCTTTAAATGATTTGGCAGTCTGGAATTGCTGTGACAAAAAAAAAAATCATGTTTTATTATAGCAGGTGCTCATGTGTGTGGGGGTTTGCTGCTAATTACCACTATCTCCCATGTATTCTGAAGTATGTACTACATGGGACCACAGACAGCAAAGGTCATATTCTTGAACTTGTTTCTATGCAGATGCAGTCATGAAAAATCACAGCTTGAAGGATATCAGAGCAACGTATTTTATGACATTTAACCTTAACTACCTTCCTTCTTATTAGCAGAGTTACTGCTGCAGACAATGAGTGTATCACACAATCCATGGGTCTAAATATGTGCTGTTCATTTTGAAGGAATAGTGAGAGTAAACAGCAGCTTCTAGTAGGTGCTGATGTGTTTGCTTCAGTGTGGGCAGTGGTATGGTGGTAAGGCCTCAGTTATAAAGATGCCTCAGCCCCCAAAAAAACACCAGGAAATGCTACTGATGTGATTCTGTTGCTATTTTTTTTACCACCTGGTATGATTAAAGTGCAGACTTAAGATTGCTACATATTATTCCATGTAAAATGATTCTGATTTATTCTTTTGATTCTTGCTTAGGATTAAAAAATACACAGAAACAGGTAATGCTTTTCATTTGATCATGAGACTGCTGCTTTCCACAACCAGTTCTAATCCTATAAACTGTTGGTGTGATCCTAGGGATATGTGTCCTTCCCTTTGCTAATGTCATTGTCATAAGCTTAAGAATAAAAATCCCTAGCCTAGGGATACCACATTAGAACACTATGGAAGAATTGCCAGTATCCACACTACTCAATTATCTCCATGGCTACTCCAGCAAAAGCAAGGAAGGCACATTCCCAGTAGTGCTTCCTCTCCTTCAAGCCAGGTCCTTCCTCCATTGAAATGTCTTTCAGTGAAGAGAAGAGCCCCCTCTATCCACAGTACTGACTCTTTTTGGCTAAGACCACAGTGATACCTACCCCAACATACCAAAAATGCTAACAATCAAAAGGGATTTGTACTTGATAAAGGGAATAGATCAATATTCATTTCAAGGAGAGAAACATAGTATTTTTTGTTTTGTATCTCTACGCAAGCAATAACAATGTGAATGCTCTATGTGCTGGCATAAAATATCCAAAGAGACCCTTTCTGTCCTTTCTTTTCTACCCCAAGCCTGCTTCCAGAGGCCTTCAGAGGAACACTTTACTATGCTAAAGTTATGGATTAGTAAGCATTATTAAATGTTTACTTTGTGCTCAAGAATTGTGACAGGTGCTAGAGATATAGAAAGATGTATTTACTCTACTATTAAGAAGATTTCATGCTTCATTTATGAAGAAATGCTTTGCTGCTACAAAGTTAGAATCTATAATAATACTGACCTAAAGTGTATAATTATTATGAATTCAAATTAAAAACGCACATGAATATATTTCTCCAATACAACTATAGTTTCCCAAATGTTGATGCTGGCCCAAATCTATTTGTGAACATTAAACATAAAAATAAAATCAGAATCAAAGCTATCAAGTCTCATTGTTTTCAGGAAGCACAGGAATGGAATAATAATGAATAATGAATCTCACAGAGGTACTCAGTAACTTAAGCAACACTGTAGAGCTGGTGGGTGATGGATCTGCAACTCCAGTCATAGACTAAGGCCCCAGGGCTTATACTTTTAGCCTAGCACCTTCCATGATCCTGTCACTCAGGAAGAGTGGGATGGGAAAAGGTAATTATATAAGCCAAAACCAGCCAGTGAGACTTGAAAGGAAAAAAATCCAGAATCAGTTTTCTTATCTGAAACATTACAAATGAGTGCTAGGGACCCTTTCTGTAATGGAGCAGTAACAGGAGAGGGAGGTAGCAAGAAATAGGGAAAGGATGAACAGGGGCAGGAAAGCTACTGTACCCTCTGTGTTCGGCCATGATGCAATCTTGCTTCTGACAAATCAATGGGCTGTGATGGCACATGTTGAAAAGGATAGGAATTTTGAAAATGTGCCTATGTTGTCCTATACCCAGAACCAGTGCTCTGCCCAAAATGAACCTTTGCTTCTTCCCAAAACTATTTTGAAAGTAAGCAGCATTTTAATTTACTTGAAATGGTACCATTGGCTGTGGCTTCTCCAGAACATGGGATGTGTCACTCCAGGGGGAGGGGTGCACTGAGAAATGTCCTCAGTGCTAACAGGGTTGACTTCATCTTTGTGCCCTTTCTCAGGGCATGGGAAGAAGGCTCTGTGACTTACAGCCTGGAAATTCTGCCAAGAGACTGGGAGTCATGGGAATGTGCCCAGTAAGCTTTGTGGAGGTCAACAAATGTCACCCAGGCATTTAGTCTTTAAATGAGGAACACAGATATAATAAAGTTCAAAGGACAGGGACCCAACCCTTAGTATGTACCTTAAACACCAATATCACTATCTCAGCCCATGTTTACTCAAGGACCTGCTCATCAACATTGAGGAAAAGCTTGAATCTTCCAATAGCTCATCATATTCTGTCTACTTAGTCAACTCTTCCAGAGAGAGAAGTACTTTGTCTATGGGAGGGAAGCATCACCAATGTCTATTAAAAATAAGTTTTACACCATGTCCTTTCTGGACACTTAGTACATCTTTAATCATGTGGAGAGGCCTAAGTCAAAACCCAAAACTAAATCAATCATATACTATAGCCAAAAAATAACCCACAAAATTATCATCAACAACAGGTAGATTTCCTTTAAGTTCCCACGTATTTTATTTTATATTTTTGGTGGCACTAGGATTTGAATTCAGAGATGTATGCTTGCCTGGCAGGCACTCTACCACTGAGCCACCCCTCTAGAATTCTTTCTAAAACAAATATTTTTACATCACAATGTTTTGTCTATTCTTTAAATTTTTTAACTAAACTAAACTATCTTTTAAGGTCATTTAATGGGTCAAGATGTCCGAATTGCAGGAAGCCATGGAAGAAGAGAAATAGAACCACCTCCTCCTTCTTGCCCCAAGCCAAATAATAACAACAACAACAGTAATAATTATAAGTTATATTATAAACCATAGAAATGGTAGGTGAATCTGTAAAACAAACTTCCAACCTAGGCTCCTAGTTTTATGACTAGTGATGGGGTTTCTGGAAGGGATTCCAGATTATTATCTGTAGATAGAAATTATGGCAGGATGAAGCAGGATGATTTGATACCAATTCAAGTAATTCATGAAATCGGTATCTCTGCACCTTTACCCATCCCTAGCTTCATGTATCCCTGACCCTTATCCCCATCTTCCACCCTCATTTTCTCTGGTCTATGGCCCTGATAGGAATCCCAAGAGAGAGAATAAACTTAGGGAAAGAATGAAGATTTTTCTCTTGAGCATCACTTTCAAATTTAAATGCTATGAGTTCAATAGCTCTGTGTCAGAATTTCCTTGCACAGAAAGTGCTAAGTCAAAATAAATCCAAACAAGAGATGTGAAAACATCAAGATATAAAGAGAGAAACACCAAAGAACATGAAATAAGTAGCATTAGACAGTGAGGCATACTTAAATATCATTCTCTGTGTTTATCAATCTGACACACTCTCTATGTACCAATTTCAATTAAATAGTATGGGACGGAAAGTTTGTGGAGGATACAGATGAGGTCTATCCTGCACAATCTCCTTATATTGGAGATATTTGATAAATAAATCTTAATAAATGAATGGATTCATGGGACTCCCCTAGCTTTTCGTAACTTTTTTATGTCTGAAAAAGAACAAGGTTCTTAAAACTCTACAGCATGGTGTTTGAGAGGAAGTTTTGTGGGAATCTGCCATCTTTGGCTAAAATAAACCTGTGAGTCTCCACAGCTATTGATTAACACCTTATTTTAGTGCTGAAAAAAACTTTGATAAGTAAGTCTTGAACACACACACACACACACACACACACACACACACACACATTCCTTAATTAACTCCTGTGGAAAGCAAAGAATTGCTAGTTAGAGTCCCAGAATGTTCTCACACTAATTGATATTCATGTATATAGTAAATCCATTCATTGAATAAGCATTCATGAATTCTCACTACCTGTGAAGTATTAGTGTTTACTGTTCTTAACAAAATCAGTCATTCTTCTGCTTTTTCCAAGAGCTAATAGTGTAGGGGGAAATTGGAACTATAAATAAGTATTTAAATTCCAGTGGGAGGGAGAATGTGGCAGTAAAACACTAAAAGCAATGGTTCTGCAGGGCGTCAGACTGCCTGGATTCACGTCCTGGCTCCAACTGAAATGTCCTCAAGCAAGTTCTTTATTGCCTCTAGGCCTCAATTTCCTTATCTATAAAATGGTAATGATATTACTTACCTAAATGGTTGTTATAAAAATGAAATGAAGTGATCCGCAGAAAGTACTTTTCACAGAGCGGGGGACATGGCAAATATATGACACATTACGTAATTATTGCTAGGTGTTGGACAATTTGAATATCCCTAGTCAAAAGCTCCTGAAATCCAAAATGTTCCAAAATCAGAAACATTCTGAGTACCAGTATGATCCTCCACTTGGCACTTCCACACCTGACATCATGCCATAGGTACAATCAAATGTGCTCCGAAATGATTGTATAAAATTATCTTAAGGTTATATGTTTATGATGTATAGGAAACATAAGAAAATTTCATGGCTAAATATCCCTCAGACACATATGTTTTAGATATATAAATATATATGTTTTAGGGATAAGATATATATATATTTTGCACAAGCATATATACATACTATATGTATATACACTATATCTATATATAGCATATGTGTGGTATTATATACTATACTATATATACTATGTATATATATAGGATATATATTACATATATTCTGCATATGTAAATATTCTCAAATTTAAAAAAGAATCTGAAATACAGTAGTACCAAGCATTTTGGATAAGGGATATGCATCTATACTAAGATTAAATGCAAGTGTTATGAACCCAGGAAGTAAAACCTCTAATCTTTTCTGTGAAAATCAAAGAATTAAAAAAGAATAAAGGGCCTCTCCATTGAATAATATAAGTTTTCTAGATATTTGAGGAAAAGGAAAACACTGACAGAGGAGAACGCTATACACAGGCACAAACAGTTCACATTTTGGAGGATTCTGTTTAAGACCTCCAAACTCCAATCATCTAGGGAGTAAAGAGAGAAAGCTGGAGAAAGTGGGAGGAACTTCCTGTGTTGAGTTGGGGCTGGAGATGATATGAATAGGAATGATCTCTCTGGGGAGTTGGGTTTATTATTAGCAAAACTGAAATACCTTGGATACTTTTTAAGTATCTAAGCACTTTAAGATATTTTAAGTATGATGTATTCATTGTCATTTTTAGATATAATTCTATTTTAGAGGTAAAAAGAGAAAAGTTGTTGTAAGGAAAGAGCAGGAAGGGAGTTGCTGCGATCTTTCCAAGAAGGGATAGGAAGGGAAAGGAGGAGATGGAGAGATTTCACAGACTTTTCAAATAGGAATTTATGGATCTGCCAGCTAAGTGGATAGGAAAAAGGGGAAAGTCGGGGTTTGGAGTAGTGAAGCCATTAACTGAGGTGTGAAATAAGAGAGGAATGTTCAGGATGTAGGAAAGATTTGTTTACATTTAGTTGTGGTCCGTGAGATACCAAAGTAGAAAAGCCCTCCAGTCCATCAGCAACAAAAACACTGTGCTCAGAAGACAGTTCATTAATGTTTTTTATGTTGGAAATGAACTTTATATTTTAATTGTCAAGGTGATATACAAAGGGGTTTCAGTTACATAAGTGAGATGATGAGTAATTTTTTGTCAACCTGATTACCCCTTCCTCAATTTTCTCCTACTTTCCTTCCCCCCAACCCCCACTCCAAGTTGTACAGATCATTTCCAACTTATTGTCTTGTGTATATCGCTGTTGCATTGGTTCCCTTCTTGTCCTTTGTCTCACCCTTCCATTGTTCCCCTTCCCTTCCCTAATTCAAATAACTGTATATACAATACCAAGGTACCAAAATTAATACAGTAACAACAGAGGATATACCATAGGGGGAAGAAGAGTTCATTATTAAAGACAGAGATTAAAGAACTTTTTTAAAAAAGATAGATCTCTCCCTTGAGGAAGATTTCTCAGACCTGTTTGTATCATATGAATGGTATCATCTATGCAAAATACCATGGAAAAATATCATGGATTTTTTTAAATCATAAAAATCATGGAATTGTAATCGCTTTGTACAACTACTGAATAGTAATTTTTTAATTGTTAAAACAGTGACCTTGATATCGATAATATATCAAAGTTCATTTAAATTTCTCTGTCTATAAAATAGAAAAAGATTTATGCAAGCAACTTGAAATGTTCTTTTTCTAATTATTCTACTCTATGTAAGAATAACATATGTTCATTACCTTACTCATGTAACTGTAACTCCTCTGTACAGCATTTTTACAATAAAAAACATAAAAAACAATAAAAAGAATAGCATATTGTATAGTATTGTATTGAATAGTATATTATAGACTGAAAGGGACTCAACACTGTTCTCTCCACCAAAGAAAAGGTAAATTGATCAGAACTATTTAATGATGTGGCTGAAATTTGGTTTTTCTTCTCTCATAATTCTTAACCACATAAATCCCTTCTTTCCTTCTTTGCCTCCTATTACAAAACAAAATGCGTCCTTCCATGCATCTATAGTTATTCCTAGGCTTTGACATCTAACGTTTTCAGTCTTTTCAATGACCTTACTACTCAGTGGGTATTTCTCCCCCTCTTTTCTTAGATCTTCATCTTTTCCCTACCTATTTTCTCTTTTCTAACAGCATTTAAACACACACAAATACACACACACACACACACACACACACACACACACACACACACACACACACACACACATACACACACACACACACACACACACACACAATGTCCCATCTAAGAAACACTTCTTTGGCCCTACAACCCTTTCACAACTCATCTCTCTTATTCCTCTAAAGACTGTATTTTACTCTATTTTCAACTACAGTTCTGTAACTAGTGGCTATCTCTTTGTTATTGTCTTAAGTATTTTTATTGAGTTGACTTCTGAGACATCACATTTTGCTGGCTTCTTCTATCCTCTATGGCTTGTTTCCTTCAGGCAATATCTGTTCCCAGATCCTATATATGAATGATGTGCAGTAATCCTGTATACTAACTGATTATAAACTTCCTGAGTGATCTCATCCATTTCCACTCTTGATTATTCCATGTATGTATATTCCTCCCACATCCACAGTCAGTCCAGAATGCTTTCCTGAATTATTAATCTATATACCCAGATGACTCTTGCTCATTCCCACCAGCACCACAACATTGACTAGTACCAATATGAATCTGCCTATTTGTGCCCTTTTTACCCTCTGCAAATAGTTCCTGTCTCAGTAATGAACATCAATATTATGCCAAATTTCTCATGTCAGAAATTCTTTCATATATCCAAATTACGATCACATCTTGCTGATTTTACCACTTAAATTTTTGCAACTTCCCATTGCCATTATCCTAATCTTGGCCACTACCATCTCCTGCTTAGATAGTAGTAGTAACTTTATAATTAGACTTCGCATCAAAAGTATTGTTTCTTATATTCTGTGGCAGCCAAGTAACCTTAAAGCAAAAATCACATCATCTTTTACACCCATACTTTTTTCAAATTCAAGCCCCTAAACTTTTTATTACCCCAGAAGAATAATTTTTTTTAATTTAATTTTATTTTATTTGTGAACATACTGTACAGAGGAGTTACAATTACGTGGGCAGGATAATGCATACATTTCTTACCAAGCATTGCACCCTCCTCCTTTGTTTACCCTTCACATCCCTTCCCAGCCTCCCCCCTCCCCCTCAATCCCAATCCTTCTCCTTCCCCCTCTTCCCCCCCCCCCGCACCGACATTGTAAAGCTCGTTTTGGACAAGACAACTTGTACTTCTCATTGTTGCAACAGGTCCACCTGTAGAAGAATAATTTTTATCACCCAAGAATAACCACACTGCGAGTTTTCCCTTATTTTCATTCACTACTTACCTTTTCCATTTCAAATTGTAATTACCACACACTCTGAACTTTTTACGGTTTCCCTACCTTACCTCGGGACATTGATGCTTTCTACTCTCCTGCTCCAACTAATCTCCTGCAACCAAACCTAATCAATTTTTTTGTTATGGTGGTTTTTTGTTTGTTTGTTTGGTCAGTCGGTTTGTGGGTTGGTTAGTTTGGGTTAGTTTGGGTTAGTTAGGTCTCAAGATTGTCCATGAACTCTCAAAATTCTTGCGTTAGCCTCCTATGTGATATGATGATAGGGATGAGCCATCATGCCCAGCCTCTCATTCGTTCTTTGTATCTCAGCTTGGCCATTGTTTCTTCTGTTCCTTTAGTTGGGAATATTATACTCCTGGTATGGTATCCTATAAGTTCCCAACTTAAATGTGATAGTATCTATCACAATTTGGTCAACATGTGTCTAATGAGTGCCTATAATCTCTGTGAGGGTAAAGAAAAGGCATGTATGACTTGGTCACAAGGTCTTTCTACATATGTCACACCAAAGATGCTCAGTGATTACATGATAACTGACTTGGATGAAAATCACAGTCTTCGAAACTGTTACCCTGATTCATGCATGGCATAGAACCGAGAGAGGTGGCATGTAAGTGAATACAAACTGTGTTTGTAACTTACTTGATTGACTAAAAAAAATGTTAAACATGAATAGGTGCACATGAATAGGAGCACATAAAATGGCCCGTATTAAATTCAAAAGATCATTTACAGAAATATAAAAGAGAATCATGAGCCATGTTTAAATAGAAGTTTGGGTAAAAATGTCCTAAGGAGATATACAAGGATTCAAACTTACAGGAACAAGACATGACTTAGAAATAGCCTAGCAAGGAAGTGGCACTGTGAGTCAAAAGGATAGAGCACAAGCCTTGAGCAAAGAAAGCTCTGAGACAGAGCCCAGGCCCTGAGTTCAAGCCCCATGACTGACCAAAAAAAAAGGAAAGAAAGAAAAGAAATAGAGTGGCAGCATCCAATGCTATTAGTAGACTGTTGGTGCTACATCTAAGAAAGACTGTAGCTTGCTCTCTCAATTAGCCTGTGCCTCCACTGTGTTTGTCATATACCAAGTGTGTGAACTAAGCTTGCCAAATGAAGAGACAGAAGTCCCATGATGCTCCATGCCAAATGGACTAGGTCTGGAAATTGATACAAAATTCCTGGCAATGATAGCAAAGACTAATCCCCTACCACAAAAGGTATCCTGACAACAGCAGCTAACTTAGCACTGAATATGTGTTGAGCCTTTCTGGTAAGCAGTTTACACACGTTCATTCGCAGATTACGTGAAGTAGGTACAGTTATACTTCCCATTTTATAGAGGATTAAAGGAAGAAACTAAAACCAACCCGATGTTGTTCAAGTAGTAAATGGAAAAACCAGGTTTCTAATCCAGACAACCAGATAACCACAGTCTATGCCCTTGGAAATCATCATATCCATGTCTTACTAGAAAGGAAAATCGTTTGCCTGGTATGAGATGGAGAAGAGATTCATCAGAAAGCACATTAACTGCCTTTGTTCTTAACTAACTAGGTAGAAACTTAATGGAGGCGGCTATTACTTTTACTTCAGGAAAGTAAATAGCATTCTAACTCTTCAGATAGTTTCACTAGGAAATAATTTTTTTCACCAAGTTTCCTATCGGTAGGATATTCCAGCAGAAGCTAGAGGCCTCTCTATAAATAACATCAAAGCCAGTTCCACACTGAGAAAAAGTTGAAGCTAGAGATACCCTACACTCTTTTTGTTCTCTAAGGTTTGTGATCCTAAAAATAATGTATAGTCCCCACTCTCAAGCAGCTTACAACTCAATGCTGAGATCTCAAATAGAGATTTAATAGACAACTTAAAACTGTTGAAATAATAAAATGGATGGTATTCAGAGCCATAGGCCCACACATGACCTTTAAGGATAAAAACCTGACTACCTACTTTCACATCAAGCAACATTAAAAAGGGAAACAACGTAATCGACAATGTCATGCTATCAAATCTTAAGAAATGCCAAGTAACTAATATATTAGGCACAGATCAACTCTTCATGCACCTGGTTTTCCATATCAATTGATAGTGTCAAAGAATTCATTTGAGTTGTTTGGACTGTGAAATCACTTTTTTTCCCTCCAGAAGGAGAAGATCTAGTTAAAGCTGAGATTAAAGAAGTGGATAAAAGTGACCCCTGGCCTTCGAGGTAGGGAATTTTTCACGCTGCTATAGCAGGCAGTCTGCAGACATGATCTATTACAGGGACATGTTCCATCAGATGCTAGTGAAGCTAATCCTTTTACAAAGCATGACAGCTTCACAAACTTGACTGTGGTGAATCCAAACCAGATTTCCATGCTATATGATCCGCTTGCAGAATATAAAGTTGTTGCATCATAGTACTGGGTTTAAGTTTATTCAACTTAAATACACAAATGAAGGAATAGAAACCTGAATTTCAGCTTACACAACATGCTCTGCATCCTCCTGATACGCATTGTGCAGAATGAAATTGCAGACAATTGTGAGGTAGCAATATATGGAACCAGAGCTTCTCTATCACTACATGATGTAGAACAACAGTGGGGTCTCTCACAGCCTTATAGTAAGCCATTTCCATTTCTTTCTCTAAAGAAAAAGGTTCATAATATGCCATTCATCCTCACTGATGCCATAGCAGCTATGGCATAGGTTTTCAGTTGGATGCCACCAATTCTGAAGTCTTTGGTCCCTTGATAGAATACTGGACTCGTGGATACTGACTTACCTTTTTGCAGTCAGCTAAGGGCTTCTCACCCGCCAATGTGCTGAAAATGGTGGTCTGCAAAATAGGAAGGTATCAACATATCAGAAACACCCAAGTATAATGATACTAGCCCTCCCTGTTCATTGACCTTCCCTGTATTTTTATATTCATTGCTTAGGATTTTAATAGGACTTCTCTTCACCATTCCCAAAGCCCAAGTTGGAATATTCATCACAGGCCAAAATCTACCACTGAGGAAAGGACTCTTATCTAGCTTTACTTCACAAACAAGGTAACTGGAGTGCAATTCAGTTAATTGCCATAGACCACACACCTTGGATATAGTTAGGTTAGAAATCAAAGCGAAGCAGTTTGACTTCAGAACCATCAACACATGATACTCCAACCTGAAGAGGTATGTGCAAAATGTTAGAATCAAATCTATGTCCCAAATCTTCCAAGTGACCCCCATGATGAGCCTTTAGCATGTAAGAGATTTGTGAATCTGCACAATAGTGCCAAAGTTTGCCATCTCCTTCCACTCAATCTACCCATGGTTGACTTCTTGCAGATTTGTGCATAGATTTGCTTGGACTGATAAATCATGCACAAGGTACTTTAGCATTCAAAGCTAGGTTAGTATTTACAATGTAGTTTTCTTTCTTTTAACTTTTAGATTATGCGGTGCATATACTTTGGTTGTCCATACAAATGGCAGTGAGATTTTTTTGTAAACTCTTGTTTTTCTTTCTGATATAGAGAGATAGAAAGATAAGTGGACAGATATAAATTTATAGATAGATAGGGATCTAGATATATTGAGTTTTATATATAGTTATATCACATTTCTGATGTAACCAATACTATGAAGAAAGTACCTAGTATCCAATATATATGCCTAGAAAGATATAATAACATGAGACAAAATAGTAGTGATTATCCCAAAACACCCTCTTGGAAGTTGTTGCTGGAAAGGCAGTTTCCCATCATAATAGCACTAAAAAGTGAAGCTCAGAAATAGAAGAGAGATGAAAAGACTTTTAAACGATGTGTAAAAATGCATGACTATTTGCCATATACCTATTGCCTGCTCGCCTGAATCAGGATTTTCCAACATCAGACTTATTAACATTTTGGATCAGATAACTCTTATTGCAGGGAAGTCAGGAGGCCTGCTATGCACCTTAGGATGTTTTGCAGCACCTCTGGTCTTCCTATAAGATGCTAATAATGCCATTCTGAACAACTCAATTGTGACAACCAAAAATGTCTCCAGACAGTACTACGTATTTCCTGGGTGCAAAATGGTCCAGCCCAGGAAACCTTTAGTTCTCCAATTGAAAACAGCGAGACTAACTTCTAAAGGAACTTGTTACCGGCATAACCCTGACTCCCTGGCTAAGGTAACTAAGTTGTCCCCAGGAACATAGAAGTCTTATAGCAGGAATTTATCTTCCCACTCCTGAATTCGAGTTTCAATCTTTATCTTAAACAGGAGTCAGAATCTAGGGAAGACCTAAATTTCAGATAGTGAAAACTCTACATCAAGAAACCATAACTCCATTTTAAGTAAGCTTAAGCTACATTCCTCACTGCCATACTAAAAAGAGTAAATTAAGGCATGTATCTAAGAATTCAGGAAATGATCTTCAAAATTAAACAGTGCCATCCAACTTTTGTAAATAGTCTCAGCTGACATACGAAATATGTTCCCAGGAGAAAGGAGAGTCAGAGGTTAGCAAAATTAGCTTCAACAACAAAAATTGCAAGTAACTCTAAATGTTGTGTTTGGAGAAAACAATCACTTGAGCCAAAGCACAAAGCACAGTGAAGTGTTACTACCTGGAATGAGAGCGAGAGAGAGAAGGGAAGCATGGATCCATGATAGTCTACAGCCTTAATTTGGCCATTTTCTAAAGGAATTTTATTTATACGGTTGGCCAGTCTCACTTCATTCTCTTCAAAAGACTTTAACTGGCATTCCAGTTTCCTAATTGCAGCTATTGTAAATGACTTTGGGTGGGCTTTCTGAACCTTCCAATAACATGTTCACGTTAATTACTGAAAATGAAAGACTCAAAACATCATGACTTACATAGGCTGTGACCTTCTTGATTATTGCATCAATATTTTTCTACTAAAGGGGAAACTCCTAATGAGTCACCTCTACCAAAGTTTGTGGGATACTATGTTTGTCACAAGCGCAAGCACAATGTCACATAGGCTTTTTGAAAGTCCTGACTTATAACCCTATTAGTGAGGTGATGGGCACATAGTAAAAAAATATTATACGTCAAAAGTTCTAGCAATTTTCCTAAATCATTTTAGAAAGATAAGGCACCGCTTTTAACCATTTATGTACTGATACCTGAAAACTCACTTGCAGGAGCTCTGGGGTTTTTTGTTTGTTTGTATGTTGCCAGTCCTGGGGCTTGAACTCTGGGCCTGGGCACTGTCCCTGAGCTTCTTTGGCTCAAGGCTAGCACTCTACACTTGAGCCACAGCACCACTTCCAGCTTTTTCTGTTTATGTGATACTGAGGAATCAAACCGAGGGCTTCAGGCATGCAAGGCAAACACTCTACCACTGAGACACATTTCTAGCCCCAGGAGTCCTGTTTTTAGCATAAGGCCTTGACTTACAGTAGACAGCTCATGTAAGATGCCATGGTATACAGCTCATTGCATGTGTAGGGGTCACACTATTGACAGGGGGGTCTTCGTAGCATGTCATTAGTCTCCAACACCTTAAAAAGAATGAATTCATCAGACGTTCTCCCAAAGGAGAATTTTGTACTTTTGGTTTTTGGTTTGCTGGCCTTGGGCTTGAACTCAGGGCCTAGGTACTGTCCCTGAACTTCTTTGCACTCTACTACATGAGCCATGGTGCCACTTCTGGCTGTTTCTGAGTAGTTTATTGGAGTTAAGAGTCTCACTGACTTTCCTGCCTGGGCTGGCTTTGAACCACAATGCTCAGATCTCAGCCTCCTGAGTAGCTAAGATTACAAGTGTGAGCCACTGGTACTCAGCTTGATATTTTTTTTAATAAATTCAAAATCAGATTTTGTAGCTTTTTGTTTTATTTATTTTATTGAAAAGGTGATGAGCAAGGGGTTACAGTTACATAAGTAAGGCAATAAGTACATTTGTTTTTAATCACTGTCACCCTATCCCTCATTATCTCCCACTTACCCCTCCCTATACTTCCCCCTCAAAGTGTAACGTTCATATCCCACATAGTGTCAAGTGAGTATCAATGCTGCTGTGGTTCATCCATTGTCCTGCTATTTCTGTGATTCCCTTTCCCTTCCACATATTGCATTGTCTATTATGCAAAACATGAGGTCCAAAAAACTAAGAGAAACAAAGAAAAAAATAAAACAATAGAGAAAAAAATGAATGACATACAGGGTTTAATGAGAACTTCTTGTTTCCATAAGTTGGAGTTCATGTTGATATGCTTCATTATATATAGTCCCACGCACTAAGCAGTTGGGTTATGAGAGCCCTTGTTAAGAATATTATATACAAAAAATATTATATACATATACTAGTTCTTACAAATGATCATGCAACCTACTTTTCTTTGGGTCTAGTTTTACTTCACTTAATAGAATTTTTTCCAAGTCTTTCCATTTCCTTATGAATGGAAAAATCATATTTTGATATGAGAAAATAATGAGGACTTAAGTCATAAGAACATTGAACGCTTACCTTAATAGGAAAAGATCTGAAGACATGAGTCATGAATTAGATTCCCTAAAAAATAAACTATGATATAGAAATTAGCATGCAAGAGGTTTATTATGGAGTTTTCTTGGGTCACAGTTTATTAAAGGAAAAAGAAGATGTAAGATGGAGTAGAGGAAAAAATTAAGGTGTTCTAAAGCTGGGACAGACTCATTCCAAGCTGGGAGGAGATGAAGAAACAGCCTAGAAAGAGCATGAACCAAGGCAACATGGCTTTTCAGCCAAAGGCAGTTTCATAAGAGAACCGAGAGCACACCTTATCAGTATCCTGGTAGCAGGGAGATGTGGAGAACATGAATTCCATCTAGCTAAAAGTTTGCTTGTCTTTTATGACAGTCAGAGAAGAAAGCAAATGGACCTCTTATTCAAGTTTAGGCCGAATACCTCTTTATGAACTTAAGTTGAATCACTGGCGTGGAGGTCTTGAATTCTTCACTATGAAATGAAAACATACATACTCATTCTCTTTTCAGTTATGAGATCTCTTGCTAATCTGAAGGAGGTAGCATTCTGTTAATTTTATCAGGCATATGATGAATATGTTGCCTACTTTTTTCCCTGTCCTCTGATGAGAAGACATTTGATTGAATAACATAGCTAGCTCTTAATCACCTACTGAAGTAGAATTTTACAGAAATATTAGGGTTCTCCACAAAACCAGAACTGATAGGACATATAGACAGATATTAGAGGAAGCATTATAGTGAATGGATCACACTGTTGAGGGTGAGAAGTTTAAACATATGCCATCTGAAGGCTGGTGAAAGAGGAAAGTTAGAGGTGCCTTGAATGTGAAGGCCAGAGACCCATACAGGTGAGCCCATGGTATAATTCAAAGTCTAAATTCAAAGGCCTAAGTTCCAGTGTCCAAAAGCTCAAGAACCAGGCTCTCTGATATCTGAAGGCAAGAGAAGATGGAGAGAGAGAATTATCCCATCTTCTACTTTTATTTTATTCTATTTGAGCCCTCCATGGATTATATGATTATGTTCACATTGGTAAGTCCAGACATTTGCTCAATCTTCTGATTCAGGGCATCTCCTTGCCCAGTTAGGTTGACTCATAAAATTGAACATCATAGTAGTTACTCTACAAAAAATATAACCCTCTAAAATGTCTTTACAGTTGGTTTTGAGACACAATCACAGTTAATTTTGAAGAGTTGGGTGGATAAGCTTGTCTTCTTAAAATAACATACACTGCCATTTTTAGAATTGTAAGAGGGCAACAACCTAGAAAGAAAAGTAACGTGGGATTTAAAAAGTAACCCTGGAAGTCTGGTCAGAGTCCATAAACGGAAGATGAGTACTTGATGGTCATCCAATTCAATCTGCACAATGAAACTGCCTGAAGATGAACTACATATTCAATTCTCACTCATAGAAATGCAAAGCTCTGAGAATAACACACATTCTAGCTTTTTTTTAAGGGATACCTTTTCCCTAAGAATTATTCCAATGTTGCTTATCCCCATGAAATTTTGCTTAGAAGAACAAACTGGAAATAGATTCTACCCCTACTATACCAATTTCTCCCATATAATGTCTATAGATATTTATATTTTCAAAAAACCAAACACTATGATACATGGTTAAATTGGAATAGCTTACATATTGGTTAATAAAAATTAAGGAGCTCAGTTTGCTATGAAATTTTATTCCAAATATCCTCTTTATGTACATGTATCTCTCTCTCTGTGTGTGTGTGTGTGTGTGTGTGTGTGTTTCACTCCTAGCCAGACACTACCAAACAGAGGCCAATTAGTTTTGATAAATGTCAAATACAACTGAAAGCTAAGAGCCGTTTAAAGGAATAATGCCCGAATAAAGTATTTCCATTTGATACCTCCAATTTGTACCTTGGCCACACCAGAAGATTTCTTACTCATGGGGAAATGTTAGGACTAGACCTATTTATGTTACTAACAATTTGGATGTCTCTAACGTTTAAATGGATAGGTCCCCAATGTGCATATTGTTTGGGTATTTTCTTAGGCAGTTTTATAGGCTCATATTTATGTTTTTTGACAAAGTATGAGTTTCCTTTTTTCTTCTTCCTGATTTAGTAGACTAGTAAGACATATATCCTGAAATAAGTGGTATGCCCTACAGACAGTGTGTGCATTCACATTTATTATTTAACTTCATAATTATAAAACATCAACCAAAGAAAAAAATTACACACCCAGATAAATGATAAAATTACAGTGTTTTCTTGTAGTCCATGAATACTGAAAATTTCAATTAGCCAAGTGAAAAGCCATTGAATGTGCTAGCAGGATTTATATCCCAGACTAATGACCATCATCTGCATCCTATTTAGTTAATGAAGGCTCAGAACACTTATGGATAATTAAGGGAAAGCTGATGGGAGGAAATTTGAACCATGGAAACACCAAATCTATTTATGTCTGCATTTAAAACTAAACATACCTAATAGTTCATTCAATCAAAGCATAATATCCTGTTCATCTGGGATAAGATAGATGCTCATGTTATGTAGCAGGCTTAGCTCCTCACATTGAAAACACATTCCACTTTCATTCATTCAATATTGTTGTTCAGTATTAAACAACTTCCATATGTGTCTGGCCTCATGGATCAACATGAGAACATCCTAATCTCCCAACTGTTCTTCCCACCACTTTCCTCCTCCACCTTAAATTCAATATGTAGCTCTAGTTCTCACTTTACCCAGGTAACTATGGTCCCCTGTGCATCAGGACAGACACAGCATGGTGGAAATATAGACATATGAGGAAATATAGACATGTAATAGTTACCTGACCAAACACCTCAGAGATAGATACACACTCATGAATAGATCAGTGTTCAGGAGAGCAAGGCTAAGCATATTACCAAAAACTTAATGTTTGGGAGTAACTAGAACAGAAATTACACTACTGCATTTTGGTAAATACTTTACCAGTTATCTCATTCACTGTTACTATCCTACTGAGGTAGGAAGTACCCCACCATACTGCCTAACTGTGGTTAGCAGAGGTGATGCTTCAAGGATATGCAAACTTAGGATCTATGGTCCTGCTGAAAATGGCACATAGTGCATGTAGACATGCTGAGAAAAGTCAACTAATGGTGACATCTCAGTGCCAAGCGTATATATTTGTGTTTCAGAAGCCCTTCTACATCATAAAGGAAGTCTGGGTTATCAGCAAAATTAGAGCCTGCACTTACTAGTTAGACATAATGTTGTCCACGGAGCTCAAACTTTAGTCTTATGATAATCAGCTAGAGAACTTCTCAAATTCAAATTTCTAGGCCCAATCCCAGAGGTTCTGATTTAGAAAGGATTGGACAGGGCCCAAGAATTTCATTTCTATTATATTCCCAGGTAAGGTTGATTCTCCTGGTCCAGGAACCTTACTTTGAAAATCAGCAGCTATAGCCAAAGAAATTTAACATCTATGATAACTATGACTTTTGTATTTCACCAAGAAGAAAATTTTCTGGAATATCTGAACCTGCTTTTAATTGGTGACAATACTAATAGCTTCTAACATTTACATAAAATATCTAATTTCTAAAGCCTCTTGTCATACTTTCTTAAACTCAGACTTGTAAACAAATCAATGACCTAGTCCTTAATCTCATCTTAGGACACTAAGAAACAGAGAGCTTGACTTGCCCAAGTTTTCTTAACTAATATTTGAGGCAGGACTCAGGACATTGGTCTTTTTTTTTGTTGTTGTTGGTGGTGGTGGTGTTGGTCATGGGGCTTGAACTCTGGGCCTGAGCGCTGTCCCTCAGCTCTTCAGCTCAAAGCTAGCGCTCTATCACTTGAGCTACAGCACCACTTCCAGTTTTCTGGAGGTTTATTGGAGATAAGAGTTTCACGACTTTCCTGCCTTGGCTGGCTTTGAACCCCGATCCTCAGATCTCAGCCTCCTGAGTAGCTAGGATTACAGGCGTGAGCCACCGGAGCCCGGCAAAGGTCATTGGTCTTCAGAACCATTTCTAGGATGATGTTCATTGTCATTCACTACAACCAAGTTAAGAAAAGAGCCCAGAAGCCCTACAATCTACAAATGGATCAAGAAAATATGACAGACAGACATGCAGACAGATAGAAAGATAGACAAATTCTATTTATCCATCAGGAAAAATGATACAATGACATTTGCAGGGAAATAGATGGACCTGGAAAAAATCATATTAAATGAAGTAAGTCAGGTTCAGAGAAACAAAAGGAGAATGTTTTCTCTCATAGTGGTTAGATCTGAAATATAAACATATATCAAAATACAAACAGAGCCATATGTACACATACACAATCAAACTGACTAAAGTAAATGCAGGGGTAAAGCCCCATGTTATAACTCCTTTGAGCAACTGACTGACAGTTTAACAAAACGAATACCAGGAAAATTAAACAGGTCTTGTCTGAGAGGATGGGACTAAAGGGTTGGATGGCAGGTGAATAGAGAGAGGAATTAGAGGCAAATACAATCCTAACACTCAAAGTGAAAATAGGACCAGGTAACTTAAGGGGATGGATGGAGTTGGAACAGATAGTGGGGAGAATGACAGAAGGAGTAATACTGAAAAAGAATAATTGTTCTCATAACATATTGAATTGAAATCTCTTTGTACTAGGGTTGTAAAGTGGCTCATGTGTTATAATGCCTGCCTAGCAACTGATAAGGCCATGAGTTCAAACCCCAGTGTCACCTGAAACCTTTTTGTACAACTATTTAAAATAATAAACAAATTTAATAAAAATAAAACAAGTATTTTTTTAATTTTTTATTGTAAAGATACTGTACAGCAGGGTTACAGTTACATGAGTAAGGTAATGAGTACATTTCCTATCGAGCATTGTTACCCCCTCCTTTGTTTTTTTCCCCTACTATCCCTTCCCTCCTACATCCCTGACTCCTTCCCCCACCCCAAAGTTGTAAAGTTCATTCAACATAGTGTCTTGTACGTCTCATTGTTACAATGGGTCAACCTATATTCTTGTTTCAGCATTTTTAAAACAAGTATTTTTTAGGATAGATTATGCTATGAAAATTATACTCAGATAATCAGAACACAATATGGAATTCACTTAAAAATGAACAAAATGAGATTTCTCTAGACTCAAAATATCAGATTCAAGATTCTTTAATAAGTTAATATTAATTCCTTCTTACTGAGCATCACTTATAATCACTTAAGATGTTCAGTAAGAGAGACTCAGTGAGAGAGATTTTTCATTCATAGTGAATTATATCAAAATCACAAAAGCTCTCTTAAAAGGCTAGGTACACCAGGTATAAGTGGCTCATGCCTATAATCCTAGCTACTCAGAAATCTGAGATCTGAGGATTGAGGTTCAAAGCCAGCTGGAGCAGGAAAGTCTGTGAAACTCTTATCTCTAATTAACCAACAGAAAACCAGAAATGGCACTGTGACTCAAAGTGGTGAGCACAAAGAGCTCAGGGACAGCGCCCAGACCCCAAGTTCAAGTTCCATGACTGAAAAAAATAAATAAATAAAAAGGCTAGGTAGAGTGAGATGAAAAGAAAACTGCATATGTAACTCCAGACCCAGAATTACAATCAGCAGTTAACTGTGAATCCTACACAAAGAGTACTGTAACATGTTACCCTTAGTACTCACTCCTCCACCAGAGCTTTGGAATAGAAGGCCAACATGCAGCTCTGATCTTGCAGAAGAGAATGAAGTCATGGTTTACAAATTACAGAATTTATAATTGCCTGAATAAGTACAGATTTCAGAATTATCTAAGTAATGCTACTCTAGAATACCACCTATACACACACACACACACACACACACACACACACACACACACACACACACACACACACACACACACACACACACACACACACACACACACACACACACACACACACACACACACACACACACCACACACACACACATTCCTTTACCCAAGATTCTGGCAAGAAGAATACAATGAGACTGGGAGACACTACTCTCTGGGTTAGGAGAGGAGGGGCTGTCAGAACCCATTTCATGCACTTCAGGACAGTATTTGAATGCGGCCAATTACTGCCAGGAGAGAGCAGAACAACAAAAGAGCCTCCAAGAAGATACAACAAAAAGCAACATTTTCAGACAAAAGGATCAGTGTGGCAGCTGATGAGCTCCATCCCACAAAGCTGAGACCCAAGTTTCTCCCTGAAGCTACAGTGTTGACATAACCCACCAAGCAAGTGGCCCCTGCTTCGGGTCATGCTCATTTGTTCTTCCCAGAGCAGATCAGAATGCCATAATCTGACATGGTAAGTGCTGAAGGGAAGATGGATTGAAGGAATTGGGGCAAAAGAGAGAAGCAGCACATTTCCATCAATTTTGACTGTAAAAGAATAGTAAGAAAAATCTACTCTTAAATGTGCTACATATTACGATCTACAATTTTTTTGAGTTAATAGCTGTAGGGCTTTGAATGATAGGACCACATTGGTGATTTTTAAAGATTCATACCCAATATTTTGAAATTTAATTGCTTAAGACCCCATTATATCTTAGTAGAACTCAAGGGTGGATAGTCTCCTTCGTTACACCGTAAGACTAGGGGGTCCAAAGCCCAACTCTTAATCACTTTATAGTTTAGCATAGTGATAGGCTTTATAAATGTTTGTTGAACATTAGTTAACAAGGAAAAAGGAAAAAGAAAGAAAGCAGTACCAAGAAAAGAAGATAGAGACAGGAGGAGAAAAGGTGATGATAGATAATACTCTGTCGTGGAAAGAGTCTTATGAAACAGAAAAGACATTAATGTCCTAACCCTCGAGATTTGTAAATATTCTGTTTTCAAAAAACAGAATGTGATCTTATTTGAAAACAGAATATTTACAGAGGATCTGCTGAGACAATTAGAATGGATCATAATCCAATATGAATAGCAACCTCATAAGAAGAGAAAATTGGAAACACGCATGGAGAAAATGAGGTAAAGACAGCTATGTGGTGGTGAAAGTAGACATTAAATTGATGTTTGGGGGCCACCATCAGAAGGAGTATGGCCCTGTGATACCTTGATTTTGGACTTCTATACTACCGGAACTGCAAGACAATAAATTTCTGTTCTTTTAAGTTTCATCCCCTGCTCTCAGGTTTTGATGCATTTATAGCAGACCTAGCAAACAAATATGTATAGACAGTATGTGTCTAAGTCTGTATATTTGATCTGTGTTAGTAGCAGCCTTCGCATGTACATGGCCAGAGAGTTAATATTTTAGTTAACAGTGACGAGAAGACAACACCTGATAGTGGAAAAAGTCAAAAGTTACCTGTGATAGCTACTCAATACCACCATTGTAGTTTGAAAGAGGGTATATACAATATGTAAATGAGAATATTTATGCATATAAATATATAAATGAATATGGCTCTGTTCGATGTGGACACTGGAGTTTGAAATTCATATGCATTTCTTGTGTCATCAAATAGTACTGGAGTTTCTTTTTTGCTTCGCTTTTCCTCTAACTTACTAAAACTGTGAAAAGGATTCATAGCACACAGTTGCACCACAGGCAACTGACCAGATTTGGCCACTATGGGCACAGATCTTGGAATCAGAAAAGCCTGATGCCAGTCTTGGTTCTGCCAATGATTCCTGTAACCATGATTAAATCAATGGCTTCAGTCTTCAAGTATAACGTGATTTTTCCTGCTTGCTTGGGAGGTTACTGAATGGATTAGATGAAAATCATATACCTTAAAATACCTTGAATATGGCAATATCAATTTCTTGATATATTGAGCTCTGCTTACTTTCCCAGAAATAAGTATTTTAACACCAAGGCCAGAGTGATATTCATTTGACTAAGTTGTAGAGGCAAGGCACATCTTCAGCTGGAACCAGGAATGAGGATACAAAGATGCACAAACACATAAAGCAATGGGTAGCCAGAGGACCTTCTGAGACAAATGATGATTCCAAAAGCAAATGCTTGTCATCTGGGGTCACATTTGACTAGTATACTACTTCTGAATCAAGATTTTTTTTCTTCCAGGGGATACATTGGACTGGGACGGGCATACTATGAAGAGGCTGCCTTATAATTCATTCCCTAGATTTTCCTAAACAAACATTTATCATCCACTAAAGCACCTTTGACTATCTTGAGCCCATCCCGATGGTGCCAACAGCTGACAAAGCCATAAATATTACCCTGCATGCAGAAATGTCTTCGTACTCATTGCCATAAGGACTTGGAACACTTCCACTGCACACTAGAGGAATTTGGAGGTGAGCTGACAGCTCCAGATTTTCAGGTTTGGCATAAGCAAAGGCCCCAAAAACTCGTCAAGAAAGGAAGAAAAACACTCACAAATGAAATACCATTTCCAGCACTGCATGGGTGGCAGACTTCCCTGAAACAGATATTATCCTTGAGGAACAGTTGTAAATCACTAGGATAGCTGCCAGTCATGAGTCTAGAGGATGTAGGGATTTTTCTCCACATTCTTATCCCAATATTCCTTCATCCTAATGACAGTTTGTTTCCTTGCAGACAAATGTTGCCTCTCACTCTCCATACTTAAGTTAGACATGAACAGAAGAGAACCCATGTCCTTAGTCTCATTATTGCCTTTTCTTCTTATTCCACTCTGGAATATCATCAGCACCGGCTCTCAAAACAATAGAAAAGGGGAACAGAATTGGTGATTCTCTCTAAACAATCTAATACCTTACTAAAACCTGCTCCCATGAAAGCATGGGTAGACCAAAGGAGTCTGTCTTGGAGCAGGATAGCTTAATAAATGACCAATATGCTCAAATCTTGGCTCTGTCCCCGTGGTATGTGGACTGGAGTTCATCACCTAATTTCTCCAAATTTGGACATCAAACCAAGCTCATCTACCTTAGGATGCTGTTAAGAACGTAATATGACGTATGCACAATAAGTAACAGCTATTCTGATTAGTTCTCAACATGCTGACATCCCCTCAAGCTCTGTCCACAAGCATATTTAGTCTACAGAGCCCACAACCGCCTATATATAGGGTGAGATCTGTTCCGCTCAAGCACACAGCAGAGACAAGGCAAATGAGGGTAAAGCTAACAGTGTAACTGAAGCCTTAGCTCTAAAAAGACATGCCAGTGAGCTGAGGCAGAAAGAATTAGTCTTCTCTTCATAGTATGATCTTTGGATGATCATTTGCTGGTAAACTTGATGATCTTGGTTAAACTAAGTGGATAAAGATGATACTGTGAATACCATGTCTTACCTGAAAAGATAGATATAATCTCTCTCTCTTTCTCTCTCTCTCTCTCTCTCTCTTTCTGTGTGTGTGTGAGTGTGTGTGTGTGTGTGTGTGTGTGTGTGTGTGTGTGTGTGTGTGTGTGTGTTGGTTCTGGGGCTTGAACTCAGGCCCTGAGCTTTTGTGCTCAAAACTAGTGCTCTACCATTTAAGCCACAGCTCCACTTCTGTCTTCTCTGTGTGTGATTAATTGGAGATAAGAATCTCAAGAACTAGTTTCATTCAGATCTCAGCCTCCTGATAGGACTACAGGCATGAGCCACTGGCACCGAGCATATATGATCATTTTTAACACATACATGCATACAGAGGTATGCTTGCAATTCCAAACTGTTGAGAAAAATATGCAAGGAGCTTATGGACCTCACTCTCCAGAAACATAATCTTCTCTATAGCCAGAAATAGAACAAAGGAAAAATTCTTTTTTTAACTTGAAAAACTAAAAGTCAGCCAAATAAAGCAATAGAATACATTATACCATAGCCACAGTTATAGAGGATAAAGGCAGGAACTTGAAAAGCTCATCAGTCTCACCCTAGCTGCAGTGCTTGATAAGATGCCCTCCTTCAAACTTCTCAGGAAATGAAACTGATGGCAATCAAGTTGAAGGTGTTTGATCCAGAGAAAGATTTTTTTTTGTGTTGATGTGTTTTTGTGGGAGTCAGGGATCTCTCTTATGATAAGGCTCTTCACCCAATGTTTATCTCTCTTCATTTTCATAGTAATTCTTTGCCCTACTATATAACTAAATGAGTCCATTTGCTTAAAAAAAAAAACACCAACTACATTAATTTGTTATCCAGGCTGAGGAAAAATAGACATGTAAATTTGATGGGTAAGGAGGGGAGGAGAGAGAAGGTCAAGGAAGATATTTTCATAATTACTAGCTATTACAAATCATTTAAATGGATGCACAACAAGAATGAAGGTTACAAGGCCCCATGCCATGGGTTCCTATTTAAAAGCCCAGCCCTGTCATTAGGAAATGAATGGCGATGTACCATTATCTCCGACTCCCTTAGTGATGGTTTGACAGAAAATCAATGTCTCTGTAATTTTACCGCACATCAGAAATAAAAATAAAGAAAGCCTGGTGCACCATAAGCATACTTCATAATTAAATCTCTGACACATTCAGTCCTTATCCTAACTCTGGGCTGCTGCATCGTTGTTTCTTTAGCTTTTATTTTGAGTTCCACCTGAACGTGTTCCCCAAGCAAAAGGCTAACAGAGATGATTAAAGTGTTTCCTAGGGCTTGGGGAAATCCCATGTTTTATCATTCTTTTCCAAATGCCCCAGGCCCATTTATCTAACAAACATCACTAAGCACACACATTCCAGAATTAGACTGGGTTCTTCTGGGGGTACAGAGATGAATGAGATACTATAGGTACCTTCAAGAGATGATGGGCAAATATAGGAGAATAAAATAGGTCATTTGCAGAGAAATAGATGGTACTGGAGATCATCATGTTAAGCAAAGTGAACTGGACTGAGAAAGACAAAATACTTCATATTTTCTCTCACTTGTGCAATCTACATTTTTTTACAAAAAATGAACATTGCAGAGGATCTTTTTGAGAAGAGGAAGGAAATCAGCAGGAGAGAGCAGGGAAGATGACGAGAGAATAATGGGGACTGAATATGATTGGAGACTATTATATACATGTTTGCCATCACACCCTGCTTATTGGTTGAGTGGGGGTGAACTTTTTTTTTTTTTTTTTTTTTTTTTTTTTTTTTTTTTTTTGGGTCCGGTCGTGGGGCCTGAACTCTGGGCCTGGGCGCTGTCCCTCAGCTCTTCAGCTCAAGGCTAGCGCTCTACCACTTGAGCCACAGCGCCACTCCGGCTTTTTTCTTTTTGCTTATGTGGTGCTGAGGAATCGAACCCAGGGCCTCAGGCATGCAAGGCAAGCGCTCTACCACTGAGCCATCTTCCCGGCCCCGAGTGGGGGTGAACTTTTGAGCCAAAGCTAACCTGGAAAGTGATCCTTCTAATTTCATCCTCCCTCACAGTTGTGATGACAGTACTGACATGCCAGTATGTCCAACTATAAGAATAAATACATTTTACAGATTCAATGAATATGGACATAATCCATTTGTTTCTAGGGCTTCAACTACTAGCTACCTGATGACCATTTTAAATGTTGGCCATCTCTGACCCCCTCCCAAGCTTCAAATGCAGTGTTCCCAATTAACTACTTATTGAATGTCTCCGCTAAAATACCCCCCAGTAATGCACAACTTAACTTGTCCAAAACAAAGTACTTCACATTTTCTGAATTCCATGTCATCTTTATGGCTTGGTTTTGGTAGGTCCATCTATTCTCTCGGCTGCAGTTGTATGGGCCGCTCTTCCTTACCAAACACATCCTACAGCTCCTATTGCCAAGATCTTCCCAAATCAGAAATACTTTTCCCTCATTGCCCTTGCCATTGTCTCAGTTCGAATCTTTGTCACCTCTCATTTAATTTTTCTGCCCCATTTCTGTAATACGTTACTACATGAATATCTGAATATCTACCTAGAACAAATTTGTTTCTACATGTTTCCAATGCAATTCCAGCATGCAAGCTTCTACTAACATCTCTGTCAGTGCCAGGCACAGTGTGTTCACACCTACAGTCCCAAGTAAAGATTAGGAGGATCATGGTTCGAGGCCAGCCAGGCCAGAGGTTCGCAAGACTCCATTTCAACAAACTTCCTCCTCCTGAAAGTGTGCCAGACTCAAGGTAAGAGGATAGCAGTCTGCAGCTGGACCTCGGAAAAAAATAACTTTCCTTGACAAATAACAAAAGTAGAAGTCAAGGAGAAAAGGTTGAAAAAGTGCAGCAGTGGAGCTCACGGGACACTGAGGAAAGTGAACTATACAACTCCTGTGTACAGAGAAGACAGGGCCAGGCAGAGAGTGAGGGAGCCAAAGACACTGCACAAAAGGAAATGTACTCATTACCTGATGCATGTCATCGTAATTCCTCTGCATATCACCTCTATAATCACAAGAAAGCAAGTTAATTATTTTAAAGCACTTAAAAAGAAAAATAACAAAAGCAGAAGAATGGCTTGGAATATGGTAGAGTACCTTGCTAGCAAGTTGAGGCCCAGAGATCAAACCCCTGTGTGGTTAGGAAAAAGAAAGAATAAGCCTATAAGAAAATATAGGTGATGGCTGGGAAGGTGGCTCAGTGGTAGAGCACTTGCCTTGCATGCATGAGGCCCTGGGTTTGATTCCTCAGCACCCCATAAGCAAAAAGAAAAAAGCCGGAAGTGGCGCTGTGGCTCAAGTGGTAGAGCGCTAGCCTTGAGCTGAAGAACTGAGGGACAGCGCCCAGGCCCAGAGTTCAGGCCCCACGACCGGACCCAAAAAAAAAAAAAAAGAAAAGAAAAAGAAAAAAGAAAAGAAAATATAGCTGAGCCTAGTGTACATTTGTTGCTATTCTGACTGAAGGTTTTCAGGATAGGCTCTGATGTTTTCCAGCACATATCCTATCAACAAGCCACATCATACTGTTCTCTGGACAAGCCAGGGAGATCACCAAGTCCTCACATATGCTACTGAGTTTCCTGTGCCTGAAAAGAAAACATTCCTCCCTCTAATCTCCTGGCCAACTCAGTCTTCCTTCTGCAAAGCTTAGCCTGACTTTTTGAAGAGTCATTTGTAGTTTCCCTCTTTGTATTCCTAAAATGTTCTTTATTCTTACAATTTGGTTGTATGTACATAGTTCTTGCTAGCTAGGTTAGAAACTCAGTGAATACTAATAAAGGTGATTCTATTCATCTTCTACTCCAGCAGGGCCTGTTGCACAGTAGATAGTCCCTGGCTGTTTAATAAAATAATGAATGAGTCACTAATTTACCGAAGGCTAGTTAGAAATACAGGTAGGCACAGACTGCATGACAGTTGAAGCCAATGTTGTGATTGAAAGCACTGAGGGCAATACATAATTAGAAAAAAATGAGGAATAATATACCCTAATATGTGCTGATGTTAATTAAAATGAAAAGAAAAAAAGAGAGCCAACTCGGGAAATTGAGAAAGAGCAGAGTAAGAGAAGAGCCGGACAAGAGTAGTCTCTTAAACTGATGCAAGGAAACTCAGTCATGAAAAACAGAGAAGCCACCACTTACAAGGCCAAATTAGACTCCAGCAGCCCCAAATGCAGCTAGCACAAAACTTATATAGGCCAAGACCACATAAGGTGTATGGAATTAAACCTAACAAAAGTGTTATACATAAGCAAAGCGAACCAGATAAGGACACTTAACCTAATAGAAAAGCAAACCATCTAGGGAAACAATCAGGGAAAATCAAGAGCCAATTATCTAGACTCAGTCTCTCAACCTCAAAACAAGCCTAGGATAGTACTTCCAGAACGAATCTGCTCTTCACCAAACTGCCCTTTCCATCTCTTTCTACCTCGTGCCATACTGATCCTTACCATAGAGCTTCTCACTGTTCACTTGAACTGTCTATTTACCCTGTAATGCTTACAGCAAGTCCCCTCAAAGGCAGGGATGCTGTCTTATTGATAGAACATCCTTTACATTCAGCATAGCATGGGACACACAGCTAGTGCTCAGTTGGTGTTTGTTGAGTGGTTGAAGGGATAGCTGGTTTAATGAATGAGATGTAGCCAAGCACTCACACAGTATAAAGATTAAAAGATGCTCTTGCTTTTAAGATCCAGAAAGATCCTGAATGACTTTTATTATTTTACTACTTATCTCCATATAAATCTGATTGATTTCACATTAGAACATTCAAGAAGTTGAGATGAAACAAAAAAGTTCATGAGACTTTCTTCAGCAGCTATCATTATGAAGAGAGATGAAGGGCTCTGAATAGGTGTAAATAGATTTTATCCAACAGGTGACACCAGATAACACATAATAGAGTTATTATATCTCTTACAAGATTGAAAATTAAACACATCATTTCAAAATTTCATCAGGTAACAGTATTGTCCTTCAGCCAAGGACACTTTAAATTTACATCTTAGTGCCTTTGACTTTTTTAACTACCATTTCCCACACCATTATAATGCTATGCCATTTACTTGAGGAAGTTATTGCAAAATGGGACAACAGATTATTTATCATCATAACACTCCAACTTGCTGATAAAAAAGGAATATTTTGATGATAAATTTCTAGACAAATGAATAAAACAGAGAGTCTGACAGATTGCTAATGTTTTGGTTTTAGATTTACAAATGAGAAGAACTTGCAACAAAGAGGAATGAAAATGTAAAACATAAGTGCTGCCTGTAGACAACAAATGCTCTTCATGATATGAGATAGTGAATTTGAAGGGAAGATATTTAAGCAATTTCTCAGAGTTGGCAAGATTTTAAAGGTGCCCACCACAGGCCTTTGCAAACACCAAGGTGATCGGTAAACTGCCTTTTCCTTGCCTGTCCTTCTTGACATTACCAGGGAATATCACTCATATCCAGGAGACTGTCATATAAAGAAGATATACAAAAGAAATTTGCTCTTTTATCCTCATTCTGGCCCCTTGGGAAATTTAAGGGATGTGGATGAAGTCCTTATCTTGCCTGCCAACTTGAGTCCCCAAGACACTTGTGAACTGTGACTGAAACCAAGCTATTGAAGTTGATAAACTGGCTTTCTGTAAGTGAGAGACTTGAAGGAAATACCTTAGGTTATTTTTCTTGCTTGTGTCACTGTTGTTTTTCATTCAAGGCATTCAGAAATCTAGTTCCCAGAGTGGTCCACTAGAAAAATAAGAGACTCCACAGAGCCTGCATGAGTCATGACGTGCCTCATACTGTCTCTTTAAGGCACTGTTTACTCACTGGAGAAGCATCGTGCCTTTCAGAGACCTAGAGACACCCCTTCCCCTGCCTCCATCCTTTCAATCACAAAGATGAGGTGGGGTTTTGTTGTTGTTGTTCTTATTGCTTTGTTTTTTATATTAATTTTATTGTACAGATGATGTACAGAGGGGTTAGAGTTACATAAGTAAGGTAGTGAGTACATTTCTTTTTGAACAGTGCTACCCTCTCCCTCCTTTTCTCCTGTCCTCCAGCCTCTTCCCTTCCCCCCCACCCCCACCCAGGTTATAAAGTTCATTTCCAACATAGTGTCTAGTATCACTGTTACACTGGTTCACCCTATGTTCCCTCATTTCTGTTATTCACCTTCCCTTCCCCAAATCAGATAAACTTATATATAAGACAAAAGGTATGGAAATAAAAAACAGTGACAACAGGACTGGTAGAAAAAGTATAAATGTAAATAGCAATATAGAAATAGTCTCCTACAAACACAGGTCCGTACTAGCAGCATGACTTTGCAAAGCTGCTAAACTTTGTTGACCTGTTTTCTCACTTGTTCAGCTGCTCTGGAAAGCAGTATGGAGGTTCCTAAAAAGGCTAAGCATAGAGCTCCTGTATGGCCCAGCAATCCCATTCCCGGGCATTTACCCAAAAGACCATAAACAAGACCACACCAAAGCTACCAAAACAACCATGTTCATGAGGGTATTATTCACAGAAATCATTCTTATGATCCAATGAATATTGATTAAGGATACTTATGAAACTGTTCAACATTGTTGAAAGACCAAGTTTTATATATTAGGAAAACTTCCTGGTATAAAGAGGCAGACATACTCTAAAACATCAGTGTGATCTGACAGAAAAAGGAAGTATACATGTAATTAGAATATAGAAATATTCTCCTTCAAACAGAGGTCCATACTAGCAGCATGACTTTGCAAAACTGCTGAATTTTGTGGACCTCAATTTTCTCACCTACAAAGAAAACCAAAAATCTCACTTCACAGTGTCATAAGTTTTAAATGCAATCATATATGCAAATGACATAACCAGATACTTAAGACTTTCAACAAATGTGATTCTCACTCAGAGCTCTTTAAGAACAAGACTAGAAAAAGCAACTAACCTATCAATGTTTATAACTGCCCAAACTAATAAATTAGGAAAGATATATAATATCAGAGACAACATTTTATCAAATGAAAACCCCATCGATTATAAGATACTGCTAAGGAGGGAAAAACACTGACAACAATTATATGCTGCCATTGAATATTTTTGTTCAAAAATATCAAAACTCAATGAAACATAATGACTGCCTAAATTCTAGATAAGCTTAGGGATACAGTAGAAGCAAGTACCAGGAAAGAGAGAGATCACATTTTCTCTTACAACTTAAGCTCTTTATCTTTGAGGGGGAAAAATATAAAAAAGGAAGATATAAGCCAAAGAACCAAACAATGGTCAATTAGGAGTTGCTATAAATATCACTATAGTTCATACCAGTACGTAGATATGGGGAAACAGTATTTGGAGGGAAAGAACAGATGAAAGTAGTGAAAGAGTTTTAAGTTTTACCTCTTTCATTAAAAACCTTCTTTAATTTCCATTCCAGGGTTTTTATGTTTGAATTCAAGTATTGAAAGTAGGTAATTCTGGAGCTGGGAATATAGCTTAGTGATACAGTGCTTGCCTAGCATGCATGAAGCCCTAGGTTTGATTCTTTGGTACCACATAAACAGAAATGGCTGGAAGTGGCACTGAAGTTCAAGTGGTGGACTACTAGCCTTGAACAAAAGAATCTCAGGGACAGTGCCCAGGCCCTGTGTTCAAGCCCCAGGACTGGCACAAAAAACAAAAAGGTAGGTAGTTCTAAATCTGTAAGAAGACTATGTAGTCTTCTCAAGACTCATATAGAGCAACATTAATTGAAGAACACTCCTAAACACTTAGTTAAGTAACCTACAGCGACATTTAGTGGTAGTTCCCTCAAATTACAACCAGGTGTCCCAAAGGGTAGGGCAATTCTAAAGGTAGAAAGACTGCAAATTTTCCCTTTATCACAAGTGTGAGTGATGTGATCTGATCTTTCCAGAAAGGTTATTAAGATGTCCTATGGAGTTTAGAAATGGTAGCAACTAATGCCATTGCAAGCTTCTATTTTTCATAGTTTGGTCTTTTCTGCATATTATTGACTTCATAACCCTAACGATTATCTAATCCAATTTTCTCATTTGCAGATTATAAAACCATGTATTCTAGCCCAAAGTCAAGCAGATAGGCCTTACTCAAGAATGCTAAATACCTCGTTCTCTCAACTAAATGACTTTATTGATCAAAAAGTGCCTATAGACATTTGTACATAAAAAGTGAAGTCAACTAAAACTAAAAATTGCCATTTCTATATTCTGACCACCCCATGTCATACAATTAGCCCATCTTGCAGTTAAAGAAATTGAGTCATAGAGAATTCTTGGTAATTACTAGCTCTGAAAAATAAACATAAAACCAGGGAACCTTTAATGGTTACACCAAAAGTAAATTCAATCATAAAACTCTGAATGACAGCAACATAGGCTTAATGACTTAAGCCAAAATGTTAGGACATAATCATGATTAGAAGATAGGAGGTGAAGAGTAAGCTAAGGAAGAAAGACACAGAGGATGTATAATATTTAATCAACACAATTTCTATAGTAGACATTAACTTAAAAAATCTAAATTTGCTGAGTGTGGTGGAGCACACATGCAATCTCAGCACTCTGGAGGCCAAAGCAAAAGGACTTGAATTCAAAACCATCCTACAATATATAAGGAGAACCTATTCCTGCCCGATAAAAAGAGAAATTAATATATCTAAAACCAACAAATAGGGATACAGGTGGACCAATTGCAACAATGAGATGTACAAGTCGTTATATCCAAAACGAACTTTACAACTTTGGTGGGGGGGGATGGGGAGGGGGAGGAAGGGATGGGAAGGGGAAACAAAGGAGGAGGCTACAATGCTTGACAAGAAATGTACTCATTATCTTGCCCATGTAATTATAACCCTCTGTACAGTATTTTCACAATATATAAATAAACAAATAAAAAATAACTGACCTACAAACAGCAAAAAAAAAAACCAACAAATCAGACAAAAATAATCTAAACATAAAGGTATTTATATACAAGTGAAACCACAGGAAATGGAAAAGAGAATTGAAGGGACAGAATGAAATACTGCTGTAATCAAATCACAAGGTTTGTAAAACTATTTGATGACTTCAAATATGTGTAGTCATGATACAATAAAATACAAAATCTAATTTTAAAACCAAGACATAATAAAGGCAAAGCACTGAAAATGTTCCTTTCAAATTATATATAAAAAGATAACATCTCATAAGTATTTATAGGTAGATGAGACATTTCGCACAATAGTCTACTTTTTCCATTTGTATAGAATGTAAAGCATGAAGTATAGGCCAACACTGAAATAAAAGACCTGTTCCGATAATTAAGATTGGCACCAGTGGCTCACACTTGTAATCCTAGCGACTAAAAAGACTGAGATCTGAGGATCACAGTTCGAAGCCAGCCTGGGCAAGAAAGTCCATGAGACTTCTATCTCCAATAAACTACTCAACAAAGAGAAAAAGACAGAGTAGAGCTCTGGCTCAAGTGGTAGAGCACTAGCCTTGAGCAAAACAAGCTTGGGGACAGGGCCCCAGCCCTGAATTCAGGCCCCAGGACCAATACACACACACACACACACACACACACACACAAAGATCGGTCAATAAGCTCCCATATATACACCACAAGTTGAACTCGTGTGTGTGACTCTGCAATACTCTTCACTCTACTCCTCTGAATCTTCAAGTCCACAACCAGTAGCACAGTGGTATTGGTACAGCACTGGCTGCTGTGCTGCCAGCCCAGATCCTGTCTTCAGGACAGAAGCACTCCATCCTCTGGGAACACTGACAGCTGACTTTTGAAAGAATCACCCTGTAGTAACTCTATGCAGGCAAAAAGGGTGGTGTAGTCCAAAACCAGTAGCCCTATTCCAACAAAATCAGCAGGGGAGCATACCCTCTCCACCACAGTGTCTCAGGAGGGAGCAACTCTGAAGGGCTGTCCAACTCCAGAACTCCACAGGGTAGGGCTGCGGCCCTGTTGGAGCTTCCTGTCCTGCCCCCCTCACCCTAGACTAGGTGTCAATCCTACCCGGCATCACAGCACAATACCCAAAGGGGGCACACTGTGGCATAGTGTACATTTTTAGCATTGAGGAACTGCAGAGGAAGGAAAATCTCCTCCTTTAAGAGTCTTGCCTTTTCTTCCTTAATAGCCCTCATGTTGCAGGAGGAAAGAAATGTCACAGAGGTATTCCAGAAGGAATCCAACCAACAAGACTTGCTTAGTCCCCCCAGCTTGTTGTTCCCTGGTCATAGTTCTGCATAAACCATTATTTCTGTATGTCATTATAGTCATATGATCATACTACAATTAAACTGCTAGGTTTGGGGGTCTTCATTTCCTGCCCTATATAAAACCTTGATTAAATAAACTTATACTCTTCTAATGCCTTCTTACAAGGGTCTCAGTCAGCTATGCACCTTGTGAGGCATGAGGAAAAGACATCACTTCCCTCCTACCATACTTCCTGAGACTGCAAACCTGTGCACAGTTCTCCATGCTAGGCTGTCCCCAGGGAATCTGACATAAGACCGTCACATACAAGTCTTTTTATTTCCACAATGCTATTATTATTTTTGTTTAAAAACTTTAAAGGCAACACCTCTTTTACCTTCCTGTATTTAACTTCCTTTTTCAATGAATTTGAA
This sequence comes from Dipodomys merriami, assembly GCF_024711535.1. Taxonomy (NCBI): domain Eukaryota; kingdom Metazoa; phylum Chordata; class Mammalia; order Rodentia; family Heteromyidae; genus Dipodomys; species Dipodomys merriami. The sequence goes on along the minus strand of NW_027206512.1, from coordinate 15,821,612 downwards.
ATGATACACCCTATGAGATTCCATTTTGTAGAACAAAGAGAAATCTATCTTCATGATTAATAAAGAAAACAAAAATGATAAATTTAGAAGGTTATTTCATATTTATTTAACTATCAACCTTATGAATAGTATGTATGGTAGTTTATCATTCAGTAGAAGAAACAAAAATATATAACTATGATGGTAACCAGAAGGCAACGAAGAGGTAAGAAATTCTGTGAAAGTTCAGAAACAAAACAGTTGTGTTGGTTTTGCATCTGGTTATGGTAGAGTTGGTAAAAGCTTGTTAAAAGGCCCTTCCTACCCTACTATACATCAGCAAGACTTTCAATATTGAGTAGAAGGTTATCAGATAAAACTGTAGAAAAATAATTCAGAAGAACGTAACTGACAAGAATAAAGGCTCTGAAATATAAAGGATAGCAATGTAAGAAGAATGGCTACCAAGCCAGTTTGACTGGAGCATTAAAGGATTAAAAAAGGATTAATGAAGGAAGGGTTAGAGGAAAAGCTGCCTAGAACACATCTTGCTGTGTTGCACCCACCAACATTAAAATAAGGACAGTGACTTTGAGCACCAATGATCACCAATCATACAATTTTGAGTATGCCATAGGGAATGCTGGTAATTGTCCCTCCCCCGGCTCTAGCCCTCCAGGCAGACTTAAGTCACTGCAACTGAATTTGCTTTTGCATTAATCCCCTGCAGATGTCCCAGAGGGATTCTCATCAAAACTTTTTTCAAAAAGTGGCTCTTGCCAGGACCCATGGCTCACGCCTGTAATCCTAGCTATTCAGGAGGCTGAGATCTGAGGATCACAGTTCAAAGCCAGCCTGAGCAGGAAAGTCCATGAGACCCTTATCTCCACTGAGCCATCAGAAAACTGGAAGTGTCTGTGGCTCAAGTGAGAGAGCAGTCACCTTGAGCTGAAGAGCTCAATGACAGCACCCAGGCCCAGAATTCAAGCCCCACAACCACCACCACCAACAACACCAACAAAGTGGCTCTAGTGTATCCAAAACGATGTGATACCTAAATGGAATTTTACATAGCCATTGCAAAGAATATTATGTCATTCTCAGGGAAATGGATGGACCTAAAACAAATCATATTTTTTTATTTCTTTTTTTTCATTTTATTTTTTTTGTGAACATACTGTACAGAGGGGTTACAATTACATGGGCAAGATAATGAGTACATTTCTTATCAAGCATTGCAGCCTCCTCCTTTGTTTACCTTTCCCAGCCCTTCCCAGCCTCCCCCTCCCCACCCCCCACCCAGTGCCCCCCTGTTCCCCCCCAACCAAAGTTGTAAAGTTCGTTTTCGACATGACAACTTGTACTTCTCACTGTTGCAATGGGTCCACCTGTATCCTTAAACGACTTGCTAAAACAAATCATACTAAGTGAGGAAGCCACGCTCAAAGAGACAAACAGCACGTTTTCTCTCATATGCAGAAGCTAGATCTAAAATGCCCCAGGACATGATAAATTATATAGGATTCTAGGCATTCACACACAGTGAGACCATAGGAGGCTAGATAAACTTAGGAAAGGAACATAGGGGCACAATGCCTATGTGCTTCTGATCATATAATATTTATCTAAATGAATTCCAGGAAATGGAAACAAGAGGTTTTTTCTCTGTTGTTCTTTTCTTTCCTTTTTGTCTTGTTTGTTCATCTATCTTTGAGAGAGTAGGGGGTCACAAAAACGGAGGTACAAAGAGTGAACAAATGCAGCAATAGTACTCACTAAACACTATGTTGAAAATGAACTATACAACTTGTGTAGGGATGGTAGGGAAAAACAGAGAGCGAGAGAGGGAAGGGATGACATTGTCAAAAAAAGAAACATACTCATTACCTGACTTATGTAACTGAAATCCCTCTGTACATACCATTAATAAAAGTATAGCATCTCTACGAAAAGTTCTGCCAAGTTTTATTTTCTTATTTCTCACATGTTTTATTATCATAAGATAGTTTTGTCCAGGGTATTTGGTGTTTATCTGTATATTGACTTAAAGATTTCTATAATTTAACAGCAGAAAACTTATTTCCTTTGGGGGGGGGTGAATATTGTCCTAATTCAGTGCTATTCTTTGTGTGTGGTGAGGTAGAAGGGTACTAAGAAGGTTGAACTCAGGATCTTCTGCTTGACAAGATGATTTACCACTTGAATCATGCCCCTAAGTCCTTTTGTTTTTAGTTGCTTTTCAAATAGGATCTCACATCTACACTTAGGCTGATCTGGACCATGATCCTGTTTATGCTTCCTAAGTAGCTGTGATGATAAGCATGTGCCACCACATCCAGCTTTTATTGGTGGATATAATATATTGCTAACTTTTTTTCCACCCCAGATTGGCCTTGGACCTTGGTCCTCTAATCTCTGCCTCTCATGAAGCTAGGATTGCAGTTGTGAAGTGAGGCACTCCACCCAGCCTAGTGCTTTTTTTTCTATTTTACATTTTTATTTACTCCAGCCCAAGTCCATAGACTGCAAGTAAACCATGTAACCCCTTTTATTTGTAAAGTTTTGGGGAGGGAATGATCTGCCCTTTTACTTTCTTGGTAATTAGGGCTAATCCCAGCAATCAATGTTATGCCTTCTTTTAGTTCCTATTTTTAACAGTCTTAGTAATATTTTTTATGAAGATGTAATGTTGTTGTAATTTTAGACTTTGATACAATTCCGGTTTGTATAAATATACCTGAAAACAGAATCTTTCGATCCTAAAGTGGACTGTGAAGCATAAACTGCCCCCTGGTCATTTCAGACTATTCACAGTGGGCCAAATGTCTGTCAATTCAGCAGCAGCAGCAGTGATATTGTCTCCCGTCTGTCATGTTACCTTTATGTGCAATGATTTGAATATTTCATTTCCTTTGACTCCTCTTTTCTTTTTAAACAAAGTGAGACAAAACTCAACCGATTTATATGCTAAAATTAATGATAAGAAATGAACTTCTCATCAAAATCATGATACAAAAGGGAGACAAAGAAGCAAATTCTTGGCTCTCTCGAAAGCAGCAAATTCTAACTTTCAATCAGGCTATGATACAACTTAAGCTTGTCAATCTCTATTCAATGGGGCTTTAAAGAAGAAGAATGTGTGTGAAATGAGATAAATACTCCAATGAAAAAAGTATCGAAAAGAAGGTACTTAGGATTTTAGAATATTTTCCTCTCTGGTACTCGTGCTCCACCCCAACCCATGGCATATTGAGATTTTCAAGCTCATTAATCATTTTTTCATGCTTTCAGCTTTTGTGCACACTTTTAAAAATCCATCATGCCTGAGAATAGTCAATCACACCTACCTAGAAGTAATCTTAGTTCATCATATAGGTATTGGCAGATATTCAAACAAGGGCAAATGTACAAGAGCACACCTATGTTATGAAGCTTATAGTTAGTTACTAAAAGAAAAGCTATTATTATTATTTGAAATTTTAAGCAAAATCAATTAATCTCTGCTAGAGGGAACAGAATTTATAATTGAAAAAATTAAACAAAACTCAAGTCATTTCAATACAACAACGTTCCATGCAAACATGAAGTAAACAAGACAAAAATGGAGACTCTGAAAAAGAAAGCCAATTGTGTATGAATGATTAAATACATATGCACACAAAAGGGACACTAATCTATTCAAAGCATGGAGAAAGTCATAAAAAAGATTGGAGTAGGCTTGGTCTGGTGGTGGAGCTTTCCAGATTCCAGCACTCTATGCCAACCTCTCCTGTTCGAAATCCCCAACCCCATTTTTCACCAAGGAAGAATCCAGAGTTGTTTTTTTTTTTATTAATTTCTTAAGTGAAAGAAAACCTGTTGCAGTTCAAGTTCTCCATTTTTACCAAGAGGTTCACTACAGGCAGCAAAAAACATACAATCAGATGATAAATTTTGTTATTAACTTGACATTTTCACATCTGTTTATTCCTAACAGGTTGTTTTTTCCTAGTACATAAGAAGTGTCCAAATCCTATCATCAGTAGTATGTGGAACTTGAAACTGCATAAAAATACAGAGCTTAACTTCTTAGACTTAACTAAAAATGAGGGGAAATACTATCTGATTCTCTTTTTAGCAACTAAGCCCTCAAACAATCAACAACACAATTAACAAAGAGCTAATGAACTAAAATAGAGATTTCTCAAAAGAAGCAAAAATGACCAAAAGACACATAAAGAAATGCTCAACATCTCTGGTTAACAGGAAATGCAAATCAAAACAACACTGAGATCCCACCTCAGTTAGAATGGACATCATAGTGAATACAAACCGTAACAGATACTGGTGATAATATGGGCAAAACGGAACCCTAATACACTGTTACTGGGAATGTAAACTTGTTCAACCACTCTGGTAAACAGTATGGAGGTTCCTCAAAAAAACTAAACATAGAACTCCCCTATGATCCAGCAACCCCGCTTCTGGGCATTAATACAAAAGATTACAAACCAGGATACAGTAAAGACACTAGTACAAATATGTTCATTGCAGCACTATTCACCATAGCCAAAGTAAACTCAAATAGTGTGATTCCTTAGAAAGGCTAAATCAAAATCCAACAAAATAAACACCAGAAATGGGTACTTGAAAGGGATAGAATGGGGCCAAGGGGAAAGGAATACACAAATGAAGAGAAGACAGGTGTGGGGGGGGAGCAAAAGGCAGTCAAAAATTCAATATATATCCTACAAAATTAAGAGAAGTGAGGAAAAAGGTAAGTTGGGAAGATGTGAGAATGTTGAAAGGGGTGACATTGACCAAGATGCATTGTATTCATGAACTACTTTTTTCAGTGGCAGTTCCTTTGTATATTACTTAAATAAAAATACTTTTTTAAAAAAAGAAATAACCGATAACTCTGTATTTATAAAACAGCAGTTGGCTGAACTCAAATGTCATTAGGAATAGAGAATTACATAAAGAAAAACTATCATTCCATTGTATTCTACTTATACATAAGTTAATTATAAAAAGAAATTTTAAAAAACAAATTGAGTGAAAAAGCAGGAACTTTACACATTATCCCCCCCCCAAAAAAATGAATCTTAGTAATAGATTTTTTATTATTGTCAATTTGTAGTGTCAGACTCTGGGCCAGTTTGTTCATAGGGACTAGCCAGGAGGGGTATCTTTCATGCCAAGCTTCTTTGGCAAGTATCAGTATGGAAACCATCCCTCTGTTGATAATCTCTAGTTATTTCTTGCTCGGTCTAGAAATTCCCCAATCAGTTAGGATGACTTCTGCCTACTCTCAACCAAAAAGGGAATCACAAATCTCATCCATCTATTGTCAGGTCAGTCTTCAAAGTCCTATGGGTAAGCATCATCCAAGGGTCTCCAGTCCTAATAAAAAAAGGTTGGGTTTATTCTACAGTTGAGCATATGTATGTCTAGTGCACAGTGAGACAAAAGTCTTGCCAAATAACCTAGCATTCTGTGCTTTCTGGCTTTCAAAAGACTGAAAGCTAGAAGGCCATTGTGAGCAATCTGCCAAGACAATAAATTGGTACAACTCCCAAACAATTTCTTAACTCAGAATGAAAATAGATCTGGATAACTTCCCAATCTTTGGTAATTTAGTAGATTATATTAGTGTATGTATTTTTAAATATATAGAGGGAAGAGAGTGAATGATTTGAACATTGCCCAAAGGGAAGCATGGAAACTAACCACTCTGGATGCTATGTAACAGTTAATTCTAATTCGCATTAATTATATCAGAGTGATTTTTGTGTGTGCTTTCATTTCAAATTTCAGGGTATTTTATTTCTATCTTTCAATCTCTCTCTCTCTCTCTCTCTCTCTCTCTCTCTCTCTCTCTCTCTCTCTCTCTCTCTCTCTCTCTCTCTCTCTCTCTCTCCCTTTCTCAATTTCCATAAATTTTCACATAATGCCTAAAACAGTACTTGCACAAAGTACTTAAAAGTATTATTAGTGTGTTGAATGAGCAACTGTTAATCTATAGAAACCTTCTTGAATTCCACCCCTTGCCTATCTTGGCCTTCTCTTCCAGTCTGAAGATGAGCATGATGGGAAAGGTGAGGTAAGGACATTGTGTCAGAGAGGGGGAAGTCTTCGTTGTGACAGATACTTTCAGTGCCATCGCATTTTATTTTTATTTTATCACTGGAATTCTAACTTGTTCTTTTATTTTATTTTTTTCTCTCACCTGCTCTCTTCTCTCTTACCTCCTGTCCCATAGCAGGAGTTCTCTGACTTTTTCCCCTTCTCATTCCTTGCTTTCATATCCCTTCTTTAACAAAAAGCAAAGCAGAAATTACAGTTAGATCTGAGATAAATGGGGCCCATGGGTACTGCCTTGATCCTTTTGCATGGTCAGAAACATGCCTCATTTTCTTTTCATCATTTTTCCTGTATCCTGTGACCATCAAGAAGGACATGTAGCATAGAGTAAAAGTCAGGGGGAAAAGACCAATAAAGCTTTCAGTAAGACATGTCGTTAGTTTGCATCTTAGATCTACTTTGGGCAAAAGTACATTCATATTCCTATCCAAAAGACCTGGACTCTATAACTCTATATGATGGTCTGTGAAGCCAGATGTTGGTGGCTCACAGCTGTAATCCTAGCTACTCAAGAGGCTGAGATCTGAAAACTGTGGTTTGAAGACAGCCTAGACAGGAAAGTCCATCAGACTCTTACTCTTATCCAGAAAACTGGAAGTATTGCTGTGGCTTACTTGTTATTATTTTTTTAAACACGGCTGAGATATTTAACTTATAAAGACAAAGGCTGATTTAGGCTCACAGTTTTAGAGATTACAGTTCCTCTCAAAGTCTAAAAGAGATGGTCTGTGACTAAAATCTCAGATTTTCTTGGTCTGGTTCTGAGTGTGTGTGTGTGTGTGTGTGTGTGTGTGTGTGTGTGTGTGTGTGTGTGTGTGTGTGTGTGTGTGTGTGTGTGTGTACATATGTATTTTTTACAGTAGCTCCTTCATTGTTTGTAGATAGCTGGTTAAAGACTTAGCTTAATTATTGTCAAAATCTTGTCACAATTAACACATAAATATGTTCACAACTAAGAGAAAACAATAAAGGGAGTAACATTGAGCAAGATGCATTGTACTCACGAACTGACATGTTGAATTGTAATAATTTTGTACAACTATTCAAATATAATAAAAAAAATAAAAAACTTGTTCAACCACTTTGAAAAGTAATATGGAGGTTCCTCAAAAGACTCCACATAGAGCTTCCCTTTGACCCAGCAATCCCTCTTTAGGGCATTTACCCAAATGATCACAAACAAGACATTACTAAAGCTACCAGCACAACTATGTTTATCGCAGCATTATTTACCATAGTTAAGATATGGAACCAACCCAGATGCTCCTCAGTAGATGAATGGATCAAGAAAATGTGGTATATATACACAATGGAATTCTATGCCTCCATCAGAAAGAATGACATTGCCCCATTTGTTAGGAAATGGAAAGACTTGGAAAAAATTATATTAAGTGAAGTAAGCCAGGCCCAAAGAAACATAGGTCCAATGGTTTCCCTTATTTGCAATAACTAATATATGTCTGAGACAAGCAGAAAAGGTCAGATAAGTTGATGTTAGGTGAAATGAACCCCAAGATAAGTATTCAAATGTTTTTTCTTTCATGTGATTGTTTCTAACATATTTATAAGATGATTTCTTATGTCCCTTCCCCCACTCCCTGCTTTCACTGTATTTGATGTTGGTATAATTTGTGGAGGGGAAGGGCAAAAACAAATTGCTTAAATAGGGATACAGGTGGACCCATTGCAACAATGAGTTGTACAAGTCAGTATTTCGAAAAACGAACTTTACAACCTTGTGGGGAGGGTAGGGAAGGGATAGGGGAAGGGGGGAGATGGGAAGGGATAGGAAGGGGAAACAAAGGAGGAGCAACAATGCTTGATAAGAAATGTACTCATCTTACCCATGTAATTGTAAGTTTTTGGTATGGTATTTTCATAATAATAAAAAACAGTGCAAAATACAAAAATATAAAAATAAATGAACAAATATATAGCCAATAGGAACTGCTTTTGGTAAATGGGATTAATTTATTACTGCTCGCAAAGATGTTAGAATGATGTAATAATGCATTTAGGGTACAACTATAAAACTATACAAGATGAAACAGAAGAGAATGACAATCAACTCCTCTCAAAGTCTAAGAACAAGTTAAAAGCACATAAAGGGTCTGAACATGCAGTAGCATGAAGTTCAACCTCATCATCAAGAGCATGACAATTGGTGCTCCAGTTGCTAATGTCCCAAGTGAATCTCATCATGAGTAGGAGCAAAACCCAAAGGCCATCTTCAGAAAGCCCCAACTTAATCCATAGTTAGAGCTACTTCACATAACTTGGTCCATTATTACCATTTTTGCTATATTAGTCAGTTACTTGTTATTATTTTTTAAACACACAGCTGAGATATTGAACTTGACAAAGGCTAATTTGGGCTCACAGTTTTAGAGATTCTAGTCCAAGATCGGGCAGACCCATTGCTTTGGGCCTCTAGTGAGTGTCCAGTATGGCAGTAACAGTAACTGTGTTGGTGACAGAGCCAATTGCTCACGTTATATGTAGGAAGTAAAAGAAAGTGAAGCTGGGAGTCAGTGGCTCACACCTATAATCCTAGCTACTCAAAAGGATCATAGTTTGAAGTAAGTCCATGCAAGAAAGTTTGGGAGATTCTTATCTCCAACTAACCACCAAAAACCTAGAACTAGAACTGTGAACTCAAGTGGTAAAATGCTAGCCTTGAACAGAAAAGCTCAGGAACAGTGGTCAGGGCTTGAGTTCAAGCATTTTTGAAAAAGAGAAAGAGAGAGAGAGGAAGGAAGGGAGGGAGGGAGGGAGGGAGGGAGGGAAGAAGGAAGAAAGGAAGGAAGGAAGGAAGGAAGGAAGGAAGGAAGGAAGGAAGGAAGGAAGGAAGGAGGGAAGGAGGGAAGGAAGGAGGGAAGGAAGGAAGGAAGGAGGGAAGGAAGGAAGGAAGGAAGGAAGGAAGGAAGGAAGGAAGGAAGGAAGGAAGGAAGGAAGGAAGGAAGGAAGGAAAGAAAGAAAGACCCAGAGTTCTGCAATGGCATCAATACTTTCAAGGGCATGTTTCCAGTGATCTAAGAATCTCTCACTAGACCTTCTTTCCTAAAGATTGCACTACCTTCCAACCTGGAAAAAAAATCATATTAAGTGAAGTAAGCCAGACTCAAAGAAACATAAGTCCCATGGTTTCCCTTATTTTCAATAGTTAATATACATCTAGGATAATCTTAGCAGATGAACAGAATAGCTCAATAGCTATGAACAGATGACCATATAAGATGAACACCAAGACACAAGAGGTTTTTCTTTGTTGTTGTTGCTTTTTGTTTCTTTTGTGTGTTCTTCACCCTATGGTATATTCCCCATTGTCACTGTGTTTGGTTTTGGTACCCTGGTGTTGTATATTCATTTATTTGAACTAGGGAAGGGAAGGGGAACAACAGAATGGTGAGACAAAGGACAAGGGGGAACCAATGCAACAGTGACAGTCACAAGACAATATGTTGGAAATGATTTGTACAACTTGGAACGGGGCTTGGGGGGAGGGAAAATTGGAGAAAAATGAGGGAAGGGGTAACAAGTTTGACAAGAAATGTACTTATTTCCTTATTCATGTAACTGTAACCCCTCTGTACATCACCTTGACACTAATAATAATTTACCAAAAGATTGCACTACATTCCAGTATGGCCACTTTGGGAACCAAGCCTTCAAGATAAGAACCTTTCTGGACATAAAACATCCTAATTATAGCATAGGATCATATTTTTATTGACAGCTAATTTCATATTGTCATTACAGTATATATACCTTTTGGCAATTTTGCACACTGGGAAAGTACTCTCAGAGATTAAGTTGTATTAGAAGTGAGGCAGCACCATTTTAAAAGGTGGCATACAGACTCCTAATCAACTTCTTACCTTTATTATATTTTGAAAAGAATTTGGCAAAGAGCAAAGTCATTTTTCAGACATGATTATAAAAGCAACAATTTTTGCTATTTTGCATCATCTTAATATCAATTTGCCCATCTTAGAGTTTCTTATAACTCAAAACTGCTCTACTGCCAGGCGCCAGTGTCTCACGCCTATAATCCTAGCTACTCAGGAGGCCGAGATCTGAGGATCACAGTTCAAAGCCAGCCGGGGAAGGAAAGTCCATGAGACTCTTATCTCCAATAAACCACTTGAAAACTGGAAGTGGTGTTGTGGCTCAAGTGGTAGAGTGCTTGCCTTGAGCTGAAGAGCCCAGGGACAGCGCCCAAGCCCAGAGTTCAAGCCCCATGACAGACAAAAACAAAAACAAAAAAACAAAAAAAACTGCTCTACTTCTCAAATCCTGAACTGTAACATAGTATATTGTTTCAGCACAATTACCTACCCATCCAGCTTTACTATTCCATTCCTCCATGTTACTGCTTTTACAATTACTCAAAATTCCCAAATCTGTACTTCTATTCATGGGCTTGCTATGACTCCAAACCCATTCATAATACTTTTAGATATCTTCATCTGGATAATTTATAGATATATAAATACAATTTCTAAATTCTGTGACTCCTCTTTGAACCTGGAGCCTTCAAACAAAATAGGATTGCTTATTGCCTACTGAATAGTGCCTTCTGAATATATCTTGACTCTATGTATTTGCTTATATCTTTGCCTGAACTTCAATGATCTAAATTCTACCCACTTCTCCCACAGCAACATGACTATTCAACTATCTCCATGTACATTTCAAGTATTAGTCCTTGCTTATGTTCTAAGCAATCACTTCCTCAATCAGGTACAGTAGCCACTGCTCCCTTGAATTACCACTGATTCCTACATATTCCAAACTATAAAACAGAGGTCATTGTTATATACATGAGAGTAAAAAGATTATCAAAAACTATAAAGGCATTTTGACTCTAAAAGAAATCTTAGGACCCTGAGATCTATCATTGTGTTTGTTCATTTAGGACAATGGTCAAGTTCACCATGAAGAATAGTATAAGGTAAGTACATAGTCTCTACCTTGGTGGTCTCTTGGAAACATGGGGGTAGAGATAAGGGGCGATGGGCTCAAGTAAATCAGGCTGGAAATGGGAGTATTCCACCTGAAACCTGCTTCTATAGCTATACTTGTGAAACAATTGTTCTCAAACTAATATAGTCTTAATTTTCCCCCCTTCCTCAACTTTATAAAAGAAATGGGTCTTTGTGGCAAGGTGTAAGATTTTAGCGGTATTCATTTGAGGTACAGGATGAATTAAAGAACAAGAGGAATCAGAACTGATAAAATAATTTGTATTGGGGGGGAAGAAAACAGGGGAGAGAGTGAGAGGAAGAAGAGAAAGAGGAGGAGAAAGAGAGATTTATATTTTAATTGTTTTTAATCATTGTTATGGAATATTGGACAAGTGTTTAGGACACTGTTGTTTGGGTTGCTAGCTTTATATAGTTATAGTTAATGGTCTGTAGGGGGGAGAGGCTGGTCCTGGGGCTTTGAACTCTGGGCCTGGGTACTGTCCCTGAGCTTCCCATGTTCAAGAGGAATGCTCTACCACTTGAGCCACAGTGCTACTTCCAGCTTTTTTAAGTAGATTATTGGAGATAAGAGTCTCACAGACTTTCCTGCCCAGGCAGACTTCAAGCTGCAATCTCAGCCTCCTGAGTAGCTAGAATTACAAGCATGAGCCACTGGTACCTGATTGTCTACCATCATTATTAACATTTAAAAATACATACTTTTTCACATCCTCTTCCCACTTTCATATCTGAATGAATGAGAACTCCAAGTAATAATAACAGCTAATACTTTAAACATTTTGATTCCAGTTTTGTTTTGTTTTTTTTGTATTCTTTTTTCAATTTTTCCTGGTTCTGGGGCTTGAACTCAGGATCTAGGCCGTATCCCTGGGCCTTTTTGTGCTAAAGACTAACATTCTACCATTTAAGCCACAGCACCACTTCTGCCTTTTTCTGAATAGTTTATTAGAGATAAATGTCTCACAGACTTTCCTGCCCAAAATGACTTCAACCATGATTCTCTGATCTCAGCCTCCTAAGTAGCTAGGATCACAGACTTGGCCTGATTCCAGGCTTTAAAATAAATGGACTCATTTAATTGTTACAATGAACTATGAGGTAGATACAGTTTATTGTCTCTTTTGAGGTACAGAGAACTTAAGTAATTGCCCTAACTATGTAACCAATAAGTGACCAAGTTGAGTTTCACACCCAGGAGTCTGGATCTAATGCCCACGTCCTCAGATGGAAACCATTATTTTTTATCATTCTATGAATGAGGCTAACCATATCATGTCTTTATGCAATATGCTTTAGTCAGCAGATACTTATCCAAATGCTTGGAATAAGCCACTCCTAAATCAAAAGATCATTGAAACATATGCAAATAATACAACCACTTTATTAAACAAAGTGAAGATTGGATTTTCTACTGCTACCAGAGTTCTATACTAGTAAGTAAAGAGTAAGTAAATATAATCAAGAAAACACAACTTTTTAGAAGGAAAAGGCTCTGGTAAAAAAGTTGCAAAGAATGAAAAGACTGTTCATTTGACATTAAATTATATAAATCATGTGTAAATGAGGCAAGTCTCTATAAAGATAGGTAGAGAAACTGATTTTGCTTTCTTTCTTTAAGCTTTATATAAACAAATTCTAGAATGAACAGTGAAAGCACTGAATATGAATTTTGCAATAGTATCATTCTCTAAATACATGGAAATCTAGCCCATAGAAAACTGAATTAACCAAATATTCAAAAAAATATGAAAGTCACTGGGCCCTGGTGGTTCACGTCTATAATCCTAGCTACTTGGGAGGCTGAGATCTAGGGATCATGGTTCAAAGCCAGCCTGGGCAGGAAAGTTTGTAAGACTCTTATCTCTAATTAATCACCAAAGAAACAGAAGTGGAGCTGGAGCTTGAACTCAGGGCCTGGACACTATCCCTGAGCTTTTCTGCTCAAGGCTAGTGTTCTTCCACTTGAGCCACAACTCCACTGCCAGCTTTTGAGGGATAGGTTACAGGAGATAAGAGTCTCACAGACTTTCCTGACCAGGATGGCTTCAAACCAGCATTCCCAAATATCCCAAATATCTAGGATTGTAGATATGAGGGACCAGTACCCAGCTAGTATTGCCAACTTTCCTAACCAGGATGGCTTCAAACCAGCATTCCCAGATCACCCAAATATCTAGGATTGTAGATATGAGGGACCAGTACCCAGCTAGTATTGTCAACTTTGAAAGTCAAGTATTTTACACCTGAATTAGCATCATAAAGGTCAGAGAACTCAGTCTGACCCTCAATATATCCTTGTATATACACTAATAAACTTATGTATAAGTAACTATATGTTTTAGAATTTTAAAAAATTCCAAAGCATTTGATAACTTCCTTGCTAAGAAACAATTCTTTCTATACCATCCATCATGACCACTCTAGGAAAAAGCCTACTCTTCATTTCACTCCAGTACCACCAGCCAGCTCTTCTCCTACCTTTTCTGTAGAGTTGACAGCCCCTGAAGTAAGTGAAAAAGAATTATCAAATTAGGAAGAAATGGAAAAGTAAATGCACAGAAAAAGCCAATTAAGTGCCGGGTGCCCAAGGCTCATACCTGTAATCCTAGTTATTCAGAAGGTTGAGATCTGCTGTGGTTCAAAGCCAGCCTAGGCAGGAAAGTCTATGAAACTCTTATCTCCAATTAACTACCAAAAAGCCAGAAGTAGAGTGATGGCACAAGTGGTAGATCATTAACCTAGAGCAAAAAAAGCTCAAGAACAACACCTTGGACCTGAGTTCAAGCCCTGAGACCAGAATAAAAATAAATATTTTTATCAGCTACTCCATTAGAAAGAAAATTCACTAAAGATTGCTGGAGATACAAAGATAGATAAGACATCATTTCTGTCTTCAACCCTTTCATATTTTTAAACTTTCATTTGGAACCCGAGATACAAATTTTCAGATAGATCAAAATCCAGATAGTGTCCTAAAATGGAATCCCTAAAAGTGGTCCAGCAATTTTTATTAATTGGCCTACACTTAATTGGCAATACGTGGTAGGAGGAAAACTTCACACTCCCCCCTTAAGCTCTATTAAAAGATATGATGGAGCCAAGTACCAGTGACTAATGCCTGTAATCTTAGCTACTCATGAGGCAGAGATCTGAGGATCACAGTTTGAGGCCAGCCTGGGGAAGAAAGTCCAGGAGACTCTTATCTCCAATAAACTACTTAAGCTGGAAGTGGTGCTGTGGATCAAGTGGTAGAGTGCTAGCCTTGAGCAAAAGAAGCTGTAACAGCACCCAGGCCCAGAGTTTAAGACCCAGGATCGGAAAAAAAAAAAAAAAGATAAAATTAATGACAACTCCCAAACTTCTTCCTACCCACCTCCCTCGCTTTGACAAGTACTTAATAAACACTTGTTGAATTAAGTGAACGGAATAGGGGTTATCATATTTTTTACTTTCTTTGTTTTTATAAGAAAGATCTAGTTCAAAATACAGTTGACAACAATAAAGGAAAATGTGATAAAGTCAAAGATTAACATTTGCACTTATTATTTGCTTTGACATAGAAGACACATATTTAAAACATGATTGTGGCAAAGCAGTTCCAAGACACAAAACAAGCCATACATGATGTGTATTAATTCAAGCAGAGGTGTTTTTTGGTTTTGTTTTTTTTTTTAAAGAAAACCTTTCTGGGAACAGCTGACATTTATTACCACTTCGCTTTAATTGCAAATACTTTCAGTACATGATGCCTATTAATTTGTCAGCCCTGCCAGAAGCAAAGCCAAGAAACCACAACAAAAGAAATACAAACCTTTAACTGCAGGCAATAAAGAGCTAGCTCCGAGTAGCAATTACTTTGAGTAATGCAGAGACACTAAGTAGCCGGTACAGTTCATTGAATAAATTTTATTCTTAGTGATGGAAAATAAGGAGGGAAACATAAAAACTTCAGCATTTATTGTAATTTGTAAGAAATCCAAAAGGATGTATAGATTCTTATGTTCTATTTTATGGGATAGAAGAGTTCAGTGTCACTGGGGTAATCATGCCCAGAACCAGAGGCCTCGCCTGCAGATTCCTAACAATCTATGTGCAACCAAATAGCAGAGAAGCAGATCAAAACTGCCACGGTATTTTTCTCTGGCTATTCTTGAGGTCACTTCAATGATAGCATGTCAATGGAACTGCAGACGTATTTAGTGTCTAGGTCTTCCTGAAATTTCTTAGATACCAAATTTGCCATCAATAAAATATTCGGAGTACCCATGATGATTGAGGTTGCAATATACCAGATGATAAATGTCCTAATCATGGAAGTCAAAGATCTTGGGAGCTCCTAACTAGTGATTTTAAGTCCTTTGTACCTACTTCTAGGTAGATGGGGTTTAAAGAGGGGGCAAGAGGCAATGTTCAATCTCATCTGATTTAATTGTTTATGCTGCTGTAACAAAGACCTAACATTAGGTAATTTGTACACACTAGAGATAATTTCTCACAGTGGTAGAAGCTGGGAAGTACAAAATCAAGATGTGTCTGATGAAGGCTCTGTTGCTATCTCAAAGCTGGTGACTTGAAAGTTATGTCCTCCCAGTGCAGAAGAGCTGGAAAGGCAGAAGGGTACCTGCCTAGTTCTCTCTACTTTTCTAAGACACTAAACCCACCCATGAGGACGAAGCCCTCATAGCAATGGCCACATCACGTAACCTCTGATGCAGTGCAGATTTTTACCATGAATTATGGAGGGGTTACAACTATTCATTAACAGTAATCCTACCCCATTTAATTGCTCTGGCAGGCAAGGACTTTCCAAAGAAATGCTGGAGAGCTTTAGGAACAAAAAAATAGAGAATAGCGGAATGGAAACAGGATTGGTGAAAATATAAAGCATATGGTCCAAAACCTAAAAATGCTAAGAACTATTAGATAACAACATGCTTAAGTACATCATAGTTTGCTGAAGCCATTTCAAGATTTGACCCCTGAGTGTCAACTAGGGCATGGGAATCTCAATGTGGCAACTCCAACTTAAAATAAGAATCTTTACCCAGGTGGGAAGCATGTTGCCCTGAGTAACAGTGGGTTCACCCTGGTTGAAAAGCACAAGTAGTGATTCTTTTTCCAACATTCCTGCCTTGAACCTACCTACCTCTGTCATTTTAGGGGAAATTCGTTTTCTGAATCTCCCTTCCCTTATGTTCTTTCCCATCCTTATACTTTCTAAGTAGGCCATCTGATATTAGTCAGGATCTCTATAGATTCTCTCCTTTCAGCTGTCTGTACATAGATTATATCAGCTCTCCCCACTCCTGCCTCTCCTCTGAAGAATGCTCCTCTAAATGAGTCTTGACACCACCAAGGAGAGACTAGTAATTATCAGTTGTCTAATCTACATCAAGGAGGATGGGCTTAATCCAGGAGATAAAATACAGGATGTCTCCTTTCAATCTAAATCTGAAATTCGAACTTTACCATAGAGTCTATGTTCCATTCTTATCTAATCCTGCATATATATCTCTGGTGGCTCAGATTAAAAAGGGAGAGGGATAAGATTAATTATCACATGGAATAGGAGAAACCCTAGGTCTCCTTGGCTCAGGCCGAAATTTTCTGAATAGAGACCCGGAAGCACAACAAATCAAAGAAAGGTTGGACAAATGGGATTGCATAAGGTTGCAGAGCTTCTGCAGGGCAAATGACATAGCTAGCAAGATCAATAGAAAGCCCACCGATTGGGAGAAGATCTTTACTAGCCATACAACAGACAAGGGTCTCATATCTAAAATATACTTGGAACTCAAAAAATTAAACCCAACAACAACAAATCCTCAAAGAAACAACTGCCCAATAAATAAGTGGGCGAAAGACTTAAAGAGAAGCTTCTCTGAAGAAGAAAGAAGGATGGCCAATAGACACATGAAGAAATGTTCAACATCCCTAGCCATAAAAGAAATGCAAATCAAAACAACATTGAGATATCACCTCACTCCAGTTAGAACAGCAAAAATCAAGAACTCTAACAACAGATGCTGGAGGGGATGTGGACAGAAAGGAACCTTACTTCATTGTTGGTGGGAATGTAAACTTGTTCAACCACTTTGGAAAGCAGTATGGAGGTTCCTCAAAAGACTTCACATAGATCTCCCCTATGATCCAGCAATCCCACTTTTGGGCATTTACCCAAATGTTTACAAACAAGACCACACTAAAGCTACCAGCACAACTATGTTTATTGCAGCATTATTTACCATAGCTAAGATATGGAACCAACCCAGATGCCCCTCAGTAGATGAATGGATCAAGAAAATGTGGTATATATACACAATGGAATTCTATGCCTCCATCAGAAAGAATGACATTTCCCCATTTGTTAGGAAATGGAAAGGTTTGGAAAAAATTATATTAAGTGAAGTAAGCCAGGCCCAAAGAAGCATAGGTCCCATGGTTTCCCTTATTTGCAATATCTAGTATAGGTATGAGTCAAGCGGAAAAGGCCAGATAATGTGATGTTAGGAAAATGAACCCTTAAATATGTATTTTAATGTTTTCGTTTCTTTCATGCATGTGTTTCTAACGCATTTATAAGATTATTTCTTTGTTGCTTTGTATGTCCCTCCCCCACAGTGTAACCCCCGCTTTCACTATATTTGATGTCAGTATAACATGTGGAGGAGATGGGGACAAACAAGTCGTTTAAGGATTCAGGTGGACCTGTTGCAATAATGAGAAGTACAAAATGTCATGTCAAAACCAGCTTTACAATGTCGGTGTGGGGGGGGGAGGGGGGTATAATTGGGTGGGGGGAGGGGGGTATAATTGGGTGGGGGGAGGGGGGAGGCGGGGAAGGGAGGTGAAGGGTAAACAAAGGAGGAGGCTGCAATGCTTGGTAAGAAATGTATGCATTATCCTGCCCATGTAATTGTAGCACCTCTGTACAGTATGTTCTCAAATAAAATAAAATTAAATTTAAAAAAAAAAAGATTAATTATCACAAACATTTTTGGAGGTATTCAGACGTGGAATCCAAACATGTTAGTACTGGGAATATTGTTTGGAATTGCCCACTAGAATTCTTTGTAAACTATGATGACGCAAAGGTCACTGACCTCTTTATTCTTCAGAAACAATTTTTTTCCATGTAAAATACCACTAGAAAAATCTAATAATCCTCTTCTGAGAGCTGACAGTTTGAGGCAGCATGAGCTAATATAATTCAGTTTCTAAAGGCAGAAAACTTTAGTCCTAACTCACCAAATAACTACACACCTTTTATAATTAACAGTTCTGCATGAAATAAAGTAATAATAACAGTTCTTTACAAAAATGCTGGAAAATTGCTGATCACATATTTAGTACTTAAAATATACCAATAATTAAGCTGGGCTCCAGTGGCTCACACTTGTAATCCTAGCTATTCAGAAGGCTGAGATCTGAAGATCATGGTTCAAAGCCAGCCTGTGTAGGAAAAGTCCATGAGACTCTAACAAAAAGTAATGGAAAATATGGTTAAAATGCATGTAATTAATCTAGAATATCCAATGCATTCTTTAAAAAGAAGAACAAATTGGGAGAAAATAACACTCTCTGATTTCACAACTATTGAACTACAGGAATCAAATAATGTGTTCACGGTATAGAACATAAGCAGGCAGTATAACCCCTTTGAGCAATTCACAGTTTAACAAAATAAATACCAGGAAGTTGACCATGTTTTGATGGGGCCAAAAGGAATAGACAGACAAATGCAGAAAATAATGGTGAGAAAATATAGTCACAAGAGTCAACAGACATATGAAATGGAAGTAGGGGATTTGAGAAGTGGGTAGAGGAGCGGGGAGGATAATGAAAGAAGTAACTGTGTTGCGTACATAAATGAACAAGGTAAATTGAAATCTCTTGTACAGTTATTTGAAGAAAATAATTTTAAAAAGAAACAGAACCTAAATGCTCTACTTGCATCCCTAATAGCACACACACACACACACACACACACACACACACACACACACACACACACACACACACACACACACACACACACACACACACACACACACACACACACACACACACACACTTTACTGCATTTGGGAGACATTCCTCGGTTTAGGACATTTCCCACCCCTAGTGACACACACTGAGGGGAAAAGAGCTTATGAAGCAAGTGGGAACATGATGGCCCACAGGTTAAACTGAACTATCTAATTGGAGGGTCTGGGTGGGTTTGGGAAACATAAGGGAGAAAGCTGTAAGGAGTAACATTGATCAAGCTGCATTCTACTCATGATTTGACTTGTTGAATTGAAACCCCTCTGTACAACTAGTTAAATTTTTTTTAGAATCAATGAAACAAAAAAGTTCTTTGAAAAGATAAGCAAGATTTACAAACTCTTCACAAAGCTAAGTGAAAGTAAGAGGGAGAAGATCCAAATTATTAAATTACAGCTGAGAAAGAGAATATCACAACAAATACTAATGGTATCCAGAGAATCACTAGAGAATACTTCAAAAGCATATTCTTCATAAATTGATTTGTTGGATGTCATACTTAAAAGTAATAAAATTATAATTTTAAAATGTATATTCTTTTTTTAAAAAAAATTTTAATTGTGAAAATACCATACAGAGGGGTTACAATTACATGGGCAAGATAATGAGTACATTTCTTATCAAGCATTGTTGCCTCCTCCTTTGTTTCCCTTCCCATCCCTTCCCATCCCCCCCTCCCCTCTACCCCCCCCCACCAAAGTTGTAAAGTTCGTTTTTCAAAATAACGATTTGTACATCTCATTGTTGCAATGGGTCCACCTGTATCCCTATTTAAACGAGTTGGTTTTTTCCATTCCCCTCCACAAATTATACCAACATCAACTATAGTGAAAGCAGGGGTTATATTCTAACATATTTTAATAAAAAGTTGAAAGGGGCAATATTGATCAAGATGCATTGTATTTATAGACATAAAATTGGAGCATTCACCAATCATTTGTTCATGGAATAATTCTCATCAATAAACACAAATGAACTGCCAAATACCCACTAACATGAGTGAACCTCAGTTAAGTGTCCAGCAACAGATGAATAGATTTTTTAATGTGGTTTATATACAGAGGAAGAATTATTTACCCATACAGAACAAAATAATATCATTTGCAAAAAAATGGATGGAACTAAAGATGATGTTAAGTGAAATAGTCCAGATTTAGAAAGATAATGTGTGTGTGTGTGTGTGTGTGTGTGTGTGTTATTCATGAGGTTTGAACTCAGAGCCTGGGCACATTTCTTGTTCTTTTGTGCTCAAAGTTAGTGCTCTGCCACTCCAGCCACAGCTCCACTTCCCACTTTTTGGTAGTTAATTGGTGATAAGACTTTCACAGTTTCTTCACCAGGCTGGTCTTGTACCATGATCTTCATGGTTCATCTCAATTTTGACATGTGTGTCATTTGTGACATGTATGCTGGCTGCTATATGCATGTCACTTTTAACATGTGTGTCATTTGTGACACGTGTGTCATTTGTGGTGTGTGTTGCTTTTGACATGTCTTTTGTGACATGTAGTTTTGATGTTTGAATTGTGGCATGTATGTCATTTTGTGAGTTTTATGATGTTTGTGTTGGTTTTGACATGTCGATCTTGCATGTGTCATTTGTGACAAGTGTGTCAATCTTGACTTATGTCCTTTGTGACATGGGAGCCATTTGTGATGTCGATCTTGACATGTGTCAATCTTGATGTATCAAATTTTGATGTGTCTCATTTGTGATATGTGTGTCAATTGATGTGTGTGCATTTTTGACGTGTGGATTTATGATATGTCTTTTGTGGCATGTGTGTCATTTACAATATGTATGGATTTTGACATGTGTATCATTTGCTACTTGTGCATCAATTTTGACGTGTCATTTGTGATGTGTATTTATTGTAGCATTGTGTCAATCTTGACATAGGTGGCAATTGTGACATGTGTGTTGATCTTGATATGTGTCATTTGCAATACATATGTGTCAATATTGAGTTGTGTGTCATTAGGGACACGTGTGTCAATTTTGACGTGTCATTTGTGCCATATGTATTGATTCTGAGGTGTGTTGATTTTGGCATGTGTGTTATTTGTGAATGTGTCCATTTTGACATGTCATGTATATTGTATATGGCATGCTATGTGCCAGACATGTCATGTGTGACATGCATGCCATCTATGATGTATGTATCATGCTGTGTTGTGTGTGGCATGTGCATCCTGTATGTCATGTGTGCCAAGTACATTTCGTGTATGGCATGTCACATATTATATGTGTCTTGTGTGCAATGTGTGTCTTGTGTGTGCTGTGTGTCATGTATGTCATGTACACATGCATCAAGTGCCATATGTGTCATGTCTCCTCATATGCGTATATCAACATGTATGTAGATGGTAGCATATATGTGGATTTTGGCCTATACACTTTAATGACACAGGGATGTATTCTGTGTATATATTTTCTACATATATAATGCATTGTATATAATACTATTTAATATGCTTTCTAACCATAGAGAATATATAATATTACATTATATATACTATTTTTTATTGGATTTATTATCACCGTCTCCTTTTACTTTTGACTCTTCCTGATGACCCTCCAACATTTCCCCATTTATAATATGTCATATCATTTTTTAAAGTCTAGATCCATATCTGAGCATAAATAATATGCAATATGTGTTTTCTCAACATGGCCTTACTTTGTTAAAATGACTATGTCTTTGTCAATCCACAGTCCTGTAAATGAAATAAACATATTCTTCTTTTTGGCTATGCTACTGCATTGCACTAAGTACCTCAATGAATTTGCCCAAAGTGTTTACCAATATAAAAGATTTTTCTTGGTTTTTGGATCTTTTATTCTTAGATTCAAATCATAATCATTTCCAACATTGGGAAAATTTGATTTGTTCTTTCCTTTACTTAATCTTTTTTATTTCATCAACATGCTTTATTTCTCTGGCTAGGAATCCTAGAACTTTGGAGTAAGAGTAGGAAGGGTGGACATCTTTGCCATGTTACTGATTTTTAGAAGAAATAGTTCCAGGTGATCCTCATTTAGAACACTGTTGGTTGTAAGTTTATCATGGAAACCCTTTATTAGCTAAAACACATTCTTTTTATGTCTAGTTTTCTCAGGGCTATTATAGGGAATGTCTATTGGCTTTGCAAATATTTCCTCATATCTATTATTAAATGATTTTACTCTCTATGCTATTTATATGCCGTGTTACTTTTATTGATTTGTATGTGATGAGCTATCCTTGTAATGCTGGAATGCTACCACTTGATCATTGCATATGATCATTTTTCATATTGATAACTAGTTTTATCCCTTGTGGCCTGAGAAATTACAAGAGGTTCATTGTATTCATTTAGGTATGTTAACCCATGCTTTTGTCCTAAAACATGATTTATTTTAGAGAAAATTCTACAGGCTGCTGAGGAGCATGTATAATTTAATAATATTCTACAGATATGTTTAGTCAATAAAGTCCACAGGGAAGGGCGTGTCCTGCAGGTGTCCTGCAGACACCTCTCCCCAGTACCTGTGTTACTTAGGGAACTGGCACACTTGGGGGCAGTTACCTCCCCTTCTCTGAAGTCACATCCCAATCCAGTGTGCCCACACCTTTCCCCACCTGGCCACACCTTCTCCACCTCTGCCCTAGATAAGCTCAGTCCTTCGGCCACAAGTCTCCAACTTGGGGTGGGGCCAGCAGTTCAGACATAAACTTTTCTCTCCTGCCTGGATACTGCATGGTGCTCTCTTTCATCACTTACCTAATTAAACCTAACATAATGATGCCATGAACCAGGGAGGGGTTTTTGAGCCAGGAAAGGTAGAATTCCCCCTCTGCTTTCCCTTTTCTCCTTATTTTCTGAGGAATTTTTCCATTTCCTGACCACCTCTTTTCCACAGACAAAACTGCTGCAAGATACCACATGAGACTTTTCACCAATACCATTGCTGGCTCCCACATCCACACCACTTCTCCACTCTGGTGCATAAAACTATTCTAAGGGTTCTCTGTCACTTGGGTCTCTTTCCAGATGTGGCACCACACCAAAGAGCTTAGCCTGGTCATTTTTGGGGTTGAAGATGCCTCACTTGGAATTTGGCCCTCTCTCTAGAGAGCACTGTGGGGGCAGTCTGGGGGAAGCCACCCCAGCCTGGGAAATTCTCACATGCTCACCAGGCCCCCTCTCATGCTTCTAATGGGGTGTCATGAGTCACCCCTGAACCAGGACACTATTGGAATGCCTCTTGCAATTGCAAGGAGGCCTGGTCAAAACAGTTTCAGAGATACAGTTTTTGCTGGTGCAATGGTAAATGGCCAGAAGTTCTGTACTTAAGACCTATTCTCTCTATTGTCTCCTGTGTCTTAGGCCTTCTAGCCATCTCTTTCAGACCTGTTCTGTCTGCCTATCTCCTGCCTCATGGCCTCCCAGCCATCTCTCTCTTCCTTTCTCTTTTCTTCTCTTCCTCTTCCTTTTCCTCTCTTTCTCCCTCTCTTTGTCTGCTGCTTGCTTGCTTACTTTATTAAACTCCCAAGTCATACCATCCTGGTAATATTCCTTGCTAACAAAGCTTCCTCCTGTCACAGACCCTGGAAACTGAGGCCCAACCAGCTAATGTGCTTTCTTAGCAAAAATGTCTAAACTTGTTCTGTGGTCAAAAATTGTCTTGTATTTTGCTTGGCATTGCCTGTTCTAGTACTGACCATGCGGTTCTAAAATACTGAGCAAAATAATGTCATTTTACTGCTGGAATTACAAAAGTCTATGGCCAATAGTCATTTTTGCATGCTGTAAAGCCTTGTGCTGTACACCTATGTGTACAGTGCGTGTATGTATGTGTGTGTGTATACACCTACATGTGTGTATGTCTGTGTCTATGTAAACTTGCTATCTGTCACTGTATTCAAAATAATAAGTTTCTTGAGGACTTAGGATTTCCTAGTTTCAATTCTCCCCGCTATTGAAGGTTTCTTTTTGTTGTTGTTCTGTGTAATTCAATTTGGTCGCAATATATACCATGGCCTAAAATGGAACTTTAAATTCCAATACTATTTTGCAATTAGACACATTATGTAAAAGGAAAAAAATGGTCTGAGATTCCTCATGTTTGTTCAGTTTGGATTCCTAGTTCAGTGTCAGCCGGTCTACATGTAATTCCTGTTCTCCCTATTTTAAAACCAAATGGAAAATATTGGCTTGCAAAAAAAAGTGTCTAAGAGTTCTTAGCTTACATTAAGAAAAACTGTCATTTGAGTTTAGAAGTTTTCTAGAGTTAATTCAAAATGCAATTTAAAAAATCAGTAAGAAGAGGAGGAAATGTAAAAGAAAAAAATAGTGAAGAAAGCCTCAGAAAAGGGAATTGAGGAAACAAAAGTGGTTTCCTTTGGATAAGAAAGGATTTGGAAAGTAAGAATTGTCTTAAGTTCATTTTCAACATAGTGTCTTGTACATCTCATGGTTACAATGGGTCAACCTGTATCCCTATTTAAGCATTTTGTTTTTTACCTGCCCCTCCCCAAGAAAAGTATATATACAAGATGCAGGACATTGAAATAAAATACAGTGAAAACAGGGGTTATACCATGGGGGAACAACATACAAATGAAACAAAAAAAATCACACAGTACATTATAAGTACGTTAAAAACAATAACAAGAAAGAAAAACCACTTGTGTCCATATCTTGGGGTTCATTTTGCTTAACCTCATCTTATATAGTTATATTATATAGCTTTTTGACCTTTTCTGCTTGTCCTAGACATATACTAGTTATTGCAAATAAAGGAAACCATGGAACCTATGTTTCTTTGGGCCTGGCTTACTTCACTTAATATAATATTTTACAACTTGTGGTGGGGAGGGAGGGAGGAGTTGGGGAGATGGGGAGGGAAGGGATGGTAGGGGAAAAACAAAGGAGGAGGTAACAATGCTCGATAGGAAATGTACTCATTACCTTACTCATGTAACTGTAACCCCTCTGTACACTATTTTTACAATAAAATAAGTATTTTTAAAAAGTTTGACAAGATCCCATCTCATCAACCAATATAAAAATCGGGACTCAAAAAAAATTTGTCTTAAAAGTTTGCTCCAAAATGGAAAAAGGTAGAAATTAAGGCAAACCTCGAAAGCTCTAGTAGGTGGCCTATGGTATAAGTATGTCTTAAATTCTTACAAGATAAAGCTTATTAGAATTGGTAGGTAATTAAGTTGGCTGTGATTTAAACACTGATGTAAAACCAGCATGTCATTCTTTATGTCCATCGAAAGTATCTCTGCAGAAACCAGTGTATTCAAAGAAAGCAACAAGAAAATACTGGGAGATTTCAAATGTCTTTGCCCAGTTTGTGCAAAAATTTTCAGGCAAGCCAGCAGAAGATATGACAATCCATCCAAGGGACACAGACTAGCCCAGATCCAGTCTACCTCTTCCAATCTGGAAGATGGCCTCACTCCTGCCTGGACCATCCTGACTATCCTAACTACCTCCACCATTGTAAAAGTAGACTGGACACCTACCTGACTCTATCACTTACAGCTGATTCCTGGTGAAAGACTGCTTTGGATTTGTAAAACTAAGACTCGTGTGTGACATTCTTTCTGCAATACATAGATTTGGAAATCTTACTCAGCCTGACCTGGAAAAGGCTGGTTATGTTGTTATGCTAGTGAAACAGGTGTAGGCCAGGAAAGCCTTTTGTGAATTTCAATTAAAGTAACTTGGTTAACGTAGACATTGTTAGGGGCATCCGAAATCAGTTTCCCTAGGCAGCCAGGCTATAGCCCAAGAAATCCTAAAGTGCTAAAACTCTCATCATGTCCACTGAGTTTTGTTATTACAGATTTTCCCCCTTGAAGTATCTAACCAGACCCACAGAGAAATAACTCTGACAAGTATTTGTTAGTTAATTCTTATCAAGTTACAGGTAAGCTCTGCTCATTACTCTATTGGTCTCCTTGTTGCTTTAACTGGAAATAAAAAGGGGTTTTGTGGCAAAGACTCCTTTAGTCTGAAGCTTGCAATTCAAAGCCAGCCCAGGCAGCCAAATCTTTCTCAGACTCCATCTCCCAACTAACCAGCAAACAGCCAGGCTGGAAGCATGGCTCAAGAGACTCATCTCTAATGAACCAGCCAAATGCTGGAAGTGGCACTGTAACTCAAAGTGGCAGAGCACTAGCCTCGAGCAGAAGTGCTCAGGGACAGGGCTCAGGCCTTGAGTTCAAACTCCTGTGAATGCCAAGTTGTGTCAGGATCCATCACTACCATCCCAGGGGACCATGAGGAGGCAGGCAGGCACAGGAGAAAGATTAGTATAAGGTTTATTAGAGGGGCCATATCTCCCCCTGGTGGGTAGCTCTGGGGGTAGTGGCATGCACAGGTAGGTCTGGGTTGGAGAGAGGGAATGGCCAGCTCTATTTCGGGAACTCTAGAGCAGGGAGGAACTCAGGTCTAGGTGGAGCTGAGGCCCAGAGGTGGGGATGATGCTAACAAGTGGGAAGAGCTATCTCAGCAAGGAGCACCTAGACTCCCAGGACCAGTCCAGGAAACAAGAAACCCTGGAGATAAGATGGTTTCACATCCTACATGGAGCCACTCTACAATCACCCTTTCAAAATTAACCAGTCAGGAGATCAACAGAAATATGTAAGCTTTCCCATCTAATGCCTACCTTCTAATTG
Source organism: Dipodomys merriami (assembly GCF_024711535.1). NCBI lineage: Eukaryota > Metazoa > Chordata > Mammalia > Rodentia > Heteromyidae > Dipodomys > Dipodomys merriami. Next base: position 15,794,791 of record NW_027206512.1, on the reverse strand, counting down.
GACAGGAATTTGCATTCCTGCCTTTGTTACCTGCTATTTGTATTTATAGTGAGTCTTAGACTCAGGGCTGTTAGCCTTGGCAGCTGCAGGCCCTTAATAATACCAATCTAGCCCTAGTCTCTGACTGTTTATTCTTAACCAGTCTACCATGCTCTCCCCTACCCAGTTGCTAGATGTCAGAGTAGCTGGGGATGTTTTCCACTCCAGGACTGCCTGAAATGCATGAGATAGGATCTAGCCAAAACATCCTGTTGTTGTTGTTGTTGTTGTTGCTGCTGCTGCTGCTGCTGCTGCTGCTGCTGTTGATCGTGGGTCTTGAACTCTGGGCCCAGGCACTGTCCCTGAGCTTTGTAGTTCAAGCCAAGCACTCTACCACTTGAGCCACAGAACCACTTCCAGTTTTCTGGTGTTTAATTGGAGAAAAGAGTCTCATGGACTTTCCTGCCTGGGCTGGCTTTGAACCACGATCCTCAGATCTCAGCCTCTTGAGTAGCTAGGATTACAGGCATAAGCCACTGGTGCCTGGCTTAAGACATTCAATTTTTAATTTTCTGCCCTGAACCCTTCCTTTTGCCATTTGTGTGCCCTCTAATTTTTTTTTATTGCCCAGCCCCTGCCTCATGAGACTTCTTCTAGACTTCCTTCAAGGACACACCATCAAGGGACAGTTGCTGCTTGCTGCCTTCTCCCAGGGGGTAACACATCTCTGCCTTTTACCCCTTGCCAGGAGTAGAAAGTACACAAAGAGAATCTGCGTCCTTTTTTCATAATTATTAAAAGGCTGAAATGTGAAGTCCACCCAGGAAGGCTATGCAGACACCTCCCCCGTCTTGGTTAAGTCTCCACTCAGTACCTGTGTACCTAGGTACCTGAAAGCAATTACCTCCATCCCCAACCCCTCTGAGGTCAAATCCACATCCAGTGTGGCCACACCTTTCCCTCTCCTGGCCACACCTCCTCCCCCTCCCCCTTCCCTAGATAAGCTCGGGCCAAGCAGTGGCGGGTCACTTCAGCCATGCAGCTCCACCACGCACCATGCACAGTGGGGCAGGCAGTTCACTGGCTACCTAATATACCTAACAATCTTGATTAGTAATAAACTAGAAATGGGCATATTTGATCAGAGTCCCCATTTTACCCATCTCTTCAAACTAACTACATATAAGACATGGAGTCATTCATGGAGCTTAGTGAAAAAGAAACATGATAAGTTTCTCATTCTAAATCAACCAAGAATTTCAAGGAGCCAATCACAGAGCATTAAACCAAAGTGCAAGTCTCTTCTGAGAGTTGGCTCTGTCACAGCCTGAGGAGTGAGCCCTGACTATATGAGCAAAAGGGTTTCAAATGTAATTATGATTCTTGTGAATTTCTCCAAAGCATCAAAGCACTCTTCCTGTAATTATTTTCCCCCATCCTACAGTTAGGTTTTTATATCCATGAAAACAAAAGAAATAAGTTTAAGAGGTAAGTTCAAACCTGGGCAGCCATGATGTCTGAAAACTGAAACTGTAGTCAGTCTCTATAAGAGACTATTTTATGTTATTGCCAAAATCAAGACGCATTAGTCATAAAATTGATCTTACTCACAAACTGGCCGTCAGAGACACAGTTGGGATATGCTAGTGATACCCCTACTGAAGTAGGGAGACTGAATCTAAGTTAACTTCTTGCGGCCATCCTGGTGCCTCTTGGTAGAAGGAGGGAATTCTCCACCCAGTGCTGAAAAGCCTAGAGGTGAGAGAGACTATTCATTGAATGAAAATGCCTAGCTCAAGATGAGCTAGAAAGGCTCTGCAGATGTCATATCCTTAGAAAAGCTTTACATATAAAGATTGCTGTAGTTCTGCATTAACTCCATAAATGGCTTGAATCACCAACCTCTGAGTGCCTCTAAGCATACCCTATAGGATGGAAGGTTGAGGCCCAACTTCCCTAGATGGAAAAGTTCTGCTGGTACCTCAGTATATCCATTTAAGGTCTGGCATCTTGTTTTCATGGTGGGGGAAGGTGAAGCCCACCCCCCCATACATACACAGGTGATGGGCATGCATGGATCCCTGGAGGCAGGGCAGGCAAACCTTTCAGTCCAGTGCCTAGGACTGGGAACTTCCTGTGACCCTGACTCCTGACCTGAGCCTATTTAGGCCTGGAACAGCTCAGGTGCCATTAGCCATTCCATGTCTCCATGTTCGAATCCTATGTCCTGTCTCCTGGCTCATCTCTGGTCACCATGGTATCATACTTCAGCTCTCCATTGGAGCTACATTGGTGTGTTGGTATTGTTTTTGTTCTTTCCTCTCTGGCCTGTTTCCTACCAGTGTTAAGTGTAATTGTGGGCTTCAGGCTTTTATAGCAACTGGCTGCCTACATACAGCTAATGCTCTAATAAAGACTCCAAGATTTGACCTCTCAAAATGTGGCTTTTCTTATTACACTACAAAGGTAAACAGGTCACTCATGGACTCAATCCATTATCTGTCATTGCCCTCCTCATCTGAAACCAACCGAACAGTCATAGATGGTCGCCTTCATTTATGTAGCTGCCTTTTACCCTCAGGATTTCTGACTAAAGAGCTCATTTGTACTTTAGAAAATGGAGACCCATGGCACCAATTGAAAGTGCTTTAAAAAAATAAAGTTCCCATCTATTTCCAGGCCACAACAATTCAGCAACAGCCTGGTTGCTTCCTGCCTGGGCTGTTGGGGTAATCAGTAATTCTCAGACAGACATAAAACACAGCAGTTTTGCTATGGATAATAGGCTGTTCATCCACTGAAAAGACTTCTATATTTTTTCATGTACTGTACAAAATGCTTCATTTCAACTAGAATCAAAATGACAAATCCTTTTACATCAGAGTTTTTCTGGCTGTCTCAGGAAACTGAAAAATAACTGTCACTAGAGAATAACCCAGGAGGATTTTAAGAGGCCAGGCTAGGGAAAAGGCATGGAAGACATGATTGGCTTCTCTTTTCATTCAGCACCAGACACGGCATGGGTTATTCAAATTAAAATGATTGCTCTGTAAGCCTTGATAATGCCACCTTCAAAAATGATGCCTCAAATTACTAGAATGTAAGATCTCTATATATGAGAGGTCACATGAAGATGTAGCTGAAGAATGTATTGTTTGGGGAACTTCTAAGGAAGACTTTAATTTTAAAGAGGAGAAACCACTTGAACTGGGAATAAGGGAAAGACATTCGATATGCTGATTCCCGAGCAATTTCTAGGGCTGCTACCTCATTCATGCTACAAAAGCCATTTTGTGAAATGCAGAAAGCCAGCATGTGCCTTTCCACAGTGGCTCAGGGGCCCAGCTGCTTTCCTTCTAGAATGTGTAAAACACCGCATTCAAGTTAAAAAAAAAAAAAAAAAAGATTCTCCTCTCCTATGCAGACTTTCACATGCCTGGAAAAATGTCAAGAAACTCTGCCTAATAGGGGTGGGCAGGCTGACCTATTCAGATCCAAGTCTCTCAGTCTTGGTAGGGACTGAGATCAAGAACAGGTGGAATCAGTTGGGATTTTCACCAGCGTTAGGAGGCAACTGCAGGCAGCACAGCAAATCACTAAAAGGAAGATGTGAAGTGTGGGGGGAGATTTCCTGCTGAGTGTATTTACTGCACAGATCCGTGCACACCATCCACTGAGTACAGTGCTATGCCTACATATATAACTTCATCTACCTCTGAGCAAAGCCAGCCCCTCACTCTCCTAAAGTGAACAAATAAAACCACTTAGCATGAATGCATATACTACAGAATGTGTCTGTCTACAAACACACCCATTTCTCACTAATCTTGCTTTCTTTTATTGTATTTCTTGACAGCCAGGGATGACTTTGGAAACTATTCACTGATTTTTAAAAATTTTACTGCTATTACTCTTGCCCACTAAACTGATCTGGGAGACATAAGATCAGCATCATTTTAACTAGGATGGGGAAAAGTCTGTTTTAAAAATACAGAGGTCAATGCAAAGTCCCTTATTATTAGTATTGTTTTTCTCCATGTGACTAAATCATCAAATAAACTGGTTGGAATCCTGTCTCCTGGGTAAATGTGGGCCAAATACTTGGTCCCAAACCTTGGCTTTCCTTTTTTTTTTCCAAAACGAGGGAAAGACACTGCCTTATTTATGCATTGTAAAGACTAAATAAAATTATATATGTAAGACACCCAGCACAGATTTAATGTGGCAAAATCTAAGCACACATTTTGGCTCCTCTCATTCTCTCTTCCCTTTTCCTTCACAGAATCACTGGAATTACTGTTTTATGCTGTCTTCTCTTACATGCATGCTAATGATTGCTTAGAGGTGATTTGAGTGTAATTTTATCAATCTCAAGTTGTTCTATGTGTTAGTAGTTACAGTGAATAATAAGTACAACTTGCTAATCACCCTGGATGGCTTTTACTTCAGAAAATCACATTGGTAGCTTTGCATAACAAAAGGTTAAAAACAAGCTTCAAAAGAAATAAAGCTTGATCACTCAGTTCAAAATTCAATATTTCACAGTTTTGCCTTTCAAATGAGCCCCATTAATGTGCCTTCTACCAACTTTTAATTCACAATTCTTAATAACAGTTACTAGTACCTTTGTAAGATCTTCCCTCAGAAACAAATACTCAGGCCCAAGGCAGACTACCAACGGTTTGAATCCCAGCTTCTCTACTTGGTCCACAAATGACTGACTCCTTCCATACTTTGGTTTCTATGCTTTTAAGTAGAAATTACACTAGTTAGTCTTCCATTTCACTCTGATATTAAGATGAAAGAAATTTATGATATAAAGCACACACAGTATGCCTACAAAGAGTAAATGCTGAGATAGCTATTTTCCTCAATCAATTACTACATCAGCTAAGAACTTTGTTCTGACTACTATGACGAGGAATTGCTTTCCTCAAACACAATGTGGTCACTACCAGGATGGAAAAGCAGAGGCGACAGTGGGACTAAACATATCTACAAATCCACTCCACCTTATGCCTCCCACTCCATGAACACATAAACACAGGCACACACATATATATGCATGTACATTAAAGCCAACTGCCAACCTTCAACATTAAGAAATTAAATAAATGCTTTCCAGTGAAAAAATTTTTTAAATGCACCTATCACCTTTCCTAATGATTCCTAAGAGCAGGTGACCAAGTTCAAGTTCTCTTCTAATTTCTACATCAAGTTGAATGATTAAGGGTTGTCCTTCTCACATTTGCATGCATAGAAATCGCCTACATTAAAATGCAAAATCTTACCAAGTAGATTGAGCCTTGAAATCTACATTTGTTACAACCCCCCAGATGATGCTAGTGCCACTAGTCCTAAACAAAGATTCAGAGACTGCCTTCAATGAAGTCTGCTAGTCATAATAACTGACACTTGAAAATTTCTCTCTCCTAAGAGAAAGCAACCCAATAGCCAAAGAAAACTGGCTTATACAAACATTTGGCTAGAAGAATTACTTACCTTGGACTTTGGACATCTCTATGGAAGTAGATTAGTGAGTGAGAATGTGCTATTAACAGAGGCCTACAAATTGAACTTGAATTTACTAGCCATTAATCATCATAGCTTATTTTGAAAACATTAAGTGACTCCTTTGTGTTTGATATTATTCTATTAACTAGGAATATAGCAGTCAACAAAACAAAGCCTTTGCTCACATGGAACTTAGACTCCAGTGAGGGAGGTAATATAGAAGTAACCAATTAAAAAATATGCTGGAGGTGTTAAATTCTATCAAGAAGAATGATGTAGGCTAAAAGAGATGATTGCTAAACTTCAGATTCAAAGCAACTTAAAATATTCATTTGACAAAAGATGATCAAGAAAGTAATAAGCTGACCTTTGAGAAGGAAGGTTGAGCAGAAAAGAAATGAGGGATGAAGCTCTGGCGGTATTCCATAAGTGTTCAAGCCACACCAAAAGGCAAGTTTAAAACTAAGACTGGAAACAAAAAAGCCAGGTTGCCTGAAGTATTGTGAGCGAGGACCAGAAAAGCAAGAAATGAAGTGCTACTTTGAGTTGCATTGCAATCCATGATATTGAAGTAAAGTCATCCCAAAACAAAAACAAGATTAACTCAAGACTACAATAAACTTTCATAGTCTGTTGAAAATAAGAGTTTGATGAGGCAAACTCTTGTTGTCAGTGGGTTTTAGCTGGAACTCAATGGTGGACCACCTTCTGTACTGGAAAAACAAATAAGTCAGTGTAACCTCTTCTGGAAAGGGGTGACAAAATGGAAAGCAATAAAGTCTCTAATGTGAGAATAACAATTCCAAACAGCTAAGTAATTACTGAGGTGCTTTGCAGTATGGAAAAGTGAATGTTTTTGTCATTTGAGCAATGGGGTATCACAAATTAGTTTGTCTATTAAAATGATTCCTCTTAATGGATGCATAGGACTAAGTGCATATCCATGTAAATGTGCACCTGGAGCATTTTCAACAGAATGCTGCAATGCCAAGACTTCCACCATCCGTTTCAATAAATGCAGATGTGTCCCTGAATGAACATTTAGATACTCATACTGCTTACAGCTCACAGGCATCTTTCCTGGAATTCATGCTCTCTTCAAAGACTTACATGAACATTGATGCAGCCACATCACTAATTAAACACATGACAAGCCTGCATACAACACATCTATGCAGAGATGCACTTGTGGGGACTCTCCTGCACCAGAAGGTCAAGGAGAGGAGGAGCCTGGAGTCATAGAAGGGAAAGGTAGAAGAACTAGCTATAGTGATCTTCCTGCTTTCAGTCCCACCTCCATTGTGTGGAGCCTGAACTTGACTTCAGGAATGGAATGGACTCTTCATTGATCAGCCATCCTCCACAGCCCATTCCTCACCTCAGTATATAAATATATCTCAAAGTGACCCAATAATTGAGCATCTTTACCTGGTTTCCCATCACAATTAAAACTCAAATTTCTTTTCCTTTCAGTCCTACTGACTCTCAGGCTCCTCTAGAACATAGGAAGCATCTCTCCTCAGGGCCTTTGCAAGTACTGTTCCCACAACCAGGAAAGCTTCCAACAAATTTCTGTATGCCTCATTCTCTTGCTTCATGTAAGTCTCTGCTAGATTATCGCCTCTTTGGAGAAGCCATACTTGCCTAGCCCACCAAGATAGCACTCAAGAGATCCCATCATTTCCTGGCATCAGCAGTCCACATAGCACTATTACTGCTTGACATGACAATGTAAGACACTCATTGAGTAAGTGTCTCCCAACTTAAATGTGGCTGTTTGTTCCCATTAATTTACCACTGCATCCTGAGGAGACTTAGGATCTAGAAATAGTGGGCATATCTCAGATGATGAGTAAGAATCTGCTGGATAAATGATTTCTTGGCTCTATACAGTTTTTTCCCCAAGTCTTTCCATTTCCTTATAAATGGTGCAATATCCTTCTTTCTGATGGAAGCATAGAATTCCTTTGTGTATATATGCCACATTTTCTTGATCCATTTGTCCACTGAGGGCCATCTGGGTTGATTCTATATCTTGGCTATGGTAAACAATGCTGCAATGAACATGGCTGTGCTGGTAGCTTTAGTGTGGTCTTATTTGTGATCTGTATAAATGCCCATGAGTGGGATTGCTGGGTCATAGGGTAGTTCTATGTTTAGTCTTTTGAGGAACCTCCATCCTGCTTTCCAGAGTGATTGTGAACAAGTTTACATTCCCACCAACAATGTAGTAGTGTTCCCTTTTGGTCACATCCCTGCCAGCATCTGTTACTGTTAGTTTTCTTGACACTGGCCATTCTAACTAGGGTAAGGTGAAATCTCAAGGTTAAGGTAAGTAAGCCAGACCCAAAGAAACATAGATTGCATGGTTTCCCTCATCTGTTGTAATTAGAATGTGCCTATAAATCTACAAGGAAGCACACTGGATGGTAAAGACAAAAAATTACACTTGGACATGATAAATTATATAGGACTCTAAGCTTTCACGCAGTGAGAGCAAACAAGGATATTTTTAGAAAAAGATCACAATGGCTCAATAGCTATATGCATACGATCATACAAAATGATGTTTATCAAAATAAAATCCAAGAACGAAGAAACAAAAGGTGTTTTATTACTTTACTTTTAGAGTTTTGTTTGTTTTTCTCTTTAGTCACTGTTAATTTCTATACCTTGTATTTAAGGGTAAGGGGAGCACAGAAATGGAAGACGAAGTGAACAGATGCAGCAGTATACTCATTAGGCACTATGTTGAAAATGAACTATACAACTTGTGGGGATGGAGGGTTGGGAGGGAAAAACTGGGAAGAAAATGAGGGAAGAGGTGACACTGTTCAAAAGAAATGTACTCATTATCTGACTTATGTAACAGTAATAGTAATCCCTCTGTATATCACCTTTACAATAACTTCTTACAATAACAATGACTTCTTGGTTTCACAAATGAATAGAGAAAAACTAATCCCTTCCTGTATATTAAAGTAGCTATATGGCTTTCCATGTATGTTTTTCTGAAATAACAGTTGTAGGTCCATGTTCATTTTTCAGGCATGCACTTTATTTATAAATGATGCATTTTTCAAGATAAAAGAGTAAGAGAAATGATGACAGGGACATTAGTGCACAAAGCACTGTACTGGAGGGAAGAAAAGAAACAGAGCAGAACAGGTTTCCCCAGGAACAGGGCAAAGACAGATAACCCTGTGTGATAGAATAAATGAGCAATCCAGGAGGAGGACAACAGGGACCAGAAAAATAAATGCCCTGATTGAAATTTTTTTCTCCCAACTTCCATAAATGATAACTTAGCATCTAGAAGAAGTGCCCAGTGGATGCTGAACAAAGAAGATGATGCTGTATAAAGATTACTCATGAATCTTCAGATTCTGCATAATTCAGATAAGACATTCAAAACAATTTTTATAAAGAAGATAATATTACAAATATTTTTGTCTAATGGTTGAATGATCTTAGCATCTTGATTTTTTTCCCACCAAATTGTCCCATGTCCCAGGTTCTCAGTAATGAGTTTATTCAAATATAAAATGTTACTTAAATTATAAACTTAAATGACCATAAGAATTAGGCAGGCAATGTAAAATTATGAGACACCTGCCATGCCTTCTTAGTAGCAAAGGGCTACTTACCTCCAGCTCACATGATCACCCACATGTAGAAAACCTGGTAAGAATTTTCAATTTTTCAATTTTTATCATTGTCAACTAACTCAATTCAAACATTTTGTAAGCTGGGCACCAATGGCTCATGCTTGTACTCAGGAGGCTAAGATTTGAAGATTGCAGTTCAAAGCCAGCCCAGGAACAAAAGTTCATGAGATTCTCATCTCTAATTTACCGCCCCCCCCCCAAGAAAAAGCTGAAAATGGAGATGTGGCACAAGTAGTAGAACACTAGCCTTGAGTGAAAAGCTAAAGGACACCCATGCCCAGAGTTGCCCCACTAATGGCACACACACACACACACACACACACACACACACACACACACACACACACACACACACTAATGTAAATAAAACCTATTTCAGTTAACATCAGTTGTCAATTTTTTTAATCTCCAACAAGCTATCCAAACATGAAATACAACTGAAAGGATAAAAGCAATATGTATGGACAATGGATAAGGGTCTCATATCTAAAATATACTTGGAACTCAAAAAATTAAACCCAACAACAACAAATCCTCAAAGAAACAACTGCCCAATAAATAAGTGGGCGAAAGACTTAAAGAGAAACTTCTCTGAAGAAGAAAGAAGGATGGCCAATAGACACATGAAGAAATGTTCAACATCCCTAGCCATAAAAGAAATGCAAATCAAAACAACATTGAGATATCACCTCACTCCAGTTAGAACGGCAAAAATCAAGAACTCTAACAACAACAGATGCTGGAGGGGATGTGGACAGAAGGGAACCTTACTTCATTGTTGGTGGGAATGTAAACTTGTTCAGCCACTTTGGAAAGCAGTATGGAGGTTCCTCAAAAGACTTCACATAGAACTCCCCTATGACCCAGCAATCCCACTTTTGGGCATTTACCCAAATGTTTACAAACAAGACCACACTAAAGCTACCAGCACAACAATGTTTATTGCAGCATTATTTACCATAGCTAAGATATGGAACCAACCCAGATGCCCCTCAGTAGGTGAATGGATCAAGAAAATGTGGTATATATACACAATGGAATTCTATGCCTCCATCAGAAAGAATGACATTGCCCCATTTGTTAGGAAATGGAAAAACTTGGAAAAAATTATATTAAGTGAAGTAAGCCAGGCCTAAAGAAACAGAGGTCCCATGGTTTCCCTTATTTGCAATATCTAGTATATGTATGAGTCAAGCAGAAAAGGTCAGATAATGTGATGTCAGGAAATGAACCCTTAGATATGTATTTTAATGTTTTTTTCTTTCATACATGTGTTTCTAACGCATTTATAAGATTATCTCTTTGTTGCTTTGTATGTCCCTCCCCCACAGTATAATCCCTGCTTTCACTATATTTGATGTCAGTATAACTTGTGGAGGAGATGGGGAAAAACCAGTTGTTTAAGGATACAGGCAGACCTGTTGCAACAATGAGAAGTACAAGTTGTCATGCCCAAAACAAGCTTTACAACGTCAGTGCAGGGGGGGGGGGGAGAAGGATTGGGATTGGGGGAAGGGGGGAGGCTGGGAAGGGATGTGAAGGGTAAACCAAAGGAGGAGGCTGCAATGCTTGGTAAGAAATGTACACATTATCCTGCCCATGTAATTGTAACCCCTCTGTACAGTATGTTCACAAATTAAATTAAATTAAATTTTTTAAAAAAAGCAATATGTATGGAAGAAATACTTCTATTTCTGAATTATTTAAACAAATCCTGGGGAAATAAGTGGTTGCTACTTAGCTATAAGTTTGGTTAGCTATAAGTAAGGGAAATTGTAGATAAAAATCTGAGATACTTGAGGCATAAGATAAAAATGAAACCTTAAGGATAAAAACACTTTATTTTTATTCATAAGCATTTGATTTTCCTTTATTTAGCACAATTATTATGCATATTTATGGGATACTGTGATAATTAGTTACAAGTATACAATGTGCAATGATCAAATTGGGGTAATTATCATTTCCATTCCCTTTAATATTTGTCATTTTGCACTCCTGTCTTCTGTCTATCTATAAAGTATCTGAGTGGTTGTAAGCTATTGTCATTCTACTTCATCCTCTTAAGGAGCTATCCTTCTGTAGCCATTATCCACCTCCCTCTCTACTCTATGTACACATACTTTCTAACCTCTAGTAACGTCTACACTACTCAACTTCCACAATCGGCCAGTTTCGCTTCCCTAAATGATGAGAATATGTGGTATTTGTCTTTCAATGCCTGATTTATTTGCTTCCATATAATGTCCTCCAGTTCTATCCATATTGCTACAAATAACAAAGTTTAATTCTTTTCAATGGTTGAGCAATAAATACTGTGTGTGTGTATATATATATATATATATATATATATATATATATATATATATATATATATATATATATATATACCTGAATTTCTTTAGCTTTTTATCCAACAATGGATATTTCAGTTGATTCCAACTTGGTGATGCTGTAAACAGTGTTCTGATAAACCCAGGAGTGTAGGTAACCCTTTGAAATTATTCTTAAACTATGAAGGTCTCAGTTACATTTTAGGGCTAATAATTCAGTTATTAAGCATTTGTTAAACAGCAAAATTTGAGTCAACATAAAGTACTTGAAAAAAAATACAGGTTTCGCTGGCTTATTTGCTAATAACTGAACTAGGAACCAAGCCTACAACTAATATTTAAAACAAAAAGAATTCATATTTAAGGATTTAGCATTTGTAGTTTCCTATTTTCAAGTGAATTCTAAAGGGCTATGCCATGCAAAGATCCTGGTAAGAGATGATGTAGTAGCTGGTCAAGCAAACAATATTCCATTACCATGTATTGGGTGCTTAACACAGTCACTAAAGGAAATGGAAAAACAGACAGTTAAGCTGCCCAAAACAGCTCCCACAATCAGATAGCCTCCATTGTAATCTAAAATGTGCCTATCACCACAGCAGAAGCGCATTCCGCCATATTTCTTTCTCATGGGGGATGAAAGGGCCAAAACATCCGTTAGCCTGCAGGAAGCCAACAAATCAGGGATTTCAGACCTTGTACCTTTTATAGCATCTAGTTTCTCACTCATGGTTCTAATAGGAACCATCATCTTATTCCAAACAATTTGGCTGCTCTCCATTCTCATGCTTCTGTCCATGCCTAAAAGATTTCCATGACTGCCCCTGTCTGATGTAAATCTTCCTGGCTCTCACACAAAAATTTCTCCACAATCTTTATATACCCTTTTAACCACAAAAACACTTCAGATCTACTAGCAACCCACATTGCAACTCCTGTCTGTGTTATCCCTTGTCTAGGATGGTCATTAATACCTCCTTACCCCCACACTACTCCTTATTCTTCAAAATGCAGTTCAAATGCCACTCCCACTGTGAAAGTACCCCAAGATAATGTAGTCAACTTTTAGAGCACTCGGTATACAGGTGTGTTGTGCATTCTAGACCTCAAATATTGGCTTACATTCATAAATTCTACATTTTACTATAAACTACAATTGTAGCTAATGCTTTGTTGCATCCCACATCCTTGAACTAATCCACACAAAGCTATGCTGAATCAATGACTAGACTAGTAGCCAGGCATAGTAGTTCCAACCAGATTTTTTCAAACCACACAAATTCTTAAATATTACCAGACATTTCTCAAGCGCACGTTTCTTAAAAATTCAGTAAACTTTCGGGATATGCAAATGATGATAAAACTTCCCTTTAGCACATTAGAGTGACAGTTACAAGAAAATGACAGAAGATGGCTCCCTGAGGAGCCATCTCGAGATAGCATCCAACACTCAGGGTTGTCACTCTAAAGGGCACCACCTAAGTCACAATTTTCTCAGCTTAATAGCAAAGATGGCATAGTGACTAGTACATTGTCATTATCATCTCTGCCTTCTGAATTTTATTTGGCCTTTGTGTGAAAGGAAGAAAGTATTTATTATGAGTGCTAATGATAGGACAGTAGAGAATAATGAGCTTTCGGCATATAAACATAGGAGATGTGCATTTATGGCCCATTAGGCTGCATTTGTCTAGAGAAGCAATGATGTTGCTCCATCACTGAATTATCCCCTATGAGCATCAGCCCTGACTCAATTCCCAAACATAGCAAGAACTCCTTGCTCAAGTTCTAGTCAGTTTCAGTCTACTCTACATACTGGGGTCAATCAGAGCTCCAGCAGCCAGTGATAACCCAGGAGAAAGAAGACAGAATACTTGCACATAATTAATATTCTTTGAGTGCCATGGACATATACTATGGTAGGGAATTTAGACCACCCTGCTATTCTGCACACTTTCAGGAACATTTCTAGGTCAAGTCAAGGCCCTAGCCATTTCCAGTTCTGCAAGCCGGAGGAATATTCATCATCTCCAGGAAAAAAAAAATTTCCACTTTCTGACTTCTGCATGTACTCTGCTAGTCAAGTGTCAGCACAGAGCCCGGAACTCATCTGCTTTGTGGCTCTCACTGTGACAACTGCATTTCCAAGCCTATGGTTGCAGGCAAGACAACATTTGTAATTGTCTTGTTGGCTCAGGGTAAAACAAATCCACATTTAGATCACAACAGATAAACATTTCCTCAGAATTAATCACATGGGAGACAGAAAACACTTTTATCAGAGAAATTGGATCTCAGAGTGGCAAATACATCCACAGAGAAAACAGAACTTCTTGAAAGAGAAGGAAATTTTATTTATATTAACAATGTCTTTCAAGTGGGAGCTCTTGTTTTGGAAGAAGTCCATCAAATAGTAGCAAAAAGTGGAAGAAGTCCATCAAATAGTAGCAAAAAGAGCAGGCTAGCTGTGGAAGCCTGAAGGTGGATGGCATTGTTAAGGGCAGCGTTTGTGGGTATTGCTCAGAAAAGCACTCTGCTTACAGACAACACATTCCAATTCGTTTTTAAAAAATTTCAACCAGTCTTTTTATTCTACTTCAACATAGGTAGCCATTTGGGGGAGGTCTGTTAACTATAATACCTATATCAATTATTGTAACAAACTCACAAAGAATAATTGTTTCTTTTATTCAAGCCCAAGTAAATTTCTACCAGAAAATTTCATTTTAATGTGACCATTTATGTATACAATGCACCTTAACCCTTCACCCTCTCTCCTTCCCTCCCTCAAAATAGTCTCACCAAATTTCCTTGTTCCATTTTCACAAATGTATATAAAGTTTTTTGACTATATCCACCCTTCCCATCTCTCTCCATTCATCTGCCCCTTCCACTAGTAAGCCTGCAACTCAACAAGACATGTTTCAACTTCTTAATATTCTTTTCTTAAAGTGCATGTTAATAGTTCAAATAAATGATAGATTCCTGTCTATATTTATATTTTAATATTAATATTTAATATATATTATAAATTATTAAACTATATTTTTATTTTGTGTATATATTTTATATTTATATTTATATATGAGAGAAAACATGAAACCTTTGTCCTTCTGGGCCTGGCTTACTTCATGTAACATGGTATTCTCTAAATCCATCCATTTCCTTGCAAATGATATAATTCCATTCCCTATGGCTGATTAATAATTCATTGTACATTTAGAGTACATTTTCTTAATGTAGTCATCAGTTGTATGGCATCTGTCCTGTGTCCATACATACCTGTTGTGAATGGCACTGAAATAAATGTGGGTGTTCAGGGGCTTCTGTTAAATCCTGACTTACATTCCTTCAGACAAATATGGCACATTTCATTTTAAAATATATTCTTTGGCAGGCTCACTATGTGCTAGGTATGGATAACAGTGAATCATGCTTCCATGGCTACTGTGAAAGTCCTCTTAGGGATAATCCCTTACTATAGAAGCTATACGTGGACTTTTCCCTTTTTCTTCTAGCATATCAATTTCCTCCTAGCATATGTATTCTTGTTCTACTCAAAGCAGAACTGGATAAGTTAGACTGTGTTGGGTAGAGAATATGAAAGGAAGGAGACGCTGTTTACAGAATTACTATTTTAGTCCCAGTACCCTCCCCTCTCTCTCCCCCCTCCCCCACTTTTCCAATCCTAGGACTTGAACTCAGGGCCTGGGCACTGTCCTTGAGCCTCTTTGTGCTCAAGGCTAGTGCTCTACCACTTGAGCCACAGGCCACTACTGGCCTTTTCTGGGTAGTTTATTGGAGATAAGAGTATCACAGACTTTTTTGCCTGGGCTGGCTTCTAATCACAATCCTCAGATCTTAGCCTCCTGCGTAGTTAGGATTATAGGCGTGAGCCACCAGGGTCTGGCAGTACTCCCCTTCTTGAAAGCGGAAAGTAAGCATCTATTATTAAACAATCTCTCTGTTAGCTGGGCAAGCACATCAAGGAACTTGAAACATATATATTCACAGTCCTTTACCCACACTACATGGAGTCAGATGCTCTAACTACTCTGAATTTACCTGGAGGTAACCCAGGAGGGTCCTTCAATAGACGCCTTCAGAAACCACTGCACATGGCAGCGCAGAGGCAATATTCTTCTCCTTCAGGGTCTCTTCACTTATTATTTCTGCTTTCCTTCCTTTCCCTCTTCTATTCTTCAAGTTCAGTGCTCTAGGAAACAGATTCTGAGATGAAGGTTCATGTTAAGGAGCCTCATGGGGGAAAGCTGTGGCAACCACAACTGTGTGGGTAAGGGAGGCAGGCCTGGACAAAAAGGGTTGAGCTCCATTTCAACAGAGCCTTCAGCCATCTACACAGGGAGCTGTCAAGTGGGATGGGCCCTTCAGAGATGTCCACAGTGGATCTCAGCAGTCCCACCTAGACACTGTGGAGATGTAACCTTGGACAGCTCCCTTCAATCAATGGCGATGTTAGCAGCCGGAGAATTAGTAATTTAGTCCTGAAGGGAAGATCCAGGTAGCCTCACACAGCTTCCCTCCTCTTCTCCCCTTTTCCCTTCCTTTTCTTTCACTTGTTTCTCTTCCTATGGACCTGGGTTCCTTACACTCTTTGTTGCCTTTTCCCCAGCATTCTGTTTCTTAATAGGTCTATTGGGCAAGGTTGTAAAAATTCCGTTCCATCTTGTACCATGAGGATGAAGAAGCTATCTAAATATAATCGGCCTGAGAACAGAAAGAGAAGGATGGCATGGAACTTTGTTAAATCATAGATACTTGCAGTTCTGACTGAATTATAGTCAACCTTGTTAAATGTTTTTATTCACTGACTGAGGTTTTCTGAAACTTTAATAAGCAGATTTTATTTCTTATAATTTTGACCATTTTAACTAGGAAGGGCATCCTAGGAGCAACTCATGCAGTCATATGCAATTTGAATAATTTTGTTTCTTTTAAAACTACATAAATAGTTTAATGTTCTTGCTGTGTCTGCTTCTTTTGGTCATTATTATTATGTTTCTTAGATATATCTATGCTGTATGTAGACTAGCAATTTCTTGTTTCTTCATAATATTTTCTGGTATTAATAAAGAACAATAGTCCATGTCTTCTTAAACATCATGTGGGTGATTTTTGGTTTGAGGCTATTCTAATAAAGTTCCTATAATACTTTGGATACATTTTTGATGGACATAAGCAGCAATTGTTTGATCTGTATATATTCCTAAGAATAGAGCACACTTTCAGCTTTAGAAGCACTATTGCTACCAGTCTCACCAGAAATAATGAAAAATCTTTCTGCGGCAAGATATGTTTAGATCTTATTGTTTAGTATTTTAATTTTACCCCTTCTAATAGCATTGTTGTGGCATCGCATTGTGGTTATAATTTGTATTTCCATGATAAATATATTAATTACTCTTTTATGTTGGCTAAATAAATGGCTCACTCACTATCAAATGGACAGCATACATTAGCGTTAGCCTTAGTATGTGCCATGGCTGCAGTAGAAGTCACCAATCTAAACGTCTTTACCACATCTCCTGCTAAGATCTATGACTATATGCTCTCTTGGGTTGTCCTAACTTTGTGCACACTATGATTGTGGTGCAGAAAAACAGATGTTAACACATTGGTGTCTTAATATATGTCTTACTAGAATTGAAATGTGGAAAGTAACACTATAATATTAAGAGCTCTTACATATTAAGCATAGACTCAGCATTCTTGCTATATATGTCAAATACATTGTGGTTTTTAGTATTTACAACCTTACAGGATAAGTTAGGAAGTAAGTTAGGAAACAAAAACTCAGAGAATCTATAAACTTGCCAAAGTTCACGCAGTAGAAAGCAGATGTGGTAGAGATGGCTAGTTGTCAATGAAATTCATATTCTTCAACCACAGGTCAATTTACCCCAGTCAGGGGCCACATGTTCCTCTCCCTAGTCAGAGTCATATGGCTATCTTTCTAGTTAAATGAATATGAGCAGAAATGAGATGTGTCATTTGTACATTCATGCTCTCTTCTCTGCCTGTCAAACCATAAGCAGTAGACTTTCAGACAGTGAGAAATGGTGACTTGACTAGAAGGAACCCAGGTCCCTGAACCACCAAGTAGAGAAATTAGATTATTACACAAGTGATAACCACAGTCCTTTGAGCACAGCTACTGAAATTTAGGTACTCATTTCTTTTCTTTTTTTCTTTCTTTCTTTTTTTTTGGTCGGTTGTGGGGAATGAATTCTGGGCCTGGGCGCTGTCCCTCAGCTCTTCAACTCAAGGCTAGCACCCTAGCACTTGAGCCACAGCGCCACTTCTGGCTTTTTTCTGCTTATGTGGTGTTGAGGAATTGAACCCAGGGCCTCATACATGTGAGGCAAGCACTCTACCACTGAGCCACCTTCCCAGACCAAGGTACTCATTTCTTAAGGAGCCAGCATCAACCTGTAAGTACACAGGAAGGAAACCAGACTTTCATTTAAAGGACCATTTATTCGTTCAACTCCATATCATTTGAGTAACATCAATCAACCAGTTAGGTATATTACATTATTCCTTATACTCTTTTTTATATCATCAACACTGAGGATTTATGTAAAGATGAACACAGCATAATATCTTTTTTCTAGAGGCTCATGGTAGAGTGGAGGAGAGAGATTATTCACAGCACTGTGGAAACTGAGAGGAAATGACTGGCTCTGTTTGACCTCATTTACAGTTTCTTCCCTGTGGAGATACTAACATTCATGTGCCAATCTCATTTTTACTTATCTTTACTAAACTTATTACATTCATACCAATTCTGCCCATGTGGACTTTCTGATAAACACAGAGACTTGTTTAGGGAGAAGAAAAGTCTCTTGAAATCAGTTCTGGACAGGAAGTTGATTAGAATTTAATTTAAAGTCACTGTGTTTAGTAATTACTAGTAACCCTCCTAAAAATATTCTTCTTAGCACTTTTATCTTCTGCTCTCAAAGACTGGTTGGTAAATTTGGGATAGATTAAGAAATGCAATACAGGTCAGGTATGGTGGCGTATTTCTATCATCTCAGCTACACAAGGAGGCATATAGTTGGGATGATTATGATCCGAGACTAGCCTATGGCAAAAAATAAGAGACCTTGAAATAGGGATTTAGGATCTGGCTGGTGCCATCCTCGCCACAGGGTGGATGGTAGGGTCTGGCATTTTGTCTTCATGGTGGGGGAAGGTGAAGCCTCCACCCCTCAGGTGATGGGTGATGGGTATGCTTGAATCCCTGGAGGTAGGGGTGGGCACTTGGCTGATAGGTTACTAAACACATCAGTCTAGTGCCCGAGACTGGGAGTTTCCTGTGATCCTGCCCCCAACTTGACCCTCTTGAGGCTTGGACCAGCTATCTCCGTGTTTATGCCCTGTCTCCTGCTTCTGGCTCTTCTCCAGTTACCATGGTGTTCCACTTCAGCTCTCCATTGGAGCTGAATTGGTTTGTTGGTGTTGTTTTTGCTCTCTCCTTTCTCTCTGGCCTTCATGGCTCAATTTCCTAACAGTGTTAAGTATATTTGCTGGCTGCTGGTCTTTGAGTCAGAGTCCACTATGCAGTCACTGGCCTTTTAATAAAGACTCCATGATTTGACCTCTCAGAATGTAGTTTCTGTTTTCTTACAAGAACCTTAATGTAAAATTAGTAATAATAAAGCAAAAAGGGCTAAGGGCATTGCTCAAGTGTTTATTTCCTCTTCACCTCTCATGGCTCAGTTTTCTAGTAGTGTGGAGTATATTTTCTGGGCTGCAGATCTTTGTGACTGGAGTCCATCTGCAGACTCCTGATCTGATCTTTCAACATGTGGTTTCTCTTTTTTCTCACTGTACTACACCATCTACTGTAATTTCTTTTGAGGGGGAACAGTACTGAGGTTTGAACTAAGGGCCTCAGGGTTGCTCAGCTTATATACTTGGTGGGTGCTCGATCACTTGTGCCTTGTCTCCAGCTGAACTTTTTGCTGGTTATTTTGGAGATGCATTCATAAAGACTATCTCTGCCCTGATTTGCTTTGAATCATGATCCTCCGGGTCTCAGCTGTGAAAGTAGCTGTGTAGGAGGGAGGTGAGGTCTGGCCGGTGCCATATTGGCAGCATGGTGGATGGTAGGGTCTAGCATCTTGTCTTCATGCTGGGGGAAAGAATCGTCCCCCCCCCCAGCCTACCAGGTGATGGGCCCAGATCCCTGGAGGCAGGGGCAGGCACTTGGCTGATAGGTTACTGAACCTGTCAGTACAGTGCCTGGGATTGGGAATTTCCTGTGGACCTGCCCCTCTGCCCTGACTATTTAGACTGGGATGAGCACCAGTATCATTACACCATGCCACAGGTCTCTGTGATCCTGTCCTGTGTCCTGTCTCCTGGATCATCTCTGGTCATCATGGTGTCCCAGTTCAGCTCTCCACTGGCACTGAATTGGATTGCTGGTATTGTTTTTGTTCTTTCCTCTCTGGCCTGTTTCCTAACCATGTTATGTGTATTTGGGGGCTGCAGGCTTTTGTAACAACTGGCTGTCTGTGGCCTGCTAACTGTGAAATAAAGACTCCAAAATTCCATCTTCCAAAATGTGGCTTTTGGAATAATTCACCTTATAACAGCTAGGATGACAGGTGTGGGCCACTGGTATCCAGCTTTCAGTAACCTTTTAACAGACAAGAACACACCATGGTGCCTAAGCAAGAGCTCAGGATGAGTAGCAAGGCAATCTCAGTTCTTCCATTTCCACCCTGGTGTGGCCTTGAGAAGAGCACTTAAATAGTCATCTCTGAGTTGAGCATAAACTCCCTTGCCTTTAAAGAATAACTAATAGGGGGAAAAAAATCCTAACAGGAAAAAGAAACTGCAATACAGAAGTCCCTTCTGTATGGAATGAATGAGTTATAGAATCCAGTCACTCTTGTCCAAAGTAACTTTAATAAGGACCCTAGTCATGATGAAGGAAGAATTTTAGCTTAGAACCAAAAAGCACTCTACCTCGGGTGTGACATCTACATGCTCCTCTAAAAAGTAAGTAAGTAAATAAATGAAATATGTGGTGCATTGAATTCTGTGCCCTTGGCTCTTGGAGCCTAGTTCTGCAAACTGCTGAAAAGGCACTTTGCCCCTAATGAAACCTGGAGGGAAATGGCAGATTGTCTGGTCACCAGTCCACACTAGGAACAAGATGGAGAGTTGTCTCCTGTCACTGCATGCTCATTAATTGTCCCATATAAGGGGAGTCACGGGGAGGTAGGAGGAACTTCCAAGCTGCAGCAGGAAGACAACATGCTGAGCCAGGGCTCCAGCAGCAGGGCTCTCCTGCTGTTCTGTCAGCCAGCTCTAGGCCTCACTGGGGGCCCAGGACTCCCTGGGAGAGCTTTATTATTCTGTCAGCTGTGGTTTCCCCTCCTCTCATTAATGCATGTCCTGGGGTCCTCTCTTCAGAAGCTGAAGCTGTGCTCTTTAAGAAGGCTTTCCTAATTGATGGAGGAGCCCTGGGAGGTACACATTCAAGCAGAAGCAAATGTTTACACAGTTCCTTTCCTCACCCTCTCTTCTCAGCAATGTTAGCAAGCCCCTGGGGCACAATTTCCTGGAATGTGAAGCTGACTCCTCATTTTCTCCTCCTCTCCAAGGTCCCTGCATCACTGCAGAATGGGTTAGGAACAGAGCATCATGGGTCAGATTGCCAGGAGTTGAAGCCTGGTCCTGTAGAAATTAGGGTAAATCACTTCCTAGCCTAGGAAGTAAAAATAACTATATCTTCTCCATAGGGCTATGACGAGAAATAAAGGGCATAAAAAAGAGAGAAAGAAATGTCATGATGCATGTAAGCCCTGTCACATGGTATATATTCATTGGTAATTAGCATCTCCTGTCCTCTTTGGCACCTGTCATCTGCTTCCTGTTTGTATCAATTCTACCAAACTATGTCTTTAAGCAAAAGCTAACCTCCATCTCCCATCCTAAGCCAGCCATGTGACTCTTCTATTTCCTCTGTTTCTTTTCACCATAATGCATCAGTTTAGATAATAACAGAACGCCAAGCACTTTTCCACAGAGAAAGATTGCACTTGGGACTTGGACAAAAATGCAGTAAAGTCACAATTATCTCCTCTTGTATACCCTTGACATGATCAGAAAGCATGAGTTTAAATGAAATGAAGGGAAGAAATCTCCCATCCATGATAGAAGGAAAGGGCTGTGATGTAATGTTCAGCCATAATCAATCACTTCCATTGTTTTCCTATCTGTGCTCACAGACTCAAAGGAAAAGACATTTTCATAAGGTCAGTGTGTCAGCTTTTTAGCACATAGGAAATTTAAGAGGAAAAAAAAAATTGTCTTTCCACATAGAACTTGTGTAGCTACCCCTGATGGAATTCCCTATTATAATTAAAGTGATGATTACTGGATTTTTTTTTTCAGTATCAAGACCGCAGACATTTCCAATCTTTGTCATCTTAAAAATCACCCTACTCTTAAAGGAAATAAGAGTTAGAATATCCACTTTTGATCGATTTTAATTGTGAACTCAGTCATAAGATGGAGAAGGTCATGACTTGCCACATAGGCTAGAGGCATAAATAGAACCAAGGAGTGAATGAGGGAGGGGGGTCTGACCATCCCTCTGGCACCCCTCTAGGAAATGAGTGTTCAATGCAGAAGAAGGAAAGCAGCGATGAGTAAATGATGACAGGGAGATTAAGTGAAAGTCCACAAAATGAATAAAAAGATCTCTCAGGCGATGGGGGACACTTCTCTAGGAAAACTGAACTGCCTCCAAACAAAAATACTACACAGACTAACATTTGAAAGTCCCCAAAAAACAGGTTATCTCAATGGTCCTACAATGGAGCCCTGCAGTTGAAAGTCATATAAATAGACTGAACTTCAATCAGATGTCTACGTTTTTCTGAAATATAAAAAGACAGTCAAAATCTCCATGTATTTAGGAAAGTATGCAAGAATAAAATAAGAGAAGCAAATAAAGAATTGAGAAAATAAAATGAACAGAGACAGAGCTGTAAGGTCTGCACAAGGACACCTCCCTCCCTCTTAGCTAAGTTTCTGCCCAGTATCTGTTACCTAGGTAACTGGCAGACCTGGAAGCAGTCACTTTCCCCTCCTGCTAGGTCACATCCTGGGCCACCTCTGGTCACATGTCTCCTATCTGACCTTAGGAGGGTCCTAGACCCTGAGGTCACATCCAGATCCAGTGTGGCCACACCTTTCCCCCACCTGGCCACACCTCTTCCTGTCCCTGGCCTACCCCCCCTTCTTTTTCAGCCATGCTTCTCTACCATGCATGGTGGGGGCAGCAGCTCGGTAAATAAACTTCTTCTCCTGCCTGAATAGCGTGTGGTGTTCTCCTCATCGGCTACCTAATGAAACCTACCTATTTAATATACCTTACATATGATGCCGTGACTCTGAAGGGGTTTTTGAGTTGGAAATGTTAGAATTTCCTAACCACCCCTTTTCTGCGAGCCAAACTGCCTTGAGACACCATGAGAGACTTTTCACCAAAACCATTGCTGGCCTTCACATCCACGTCCACACCACTACTCTGGTGAGTGAAACTACTCTCCATGGCTCTCTGTTGTCAGTCTCTGTCCAAATGTGGTGCCATGCCAGAGAGCTCCTATGGCCTTTAGCCAAAAGGCTGGTCACCTCTGGAGCCGAGGACGCTTGGTTTTGGGGGTTTGTCCATTTCTCTCTAGCCGGCTCTGGGGGAAGTCAGGACACGGCTTCTGCCTGGTCAGCTCTCCTTCACTCACCAGACTGACTCTCCTACACATTTAATGGGATGCTGCGAGTCACGCCCGAGCCGTGAAAACCCCTTTGAAATGCCTCCTGCGCTCCCTGGAAAGCCAGAGAGCCTCATTTTTATGCCGTTCTCAGACTTAGACAGTTTTTGCTACTGCCATGGTAAATGGTCAGAAGTCTGTTTACTTTCAGGCTCTCTTTCCTCTCTCTCTGCCAATCATGTCCAACTTTTCCTATCTCTCCCTTTCTCTTTTCTACAAAATTTTGGCTTGTGCCCTGAAGAGGGCAACGCAAGCTGGGTCCCAGGGATCCGCCCCCCTAGGTTCCCTCTCAAAGGTTAGCCCTTCTAGGTTTGAAAATTGTCAGAGTTGCCATTTGTTTAGGGGTTTTTTTAGAAATTCACCATCTTGGCCACATGGTGGGTTAAGGGTTTGGTCTCATCTGATCCTTAACCCTCCACTATGCTTACTATTACACCCACTTCTGCAGCCTCCCCCGTGAGAAGCCCCCATTTTGCAGCTTCCCCTGTGAGGCCCTTGTCTCTTTTACGGCCTCCCCTGTGAGGTGCACCCCCCATTTGTGGCCTCCCCCGTGAGGCCCCCTCTGTTTTGTGGCCTCCCCTGTGTGGCACCCCTTCTTTTGTGACTTCCCCCAAGAGGCACCCCCTCCTTTGCGGCCTCCCAGTGCGAGGCCCCCTCTGCAGCCTCTCCTGCAAGGCCCCCTCCCCTGCAGGACCCCTCCTCTGCCTTTGTAGTGGGGGTGGAACCTGATGCTCCATGTGTGCTCGAAGCAATGCACCCTCACTGTCAACATCTTTAGCTCTCTCTAGCATTGTCCATGTGGTGGATGCGCCATCTTGGCATCGTGGGAGCTCAGCTGCTATTTCGCACCAACTCGATTTCATACTGACCTCAACTTGATTCTGTGTGTGCATGCCTATATGTGTATGTCTATGTCTGTGTAAACTTGTTATCTGGCATTGTAATCAAGTTATTTGGCTTAAATTGTCTGAGATTCCTGAAGTTTGTTGAGTTTGGATTTGTAGTTCAGTACCAGTCAGTCTACATGCAGTCCAGATGCAGTCCATCTCTTCCAACCTGGAAGACAGGCCTCACTCCTGCCTAGACCATCCTGACTACCTCCACCATGGTAAAAGTAGACTGGAGTCTCGCTTGGCTCCATCACACACAGCTGATTTCCTGGTGAAAGATTGCTTTGGATTTGTAAAAGCTAAAGCTCTTTCTGTAACTTTGGTTAACTTAAGCACTGTTAGGGTTACCAGAAAGAAACCAATACTATATCTGTGCTAAAATTCTCATCACATATAACAAGTATTGTAATTTCAGAATATTTATTGGTCAATTCTTGATAAGAACCAGGTAAGCTCTACTTATTCTACTTGATCTCCTTGTTGCTTTAATTGGAAAAAATAAGGGCTTTTGTGACAAAGATTGCAGTTCAAAGCCAGCCCAGGCTGAAAAATCCCTAAGATTCCATCTCCCAACTAACCTGCATGAAGCCAGTCTGGAAGCATCGCTCAAGACTCTATGTCTAACCAGCCAAACATTGGAAGTGGTACTGTAACTCAATGTGGTAGAGCCTTGAGCAGATGTACTCAGGGACAGTGCCCAGGCCTTGAGTTCAAACCTCCTTGAATATCAACTGGGACAAGCCATCCCAGCAACGAGCACCTAGACTCATCCAGTCTGGGGAACAAGGGACCATGGAGAGGAGTAAGAGGAGATAATGTCATATCAGCCACTTTGTGTCTGCCCTTTCAAAATTAACCAGAGCCGGGAGGTCAATAGAAGTAAGAAGCCTGCCCATCTAGTGTCCATACCTGTCTACCTATCAACTGGACAGGAATTTATATTCTTGCCTTTGTCACCTGACTTCTCCTCTACCTAGTTGCCAGACGTCAGAAGTAGCTAAGGACATTGCTACCAACATTTTCAGCCCCAAGTTCTTCTTCTTACCATTTATTTTCTCTATTTATTTTTTTTTTCAGTCTGTCAATGCCTCATGAGACTTCCTCCAGACTTCATCCAAGAGACTTGGCTCCTCCATCTAAGGACTCAACACCCAAGTGACAGCTGCTGCCTGCTGCCTTCTCCCAGAGGGGACCACATCTCAGCCTTTTACCCCTACCGTCGATGCCCCTTGCAAGCAGGAAGTAGCCAGAGAGAATCTTCACTCTTTTTCATAATTATCAAAAGGCTGGAATGTAAGGTCTGCACAGGGACACCTCCCTATCCCTTAGCTAAGTTTCTGCCCAGTATCTGTTACCCAGGTAACTGGCAGACCTGGAAGTAGTCACCTTCCCCTCCTGCTAGGTCACATTCTGGGCCACCTCTGGTCACATTAGGTCACATCCAGATCCAGTGTGGCCACAACTTTCCCACACCTGGCCACACCTCTTCCTGTCCCTGGCCTAGATAAGTCCTGCACCAGGAGTGGGTCCCCGCCCCCTTCTTTTTCAGCCATGCTTCTCCACCATGCATGGAGGGGGCAGCAGTTTGGTAAATAAACTTCTTTTCCTGCCTGAATAGCATGTGGTGTTCTCTTTATCAGCTACCTAATGAAACCTACCTATTTAATATACCTTACAAGAACAAACAGATACAAGGCAAGGAGAAAAGAAAACTTCCAAGGCAGTGTAATCAATGGTCTCTGGAGTTGTGAAACTTTTCTCCCCCACTTGTGGGGATGGAACACACTCATGACACCATTCTGCTTTTCACCTGGAAATGGGAGATCTCTACTGAGGAAGAAAAAGAACTAGGTAGGTAAGTAATGTAAGGTCTGCCCTGGGAAGGTGAGGCAGATTCCTCCCTCCTCTTGGCTAAGTCTTAGGCCAGTCCCTGCATCACCTAGGTGATTGGCACACCTGGAAGCAGTCACCTCCCCCTTCTCTGAAGTCACATCCTGGGCTGCCTCTGTCATGTCTCCCATTGGACGGTGGGAGGGTCCCAGGCTCTGAGGTCACATTCACATCCAGTGGTCCCACACCTTCCCTTACCTGACCACACCTTCTCCCCGGCCCCTGTCCTAGTTAAGGCCAGGCAAAACAGTCCTGCCTCTCCACCATGCACACAGCAGCAGCAGGGAGGGGTGCTCAGAATAAACATCTTTACTTCTCTTCCTGCCTGAATATCTAATTAAACCTACCTAATTAAACCTATTTAATTTACCTTACAAGTAATTGTTATTTTTAAATTACATTCACGAAATAACAACATGGTACTATAAAAATGCACATTCAAAACACAACAAAGTTCTTTTAGCTATTAAAAGGAGTGCTATTCCTATTTTTAAAATAGGAAACAGCAACATGATAAGGTCAAGGAATTCACTGGAAAATCAGGACAAAAGGAAGAGTGATAGAAATAGGTAGTTTAAGATAGTTTTAATCCAATCAACTAGAAAGTCAGAAACAAGGAACAGAGAAATCACTGATAAGCTCTAGAAAATACAGAATTGAAATACAGTAGTATTTTTTGAAAAGACATGCCAAAATAAACTCAAAAGTATCTCATATCCAAGACAGTGCAGTGAAATTCATGGATATCAGAGATACAGATAGCTTAGTGGTTTCCAGCTTGGCAAAATAGATCACAGGTGATGGATGAGACATAAGAAGGGCATCCATCTTCTCAAAATTAATATTGTAAGGTAGAAGTCACTGTAGTAATTTTTTGAAAACCTGAGAGAAAATTATTCACAACCAAAGATTCTAGAATTAGCCAAAATATCAATCAAGTATAAGGATTAAAATTTAATATGTAAAAATCTTAGAAACTCAGCAGCCCATGACTTTTGAGCATGCTTTAGGAAGATGAACAAATAAACTATGAAATAAAATGATATAGAATCCTGGACACAAGAGAGAAGCAAAACGAATTAGGTGAAGGTAAGGACAAAAAAAAAAAAAAAACTACCATGAAATGGAATAACCAGGAGTTACTATGACAACAATTTAAGAAAGGCATTTCACAGTGTTGTTGAAGCTATGGGTGGAGTAAGAGTAGAAAGTGGGACTAGAAATTCAAAAGCAGAAAAACAGTAAAACCAATGAACAAAGTAGTTATTAACACCAGGAAAAACTAAAGCTCATACAAATAAGGCCAATATAATCATAGCCTGCTATTGGACTTAGCAATAAGTAATCTTTATCTGATTAAAAAGAATATGACTGGATCCACCAAAAACTTATGAAATAAACTATATATTAAGGATACAAGAGAAGATAGGCATGAGGCAAAATTTCTGATGTCATAAAATAGGAAGTCATTTAAAAAAGAACATAATTATAATTAATTCATTATTGTTAGAAAATTGGTCCTATATGGGTAGGAGGAATAACATATTTTTACATGTTTTCTTAGCACATTGCTTTCTAAAACTATACATACGTATTTTCGTGACAAATTTTTAATTAAGTAAAACAGAAATAACTAGTTGGAATTACCACACAGTTGCCCTGTATTTTTCTACTTAAATCTATCTAAAATACATTGAGAAATTGTGTGTGGGTGTGTTTTGGGGGGGTGCACATGCACCCACATGTACACACATGCCTGAACTTGAATTCGGGGCCTAGGCATTGTTCCTGAGTTTTTCTGCTCAAGGCTAGCACTCCTCCACTGGAGCCACTTCTGGCTTTTTGGGTGCTTAATTAAATATAAAAGAGTCTCATGGACTTTCCTGCTCAGACTGGCTTTGAACTGTGATCCTCAGATCTCAACCTCTTGAATCACTAGGATTATAAGCCACCAGAACCCAGCACACTAAGGAATTTTTAAAATAATAACTTTCTCCTTTAATGTAATTGAGCTCCACAATTGCACAATTATACTAAAATTATCAACTTAATTCATTTACAAGATTCGATTATAAGGTGACAATTCATTGCCTTCATCCATTTACAATCCCCAAATTTGCCACATAGAAAGCTCTTTACAGCTGTCTTTGTTTTTCATCTCATTATTACCCACTCATAAATGCTAGTGTTTCAAAGTGACTCGGAACACTGGGCATGTTTTTTTTTATGGCAACATAAAAACACAAACACACAAACCCTCCTCCTCTCACTCTACTTCCTATTGCTAAATCAGAAAAGAAGTGTCAACATTTGTCACATACTATCTGCCATGTAAGCCTGAGCCATTCTGCAGTGATATTTATTTTAATCATGCTATATCATTAGTTAGGATTAATTATAAACTCTAAAGGGTGAAACAAATAAACAAATACTGGGAGCTAGCAATTTGCAGGGCGTCATGATTAACATGAAATTATAAAGGATTCATGCCAGAATTTAACAGAAAGACAAAGCAAAGCTTAAATCAGAGATGTTTTAAACCTTTTTTCTCCCCAATATGACTAAGAGATAGGACACTCACAAGGACTCACAGATCACGTGCCCTTTCCAAAGGGGGCATATTAGCATCTCCACTAGATAACCATTAATTATCTCTAAGAAAATGCTGGCAGCCATCTGTGTCTATGGCCCTCACCTGGAGTTATGTCCTCTACCTCCTTCTCTCTCCATTGCTCCTCTCTTCCCAATGATGTCACTAGATTAGGGGCCAAATTAAGGAAAAGGGAAGAGGAGGACAACAAACAGGAGGAGGAGATGGCAGAAGAGGAGGAGGAGAAAGAGGAAGAAAACAAAGATGAGGAGAAGAAAGAGGAAGGGGAGGAAGAGGAGGAGGAGGAGGAAGAAGAGGAGAAGGTAACCACAGCAGCAGATAAGAACACAAGCTGATCTGAGTTGGGGAAGGGAAGGGGAATGGTAGGACAAAGGGTGAACCAATTCAACACTGATACTCACTAGACACTATGTTGGAAATGAACCTTACAACAGGAGGTCCGAAAGGGAAAAAGTGGGAGAAAATGAGGGTGGAGGTAACTCTGTTAAGAAAGAAATGTACTCATTACCTGTCTTATATAACTCTAATCTCTCTGTACACCACCTTTACAATAAAATCTAAATTTAAAAAACCTCTCAAGTTAAAATGAACACAGAGCAACATGAAAACATGGAGAGTATTTCATCTGCATCAATTCTGGGTATCCACAACTGTGGTATAGTTTCAGAAAGAGGGACTGTGCCACATAAAAGATAACTTCTGACAGCTCTCCCAGGATCAGCCCAGAGATGGGACTTCCTGTTTCCCTTCTTCAGTCCCACCCTAATAGGGACTTAGCACATTTTCACCTTGTCTCTTCCTCTCCCTTCCTGGACCTCCTTCTGATATATACTTATTTAAATGAATGTGCTAATGATTAAAATGATCACAATAATATCCAAAATTGATTAAATCTTCTATCAGCCTTACATGTTATGAAATAAAACTGTGCATGTCACTTGAGATTCTGCCCAGAACATTTAGATGTCTGAGGAATAAAACCATCAAGAGGAAAAAATGGTCCAGAGATTCATGTTCTAGCTTAAGATAAGACATAGACAATTGTATGTGACTTTTCATTTTTTTTTCATTTCTTTTTCAAAGAACACAAAGAGATCCTCACATAGGTCCCTAGATCTATCCCATCAGATCTCTTCCTACCCCTCTACCCTCAACACTTCACTTAGAAAACTCTGAACTTGGACTGGGAATGTGGCCTAGTGATAGAGTACTTGCCTAGCATGCATGAAGCCCTGCGTTCCATTCCTCAGTACCACATAAACAGAAAAAGCCAGAAGTGGCACTGTGGCTCAAGTGGTAGAGTGCTAGCCTTGAGCAATAAAAGCTCAGGAACAGCACCCAGTCCCTGAGTTCAAGCAAAAAGAAGCTCAGGGACAATGCCCAGGCCCAGAGTTCAAGCCCCAGGATAGGCAAAAAAGAAAAAAGAAAGAAACAAAGAAACAAAGAAACAAGAAAAAGAAAACTCTAAACTCCATTAGACCATCTGACTTCAACTGAAGCATATTTAAAAATGATGGGTAAGGCATCATATGCAAGGAAAAATTTTACAACAAAAGCTGTAACTGAAACACACACATTTGGTGTCCCAGTTCACATTCTCTTGGACTTGTGATTTTAGCCATGTCTAAGGTATCCCATTTGTGTGAACTAGACCCACTTCCTAACAACCACTTGCTCCTACAATGATGATGCTGGAATCCACTGGTCTGACATCACATTCCCCTGTCATCTGATAGAAGATGAAGATGGCACCGACTCCTTTTGCAAATCTCAAGGGTCAGAGAGGGGTGTTCTGTCCTTCAGGCTGTATTATATGTGTGGACAATGGAAGTAAGCTGATCAACCCAGTATCATATAAATGAGAGATGCAGCTCAGAATGAAGCCACCTCAGAAGTGCTGGCCAAGTCCACAATGCATAGTGGAAGAGAGGGTAGACATTGCTTGCGGCTTCAAAATCAGATGCAGCAAGGGGCATTGCAAACATGGTGTACCAACGTTCCTCATGAATCTTTTCAGAGAAGCAGGGATCAACTTGTCTTTGCAGACTTAGTGACAGACAACAAAAAAGAATAATAGATCAAAGCAGTGTCGAGAAAGTAGTATAACAGGCAAGAACTTCCAGTGCTGGTGAATAGCAACACTCAGGCCTGGGTTTGATTCCTGCTGTCTCAGGATGCACAGGAGGGAGCAGAGGCAAAACCATATCTTGGCAGGGATATCAGGGGTGCTGTTGCGTTTCTTCCATCTGGCCTCACTCTTCCCGATCTCTTCCTTTGTCATCTCTAAAATAGATTACCCTCCATAAATTCTTCT
Organism: Dipodomys merriami; assembly: GCF_024711535.1. Taxonomy (NCBI): domain Eukaryota; kingdom Metazoa; phylum Chordata; class Mammalia; order Rodentia; family Heteromyidae; genus Dipodomys; species Dipodomys merriami. The sequence goes on along the minus strand of NW_027206512.1, from coordinate 15,763,773 downwards.
CTTTGACTTTACTTTCAGAGGAATCCAAGTTAAGACAATGACTATGCTTACATCCTTGCATTGCCCTCTCCTATAGATTGGCCACCTCTATGAAACTTTATTTCTTTCAGACCATATTTGTGAGTAATAGTGGAGGTAGTTGTTACAGACTTGCCTTCTTTTTTAAACTGGTAAAGAACCTGACGTTTAGAAAGATTTGTCCATTGCCAAGGATCTGCAAGTGGTGAAGATAAAATTCCACTTGTCTTGGTATCTGTAGTAGATGCTGTAGAGATATATGCTTGCCTCATACACCTTTCCTTTTTAAGGTCCAATTTATCCATCTCTCAGTGGCTGCTAGAAGGCTCACAGGTGCACCTCTACACTCTAACCTCTACACTCACAAATGTCTGAAGGTATGTATGTCTGCCCCAAGGGATACACCATAGTGAATGATTGAGTGATACAGGGGTATGTGTAGTGTGGAGCCCTTGTCTCTAGGCAGGACTTCTCTATGGTGCCATTCAAGTTCTATCATTCTTCATGCAATCAGGCTGGGGAGGGACTTCAGAAAAAAAACATTTCTTTGTGTATTTTAGATCTCTGCCCTGGCCTATCTCCTACTTCCCTACAAAGTCCTTCTCTTTATAAATCACCTGCACATCCTGCCTGCAGCAAGGTTTCCTTCAAAATAGTTCTATAGTCTATAGTTCTATAGTCAGAGTTTTTCCCCATGGCCAAAGAAATGCAGAAAACACTGGATACTAATCGTGCTGAGGTTTGAATATCCAATCCAGAACAAATGTGATTGCCATTGTGATACTACAACAAGGTGGGATCTTTCAGAAGTGATTAAGCCTTGAGCATTCTGTCCATAGGAATGTATCAGAGCCATTGCTGGGGGAAGGGTCCTTATTTGTGATAATTTGTATACATCTAGGATAATCTTATCAGATGAGCAGAAAAGCTCAAAAGCTATGTACATAGGACCATAAAAGATGATGCTAAGTGAAATGAACCCCAAGAGATAGACATGAGGTCTTTCTTTGTTGTGGTTTTTAAGGTATTATGTGATTTTTTTTTGTTTCCTTTGTATGTTCTTCCCTCTGTTGTCACTGTACTTGATTTTGGTGCCCTGAATCTCGTATATCCATTTATCTAATTGGGAGAGGGGAAGGGGAATCACAAAACGCTGAAGCAAGGACACAGGATGACCTAATGCAACAATGATATCCACAAGACGCTATATTGGAAATGAACTTTACAACTTCGAGGGAAGTGGGGGGGGAGTGAGGGTGGTGGAGGAGGAAAGGGATAGTGGGAGAACAAAGGAAGGGGTAACAATGTACTCATTACCTTATTCATGTCACCATAACCCCTTTGCACAGCAGCTGCTTTACAATAAAATAATTTTTTTTTAAAGTGGGCTCCTGATAGAGGTATGGCTGTGGACCAATTCCCCACTTTGTCTCACAAGACTCACTTTTCCTGCTTCTATGTTCTGATACAGCCTGAAGGTCCTTGGCGGGAAGTGACACTGTGGTTCAAGTGGTAGTGCACTCGCCTTGAGCTGAAGAGCAACAGCACCCAGGCCCAGAGTTTAAGCTCCACAACCGACAAAATAAAAAAAGAAATGTATTCTAGAAGGTCCTTGCCAGTATCATGTTAGTATCATGCTCCTTAACTTCTGAGCCTCCAAGTGTCAGGCAGATTATTGTTTATCATTTACTCTGTCGTTATTCTAGAGTGAGAGAAAAGGCATTAAAGCAAGTTCCTTAGTTATCAATTCCGGTAACAACTCAGGATGGTCATTTTTCTATCTCTGAAAAATCATGTATTACTTTTCACCCTCGCTTGTAGTAATACTATGAAGAAACATATCTCCCTCAAATAAATACAAAGGTATTATGCTGGTATGTATAAACTTTTAAGTAGTTCAATTACTATGTTTTAGTGGCATCACTTTTTATCACAGATCATTTGCTAATTATGAAAAGTTATAAATCCAAGATGTACAATGATGAAACTCACAGGCCCATGTCATTAATATGTCTCATTTTACAGCAGGATATAAAATAACTCATCACTTTAGAAATACCTGCCTACAAAATGATACTGATAATATTCCCTCCACTTTTCCACGTAACTCTAATCTTTTAAGGCCTAATATGTGGTAAATTTTATAAACTAACTTTCCCAAACTTTTCATTCTAGGAAATGTACTTTTATTACTCCAAGTTTAACTAGAACAACAGAAACCAGTTTACTGGGCTAAAACAGAGACTTTAATAACTGAGCCTTGGTAGCACAGGCAATCCAAGAGCTGTGGAAATGTCAAACAGGAAAGCAAGCCAGCCTAGTGGTAGGCACAGCAGAGAGCCACTCCATCCCTAGGAAAGGGTAAAAGGACACCAAGGTATTGGAGGAAGATAGTATCATGGCTTTTTCCATTTCTAACTTTCTAGTATCTCCAGCACCTCCCATAGGCTAGCTCCTGCCAGAAACCACCTGACAAGGAGGAGTCTGAGAATCAATCCAGCTTTCGAGGTTCACTGACAGGAGCAAAGCAGAAGACAGGCACGGAAGGCACAGTAGACAGGCCCAGCACCGGCGTGCTCAACAGAGTACAACCGCAACAAAGACCTTCAGAAAAATATCAAAGCCCCCCCCCCCCCCCCCCGACCTGGGAAGCAGCAGGCAGAGATCATTGCCTGGATTTTAACACCAGAAACCAAAACAAAGGGGAAGCTTGCCTTTGATTTTACACTAATGAAATTATAAATCAAAACCACAGGGAAACCTCCCTGCTCAAGTTTGTAACAACCCTTTCATATTTCAGAAAACCACACCAGTATCATTACAAACAGCTTTAAGAACAATCTGGGCAGATTTGCAAAAAAAAAAAAAAAAAAAAAAAAAAAGAATATCTATTTTCTAATAGGTAGAAAGAAAATGTTTTCAGATTTCTGTTGTTGCTGCTGCTGTTTGTTTTAAGTTACCTAAACTCCAAGCCTTTCTTTAAAATGGAAAGCCACGGCATGACTTTGAAGGTAGGCTCAATTATAGAATACTAAATTTAAAAGGAAATTTATATTTTTTGGTGAAAATCATTATATGAACACTAGATACTATAATTAATGTTTGTCATGATCCCCTCATTAAAAGTAAAGGGTAGATTCAAACATAAATCCTTGAAGAAAAAAATAGTTTCATAGAGAAAAATTTATGGTTCAAAATTAACATGGACTCTAACAGTTTTTTAAAATTATTACCTTTTAGGATTTTTATTTTATAAGTAATATAATCAGAAACTGGAGTATAATTAGAAACTGTGCTATGCATTATCAGAATGTGTAAGAAGTTGAAAACTTGGGAAATAAGGGGAAAATATGACATAATCCCACTAACACAGATATAACCGATGCTCATGTTCTACTCATTTATCATTTACTAAGCACCCCAAATGGGCTAAGTCCTGTGCTGGAGAGTAGATAGTATCAACTTGACTCAAGTCTAAATTAAGCTAACAGATCCAATTGTCTATGGAACAGAAGATACCAAAGAAAATAGTGAATTTGCCATTCTTTCCCTCAGTCCTCAGTGATGCAGGAAATAGGTCTTAGGATGCGCTAGACTGTATTTCAGAGTCTGGTTTCCCAAGCAGAGTTTCTTACCTCCAAATAGAACCTTATTTCACAGATTCCATTGATGTCCTTCTAAAAGAAGGAGATTCCCAGAGTGGTGGGAAGTGAAGTTCCATTGAAGATTATTTTGCTCAATGTCTTCATTTGTATTGCCTTGTACTGAAAAACATTTGACTTTAGTAAAAGTATACTTTTATTTGTGGAAAATGTAAGACTTAAAGGGGTCTCCTCAAACCTAGAACCTGTGTCACAAATTTAGCACCCAATAATTCTATACTGTCCTACTACCTGAGATTTTTTTTAATGTGTATTGTTCTCAGTGCTCATCAAGGCTGTAACTAGGTAGCCCAGGCCAACTTTTATATATTTCTCCCACTGCCTAACTCCTAACTCTACCAACAAGCACCTAATATATGCTCTATAAATACCTTTGATATATTAAATCTGATTTCAAAATAAAATTAAAATAATTGCATAAACTTGCAAATTATTTTCAGAAACATAATTAATCATATATCCACCTAGTTTTTTCCTAACAAGCCTATGCTCGTATCATACGCAAGAGAGGTCTTCTAGGGCTGGGAAGGTGGCTCAGTGGTAGAGCACTTGCCTTGCATGCCAGAGGCCCTGGGTTCGATTCCTCAGCACCACATAAGCAAAAAGAAAGAAGCTAGAAGTGGTGCTATGGCTCAAGTGGTAGAGTGCTAGCCTTGAGCTGAAGAGCTGAGGGACAGCGCCCAGGCCCAGAGTTCAGGCCCCATGACCGGACCCAGAGAGAGAGAGAGAGAGAGAGAGAGAGAGAGAGGTCTTCTATAGCTGTGTCAGAAGTCCCTAGCACTTTCTATCACCTTCCCCTGCTTCTTTCTCTTCATAATACTACGGTTCCTTGCTGTAGTGCTGAGTAGATTCTCTACCGGTATGTAAACTCCATCTACAATAAAGCCCTCAACTTTCTAAGTCAATGTCACATCCGAGCGCTATAACAGAACTTGGTTCATCATAATATTATATATTTAATGTGTAGATGAAAGAAAAAGTATATAGAAAACCATAAGCATATAAGAAAACCATAACTATATAAGAAAACCGTAAGAAATTTGTCCTGAAATAACAGTATAAGAAATCTTTTAGCTAGGTGCTGGTGGCTTATGCCTATAATCCTAGCTATTCAGGAGGCTGAGATCTGAGGATCAAGATTCAAAGCCATCCAAGGCAGGAATGTTTGTGAGACTCTTAGACCTACAGGTTAGGAAGTAGACATCTTCAGAGAGGTCATTATTCTGCTTGCCACCATCCATTTGGGGAAATCATGACATTGACTATGATATTGCTCTTGGTTCTTAAGTGGTTCATATAAAATACTTTCCTTTTTTTTTAAAAAAAAAAAAAGGGTAACAATATCTGACAACCTTGTACATCTATGATATATAGGCCTAACATTTATATTTGTTGATTCACTTGATTTATTTCCTTTTATTTTTTCAGTTAACATTAAAAAATTGTTTAAATTATTCATAAATAGGTTATGTTATCCATGCAGGTGGTAAAGGGTTCATCATTACAAAATGTCTGTTAAATATTTATTTTCAGAAGGGGTTGTCGGGTTTAATAGGTCTGAGGACAAATCAGATCATTACTTTTTAGCAAGCTGAGTGGTACAGGGAAGCCTAGCGTAAGTATTATAAATCTGGTAATAGTGGTAGCAGCGGGTCTGAAACTGAGGGTCAGTTATCCATAGGAAACGTGGCAAGGAAGTAGGCAGAAGTGCTTGCAGGATACTGCTAAGGTAACTGCACCTGTTTCTTCCCCTGCATGGGCTCCCCTCTGAGATACTGCCTGCTGCTCTACCAGCCCTCTCCCCTCCTCACCCTCAGCTCCCAGCCCAGCAGGCCTGGAAGAACTGACAGATAGCAAACCATGGGAGAGTTAGCGCAGGGATCACGGCAACCCAGCTCTTTATAATTTCATGAAGCATTGCACAAGGAAAAAATGTGGCTGCACTGATGAAAGTTCCTCCATTAAAGTGTAATGATGGCTGGGGGAGGTGGGAGAGACAGGGAGAGAGGGTCAGGCTGTGAAAAGATAGAATGTGAAAACTCAGACAGGGAAGACAAAGTCTGGCCACAAGGGCCCACTGGGCTCTTTGGAGTTGCGCCAAACACCTTAGGCTATCTATATAGATACGTCTGTCAATTTAAGGCATATCTTTTAAAATTTTAAAGATATGGACATTTGGAGAAGGCAGGAGAAGAACATGGAGCGAGGAAAACAGAAGAGTAAATGACCTCAGACACACTCCCGGAGACTGGAGGTGAACTGTAGTCCAGAAGTTATTGTTTTTCCTTTATTCCAGAAACGCAAAGTAAATGCTTTGAGCAATCTGTCTTGGATCTCACCTCATATAGGTCTTAGGAAATGAAAGGAATTCCTAAAACCATTGGCCTACAAACCCGAAACTGACTCTTCTGAGATTTAGATATTAGACTGTAAGTTAAGTAAGTCTGAACAAGCATTCTATCTTTGGGATGTCTAGGGGTTTACAAAAATTAAAGGAGACAAGAGAAGTAAAGGAGGCCTTTGACTGGAGCCATACAGCAATGAGACACAGACTATATGCAAGCTTGGGTAAGGCAGGCTGCTCTCCACCAAGGCAAGTAGAAAGAAAAAAATGAGAGAAATATGCCACCTAACCCATTCCATTAACGTTAAAAGCAATATAAGACCCATTAGAATCCATAAGTATATACAATTGTAGTCAATTTAAAATAAAACTAAGAAAATATGCTCGATGCTCCCCAAAGGCCTTCACCCCAAACTCATATTTTGTAAACCCTATTCAATAGAGAACAAGTTCAAGAATAAAAGAACCAGACAGCAAGTTCCCTGGAGCACATGGCAACAGAAATTGACCTACATTGCTGAAATGCCTACTTTGTCCTTCGGGGTCTTTTTATGGCTAAAATCCAGAGTGGCAATGACTGGAAAAGTTAGTGTCAATGTGTCTGACACACAAACACACACACCCTTTGGTCTTTTGAATCATCAGTGTCTCAAATATTTGCCTATATGAAAATAAAACAGCACTTGAGAACTAAACTAAATACCAACATATTTATTCAGCTTCTTTTTAAAACAATACTGGTAGAAATAGTAGACTCTCATAGAGTCTTATTGTTGTGACCTTTTAGAGATGATCTCCATTCATTCTTAATTCATCTTGCCTGTTTTGTCACTTTTTTTTAAATCCAGGCAGCATATTCGCCAGGCCACTGGCATCTTTCACAGCTATGGGAAGATAACCTGGACTAAAGATAATACACACTGTGCTCTGGGGAGTCTGATTACCTTTTCTTCTTCTGTCAAAACCTGCCAGGAGAACTGTCACCATCCAGAAGCAGTGACTTTTAATTTCCCCTAAGCTAAATTACATCTTCAGCTCCTCATAGTTGGCGTAATAGGTCCGAACTAGTCTTTCTGATGCCAATAGAAATGGGGTGGCAGGACAGAAAGTTAACTCTTGGATGAAATATACATATCCTCTGGCTTCTCCTTCTTGACTCTCCAAATAAAGCTGTCACATTTAAACTTCTTCGTACTATCTTTTTTTTAAAAAACAAGTTTTTTATTGTGAAAATACTGTACAGGAGTTATAATCACATGAGCGAGGTAACGAGTACATTTCTTATCAAGTATTGTTGCCTCCTCCTTTGTTTTTCCCCCTACCATCCCTTCCCTCCCATCTCCACAATTACACGCCCCTGCCCCCCCCCACCTAAAATTTATAGTTCGTTTTTTCAACATAACGTCTTGTACATCTCATTGCTGCAATGGGTCAACCTGTTTAACAATTTGTTTTTTCTCTTCCGCTCCCCAAATTATACCAACATCAAATACAGTGAAAACTTAACCAAAGAAGTGAAAACTTAACCAAAGAAGTGAAGGAGCTCTATGATGAAAACTTTAAAAACCTAAAAAAGGAAATCAAAACAGGACTTGGAAAGTGAAAAAACCTACCATGTTCCTGGATTGGAAGGATCAACATCGTGAAAATGGCAATATTCCTCAAGGCTTTCTACAAATTCAATGTGATACCTATCAATATTCCAACCATATTCTTCAAGGAAATAGAAGAGGCAGTCCAAAAATTCATATGGAATAATAAAAGACCCCGAATAGCAAAAACGATCCTTAACAGAAAGAACGGTGCTGGAGGAATATCAATACAAAATTTCAAACTCTACTACAAAGCCATAGTAATAAAAACAGTTTGGTACTGACACAAGAACAGATCTCAGGACCAATGGAATAGAATTGAAAACCCAGAAATGAACTCACAGACCTATAGCCACCTAATCTTTGATAAGGGAGCTAAAAAAATAGAATGGAAGAAAAACAGCCTCTTTGGTAAATGGTGCTGGCAAAATTGGTTAATCACCTGTAGAAAACTAAAGCTATATCTGCACCAGAATCAACTCCAAATGGATCAAAGACCTCAGAGTCAAAGCCTGCAAAAACATTACAGGAAGGAATAGGAGAAACCCTAGGTCTCCTTGGCGCAGGCCAAAACTTTCTTAATAGAGACCCAGAAACGCAACAAATCAAAGAAAGGTTGGACAAATGGGATTGCATGAAATTACAGAGCTTCTGCATGGCAAAGGACATAGCTAGCAAGATCAAAAAAAAGCCCACAGATTGGGAGAAGAGCTTCACTAGCCATACAATGGACATACCTGGAACTCAAAAAATTAAATCCCCCAACAACAAATCCTCAAAGAAACAACTGCCCAATAAATAAGTGGGCTAAAGACTTAAAGAGAAACTTCTCTGAAGAGGAAAGAAAGATGGCCAATAGACACACGAAGAAATGCTCAACCTCCTTAGCCATAAAAGAAATGCAAATCAAAACAACATTGAGATAATAAAAGACCCCAGACTCACTGGGATGCTTTCTTCAACGGGAGGGCACCCCAAGAACCAAGACTCCAAACCAGCAGATGCAACAAGCAAGAGGATTTTATTAAGCGTTTGCGCAAACGGGCTCCCTGTCCAAGGCAGACTGGAAGCCCCAAGCAGAGGTTACAGGCACTTTTAAAGACAAAAACCGCAGGATTAGCATAAGACCCCAGGCTCCCCAGGATTGGCTCAGCTCTGCACGGGAAGTTTTGTAACACTTGTTGAAAACTAGTTGGTTCCCTAAGGGGGGAGGCTTCTCTGGAGGGGAGTCCACATAGTTACAGGCTCCCTAGTTTGCTGGGCTCCCCAGATGGTCTTTATTTTGAGCCCCCTTGCTGAGAGTTTCTAAACAGGAATTTAGAAGAATATACTCTTTTGTTCTTTATCTATGTTTGCAGACCTTGTCCCTGGGCCGGCCTCCATCTGGACTTTGTAACTTTTTAACTTATTTCTGGGAGGGGAAGAGTCAGTGTTAGCGCAAGCAGGTTTACAGAAGCAGAATTAGAAGTTAGCATATTAAAATGGACATGGCCCATATTGTAAAATGGACATAGCCCCAATTTCAATCTTTCAATACCACCTCTCTGTACCATCTTTACACAGGGTTTTGCTCTTTCCTATGTACCTCCTAGTGGAGATTTGACAGGCTTAGTACAGAAAATATATAATATAGTCCAATGTAAGGAAGCACGTGGGAGAAAACAGAGATGGAGCACGTATTTGTAGAAATCAGAACAAAGGCCCTGTGTCACTTGTGGGAACACAATGATCAAGAAAATTTGATCCAGAAATTAATGCTCTTTGATATTAACCCATATGAGTTGAAAAATTGTATCTACACAAACTGCCCATGGAGGTTGTCAGTGGATTTCTTAATAATTGCCAAGACTTGTAGGTGCATGGAAAATAAATAAAGTGTGATACTCTGATAGTGCAATTCAGAAGTAAAAAGCAATGAGCAGGAGTCACATCAGCAAGATGGCTGATTCTGAAGTATTTGGCATACTTTATTCTCCCAAAGATGGATCTGAACAAAGAAAGAATACGAGCTACTGAACTGGAGGGGTTGAAGCCACATACTGGAGTACAATGGGGGATGTTACAGAGATGTTGCAGACTATTAAGACCCAAGATGGCTTTTTAAGGAGGGAATGAGGCATACAGCATCTACTGTTCCATCTCTTGAGATCAACAATGAAGAGGGACCTGGCATGATGAGGAAAGGGTAGAATTTACCATGCATGCCACCAACAACTCAAAGATTTGCTGCCTGCATCATTCCCTAACAGGCGCTGAGTGTGGTCTGGAGACCTACTGGATTACACCAATGTATTACCCCAGAAAGAGAACGTAGCTCACTAAGTATTCTCCTTCACCCAGGCTCCCAGGGCACAAAACCTGCACTAGCATCTTGACTAGCTACGGTGCTGTGCAGCAGTGGAGTGAAGGGTTCCCAGAAGTTCTACTTTTCCTGCCCTGTGAACCAGCAAGCAGTCCCGACCACTTTCCATGTCCCTGAGAAGTATCTGCACAGCACAGCCCTCAGAGGTTTAATCTACCAAGACCCCCTGGGTTCTCATACACTCTCAAGCATCCAGCTCTGCTCCTGGGCATACTACACTACACACAGCCTTCAGAACCTGACAAATGCCTCATATTCACAACCAGACACACTGACCCAAGAGCTGCAGCAAACTAATTCACCTAGGAAAACAGATATAAGTTGGTGGCACAATCCCACAACTTGTGTAGCCTAAGCCCCTAAGAATGCATGTTAAGGAAATGGAGTGAGGATCAGAAAGGACAGGAGGCACAGCCAATGGGACTCAAGGATAGAATTAGAAAAGACAGACACATTCAAAAACCTCCGCTAGTTGATAGCAGGGAACAATTAGATGCTGCTTTCTCAGGGATTTCAGACCAATACTGAGCACCTGCACTGTCCACAGAAAGCTCCACTATCATGGGGAGGGGGTCTTTTTCAAATGCATTTATCAACATTTGTGAAGTTCTCAGATACTAGCAACTTCCAGTGAGGGAGGTAAAGCAAAAGCTAAGGAGGTGGAAAGAAATTCCAAACATGAACAAACCCCGTTTCTGTTTGGAGGAGAGCTTGTGGTTGGACATGCAGAGGGACACAACACATGGGGGGGGGTGGAGGAGGCAGGCATGACTGAATGTAGAAGCATTAGTTTCAGTGTGTGCTTCCTCGTGGAATACTGGCAGTATCACATGGTGACCCTGGGTCATGTAACCAGTTAATGTCCCCTTCTGAATCGACCTGAGGGGTAAACTGCAATTCTAGAGGCGAGGATAAGATCTTTCTATCAACCAAAAATTGTACCCTGCTTGCTAATAGAAATTCCACCCCCTGCAAATCAGTTTCATTACCTTCTATACTTACTAGAATGGAAATACCCTTAGTAGAAATTAGACTTGAAGCCATATTAAATCCAGTGTTTCTTTGAATTCATTTTTTCTCATCTAGAAAGATGATTTTGATAGGATAAAGCACACAATAAACTCAAGGTCACTTGCTGCCAGAAATAAATATGAGTAGGCAACTGAGAATATTTTAAACATTCTGTTAACAATAGGCTTTGATGAATTAATTTTGTCTCTGATAAAATAGAATAAAATCACTAAAGGCTTGGTCCATGAAAGGAAGAATTGATAAGCTGAGCTTATCACCTCCAAACAAAATTAATTTTTTTCTGCTATCCAAAAGACATTTTCAAGAGAGAGAGAGAGAGGAAAAAAAAGACATGGGCTAGGAGAAAATGCTTGCAAAAGATTTCTCTGGGAAGTGGTCCTGTGGCTCAAAGCGGTAGAGTGTTAGCCTTTGAGCAAAAGAGCTCAGGGACAGTGTCCAAACCCTGAGTTCAAGCCCCACAACCAACAACAACAACAACAACAAAAAAGTTTAAAAGAAAGACTTCTCTGATGAGAGACTGTTACCGGAAATATAACCCCGAACGTTTTGCTTAAAATTCTACAGTAAGATAACAACCAGATTTAAAAGACTCCTTAACAGACTCTTCACTAATAAAAAGTTATACAGAGACCGGGAAGGGGGTGGGGTGGGGAAGAGGGGGGAGATGGGAAGGGGATGGGAGGGGGAAACAAAGGAGGAGGTAACAATGCTTGATAAGAAATGTACTCATTACTTTGTTCGTGTAATTGTAACCCCTCTGTACGGTATTTTCACAATTTAAAAAAAGGAAAAAATGTTATACAGAGAGTAAGTAAATACATGAAAAGATACTTCTCATCACATTTAATAGGGAAACGCAAATTAAAACAATTAAATACCACTACAGATATATTAAAATGGCCAAAATCCAGAACACAGATAACATCAAATGCTGGTCAAGATGTAGAGCAACCAATGGAAATGCAAGATAGAATAACCGTGTGAAAAGTATCCCATCTTTTCTTACAAACACTAAATACACTCTTAACTATACAACCCAGTAATCATACTCATCAGTACTTACCAAAACAAGTTGAAAACTTATACCCACAGAGAAAATCCTGCACATGGATGTTTGTTGTGGCTTTATTTACAATTGCTAAACTTTGAAAATAATCAAGATGTCTTTCAGCAAATGTATAAATTAACTGTAGTGCATCCAAACAGTGGAATATTATTCAGTACTAAAATTGATGAGGGCTCAATGCACACAAATACATTTAAATATTTGTCAAGAACACTTAAATGTGTAATGTCAATCTCAAAAACTTACATACTCTATCATTTCTACTGTATGACTTTATTGTAAAGCCAAAATGTTGTGGGTGGGGATGGGAGAAAGCAAGGAAAAGTTACATTGTCCAAAAGAAATGTACTCACGACCTGACTTATATAACTGTACCACCTTTACAATAAGAAATGTACTCACCACCTAACTTATAATCCTAACTGTAATCCCTCTGTAAATCACCTTTACAAAAACACTTTAAATTTTTTAAATAAAAATCAAAATGGTTAAGACAGTGTTTGCCAGGGAATGGGAAGAGAGAAGGATGAAAAAACACAGAAGACTTTTAATATAGTAAAAGCTATTTGTATACTACAAAGGTGTATATATGTCATACATTTGTCTAAATCTACAGACTGTACAGTGGAAAAACTCCTAATATAAGCTTTGGACTTTGGATAATGTCCCAGTGTAGCTGACTGATAGAAACAATGGACCATTGTAATAAGATGTGGATAATGGTAAAGACTAAGAATGTCTGAGTTGAAGGGTTATGGGAAATTTCTTTTAGATCCAGAGCAAAATCAGACATTAGTTTTAAGCTATTAATACTATTACTATTATTATTAATCTTGAAGAAATACTTAAGAGGGTAGCACATGGGGTTTTTTTTTATTGTGAAAATACTGTACAGAGGGGTTACAATTACATGGGCAAGATAATGAGTACATTTCTTATCAAGCATTGTTGCCTCCTCCTTTGTTTGCCCTTCCCATCCCTTCCCATATCCTGTCCCCCCCTCTCCCCCCAAAGTTGTAAAGTTCGTTTTTCGACATAACGACTTGTACATCTTCCCATCCCATCCCATCTCCCCTCCACACTCCCCCCCCCCCCCGCCAAAGTTGTATTCGTTTTTCAACATAACGACTTGTACATCTCATTGTTGCAATGGGTCCACCAGTATCCCTATTTAAACAATTTGGTTTTTTCCTTCCCCTACACAAATTATACCAACATCAAATACAGTGAAAGCAGGGGTTATACCGTGGGGGAGGGACATACAAAGCAACAAAGAAATCATCTTATAAATATGTTAGGAACAATCGCATGAAAGAAAAAACATTTGAATACTTATCTTGGGGTTCATATCAACTAACATCAACTTATCTGACCTTTTCTGCTTGACTCAGACATATACTAGTTATTGCAAATAAGGGAAACCATGGGGCCTATGTTTCTTTGGGCCTGGCTTACTTCACTTAGTATAATTTTCCCCAAGTCTTTCCATTTCCTAACAAATGGGACAATGTCATTCTTTCTGATGGAGGCATAGAATTCCATTGTGTATATATACCACATTTTCTTGTTCCATTCATCTACTGAGGGGCATCTGGGTTGGTTCCATATCTTAGCTATAGTAAATAATGCTGCAATAAACATAGTTGTGCTGGAAGCTTTAGTATGGTCTTGTTTGTGATCATTTGGGTAAATGCCCAAAAGTGGGATTGCTGGGTCATAGGGGAGCTCTATGTGAAGTCTTTTGAGGAACCTCCATACTGCTTTCCAAAGTGGTTGAACAAGTTTACACTCCCACCAACAATGAAGTAAGGTTCCCTTCTGGCCACATACCCTCTAGGATCTGTTGTTATTAGAGTTCTTGATGATAGCCATTCTAACAGGGGTGAGGTGGTATCTCAATGTTGTTTTGATTTGCATTTCTTTTATGGTTAGAGAGGTTGAGCATTTCTTCATGTGTCTATTGGCCATCCTTCTTTCCTCTTCAGAGAAGTTTCTCTTTAAGTCTTTAGCCCACTTATTTATTGGGCAGTTGTTTCTTTGAGGATTTGTTGTTGGGGGATTTAATTTTTTGAGTTCCAGGTATGTCCATTGTATGGCTAGTGAAGATCTTCTCCCAATCCGTGGGTTTTTGCTAGCTATGTCCTTTGCCATGCAGAAGCTCTGCAATTTCATTCAATCCCATTTGTCCAACTTTTCTTTGATTTGTTGTGTTTCTGGGTCTCTATTAAGAAAATTTTGGCCTGTGCCAAGGAGACCTAGGGTTTCTCCTATTTCATCCTGTAATGTTTTCAGGCTTTGACTCTGAGGTCTTTGATCCATTTGGAGTTGATTCTGGTGCAGGGTGATATATAAAGATCTAGCTTTAGTTTTCTACAAGTAGTTAACCAATTTTTCCAGCACCATTTACTGAGAGGTTGTCTTTCTTCCATTCTATTTTTTTTAGCTCCCTTAGCATGTAGGTTTTGTAGAGGGAATAGAGTCTTTGATTTGTGTTGGCTTTGTTTTTGTTTGTTTTTTGTTTTTTTGGTTGGTCATGGGGCTTGAACTCTGTGCCTGGGTGCTGTCCCTCAGCTCTTCAGCTCAAGGCGAGCGCTCTACCACTTGAGTCATAGTGCCACTTCTGGCTTTTTCTGCTTATGTGGTGCTGAGGAATCGAACTCAGGTCCTCATGCATACAAGGTAAGCACACTACCCCTGAGCCACCTTCCTAAGCCTGTGTCAGCTTTGTTTAATGGCGTTCTAAATTGGGGTAACAGAGTACACATTTCCTAGTCTCCATCCTTCCTGTATTTAATATCCTGTTTCCTTGTGCCATGGAGATCAAGGACAGGTTTGGAGCATTCCTGTTTTTGTAGAGACTAGTATGACCTTGACAAGATGACAATGACCTTGGAGCTGCCAGAAGAATCTTGGATGCTATCATATTGTGCTGCTCTCCAAGACTTCTTTTTCCTTAAACCTTTAGCCTGAGTACATTCATAAAGAAACCTATTCCCTTAGGATTAAGCACTTTTAAACAAACACCAAGGGAAAACAAACATAAAAATAGCCTGATTTACACAAAGAGGTGGTAATCCTGACACAGCCATCTGCTGCTGACAGAGCTAAGATTTTGGTTGTGCACAACTTTGCTTCAGGAGAGGCAGTCTTCCCCTACACCTATAAATTTCCCCTGGACAGAGGCTGACTATGTAATATTTTACCTACATGATAGCATTGTAATTAAGTAGCAACACACACACACACACACACACACACACACACACACACACACTCTGTCAAGGACAAGGAAGAACGGTGGAGGGAGCAGCTAGTTGACAATCATACTCCTTCACTAAATTGCAACAAACAGCCTTGAGGGCAGGGTCCATATGTCAGTGTTCATACCCTTGACAGTCAGCACAATGTCCAGTACAATCAAGTGCCCAATAAATGGTTGTTGTGTTAAAGAATGAATGAACAAACTCAATGAGTTCCCCCATTGCTTAAAATAAGAAGTGAAAGGTAACTCAATGCTTCTATACAGCTCTTTATAAATTCTGATTTGAAGGACACCATCAATAAAGCCTCCATTGATCAAATTTCAGCTTTAACTTCTCTCTGCTTACTTTCCTGCTAAGTTGAAGAGACAACCATCACCTATCACTAGTTCACTGTAGAAGAGAACGTTCCAAGGCAAAGACAATACTTTCAAAACTACTCACACAGGGGTGGGAAGGTGGCTCAATGGTAGAGCGCTTGCCTTGCATACATGAGGTCCTGGGTTCGATTCCTCAGCACCATGTAAGCAAGAAGAAAAAAGCCAGAAGTGGTGCTGTGGCTCAAGTGGTAGAGCATTAGCCTTGAGCTGAAGAGCTGAGAGACAGTGCCTAGGCCCAGAGTTCAGGCCCCATGACCGGACCCCCCCCAAAAAAAAAACTACTCACACAGCCATGGAAGGAAGAAGAGGTTCCTATAATGAGCATAAGAAGAATGTCATCTTTAGAAAGCACTATTTACTGAGAACCAAAGATATGCCAAGAAGTGCTATCAGCACCTCATGTATATTATTGAGTGTAATCCTCACATCAACTCCACAAGCTAAGAATGATCACCTCTACCTTTCAGATTTTGAAAATAAGACTCAGAAAAATGTTTTTGTCCATGGTCAGTTGTTTTTGTGGTTCAAGGCATGAACTTTGAGCCAAACTAATCAGATGTAATTCTGACCCTTGTCTTTTATTGCTGTTTGATTTGGGGCAAACATAACACATGAGTGCCTTGGCTTTCTTGCCTGCAAAATGGAGCTCATAAATGCACCGGTTATTAAATTACTGTCTTCCACCTCCAAACTCACCTCTGTATGATTGATTTTGTGATTGTGGGCTGGGACTACAAAATACAATTCCCCATTATTCTGCATGCTTTTTGTAGCTCTGCCAGTAGGGGGCAGTAGAGAGAGAATGCGGAACCGGAATTGGAAGAAGGGACCTGCTCATTCCTATGCGAGTGCTTCACCTCAGCAGTACCAACCTTCTTTGGTCCAGGCAGAGCCACTGACTCCACTGAAGTTCTTCCTAATAGACACCAGTGTGTATAAGCCAGGGCCTCCAGAGATCAGAATTTCAGCTATGTGGGACCTATTCTCTTAAGTTGTTTTAGTACTTCCAGCTTTCTGTGTTCTTCAGCCTGAAAGACACTAGCTGCTTTCTGGAATTGCTGTTCACAGTACCAAGTATTTCTTTCCCTCCTTTCCACTGCCTACTTAACCCCTCACACAAGGTGGACAATTCTTCATATTAAGTTTTCTAGTCAAATTATTGACATGTTTTTATGCTCCTGACAGGCTCTGAGAGAGGCAAGAACATCTACCATGAAAGCTTATTGATGAGAGCAGTAAGGTGATCGTTGTAATGTGCTTATACTGGAGCCTACCTGGTGTTAGCTATTAACTGGTAAGTAATGGGGCCCAACTGGAGCCAGTCTGTCTTCCTCTTCAACAAGATGCTCCTGGCAGTGAAGCAGTGGTTCAAAGTGGTAGACTCCAGTCTTCAGGGCAAAAGCTCAGGAACAGCACCCAGGCCCTGAGTTCAAAGCCCCACAACCGATCAAAAAACAAAAGCAAACAAAACAGCAACTACCTACCCAGACCTTGGACTAAGCACTGCCACATCTATTGGCTCTTTCATCTTTTTAAGAACCTCTTAGATACTTTGCATTCTTGCAGTGTATTTTTTTCTATGACAACATCACAAAATGAAAGTGTTCATAATGAAAGTTTTGGCAAGTGTTCCAACAAGTGTAAATGTCTTTTTTTTTTTTTTAATTTTTTTATTGTAAAGATTCTATACAGAGGGTTACAGTTACATGAGTGGGGTAATGAGTACACTTCCTCTTGAACATTGTTACCCCCTCCATTGTTTTCTCCCTACCATCCCCTCCCTCCCTCCCTTCCCCAAGGTTCTTTTTTTTTTTTTTTTTTTTTTTTGATTGTGATTAAGTGATTACTTAATTTCCGGAAATTCACAGTATTGTGGAATAATGATGCTCATTTAAAGTCACACGTTCATTCTAACTTTCCTGGAGCAAATTGTCTATCACAGTCTGTAATATATAACGGTGTTCATATGTTATATACCATACACGTGATCAGCAGCATGGGGATATTTAGTAGTGGTTCAACCAGATGAGTGGGAGTTCTTTGTTTCTTAAGTCCTGTTAGTTTTGTCATATCACCTAACATTTTGGATTTATCATCCGCTTATCAGGGAGACCATGTACTGTTTGTCTCTTCGTTCTTGGCTTACCTCGCTCAACATGATTCCTTCTAGCTCCATCCATTTCCCTGCAAATGCCATTATTTTGTCATTTCTAATGGCTGCATAATATTCCATTGTGTATAGATACCACAATTTTTGGATCCATTCATCTGTGGTGGGGCATCTAGGTTGTTTCCATATCCTAGCTATTGTGAACAGTGCTGCAATAAACATGGAGGTGCACGTGTCCTTGTATATTGGTTCCTGTTGTTCAGGGTAGATGCCTAGAAGTGGTATGACTGGGTCATAAGGGAGGTCAATCTTTAGCTTTCTAAGGACCCTCCAGACTGCTTTCCAAAGTGGTTGTATGAGTGTACATTCCCACCAGCAGTGTAATAGCGTTCCTCGTTCTCCACATCCCCTCCAGCATTTGTCGTTGGCTGATTTGTGGATGTGGGACATTCTGACTGGGGTAAGGTGGTATCTCAGGGTTGTCTTTATTTGCATTTCCTTCACCACCAGGGATGATGAACATTTCCTCATGTGTTTCTTTGCCATTTTTATTTCTTCATTTGAGAAGTCCCTCTTTAGTTCCCTTGCCCATTTAGTAATTGGTTTGTTAGGTTTGGGAGGGATTAGTTTCTTGAGTTCCCTGTATATACAGGATGTTAACCCCTTGTCTGATATATTGCTGGTAAATATTTTTTCCCAATTAGTTGGTTGTCTTTCTAGCTTGGTTGCGATAGCTTTATCTGTGCAGAAGCTTTTTATTTTAAGGTAGTCCCATTTGTCGAGTCTCTCTCCAATTTGTTGTGACCCTGGGACTCTGTTCAGGAAGTTCCTTCCTGTGCCTATTAGTTCAAGTGTCTCTCCTACTCTGTCCTGCAGTAGTTTCAGAGATTCAGGTTTAATGTTAAGGTCTTTAATCCATTTTGAGTTGATGTTGGTGCATGGTGATAGGCTGGGGTCCACTTTTAGTTTTCTGCATGTGGCTGCCCAGTTTTCCCAGCACCAGCGGTTGAAGAGGCTGTGTTTCTTCCATTGTATGTCTTTGGCTCCTTTGTCGAATATCAGCTGGCTGTAGGCCTGTGGATTTATTTCTGGATCTTCTATTCTGTTCCATTGGTCTTCGGGTCTGTTTTTGTGCCAGTACCATGCTGTCTTTGTTATTATAGCTCTGTAGTAGAGTTTGAAGTTCGGCATGGATAGCCCTCCCATATTGTCTTTATCCCCTAGAATTGTTTTGGCTATTTTAGGTCTTTTGTTGTTCCATATGAATTTTTGGACTGTTTTCTGTATTTCAGAGATGTACGTCATTGGGATTTTAATAGGAATTGCGTTGAATTTGTATATTAGTTTTGGAAGTATTACCATCTTTACTATATTAAGTCGGCCTATCCAGGAGCATGGGAGGTCTTTCCATTTCCTAGTGTCTTCTGCAATTTCTTTCTTTAACTTTTTATAGTTCTCATTAAATAGTTCTTTTACATCTTTGGTTAGGTTAATTCCTAAATATTTTATTTTTCGGGAGGTTATTGTGAATGGGGTTGTTCCCTTTATTTCCCTCTCTTCCTGTACATTATCAGTGTATAGGAAGGCAACTGATTTTTGTGGGTTTATTTTGTATCCTGCTATTTTGCCAAAGTGATTTATGATTTCTAAGAGTTTGGGGATGGAGTTTTTGGGATCTTGGAGGTATAGTATCATGTCGTCTGCAAAAAGGGATAGTTTAACTTCTTCTTTTCCTATGCGGATCCCTTTAATGTCTTTTTCTTGCCTTATTACCCTGGCTAAGGGTTCTAGGACTATATTGAAGAGGAGTGGAGACAGTGGGCATCCTTGCCTTGTTCCTGATTTTAGGAGAATTGGTTGTAGCTTTTCCCCATTAAGTATAATATTGGCTATTGGTCTGTCATAAATGGCTTTTATTGTTTTTAGAAATGTTCCTTCTATTCCTATTTTCTCCAGAGCTTTTAGCATGAATGAATGTTGAATTTTGTCAAAGGCCTTTTCTGCATCTGTAGCGATAATCATGTGATTCTTGACCTTGGCTCTGTTGATATGTTGGATTACATTTATTGACTTACGTATGTTAAACCATCCCTGTGTCTCTGGGATGAAGCCTACCTGGTCATAGTGAATTATTTTTTTTATGTGTTTCTGGATTCTGTTAGCTAGAATCTTGTTAAGGATCTTTGCATCTGTGTTCATCAAGGAGATTGGCCTGTAATTCTCCTTTTTGGTTGGGTCTTTGCCTGTTTTGGGGATGAGTGTGATATTGGCTTCGTAGAATGAGTTTGGGATAGCTCCTTCCTTCTCTGTTTCTCTGAAGAGCTTGAGGAGTATGGGTATTAGTTCTTGTTTGAAGGTCTTATAGAATTCTGCTGTGAATCCATCTGGTCCTGGGCTTTTTTTTGTTGGAAGACTTTTGATAGCTTCCTGTATCTCATTATAGGATATTGGCTTATTTAATTGGTTAACTTCTTCTTTGCTCAGTTTGGGCAACTTGTATTTCTCTAAAAATGCATCCATTTCTGCCCGATTTTCTTCCTTTAGAGAGTATAGCTTTTGAAAGTAGTCTGTTAGAATTGTTTGGATATCTTGGGTACGTGTGGTGATGTTTCCCGTGGCATCCCTAATCCTATTAATATGGGTTTCCTCTCTTCTTTTTTTAATTAATCTAGCCAATGGGCCATCAATTTTGTTTATTTTTTCAAAGAACCAGCTTTTTGTTTGGTTTATTTTGGTTATGGTTTTCTGATTTTCTAATTGGTTAATCTCTGCTTTTAATTTGGTTATCTGGCTTCTTCTAGTAGCTTTAGGTCCCATTTTTTCCTGTTTTTCTAGCTGTTTTAATTGCAACATGAGATTATTTACTTGGTCTGTCTCCATTCTCTTGATGTGGGCACTGAGGGCAATAAATTTGCCCCTCAGGACTGCTTTTGCTGTGTCCCACAAGTTTCTTTGTGAGGTGTTTTCATTTTCATTGAGTTGTAGGAAATGCTTTATTTCTTCTCTGATCTCTTCTGTTATCCAGGCATTGTTAAGGAGTGTGCTGTTCAATTTCCATGTATTGGAGAAATTTCTGCGGTATGCTTTGTTATTGAGAGCTAGCTTGATTCCACTGTGGTCAGATAGGATACAGGGGATTATGTCGATCCCTTTGTATTTGCTTAAGTTCCTTGCATGAACTATGATATGGTCTATTTTGGAGAAAGTTCCGTGAGCTGCTGAGAAGAATGTGTACTGTGTTGTTTTAGGGTGAAATACTCGGTAGATGTCAGTTAATTCTGCTTGCAGTATGGCCTCTCTTAATTCGGTAGCTTCTTTGCCAATCCTCTGGTTGGTAGACCTGTCCTTTGGTGAGAGTGGTGTGTTAAAGTCTCCTAGTATTATCGTATTGGGATCTATTTTATTCTGTAAGTTTGAGAGCATTTGTTTGACATATCTGGGTGCACCAATATTTGGGGCATATAAGTTGATGATGGTTATATCCTCCTCTTGGATTGTTCCCTTTATTAATATGTAGTGTCCGTCCTTGTCTTTCTGTACTGATTTTAATGAAAAGTTTATTTTGTCAGATATCAGGATAGCTACACCTGCTTTCTTACTGGGGGCGTTTGATTGGTAGATCCTTTTCCACCCCTTCACTCTGAGTTTGTTTGTATGTTTGGCTGAGAGGTGGGTCTCCTGAAGGCAACAGATGGATGGGTCTTGTTTTCTTATCCAGTCCTCAGTTCGTTTTCTTTTAATTGGCGAATTCAGCCCATTTATATTAAGAGAAAGTATAGAGAGATGCATTGTTGTCCCTGCCATTCCGTTTTCCTAAGTTTTTCTTTTTTCCTTTCCTCCTGTGCTTGCTCAGTTAGACTTTGAGTAACGCCTGTTTGGGGCAGGCCCCAGTTCCTGGCTGCTTTCTTCAGGTTGTGTCCCCCCTCTTAGAATTCTTTGTAATGCTGGCTTAATGTTTATGTATTCATTTAGTTTTTCTTTGCTATTAAAAGTTTTCAGTTCTCCATCAAATGTGAATGCTAGCTTTGCCGGGTAGATCAGTCTGGGTTGGCAGTTATTGGCTCTCAGGGCTCGTATGGTGCTTTCCCAGGCTTTTCTTGCATTCATTGTTTGTGTGGAGAGATCTGCAGTAATTCTTATTTTTTTCCCATTGTAGTATAGCTCCTTCTTCATTTTTGCTGCATGCAGGATTGTTTCCTTATTATTCAGATCTATCATTTTTACTATAATGTGTCTAGAAGTGTTTCTCCTGGGGTCTTGCTTGTTGGGTGTTCGATAAGCTTTTGTGATGTAGTTAAGATGGTCGTTTTTGAGGTGGGGAAAATTTTCATTGATTATATTGTTAAATAGGTGGTGCATTCCCTTGCTCTGGAATTCCTCACCTTCGTCCACTCCAATTATGCGAAGGTTAAATTTTTTAGCATTATCTGCTTGCTCTTGAATATCCCTTTGGTTTAGTTTGAGTAATTTTTCCATATCTGTCACTTTTTGGTCCAGTTGGTGTATTCTGTCTTCTGTATCTGACACTCGACCTTCCATTTCATTCACTCTGTTGACAGTGGCTTCTATTGTGGTTTGCATGGAGGAAATGGATCCCTTTATGGATTCAATGTTGGTTCTCAGAGTACTGATCTCACCTCTCAATGAGGTATGCATTACCTCTAATTTGGCGTTTATCTCACTTCTTACTGAGGTTTGTGCAGCTTCTATTTTTGCATGCATCTCTTGTTTGATACCCTGTATCTCTTTGGATAGTTCATCCTTGTGCTCTTTCAATTTCTGATCAATTTCTCGCTTTATTTCTTGAGTCATTGCCTCCAGCAACCCTTGGAAGTAGCCTTTGTCTTCCATTCCTGCTTTGCTCCCACTGGGGCTCTCCCCTGTGTGGCTGCTGGCTTTTGAGGTGAGCTTGCTGTCCTGGGTGGTAGTAAACCTTGTGATTTTTCTCTGTGATTTTCGCATGGAGGTTCAGGAGACTGCTCTTCAATTTTGTTTTGGTGTGTCTGTCTTTGCTTGGTTGCTGATTCTGTATTGGTAGAGAGAGTCTGTGCCTGATCTGGGTTCTGTTGGGAGCCTATTTCCAGCTGCTATTCTGACTTACTTAGGATTCTCAGCTCTCTGCTGTAGATTGCTGGCAGTTCCCGCCTTTGGAAGGGTTGAGCAGCCTAGACTGCTTGTGTTTGCTCCTACGGGTGCTCTTGTGAAGAACAGATGCTCTGGATGCACTCTCCCAAATGCTGGAGTCTGCTATGGGCTCCTGATGTGTTTTTGTTTGTTTGTTTTGGGCTGGTTGTGGGCTTGAACTCTAGGTTTGGGTGCTGTCCCTCAGCTTTTCAGCTCAAGGCTGGCACCCTACCGTTTGAGCCACAGCACCACTTCTGACCCTTTTTGCTTTTGTGATGCTGAGGAATCAGATCCAGGGCCTCATACATCCAAGACTATCACTCTATTGCTGAGCCGCCTTAACAGTCTGAGCTCCTGCTTACTATCAGGTGCTGGCAGCCTGTGTTGCCCAATTCCCAGTCTAGGGTATATGGGTGGAGTTTTGGTGGGGTTTGGGCTTCTCTTGTCCTGGGCCTCCAGGTCTTTTGTTGTCACAGGCGTGCTTCCCCGGGGAGTGTTGTTTCCTGGCTTTCTCCCCTCTGTTGAGGCGTATGCTCAGCTTTTTACTTCAATTGGGAGGAGTTGGTTGTGTTGTTCAGGCGCCGGATCCCCGGGCCTGGTTCCGGCCCCAGCCTGGAGCGCGCTTGTTAGGCCTGTGCTGATGTGTATACCACCTAGGTTATGCAGCCTGGAGCGCACTCGTTAGGCCTGTGCTGATGTGTATACCACCTAGGTTATACAGCCTGGGGGACACAGTTCAAATTTCTTCTACTGTTGGTAGTCTTGACCCAGGGGCGCTGTTCCTGGCTTGGGCATTTAAGCTCCCTTCCAGGAGTGCTCTTGCTCTAGCCTGGCCAGCTGAGTGTGCTCCACGGGCTGGTGGAGCTCTCAAACAGTTCCCAGTTTTAGTGGGTCCTGTGGTCCGGGTGTTGGGGTAGGGAGTCTAGGTCAGGGTCTGGGGATTCCCTCCAGCTCTGGTCTCCCTTGAGGGATACACTTCCCCTGTGGGGTACTCACCCTGGAGCTGGTTGTTTCTGTGTGGTGTAGGTCGTCAGTTGTTGCAATCCGGGCTGGGTTGGGCGGTGGTGGCTCTGTGTGATTCTTTTCTGTCTCTGCCTCTGTCGAAGCTATCGGGTCAAGAGTGTCCCCGCTCAGACAGCTTCTTCGCGGTACCTCTGGGGCCCGAGTGGCCCCGCCAGGTCGTTGCGATCGTGATAGGGCGGGCGGGTGGGTGGTCTGCAGACAGTTCCCTTTGCGTGCTGCTGGCGGTTTTGGCGGGATGGAACCTCTCTGCTCGGGTGGAGAGTGCTGGGTCGTTGCGATCGCGATCGGGCGGGCGCGCTGCTGGTGCCGAGCGGCTTTGGCGGGATGGAGCCTCTCTGCTCAGGTGGAGAGTGAGGGGTGGGGGTGGGATCCTCGTGGAGACTCCCGGCTGGTAGGCTTCTCTGTTCCTGGCGATCCGCTGTTCTGTAAACCAGTACCTGGTGATCTGAAAGCGGCCCCCTGTGTCTCTGCTGTGTCTCTTGGGGCTCCCGCAGCCCCCGCTGGGCCGGCTGGCCGGCGGCTTGGCGCACTGCCGCGCGGCCAGTAAAGGTTGGGGGAGGGGTCTTCGCTTTTCTTCTGAAATTCTTCTTTTCCTCTGTTTCTTTTTTGTTATTCTCCGCCTCTGGTTTTTCTCTGAGTGTTCGTCTTTTTGTTGTTGTCGGTCTCTTGGGGAGATTAAGCGTTGGAGCTCGAACTCTCTTTTTGGTTGGAGAGAGCTGTGGCGTTTCCCTACTGCCCCGTCGCCATCTTGGTCCCCCCTCTGTAAATGTCTTTTTAAAAATTGTATTATCTTCAAGTAGTTGTACAGCAGAGTTGTCATTTAACAAAGCAGTTTACGAATACAATGCATTTGATCAATGTCACGTCTTTCAACACTCTCTCTCATCTTTCCCAACACCAGTCCAAATTTCTATATTGAATGAGTAATATTTAAGCATGAATCCCTCTAAAAAGCAGGAAGCTCTCCAAACTCTAAGGAATATATGCACATTATTTATCTATCACTAAGAATTTACATAATTTAAGACTGTGGGTCTGTGTGTGTGTGTTTATGTGTGTAAGAATCAAGGTTTTGGAATTCCACATTTTCTCCTAACTTGGATTTCTAAACAATGAAGCATAATTTTTCAAAAACAAATGAAGTGTTTATTTTGTGCATGGCACTAAGATATAAGTGCTTTCACACTTAATATCTCATTTTATTCTTAAGCTATATGACACTGGGGGTATGACCATCTTTGCACAAAAACATCTTAGGTCATGGAATTAAATGGTCAAACTAAGAACTGGAGCTCATTGTTTACTCACAGAATTCATGTTTTAACCACATTGCCACAGATCATAAGTAAAGGTCACTATCCACACCAGACAGTGGTATTGGGAGAACAAAGTTTAGTAAAAAATACAAACGGAGATAACAATTGCCTCCTTGCAATTCCTCCATGGCAGAGAGAAGAAAATAAAAGAGCAGAATCTGGTAGGGCATCTTCTATTTTGTCTGAGTCCTTTAAGCCACAAGTCATGTCTAAGGTTCTGTCACTGGATTCCAAGAACTCCTTCTCAAATTCTATTTCAAGGATCTCTCGGCAAGGTCAGCTTTATTGTTGTCAAGGCAAAGCTAATGATTTGTTTTTTTTTTTTTCAAAAGAGCAGCGATTACTCATTCTCCCGTGTGGCTGCGGTGGCTCCACACTCAGGAGCAGCTCATCTTGGTGGCTCTGCTCTGGATCTCTTGGAAGGCTGTAGTCAGGAATAGTTTTTTAAAGTTTGTATCTAGATCTATCCTGGCCATCTAAAGAGAAATCTTTGTCTTCAGGGAAGAAAACAAGCATCCATTGCAATAATAACAATGTGTTAAAGGAAAAAATTCAGGAAAAAAATAAAGAAAGTAAACATACCTTCTGTTTGGTGCTTGATTTCAGGCCAACTCGGGAATGACTTTTGGACTAGAGGAAAAATGAGAAAGAAATCTATGAAGAATACAGCATAATCAAACATATTCTGAAGTCATTCCTTCTAGAAGGTAAAAGTTGTAAGTTAACATCCCTTTTCTCTACCCTTCCTTTGCAGCCGCTTAAATCTAAGAATAGCAACACAGAAGAGACACCAGTGCAGGCTTTCACATGGCCAGTAGACATCCTAAGGCCTCAAGGTGAGAAGGAGAGGCCAAGCCTACAGTCTATCAATGCCTTGTTCATCTTGATCAACTCAGCATCTCCTAGGGGATGTGGTAGAAACCAAAAGCTGACACATGAAGAAATTCTTGTTGCTGTGATAGAACAAAGAAGATGAAAGGAAGAAATGGGTAAAAGCAGGAGCAAGGAAGAAAGAGGAAGAGAGGAAGGAGACAAATGTCCTGTAACTTGGAAAAGAACAAGCAGAATGAAGCCAGGAAAAAAGTGCATTTAACCTCTGCTAAAGCTAAATACATTTTCATTAGATTGAAACAAACTCTCAGAAACATTAGTTTGTATGTAAGACTTTTCATCTTCTAGTTTGTTCATGGTTATCTAAACGACTTGAGGATTAGAAAAAGTAAGGTAGGCATTAAATTATGCATTATGCATGAGAAACTTTCATATCAAATGTTATGATTTTTTTCCTTCCAATGAGAAAAAGCACAAGTCAATCTTATTATGTTTAGTATTCAGAGAGTGAATACATTTGGTCTGATGTGTATTATGAATCAAAATTAATTACTACAGTATGGCTAGAAAAATGTCTTCCTAAGTCAGCAGGCTCAAACTCTCAAGATGCTTTTACACTCAAAAAGAAAGGATT
The DNA here is from genome assembly GCF_024711535.1 of Dipodomys merriami. Taxonomy (NCBI): domain Eukaryota; kingdom Metazoa; phylum Chordata; class Mammalia; order Rodentia; family Heteromyidae; genus Dipodomys; species Dipodomys merriami. The sequence continues at coordinate 15,737,019 of NW_027206512.1, read as the reverse complement.
GCAGGTTTGAATCTTTTAATATGTACTTCATTTGTTGACATATTGGAATTAAAATGTGTGTGTGTGGGGGGGGTGTGTGTGGTGTGTGTGTATGTGGTATGTTTGGTGTATGTGTGTGTGTGTGTGTGTGGTGTGTGTGTGTGTGTGTGTTCCAGAACTAGGCCTTGAACTCAGGGCGGGGGAACTGCCCCTTATCTTTTGTGCTCAATGATAGTGCCTGCACCACAGCTCCACTTCTGGCTTTTTGGTGGTAATTGGTGATGAGAGTCTCACAGACGGTCCTGCCTAGGCTGGCTTTGAACTGCTATCTTCAGATCTCAGGCTCCTCCTGAGCAGCTAAGATTACAGGTGTGAGCCATCAGCACCAGTAATGGAATGGAGAAATTTCTAAATGAGACGTACAAGTCGTATGTCGAAAATGAACTTTACAACTTTGGTGGGGGGGGGGAGGATTGGGGGGGAGGGATGGGGGGTCAGGGGAGGATGGGATGGGAAGGGGAAACAAAGGAGGAGGCTACAATGCTTGATAAGAAATGTACTCATCTTGCCCATGTAATTGTAACCCCTCTGTACAGTATTTTTACAATAAAAAATAACAATCTCACACATGCTATATAACATAATTTATATAGCAAAAAATTAATAAGAAAATCACAATTACATTTCTGCAAATATCTTCAATAGCTAGATTCAAATCAAATAAAAAATAGATTCTCATAGTTGCTTTTGCATTTAATCTATTTTAGTAGGATTTATTTGTAGTAAATGAAGAAAACCAGGCTTATGGAGTTGAAAAGGGATCAAGTGTTTAAGATAAGCATTGCTCAAGTCTGTGAGACTCTTATCTCCAATAAACCACCAGAAAACTAGAAGTGGTGCTATGGCTCAAATGGTAGAGCACCAGCCTTGAGCTGAAGAGCTGAGGGACAGCACCCAAGCCCAGAGTTCAAGCTCCATGACTGACAAAAAAAAAAAAAAAAAAAAATAAGCATTGCTGAAAAATGTGGATATTCTTCTCTATGAAAATGACAAGAGGTCATTTCATGGGGGTTAGTTGAAATGTAGAGAATCATTTTCTGTTCTGATATGAAAACATGTTAGTCTATCTTGTACTGTGAATAGATCTTTAGCAGCATATTGCATTGGCCATTTTGAAAAGCAATAGTTCGATGACCTTGCTGACTGCCAAAATGTTGCCCTTTTTCCTTCTACAAAATACAAAAATTACATGTGCTAGCCACCATCCTTACCCAAAACAATCTTCAACTGCTGGAAAGCCATTAAGCCATAGCAACAGATACACAAGTTTTCAAAAAATTCACATTTTCCTCGAAAAGCTTGAATTTTATCACAGACAACAAATACTTCAAGGAAATTGCTTTTCTTGAAGCAACAGGCTCACTTCATTTCTGAGAATGTTAGCCAGCTACTGGGTCTGAATGATTGTACTTCATTGGTCTCTTGTTCTTTTAAGTTAAAAGGGCCCTTTATGAAACAAAAGGCTAGTTCAGCTTATAATTCAATCATGCATGCTTTTCTTCAAACAACTACTGAGTGTTTGAATGTAGTGAAAGGGTTTTTATGAATACTTTGTATTTATCACACAAAACACTACAAAGATACGCACTCAAGAAAGCTACTTGAGTAACTATGAGGAGGATCAAGATCCAGGCCAACCGAGACAAAAATGGAATGCTCTATGAAAAATAACCCCAGCAAAAAGGATGACTATGGTCAACTGCTAGAGCCCTTGTAAAGCACAAGGCCCTGAGTTCAAATCCTAATACTGCAAAATAAAGTGAAAACAAAACTATTTCATCAAAGGCATTTTCAAGCAAAAGGGTTTTTTTCATCTTGCAATGCCCAGAGATGACATTACAAAGACTACTAGTAGAATGAATCATGTTAAAGCAGCAACAGTTTTAGCCACCATTACTCTCACATAATCAATGCAAATATCACCTAGTGCTCCAATGTGGATGTTAAATATCTCTAGGAAGTACATGTTTTAAGGTTTAGTTTCTATAGTGGTATGCACCTTTAGGAGATGGTAGAAGCTTAGGGCCTAATTCATTGGGGCCATGTCCTCACAGGTTAGGGTGATACCTTACTCTTTTTGTCTTCTTCCCTTTGCTTCCAGCCCATGATCTTACAAATCATAAACTGCCCTCATGAAACCAGCCTCATTCCCCAGCCCCACCCCACTCCTTAGCTATCTTCTGTCTCTATAAATAAGACTACTCTAGGAAGCTGGTATGAAAGGAATCATTTGTCTGTTTGTTACTGGTTTACTTTACTTATCACCATGTCTTCAGAGTCTTCTAGGTTACAGTATATGTCAAAATGTCCTTCCTGCCTTGGCAGTATCACTAAAGGGAACAAAGCTGCCTTCCAAAATGCCCTTCCTGGTGGGTGAATGCAGTCACACGTAATAGCCAATGTATGAACGTAAAACTGGAACCAGATAGCTTGAGGGGAGATATGGGATTGGGAGAGACAGGAGAGAGTGATGGACGGGATGACTCATAAACTGACATGTTGAATTGGAACCCCTCTGTACAACTAATATAATTTTCAGTATTATATAAAGCAAGGCTGCGAGTTTCTCACTCCACCCTCAGATCACATTTTGTTTCTTTATTCATCTGTCAGTGGACAATTGAGTTGCTTCCAAAAACTGCCCTTCTCCCCTGCTTCAGTTAATCATCTGCTCTGTGCCCCGCCATGGCATTCACACCCTTCTAAGACTGTCCCTGAACCAGAACCCAGTATCCTTAGCGTGATGGTTTGCTTTTTCTGCTCTCTCTTCCCATTGACAGCTGGAGACTCCCCTGACCTACCGACCTGTGTAGCCCTAGAGTGGAGGTGAAAGGCTTGAGTTCTATCCCCCAGTTTCTGCCTGTGAGCCTGGATCCCTCTGTCCCCTCCTTTTCAGAAGCCCTATCATGAACCACATCAGCTAAAGCAGCAGGGTTTCGGAGAAGTGGTACTGCCAGCATACAAATTACTTGCGAGAGAAATCCTTCCTATCTCCTTTGAACATCCCTCTCAGGCACGCTGCTGACTTGAATCTGGGAAGCTCTTGTTACTATTAATAACTATACGGTACAGAGGGGAACAGAGAGCTGTGCTCAAAATAAAACAATGATGAGCTTGGCCCACGCATAAGACCAAGACAAATGATTATAATGTATTCTGTATCCGTATGTCTTCAGGGCTAATTAAAGTGTGCAAGTCTAATACTCAGTATTGTCTGAAAACACAATGCCAATAAGAAAATATTAATAAATACTAGATATTTTTCTCATGATAAGCTCCCAATCAAGGGCTAAGCCTTAGAATTTTTCTCTAATGCCCTGGGAAGATGCAGAATAGGCACTTATTCATTGCTCTGACAAATGTTATCAAGTTTCTACCCTAAGACAGGGACAGGCTGAGAGTGAGGAGCCACACAGGGAACAAGACAGACACAGCTCCTGGAAGTCATGTGAACTAGCCATGATAATTATAGTTCATGTGGCCATCAGTCCCTGCAGAAGCAATTATGAGATAAACAAAAATCCAGATGAAGGAGGACCTTTCCCAGCTTACACTCTCTATTAACTACTTTTTTAGCTAGAGGAAAAAGATAGGAAGCAGGAAAGACAATGGTTTTATTTGCTATCACAAAAACAAAGAGATCAAGATTTCTTAGAGAACATTGAGAAACTCATTCCCAACATAACCCTTTCCCTGCCCTATATTCTTTATTTAAAAAAATTATTGTTATTATAATGGTAGTATATAAAGGGGTTTCAATTACATAAGTAGGTAAAGAGTTCCTTTCCTTCCTTCCTCCTTCCTTCTTTCCTTTCTCTTTCTTTCTCCTTTCTTTCTCTCCTTCTTTTTCTTCTTTCTCTCTTTCTTTTCTTCTTTCTCTCTCTCTCTTCCTTCCTTTCTCTCTCTCTTTCTTCCTTTCTCTCTTTCTTTTTTTCTCTTTCTTTCTTTCTTTCTTTCTTTCTTTCTTTCTTTCTTTCTTTCTTTCTTTCTTTCTTTCTTTCTTTCTTTCTTTCTTTCTTTCTTTCTTTCTTTCTTTCTTTCTTTCTTGCCAGTCCTGGAGCTTGAACTCAGGCCCTGGATGCTGTTCCTCAGCTTCTTTTGCTCAAGACTAACACTCTACCACTTGAGCCACAGCACCACTTCTGGCTTTTTCTGTTTATGTGGTACTGATGAATCAAAAACATGGCTTCATGCATGCTAAGCTACATTCCCAGCCCAAGAATACTTTCTTTTTGGACAATATGACCCTTTCCCTTGCTCTCTCCCAATTTTTCCCTCCCTTCTACCACCCACAAGTTGTATAGTTCATTTTCCACATAATGTCCAGTGAATACCATTGCTGCATTTCTTCACCCTTTGCCCTGCCCTACATCCCTAAAAGAGATTTTTTCCCTTCTGTATTGGTTCCAAAATCATCCCATTCTCTTCCTAGTAATTTATGAAGAATAACGTAGCCCTGAAGGGTCAGAGCAGTGCTTGAAAGTCTCATAAAGTCTTCAGGACTGACTTCTCTTTCTAGGTTTCAGAAAAGTTAAAGCATACTCATGCACACAGAGATTCTCATAGCCAATCAGACTAAAAAGACCAGACACACATCCACACAGGCCACCAGCAGCTATAGAGTTTACTATGTGCCAATCATTGGTAGGGACACTGTGCTAGACAGGACCAGTATAATTCTTGTAGATCTCCATGTGTGATGGATCATCAGAAAGCCTTTTTTGCCCCTGAGCATGGAAAGTATTCCTCCTCAAACACCTGACAAATCTTCAGGTTAGATGATGATGATGATGATAATGATTATTAAGTAGTTGTATAAAGAGGTTTCAACTCAACATGTCATGTCAGTGCAATGCATCTTGATTGATTTTAATGCTGATTGTGGTTTAGTTTTTATACTTATGTAATGCATTTAGTGTTTTGTTTTGCTTCTTTACTAGATGGCTTTAGTTGAATCCCTCTACCCAAAAATATTTATAGGAAAAGCTGGCATTTGTAATTACTGTTTTATATGATGATGCAATTGTCTATAAGAAATGCTTTTTCTTTCTATGCTTTTTCAGCAAATCCAGTTTCTTTCCTTGCTGTCCTTGGGAAAAGAAATGGGACAGAATATAAGAAGACTTTCTCCATCCTTACCTAACATGAAGAATGATACCAAGATGAGAGTGTTCACGAGGATTTATAACATTTACATGGTAATATAACATGAAGCATATACATTAAACAACAAAAGAATATGCTCATTGTGGTTGACTACTAAAATATTTTAACTGTCACAGTTTCTCCTGCTTTAAGATCCAACAGAGGCAGCTTCTCACAATATACTTCTTTCAAAATTTCCACTCAGATAAACTACTCCATCCCAATCAGATTTTAATTGCTATTGTATTAGGTCTATAAATCAATGTGGAAAAATCTTTACACCATCTAATCTTCTCATCTGGGAGATATTTACTTTTAATGAACTTGGACAATTATGCTTCCCAAAGTCACACTTCAATTCCAAGTCCTGACCACAGCAGCCTGACCCTGCAGCAGCATCACAGACATGTCTGACGGAATGCAGGGTGAAGTCACAGGACCTGGCCATCAGAACACCACTGCCCAGGTCCTCTCAACCTCTGGACAACATCTAGTCAGGCTGAGCACTAGGTTAGAAGCCAAAGACACAGTTCCTGCTCTTTAAAGTCTTATAATTAAGTTGGACAGATGGGTATGGTGACCAGAAGAAAAAATAACCGTAAATGTAGTATTTATTAAGTACCACATGTGCAGTACCCATCAGAAACGGTGAAGTCATGAAGAAGGCTGACATTGTTTGTTAGATGAAAATTCGAGGAGGCTTTGGGCTGTGGAGTACCATTTAAGCTGGAAAAGATAAGACCCCAGACCAATATCCAACAAAAGTAATGAACAAATGTTAAATAACCAAGGATGGGATCACCACGGATGAGGATGCCATGGACAAGGGCATAGTGGGAAGAACATGTACCTATGGCATCCTTGGACCAATTTTTCTGTAAGATTGTAGATAATAGGCAGGACATAAAGACAAACTAAGCTAGTTTCCAACTGCTGAGGCCTAATGATATAAACTCTCATCTAAGTTTTCTATTAGGAGCTCACAACTATCTAGGTTTGTTGTTACTATTCAGTTCCACTCCATAACTGTTTTCTGAGCCTCTATATATTCCAGGAATGATACACACACAAGTGAGTAAAAATGAGTCAAATATTCTCTCTGTACTCAAAGACCTTGTGGTTGAATAGTCAGATCAGAAAAGAACAACTAATCAGTATGGCAGATATAATGACAAAGAAATACAACAGCATAGAACATGGAAGAAGGAAGAAGGAACAAAGACTTCTGAGACATCCTGAGTTTTGGAGGATGTAAAGTTGTTATGCATGGGGGTTGGGGAGAATGGGATCCCAGGAAGAGATAGGGTAAAGGTATGAGGAAACGTACATCTTGAATTGAACATAGGTAAGTATGTCTGCAAACTAGAGCCATGGGGGTTAGGAAGTGGATGCAGATGGCTAGAGAGAAGGTCAGGGCCTAGTTGTTACCGGAGTCTGAACTTCCTCCGTAGACAGTGAGCCCTTGAAAACTTTTATACAGAGTGACATAATCAGATTTGTCTTCAGGAAGAAAATGATCAGGATTAAAAGAATCAGAAGAGTTAGGAGAGGTGAATGTGAGTTTCCTTCTATAGCAAGTTATATATAATTAGTAATTACCCTAGTCTAGCTTTGTGTGTCCACAGACAAGTCATTTCTCCTCTTGGCCCTTACTTTCCTAGTTGGGAAATACAGCTGCTGCATCCGATGTTTCCATGAAAGGCTGATATGTAGGCAGGGAAGAGAAGTTTCAGTCTTTAACCTTTAATAGTACAGATGGCAAACTGATTTTAAAGAGCATAGGGTTTACCAAAAATTTTCTTTTGATGTTTAATCTATATTAGATGGAAACTTGAAATTTCCCAGAAAAAAAAAATTGTGTCTCATGTTTGGAAAGACTTTTCACCGCACTGAGGAAGGTGCTGTGAGATCCTTGGGTTCGATGCTATATTTCAGTCCTGAGTGTGAGGTCAGCTCACAGAGGAAAATCCACTCTCCCTGATTGCTCATGCAACCTCCTAGTCCCAGCTCAGCCCCGTTTTTTATTAAAATATGTATTAGTGCAATGCAGTTAGGATTAAATGTGCTTCTGCTTCTCTTCAAGAAGAAAATAATAAGGAAGAGCCTGTGTCAACTGGGGACATGGATCACAGGGATAAATTAAATCCATAAATAATCCAGACCCTCATTTAAGCCAAGAGCTTCAATCTCTTTCCTCAACAAATCTATGCTGAGAGCTGTTAACCGAGTATTCAAATTGCCTTAAATGAGACTCCTTGGTGCAGGGCCAGCTGCCTAAACCTGCACCCCTGGACCTTGCTGTGTATCGCACTCACAACCGTCTTCCGAAATGCCAAAATGCAGTCTTCCTCTTTACTGACTGTATTGTAGCTCCTGTCACTGATCTTTTCTGAATCTCTACCCCAGACCTCCATCTCTGCTTTTCCTTGGTGTCCGCATACTTTGCCAATGATGCTGTTTTAGGATGTCCTTTCTGTTAATGCCCTTCTTCCTCTCTACCCTCCCCCATTTCAGTTCAGTTTTTCTCTGTCTGGACTTCCTAAGAGTTGTCATATTACAATGGCTCATAAATATAACTCTTCCAATCTCTTTTTAAAAAACACATTTTGGATGCCTCACAAATGAGTTGAATAACAAAAAATTATTATGGGCTTCTAATCTACAATTGAAGTAAGCGATTACAATTCTATAAGAAATGTGCTCTGTCAAGCTCATCTCTCTCATACCTCTCATACACTTCTTTCCCTTTGTACATGGAGGCCTGTCCATGTAGTGATGCCCCCCTGATCAAGACCGTGATCCATCCCACTTGTACAGACCACACCTCAGGTCCACTTTCATGTACTTTATGGACCAGTCATGGCAGCTCTTCTATAGGCTGTGGTTAATAGGTTATAACTATGTAGCTTGCTCCCTTCTCAACTTGTAATATTTATACATGACTAAAATATAAAACAACACAATTCCAAATGCAATATTGAATTTGTTGATCTATGAAGAGACACAGAAACTTTGTAACATACATACTTCCTTCAAGTATTCCTATTCTTTCATAAGATATGTATTGTATGAGAGGAAGATGCCATCATTGTTCTCCTCTATGGTCGTCAGTGCTGAGTGCTCACTTGAAATTATCCAAGCATAGGCTAGCCCCATAAGTCTCTTAGGGGCAGCCTCTTTATGCATGATGGGATCTTCAGAGTTCTGTTTGTTACTGAAAGCTGACTTCCATTCCTGACAAAATAGTTCAGGGAATCAACCATATAAAACTACCAAGGTTTAACATGATCTTATCTGGTCATATGTACATAGCTTTTGACCTTTTCTGCTTGTCTCAGACATATACTAGTTATTGCAGATAAGGGAAACCATGGGACCTATGTTTCTTTGGGCCTGTTACTTCACTTAATTTAATTTTTTCCAAGTCTTTCCATTTCTTAAAAAGTGGGGCAATGTCAGTCTTTCTGATGGAGGCATAGAATTCCATTATATATATATATATATATATATATATATATATATATATATATATATATATCACATTTTCTTGATCCATTCATCTACTGAGGGACATCTGGGTTGGTTTCATATCTTAGCTATGGTAAATAATGCTGCAATAAACATAGTTGTGCTGGTAGCTTTAGTATGGCCTTGTTTGTGAACATTTGGGTAAATGCCCAAAAGTGTGATTGCTGGGTCATAAGGGAGCTCTATGTGGAGTCTTTTGAGGAACTTCCATACTGCTTTCCAAAGTGGTTGAACAAGTTTACACTCCCACTAACAATGCAGTTGGGTTCTCTTCTGGTTACACCCCCTCCAGCATCTATTGTTATTAGAGTCTTGATTATAGCCATTCTAACAGGGGTGAGGTGGTATCTCAATGTTGTTTTGATTTATATTTCTTTTATGGCTAGAGAGGTTGAGCATTTCTTCATATGTCTATTGACCATACTTATTTCCTCGTCAGAGAAGTTTCTCTTTAAGTCTTTAGCCCAACTTGTTTATTGGGCAATAGTTTCTTTGAGGATTTGTTGTTGGGGGTTAAGCCAAATGAACCCCAAGATAGGGATACAAGTGGTTTTTTCTTTCTTGCTATTGTTTCTAACGTATTTAAATGTGCCATGTGATTTTTTTTGTTTCTTTGTATGTTCCTCCCCCATACTATAACCCCTGTTTTCACTGAATTTGATGTGGGTGCCTTGCATCTTGTATATATACTTCTCTAGCTTGGGAAGGGAAAGGAAAAAAACAAAATGCTTAAATAGGGATACAGGCTGACCCACTGTAATAATGAGATATACAAGACACAATGTTGAAAAACGAACTTTACAATTTAGGTGGGGGGGGGTGTAATAGTTGTGGAGGTGGGAGGGAAGGGATGGTAGGGGAAAAACAAAGGAGAAGGCAACAATGCTTGATAGGAAATGTACTCATGACCTTGCTCATGTAACTGTAACCCCTCTGTACAGTATTTTTACAATAAAAACATTTAAATTTTTTTTAAAAACCAAAGATTTATTCAGATAAAAATTGAAAAAGCAAAAAAAAAAACCAAAAAACAGAAAAAAACCTACCGAGGCAAGGAGAGGTGGTCAGCAACATTACATAAAACCTGTACAGGTACAGAGGGTTTTTTTGTTTTTTGTTTTTAGCAGAACTAGAATTTGAACTCAGGGCTCTGCACTTGCTAGGCAGATACTCTACCATGTAGGCAACACTTGCTTCAGTTGTTTTTGTTTAATTGAGTCTTATTTTTGAGGGGGTGGCCTGAGCTGACATGTTCATGGTCTTAACAATCACAGCTTATTTATTAGCAAGATTGACAGGCTAATGTTTTATCAGGTATGCTTGATGAAATTATGTCTGTGAGAAATTTTGTAAAACAAATCCACCTTTCAACTGACTCACATTTTGCCTATAGAGAAACTTATCATTATTTTCCACTGATCTCCAGTGGAGTGGCTTCTACCTCTTTGTTCCTTTTCTCTTTAGTCAGTTTGAAATAATTAATGCTATATAAGTATATACTTTATTTTACTTTCCAGGGAATAATTGTGCATTAAAAATTCTATAGCAAGTCTTTTCCTTAAAACACAGGATTCTTTGAAATGTAGATATTGATCTCCTAATGTTCCCATTTAATTAGTTAGAGAATGCACCTACTTAATAGACACAGAGCAATTACTGACTGCTGTTAAGGTTTCCATTACAGATGCCAAAAAAAGTATCTCGTCCTTTCTGTCTATCTCATGGTGACAGCTTAGATTGACTAGAAGAATGCAGAGGGAAAATAAAGAGTACTTTTACAATCTAGATATAAACCTTGTAAATGCTGACAAGCCCCTTATCCACAGAAAGATTTGTAATTTGGATCTAAATAATTAGAGAACCTAATACCATCACCAAATAATAATACAACATTGTCTTAATATGGTAGATGAAATAAAATGGCCTTACTACCTTACATTCCCTCTCCCAGCTCTCAAGATAATGAAAAGATACACATAGAAAGTCTAGACTATAAAAGTATCTAATGAAAGTCACTTAGGTTCTTTACATGGTCAGAAAAGTTACCATTACTTCAGAGGAAAATCACAGAGACCTAAAAGTAGAATAATCTGCACTGCATTCCTTTTGTATGAGCCACAGTTACAACCACTCTATTTGGGTTCTTTGATGAGCAGTCAATCAGGAGAATTGCAAACCTACCTGTACTGATGTGCACTACACTCTACAAATCCAGCTTGTTGGTCTGTTCCAATGGCTTGAAAGCTTAGTCTACTTCTCCTCAGCTAAAGACACTTTGATTTGCTTTAAAATAAACAACTGTCCTTCATTCATTCCTATCCTTTAAAAGTTAGAGTAACAGTAGTTCATACATAACTACTCAGGAAGCTGAGACCTAGAAATCAAAGTTCAGGACCACCCCAGGTAGAAATGCCTGAGACACTCTTTGCCAAAATAAGCAGCAAAAAAAAAAAAAGCCAGGCTGAGGGTATGATTCAAGTAAGTGTTCCTGAATTCAGGGGGGAAATAATGGGTTGTGGAGAAATTATAGTCATTAATGGGAAATTTCTAATTTCCAATTATATATATAAAACTTCCCCTTTCCCAGATGGTACCTTTCTCCCGACAATTCTAGGGCATGCTGTAGTCATGTTGTGAGTATAGGAATTCTGCTCTTAAACCAACTCACTTTCAGGTCTTCTTAGATACTGCTCTCATAGATGATCACTTGAGTGCATCCATTAAAATGTTATTCATATATTTGCTCAAATAAGAGAAATATGCCTTAAACTTGAACTTGGCCACATATTTGTTCATTTTTTCCTTGACTATGTTAGTCCTTTGACAACTTGGTTTCTTATCTGTAAAATGGGAGGACTTGTTGTAAGATTGAAGGAAGAAATGCCATGAGTCACTAAGCAAAATTTCCGGTGGAAACCAGCCAAGAGGAAGTGATCACTGCAATGGTGGTGCTGGTGCTGGTTAGCAGTGTCATTCTGATTTGCCCTCATGGTATTTCTCAGTCAGTTCTTTAATAACAAGGCTATAGAAGCAAAACTTAACCCGGACATGTCCACCTAAGAATTTATCGATGGTCAGGCATGATGACCATGCCTGTCATCCCAACTTACATAGGAGAATCATGGTCCAAGGATAGCCTGAGCACAACCCTTTCTTACCGAGCTTGGTAAACTAGCACCTGCTTTCAGGACAGTCTCTGACATCAGTCACCTGAGGTCATTCCACCCATCAGTTCAAGCTCTGGGAAAAGGAGAATACTCAAAAAAAATTAATTCACAGGAGAAAAGCTAGACCACACTATAAGAACTAAGATCATTACTGCTTAGTGAAGTTCTTTTTTTCAGTTATTTTTAATTGACAAATATCAGTTATCCGGGTGGGAGGGGTTTCACTATTACACCATTATTGTATCTCCACGCATTTATACTGTATTCCCATCAGTTCCACACACACGCCCCATCACACTGCCTGCACCTTCTTAACTAAGTTCTTCATTGTACTTTTGTTTCTAAAACTTCCTAAAAGAAGAATTCTAGATGTCATGGCACATACACTCACAGTTGAGTTGGACAATGGCATCAGGATCATAAAATAAATGAGACAGACTGTTCCAGAACAAAGCTGGCCCCTTTTTATATGGTGATGTTTCAAATAGAGTCTCATGGTTTTGGCCCAGAGCCAAGCTTGGACCTCTATCATCTTAATTAATGGGATTATCATCGTGCTACCATCAGCAGCTTGTTTGTTAACATGTGGTCTAACTTTATTTGACCAAACTTTTCTCAAATTATGATCTTCCTGATCTTGATCTCTACCCTCTGAGTAGCTGGGATTATAGACTGGAACCACCATACTAGACATGTTTTAAAGTCGTACATAAATGTCATCTACTGCAACTGTTAAGCAGAATATTTATAACTCTTGCCTTCACAGAAGTTACTATTAACCATGATGAGCATTAACCCTGTAACCATCACACACTTCACCATGTGCAGACTTGGGTAACCTGGGATTCAGCACCACTTATGGTCAGCTTGCTCTGGTCCAACACCATCGCCTCCACATCCTATTTAACATATCTTTAACCCACTTTCTTCAAAATCAAAACACAAGATAAACAGAACCAAAAAGCTTAACTGTATTTCCAAAACTGAGCTTATAGCAAGTGAATCTGAAAATAGAAACGAAATCTATTAAATTAAATCCTTATTTAAAGCCCTACACATCATTGGTTTCTAGAAAGCAAATGTTGATGCATTTGAATTACAAGTGGAGTTCCTCATATCAATGCTATCTATGATTCAAATAGACTTTGGAAAACAGTACTGTATAATTAATTCCTATGAATCAGGCATCTATGGAAATAGCTACATTTCAATATAAAAGGAGGCTATCAGTTATTCTCTTATCAGCTGTTCACAAAAGGGATTGCTTTTCTCCAGGCATGTGGCATCTAGACACACACACTAACAGGCAATTTTCTTGTCTCTTTTGGAAACAGATTTTCTTGACATTAAAAAATACTCCCAAATCTACCTGGCTTAAAAAAAAATCCCTTTAGATACAAACTTATTTCTTCCTGACTACAATAATTATTTGGAAAGCATTTCCAACAAGGAAAAAGCACCAAGGAGTCAAGGAAGAAGACAAAGTTGGACATCATGGAAAGAAAGACAAGGTATTCTTGGAAAAGGATGTGATGCTAAATAGTAGAAATGGAGATTTCATGGAAGTTTTGGTTGTTCTGGCAGCAGTGGGGTTTGAACTCAGGGCCTCATGCTCACTTACTAAACATGTACTCTACCACTTGAGCCATGCCTTTTCCCTTTGTTTATTTATTGCTCTATTGTTTTTGTTATTTTCAGAAGAGGTTTCAAGTTTTTTTTTTAATCTAGAAAGGACCTTAGTTCTCCTCCTATATACGTCCGTGTTAACTGGAATTATGGACATACCAACATGTCTGGCTTGTTGGTTGAGATGTAAGTCTCACTAGTTTTTGCCTAGTCTGGCCTCAAGTGCTCCTTCTGATCTCTGTCGGGCCATAGCTGTGTTTACAGGCCTGAGCTGCTAGGCTCAATCATGGCTTTAAGTGAATAATAAGGAATGCATAAGTGGCATCTACTAAGATATTTTGACTGACTTCCTGTGCAGCCTGGATTCTGAAGGAAGACACGGCATCTGCCACAGAGCTGTACATGCAGCGAAGAGAGCATCAGTGCAGCCTGGATTCTGAAGGCAGACACGGCATCTGCCACAGAGCTGTACATGCAGTGAAGGGAGCATCAGTGCTGCCTGCATTTGTCCCTAACCCTGCCAATTATTAACACTCAAAGCTTGGAAAGTTGACTGCTGTGCTCCTATTGTTCCTCCACATCCAGGGGCTGAGCTGTACCTGCTGCATCATTGGCTCTTTGACCCTCTGGCTTCTAACCAATGGGAGGATACTGACCCAGGCCTTCCTCAATTTCTCAGTGTGACAACACTCTTTGCGTCGGTCCACTGATCAGGCAATTCTGTCCAGGTATTTTTTTTGGTCAGTCGTGGGGCCTGAACTCTGGGCCTGGACGTTGTCCTTCAGCTCTTAGCTCAACACTAGTACTCTACCACTTCAGCCACAGTACCACTTCTGGCTTTTTCTGCTTATGTGGTGCTGAAGAATTGAACCCAGGGACTCATGCATATAAGGCAAGCACTCTACCACTGAGCCACCTTTGCAGCCCCTGTCCAGGTATATTTGACCTTCCCATGATTCCTCAGCTGCAAGAGTAGAAAAGCTGGGCATGGTGGTGTATACCTGTAACTTAGCACTTCAGAAACTGAAGCAGGAGGATTATGAGGTCAATGCCAGCTTGGTCTACGTAGAATGACATTATCTTTTAAAAAAATAAGCCAGTGCTGGTGGTTCACACCTGCAATACCAGCTAGTTGGGAGGCTGAGCTTGAGAGGATCACAATTCAAGGCCATTGCTGGCATATACATGAGACCCCTTCTCAGTAAATGGCTAGGCATAGTGGTACATGCCTGTCATCCCAGCTACAATGGAAAACACCAATAGGCAGATTACGGTCCCGATGCTGGCTCAGACAAAAAGTGAGTCCCAAAATCAAAATACCCAGTGCAAGAAAGGGCTACAATGCCAGTGGCATTGGATGAAGCCTGTCATTCCAGCTCTGTGGAAGGTAGAGATTAGGAGATCAAAGTTTAAGGCCAGCCCAGGCATAAATATGAGACTCCAACTCAACCAATGTTTGGGTGTAGTGGCATGAGGCTGTTATTGGAGCTACAGTGAAAGCATACACAGCTGGGCACAGTGGCCTATGTCTGCCACCCACAGTGACATGGAGAAGCACACACAGAAAGAATGCAGCCCAGATTAGCCTGGGCATAAGGTTAGACTCTAATTCAAAAACCATATAAGACAAAAAGGGTTGGAGGGCTGGTTCAATGGCAATAGCAAGACCCTGGGTTCAATCTCTGGTATTACCAAAAAGATGAACAAATCAATTAAATTAAAAAATAAAATCTCCAACTTGGACTTTGGCTAACACATTGAGGTAGGTTATCTACCTTGTTTGGGCCTTTTGCATTGTATCTGTAATTACACTGCAATTACACTGTAAGTACACCGTACCTATTACGTAAGAGTATTGTCTATTGTGGTGTTGTGAGTGCTTCACACATAGGAGGCCCCAATTCTGATTATGCACACAATAACTGACAATTGTCCAATTGTAATTGACACAGTAACTGTATTGAGAACTCACAGTAATTGTATTGAGAACTTCAAGGTTATGGTGTCTCCTGCTATGACTCAATATTGCAGCTTCCTTTTTCTTTCTGAGACAATAATGCAACTTACTTTTCATAATACTGTTTTTTCCCCCAGAAAGCCCACACTCATCCCATCCTTGAGGATGAGACTTTAGTGTTCTTGACTATTGTAGTCTCGCTGTGTTGTAGACTCTCAGCATTCATTTTTCATTTCCTTCTTTAGCAGTTGAATAAACTAGTCCTCATGGTTCAAATGCAAGATATCAAGAGAACGTAGCATGACATAAAACAAAGCTCAACATTAAATAATCAATCTTTTAAAAGGGCTTTGGGGAGAGGGAAGGGAGAAAACAGATTTTTAACAATGCCTAAACATGGTTCCTGAGGGACACATCCTCCTGTTAGAAAGGTTTTATTGGCAATGTGAAGGTTTCATCCATGAAAAATAATGATCATTAGCTTTTCCGTGACAACTGTGGTTTGCCTACAATATCCATCACGCCCCAGCGTCCAGGGCCTTTCCACTATTCTGATCCCTCGGCGCAAGGCATTAGTGAGTATTGATGCTATTTTAATTGTTTCTCACATAAAGCCCATTGCTACTTGTCACATCGTGCACATACACAAACAGTCATTATTGAACTTGGGGGAGCTCCGTATGTGTGAAGCAGTTTCAAACCTGCCCAGCAATTTTAACAAAGGTCAGGCAATGGGCTTGATTGGTTTGATTGCCAATTTGGCATGATTAACAAGGTCAATCTGAGTGAGATCCCAGATGAAATCAGATTTTTGAAAGTGCCACATCTGTCCTAAAACATATGCCAAAAATGTCAAGATAACAAGGAGGGCAAGACATAGACCACATATTTCACATAAATAACCAAGTACCTTTTTAAGTTGTATTTACTTATTTTTTTATTATATTTGATTATCTTTAAGTAGCTGTGCAATTTGTCAGTTTATGAGTTCTCATAAATGTACCTTGTTCAATATTACCCATCCCATCATTTTCTGCCATTTCCAAATACCTTTCATTTGGATTATAATTTTCTTGATTCACTGAAGAACCTCAATTCCACAAGTCAAAGTAAGTACTACTTTTGAAACCTAAAATATCTTAAGATCAAAGGAAATGGCAGTGAGCTTCTGACTCAATCATTTCCAACAGTTAAAATTAACTTTAAAATATCACAAATAGTCTCAGATCCTAGATTTATAGAGGAGAAGGGATGCATTTTCTACACAGTCTAGGCTGAGTATCTAGCTGGAGCATCAGGGAGAGTCTGACCTCTGACATGCAGAGACAGACTTGTAATATTGTCTACACATGCTTTAATTTACTTACATATCTATTCATATATGTGGATTCATAAATACACAATGTATTTTGGTAATTTAAAATAGAATTTTAACTGTAAAGGTGATATACGGAAGGGTTATAGTTACATAAGTGAGGTAGTGAGCACATTTCCTTTTTAATTTTTTAAGATTTTTATTATCTTTAAGTGGTTATACAAGGAAGTTCCCATTCTACAAAACAGTATCTGATAACAGTATCTGACAAAACAGTGTCTGATAACATTCTACCCATTGCTCCTAACCTACCCTTCTCTCACTTTTCTTCTTTTTTTTTAATTAAATTAGGTGATTACATAAATTTCACATCTTTCACAGTATTGTGCAAAATAGTGATACTAAGTTAAAGTCACACACACATTTTAACCTTCACAAGGCAAATTGTCTTTATCATGGTTTATAAAGTTTGTGAATTCTATGAGCTTTGGCAATACAATTATTTCTTCCACATCAGGTGATATTTACATTTCTTTCCTTTTGCTTAGTGTAGGCTGTTCCCTTTCCCTCTCATTCCTCCCTTCCCATTGCTGTCTTTAGGTTGCTTAGTTCATTTTCATCTATGTCCAGTGCAGCTGATGGGCCCCTCTGTTGTATGTTTTCCCATTTCCCGCTGATTCTGTGTCCTCCTCCTAGCTTCTCTCCATTGCATGCATATGTATTAAATATCACGGTGTCATTTAGCAATGATACCTCAAAATGAGTGGCAGTCCTTTGTTTCTCGAGTCCTGTTTACTTTGTCATATCTCCTTGCATTTTGGCTTTAACATCCACATATCAGGGAGACCAGTACATTCCCTTTTGAACAGTGATACCTTCTCCCTCATTTTTCTCACTTCCTCCCTACAACTCCCTGCTCCCCTCAAGTTGTATAGATCATTTCCAACATAGTGTCTAGTGAGCATCACTGTTGAATTGGTTCACCCTTTGTCCCACAATTTCTGTGATTCCCTTCCCTTCCCCAAATCAGATAAACTTACATACAAGACAAAGGGTACAGAAATAAAAAACAGTGACAACAGGGAATAAACCAAAGGGGGGAAGAGAAAGAAAGAAAGAAAGAAAAAACTACAAACAGTACACTAGAAAAACTTCTTGTTTCCATTTCTTGGAGTTCGTTTCAATAAACATCATTTTAATGGTCATATCCACATTGCTACTGAGCATTGTAATCCTCTGCTAAGAATATCCTAGACATATTCTAGTTGTTAAAAATGAGGGAGATCATGCAGGTCATGTTTCTTTGGGTCTGGCTTACTTTGCTTAATATAATTTTTCCAAGTCTTTCCATTTTCTTACAGATGGGGTGATGTCATTCTTTCTGATGGAAGCAGTCAATGGTGAAAAAACTTTTTACCTTCATATCTTGAACTAGTTTGCATTTTACAAACTGGTAACATAACGTTAGTAGGCACAATATAATTATTATACTGCAGCAATAGTTTTCAACTCTAGCAGAAGAATATTTTTATGCATATGCATGGTAAGATGGAATGTCAGGATTTGAACTCAGGGCCTTGAGGTTTCTAGGCTTGTTTGCTAACCATTAGTGTTAGCAATAGAGCCACAGCTCTATTCTGGCTCCAGGCCTTTCCTGCTAGGCTGGCTTCAAATCATGATCCTCCAGATCTCAGCCTCATGGGTAACTATTATTACAGGAGCAAGCCACTAGCGCCCAGTTGAGATGGCATATGTTATAGTCACCAGCACCAAAGATGTGTGTGCCTGTCTATGTTTCTCACTCCTGTTGGCTTCTTATTGCTGCTGTCCCAGCATCTTCATCATTCATGCCTCCTGAGAAATTCTAATCTTAAAGTCATGGTTTTATAAATCTACTAAGTAACGTCTAATTATTCTTCAGAAAAAAACAAGTAAGGACAATGATGAAATATCTTGTCAACCCTCACCATACAGAAATTAAGCCCCAAGCTTGTTGATCTGATCCCTATGTGACTAAGCTGGGCTGCAGTGCAACCAAAGTTCAGGAACAAAGTTTCAAAAGAAAACTCAGCCAATGAGCCTGTCATCTCCACCACATGAAACCATGGCCCACAAGTATCTACAGCGCGAAACAGTGGCCCAAAAGTCTCTACAGAATGAAACAGTGACCCCTGAAATGAACCAGATATATTATCATACTTACAAATGATTAAAATTACTTTTCAGTGCATGAATACACAGAACTAAATTTTACATAATGTTCAGATAAACAAGCAGTACTTACTGATACATCCACACTGTTCAAACCAAAAATGCTCATGCTGATTCCTCTTTTCTGTGCTGAACTCCCAGAGAGTTTAGTCCACCCCATCCATCTCATTAATCTTGCTTCCTTTGACTAGATAGAGGTGTAGTTCCTACCATCTGTCTTTTTTCCAGTTTCACCTTCTCTTTCCTCTCCTTTATTGAAGTCAAATTTGGACTAAATTAATATTGAAGACACAGTTTTCAGAATTATAATGATAAGAAGTAATTGAGAATTATTTCTTCTTATTATTGTATGAAGACATTTTTTTAGTTTGTTTTCAGAGAAGCTTTCACATGGTAAGAAAACTTCATTCAAAACTTTTGGGCAGAAATTCTATCAAGAATAGTTTATTGAATGTGAGTCACTCAAAATGTAGTCCACGTTGGTACCGTATTAGAAATGTATCATTCTCTTGGGCTCTACCGAAGCCCTATTGTACTATCCAGGGTCCTCTAGAGAACAGGATTAGGAGATGAAGAGAAGGGACATGATGCTGATTTGTTCTGGGAGCTTGGCTTGTGTAATTTTGAAGGTTGACAAGTCCCATGAGCTATAGGGTGGGCTGAAGAACTGGAGACTAAGAGGAACCCATGGCCCCAAGCTCCTATAGGCCCCAGACTGGGCAGGAGCCAATGGCTCAACTCAAGTCCAAAGACAAGAAGACCATGTCATACTTCAAGGGCAGCAGGTAGGGGGAATTCTATACTCAGGCCTTCAATTTATGAGATGGGATTCACCACTGTTACAAAAGGCAGCATGTTTCACTCACTCATTGATCCAAATGTTAATATCACCCAAAAATGCCCTCAAAGAAATATCCAGAACAATGACTGATCAAAGATCGGGCACTGTGTGTGCCCAATCAAGTTTTGACATAAATGAACAAGATACTTAAGTAATTCACAGCTAAATTGAAGGTTTAAAAGCACTAGTCTAGGGCCAGGCATGGTGGCACAAATTTGTAATCCCAGCTGCTCAAAAGGAAGCAGTCAAGAGGGTCACGATTCTGGGTTTGGTTGGGTAAAAGTTCAATAAGACAGTATCTCAAAGAACAAGCCAGGCATGGTGTTTCATATCTGCAATCCCAGCTACATTGGAGGCATAGGTAGGAGGTATGTGGTCCAAGCCTGGACAGAAACTTGAGATTGTACTTGAAAAATAAGGCAAAGATGGGGTAGAAGAGGGGTTCAATTGGTAAAGCACCTGCCTAGCAGGTGCAAGGTCCTCAGTCAAAACTCTAGTACCACAAAGAAGAGAAAGGAGCAGGAGGAAAATGAGGAAGAAGAGAAGCACTAGTGCACAAGTGACCTCACAGGAACATCAGTAGTGACTATAACACAGTAGTTCCTGTTGCAATCAAACCAGTCCAAGATCAAGTGGAGGCTGGCATGGATAGCAATGGTCAACCCTCCTGACCCCACTGGCAAAGGAGGCACTGAAGAAAGGCCCTAACTGGTTCAGCTGTACTGTCTTGGCTTAAAGCAACAACTTAGTACTCTACCAACAACAGGATCTTTTAGGCCCCATTAGGCCTAAATGTCTTGATCTATAAAGTAAGGGAAATAATAATGTAACATAATTTTAGAATGTAGAGAATTGCCATGGTGACTAACTAAGCTAATATATACAAATTAAAATGCATATCAAATCATATATAGTACAGAGTAAACACTACTATCATCACCATTCTTTCATAACTTCATTTTTGTAGGTTATTATCAATTTACCTCACTTGAGAACATCATGTTTTAGGCCTATGATTTCCATTGAATATCAACAATCTGTACAGAAAACCCCAAGGCAACCATAATAGCATAATATGTAGAATGTGCAAATATAGTTAAAAATGTAAATTACTGTATAGAATTTGTAACGTAGAACTTTATAGTAATTAAGGAATCTACCTCATTCTAACTTAGTCTTTGCTTCATGTCAACTTTCTGGATTCTCCACACTAATGTGCAAAATCGAAACACAAATGCAAAGCTCCTCAAAATCTATCACCATGTCCCCACATAATTACAAGAAACTGACTGATAAGAAGCACATAATTATAAGAAATTGATTGATTTAAAAACACGCATTGAGTGCATGTTTGCTACAAGCCAGACAACACTCAATCACCTTAGTTATATTCATTCATGTAATCTTCATGACATTCTTTTGAGGCAGGTCATAGCATAGTCGGTATTTTGTAAGTGAGACAAGAAACACACAAGTTGGAGGAAAATGAAGGATGAGGTAACATTGATCAGGATGCATTGTACTCATAAACTGACAGGTTGAATTGAGACCCCTTTTTACAGCCACTTAATGATTTTTTTTAAAGAGACACACAGGGCTGGGAAGATGGCTCAGTGGTAAAGCATTCACCTTGCATGCTTGAGGCCCTGGGTTTGATTCCTCAGCACCACATAAGCAGAAAAAAAATCCAGAAGTGGCGCTGTGGCTCAGGTAGTAGAGTTCTAGCCTTGAGCTGAAGAGCTGAGGGATAGTACCCAGGCCTAGAATTCAGGCCCCACGACCAGTCCCCCACCAAAAAAGAGACACACAAAAAACTTCATCAATTCGCCCACATTTATGAAGACAATATGCAACAGAGGCAGGATTTATAGCCAGACATTGTGGTTTCATAGTCTACACCCTTAGCCACTATGCTACACTTCCTCCTAACAAGCTATTTGAGAGAGAAACTTTGGAGGATAATATTCATTTTTCATTCATAGTTTCATGTATTCCTCTGCATGTATAAATAAGCACAGGAAACATAAGCTAGTCTTTCCTTCCTACTTTAAGATTGAACTGAGAAAAGATTTTAAAAATACAAGAACTAGAGGGATAAGTCAGAGGCTTACCCAAGATCTTTTTCTTGTAATAGGGCAATGCTAGCTGATATAACAAGTAGGCCTAGAGTAAAAAGCACTGAGAATACACTTGGGATTCTCTGAACTGACAGTTGGGCATGCACTTACAGCCATTCTAACTTAAAGTTTCACAGGGATCCCAGGAGTAATCAGCAGCCAAAGAAAAGGAAAGCAAGAGCCAGAATCAGCACCACTGCTTCTTCAGCACCATGGCTAGGAACCAGCACTTCATTTACATTTTCTTTCCACAAGGCCTTGCTTAGCAACAGGAAGGGCTCAGAAATTGAGCTCCTGCTGGGTAGAGATGAGCATGTGCTATAAAAAGGGAAGTCTGAACTTGGGGCGACATCTGGCCATGTCTACCACATTCTTCTCATGGAGATTACGTGATTCACTCAGACATGCAAGCTGGCTGTGCTGTGGGATGTGCTATGTGGGGGAGCTGATGAAAGGTACCCAGCTCATCAGTGATGAGAAAGGGCTACAAGGGGGGGGGGCTGATTGATGGAGCCAGATATGCTAAGACCGGGGCTCCGATTTGCAATCCCCATCCAGACCCTCATATTAAAAACAACAACAGCAAAAAAGAACATACACTCAGTACTTCTGTTTTGATTTCTTGCTGGTTAAAACTATCTGACATGCTTATTGAAATGAACTTTAAGTAATGGAACTAAGAGGTTTTTTACTTTACTTTCTGTAGCTTTTTCTTCTGTTTTTTCCCCTACTGTCACTGTTTTTTATTTCTGTACCTTTTGTCTTGTGTGTATGTAAGTTTATCTGATTTGGGGAAGGTAAGGGGAAGCACGGAAATGGTGGGACAAAGTGTGAACTAATTCAGCAGTGATACTCACTAGACACTATGTTAAAAATGGACTATACAACTTGTGAGGGAGAAGGGTCATGACAAAAGAAACTGGGAGAAAACAAGGGGAGAGGTGACATTGTGCAAGTCATTACCAGACTTACATAACTGTAACCCCTCTGTACATCACCTTTACAATAAAAGTTTAAAAAATAAAAATAAAACTATCTGACAGCAGTACACAAATAGTCTCAATCATTTTAGATAAAGGAAAGACCTGAAATGGTTAAACTTCCAAGTAAGTAATTAAAATGCATTAAACAAAATGAATGATGTGACTTTTAGTGCCTTAAAACCAGCAGCTCTCCACACTAAGCTCTAAAGGATTCACAATCACAGAGAAAAGGTTCTGATATATTCAATGACAGTGTATTTCCACAGAAATATTTTTCAAATGTGTAATTCTTATGGTAACTATTGCTAAATGTATGGCCAACACAGAGAACAGCCTGACCTAGAAAAATCTATTTCAATGAAACTAAAAAGAAAAATGAAACTTCAAATATATATATATATATATATATATATATATATATATATATATATTGCCCCTTCAAGCAATTCTCATTACTATCCTATAACAACACATCTAGGTAGACCTCAGAAAGTATAGCAAATTCTTTTCTAGCCCAGTAAGTGGATTTGCAAGGTTAGATTTAAATGTCAAATATGCCAAGCTCTACAGCCTTCACTACCTTATTTATATTACTAAATGATAAAATTAAAACTGCATTACAGATTTCAAGCTTTAGGTTGATAGCACCTTCAAGTACATCAAAATTCTGCTGAATAAATGCATAATTTCAGGAGAGAAATCGAACCAAAAGAGAGAGTGGAAATGCCCATATTTTTTCTTTTAAAGTAAGCATTCAGAGCTCTGCACTGAGAATCAAAATTCAGGGGCTCAGCCAAGAGGAATCCCAATGATTGTGAAGACTCCATGCCAGCCTTGGACCATCTGTATTCACACAGGAAACAAATATACCTCTAAGAGCCTAAGAAGATGGACTGACTTACCCCAGTAATGGGCATTTTACTGCCCAGCCCCAGTCCTGCCCTGCTTCCTGCTCCTCCTAAGTTTGGGTTGCAGGATTCTTGCAATTCTGTGGCGAGGCCAGCACAGTCCCCCAGAATTTCCGCTGCTTAAGTTAGTGAGAGCTAGTATCCACTGCTTATAAATTTAAAACTCTGCAGAAATGCCCCTGTTTTGCATCTAAGAGCACAGAGGTTCAATCAAGTAGCTATATGAACTGGCAAAGCCCGCCAGGCTATTGGTAAGAGAGCAAAGAGTAGAATGCTTAGGGAAATACCAGATTCTCTTTCCTCCATGCGGTCATTTGCCAGGACTCCCAGATTTATTTCCAAACCCTTTGTGTTCTAGCACTGACCTGGGATGCTTCAATAGAAGCTGTTCTCAACTCATCTATTTGCTCTTCACGGCTTATCAACATGCGCTATGGCACCCTACATCTGATTAGAGCTACCTTGATGACAGACATGAGCCTCCTACTGCTGATCTATGCTTACCCACAAAGCCAGGCTTATCAACCATTTCAATTTGGGTTGAACACCTTCAAATTTGGGAAGATACACCAAACGGTTTCTTTACAAGCATGCCACTATGACCGAAAAGTGAAATAAAGAATTACATTCACAGATTGGATACTAGTTTTAGTAAAAATAAAAGCCACCACTACTAGGTGCCACTGGCTCATGCCTATAATCCTAGCTACTCAGAACTATTATCTGAGGATCGTAGTTCGAAGCTAGCCCAAGGACCCCCGAGACCCTTATTTCCAATTAACCACTAAAAAGCCAGACATGGCACTGTGGCTCAAATGCTAGCCTTAAGCAAAATGTTGAGAGACAATGCTCAGGCCCTGAGTTCAAGCCCCAGGATTAGCATTAGGAGTGGCACACACGCGAGCATGTGCACATGCACGCGTACACACATACACACACACACACACAGCCAGCTCTGGCTCTATCTAAAGCATTTTTTCAGCTCTACTCATGCCCCTCAGAGGTGCAGCAGAGCTGTGTTGCAGGAAGGTTATGACAAGGCAGTTGATTCCAAAAGCCCAACTCCACATTGTGACTAGAGGAGAAAAGGCAGATCCCTCTCAATGTCTCTGCCCCCATCTCCAGTAACAATACAGGCTGCTTATGGAAATGTACCATTGCATCAGCACACCTGATCATGAAAAGATGAAGAGTTCATCAAGATTGCAGAATGACAGACAGGAAAAACAAACATGTCCCTCCATTACCAGAAAGATTTGCTTTTCTTCCTTTAAGCAAGTGAAGACTTTGCTTAAAAAGAAGACATACTGAGCCTGCTACCCATGGCTCATGCCTGTAATCCTAACTACTCAGGAGGCTGAGATCTGAGGATTGCAGTTCAAAGCCAGACCAGGCAGAAAAGTCTATGAAACTGTTCAAGCCCCACGACCAGCACACACACACACACACACACACACACACACACACACACACACACACACACTCACACACACACACACACACACACACACACAGCCTATCACTTCTCCATCAAGATCATTCAAAAGCAACTTATGGCCAGTAACAGTGGCTCATGCCAGTAATCCCAGCCACTTGGAAGGTTGCTATCAAGAAAAAACATGGCTCCAGTACAGTCTGGGGAAAAAAGTTTATGAGATTAAGTTTATGAGTTTAAAAGATAAAATTCAGGCCAAGCACCAGTGGCTCACCCCTGTAATCCTAGGTACTCAGGAGGCTGAAATCTTAAGATGGCAGTTCAAAGCCAGCTAGGGCAGAAAAGTCCATGAGACTCATCTCCAATAAAGTACCCAGAAAAGGCCAAAATGGCACTGTGGCTCAAGTGGTAGAGCACTAGCCGTGAGCACAAAGAGGCTCAGGGATAGCACCCAGGCCCTGAGTTCAAGCCCCAGAACTGGCAATAAATAAATAAAGTTCAGAATGGTGGCATATACCTGTCATCTCAGCATCACTGGAAGAATCATAACCCAAGCTGGCCTAGGCAAAAAGTGAAACCATATCTCAACCAAAGCATAAAGCACTGGGGATACTAGTCAAGTGCCAGAGCACCTGCCTAGCAGACACAAGACCCTGAGCACAAACCACAGTATCACATGCAGAAACGTAACTCACCTTAGATAAATGCAACATAAATTCACTGAGAATTTGTTTTTTAAAAACATTACAAACTCCAAGAAACAAAGAGTTATGCATTTCCACTCTCCACATCCTGGACCAAAATATTTCCCTGCAAAACTCCTGAAGAGGAAGAGCCAAAGAGGACATAAGTAATATATTCTATTCCACATCTATCTTCTGATATATTTTGTCTCTCAGCATTCAAGTCATGTCATATCTCATTGAGTTCTGGGAATACTTAAACACGAATCACACATGAATAATTCACCTGTCCTTCCATGCTCATAACTTTTACATGACTACAATGTCATCTTTCTGGCTAAATCTGTTTCTTTAAAAGGTTTCCTCTTCACCACCCCGCAGACAGTCTCTACACCCATATACTTCCTTACTGTGCATAGCAGCACAGGTAGTTTAGCTCACTATTCAATTTAACTCCATTATTTCCATTTCTAGTTCAACTATCCTTTTCAGAGTTTAATCTTATGTACTTTTAATAGAAAATATAGTCACATAGTCAGGCACAGTGGTTCATGCCTGGAATCCCAGCTACTCAAGAGGCAGAGACCAGGTTCAAGTCCAGCCCAGGCAAAAATGCCAGACTCTATCCAAAAATAATAACTACTGCAGAAAAGGACGGGAGTTGTGGCTCAAGTGGTAGAGGACCTTATTAGAAAGTATTGAGGCCCTGAGTTTAAATTCCAGTAGGGTCAAAAGAAAAACATATTTACATAATTCAAACTTCAAGCAAGTCTTCAACCCATCTCTAAGCCATTCAGCTTCCCACCTAGATGTAGACCCTAAACGCTAACTGACATTTAGCATTTTCTTCAACAATAAATGTAAACAACAAAGCATAATAGTAATAGAAGTATCTACGATTAATCAACAATAACTCATCACAGATATTTTCATCTATGGTTTTCAGTTGCTTATAGGTATTACAAAATACCCTTGACACGAATGAAATAATCCCTTCATTCAATTCTCCCCAGCTCAAGCCTTTTGAGAACATCTATTTGGTGCCAGCTTCTCTCCATTTACAAACAATGGGCTTCCCCCAATGCATGAACTACACCAGCAACTATATGGCCACATTCTCAGGCACCAGGTGACAGAATATGTGCATGTGTATTCATGTGTACATGTGTATAATACATGTACATGTGCATGTGTACGCACGTGTGTGCATAGGTGCATTGTATGTGCACACACATGCATGTGTATGCAAGCATGTGTGTTGGTGTGTGCGCGTGCATGAATGTGTGCTTGCATTTTGTGCAATGGGAATGGGGAAAGAGATCAGAGTCTGTGCCCTGAACAATAACTCTTTCTCCAGCTTTCCACTGTCCTGAACAACTCTACACAGGCTAAGATACGAAACCAGGCAAGGGACAATGAGAAAAGGTCACACCTGAACTGAATACATAAATAATCTCCAGGAGCTGGCCAAGAGGAATGAGGGGTGAGGAAGAAACATGATTCTTAAGAGAAGGAACAACATTGTCTTAGGCTCGAAGATAGGAGAGCGGCTGTCCAAGTTCCTCCTGCAAACTGCCACATGTTAGCATCACCTGGAAGCCAGAGCTATAGACAGAAGCACACAGCAAGCCTTTCTTTGAGGAGGCAAAGAAGAGAGATGTGTGTTTGAAGGAGAAGCACTGTTGGAGAGAAACACGATCGGACATTCCTCATACATGCAAGATTCTCTCCTAGGTCTCTTTGACTTCTGAGATTTAACTGACAGGAAAAAAGAAACCAGATAAAGTCCTGCTTGCAAAGAAGGTCATTTCTCTGAAGGTATTTCTAGTCATTTGCCCTCCTCCCTAGTTCCCCAGGACAATGCTGGCTGACAGCCCTCTGATATGGAAGAGTGAACGGAGACTGGCCAGGAAGGGTAGGAAGAAAGGAAGGAAAGCTGCCAGAAGCACACTTCCATCCATCAGTGTGAGCTCAAGATAAATAATCCCAGCCAGTCTGTGCAGCTATCAAACCAAAGGGCATGTTGCAGGTAGCAAGATAAATTGCTCTTGTCAAGGATGTCTTTGTTTGTTCCCGACAGCCTCTTACTATATCTCCCTCTCCTGACAAAGCAACTCCAAGAACAGGTCTCTGATATGCATTGCCCTCCAGAAACGATAGGGCTTTTAAGGAGAGAAAAATGAGCTTGAGCTCCTGGGTTCAGAAACCAATATACAATTGGCTATGGGAACTACACACTAAATACAGGTTAGAGGCCAAATCTACTGGAAACAATAGCAACACACTGTTTGCATCAAAAGTCATACCATCTATCCAGCCTAGCAAATCTGAACTACCAGTGCTTGGTCGTGTGGCTCAGATCATAAATCTCTCTCTGTCTCTCTCTCTGTCTCTCCCTCTCTGTCTCTGTCTCTGTCTCTGTCTCTGTCTCTGTCTCTGTCTCTCTCTCTCTCTCTCTCTCTCTCTCTCTCTCTCTCTCTCTGTTTTGTTGTTCTTTTCTAGTTTTAGAGGTACTACTGTTTGGACTCAAGGCCTCGAAGTTGCTAGGCAGATGCTCTACAACTTGAGCGATGCCTTCAGATTTTTGTATCATGACTGTTACCTATTCTGACCTTTTGTGGACTGCCTTTCAACACCCTTACAGACATTCTGTGTACTAAAAAATGTAACACTATAGAAGAACTCCACATGGAAATGTAAGAGAAATCAGTGATTGGATTTTCTACATAGCATAGAAGTTGATTTAATGTCTTTCTAGAAATATCAGAAGAAGACATCCTCATTCGGAGGTAATAATTGAAATCGTGTCAGTTAAAACTTTTCCAATATGTCCATCAAGATTTTAAGGAACTCTGAAATGATCTCTGTACCAGATCTCACTCAGTCCGCCATTATTTCAGAGGTTATTTGGAGATTCTAATTGTGCTTGAAGAAAAGAGAGCAAACGTAACAGTCTGCACTTAGTAATGGTTAGCTCTGAGCACTCAGCACCAAGCTTTGACAGTGATTAGCCTCTGGGAATGAACAAAGAACTGGCTGAATTCTCAAAGTGCTGACCTAGAATTACCCCATTTATATACTTTCTCTCCCTCTCTAATTATTCCTCCTCACACACAGTAGCAACAGTCAGAAAATGTTAAGAAAAAACGTTATCCTCTTCATTCAATATAACAGCAATGCAGTTACTGCATTATCACAAGGCAAAGTATCTGTTAGAGTAGAAGCTTCCATGCCCTGGAATAAAAACAGCCTTCTGTAGGGGCCTTGCATGGTAAGCACATGGCCGTTATTCTACTTACTCAGGATGTGGAGATCAGGATGATCACCATTTCTGGCCAACCTGGGCAAAAATTTCCAAGATCACATCTCAATAGAGAAGTCCAGGGTGATGGTATACATCGGCAATCACAACTATGTGATAGGCATAGATAAGTAAGAGGATCACAATCTGAAGCCTGCCTGAGCAAAAAGCATGAGACCCTGTCTGAAAAAATAACTACAACAAGAAAGGGCCAGGGTCATGGTTTAAGTACTAGAGTACCTGCTGAGCAAGCAAAAAGCCCAGAGTTCAAACCCCAGGACTGTTTAATAATAATAATAATAATAATAATAATAATAATAATAATAATAATAATAATAAATAGCCTTCTGTAAAGGCAGTTCAGGTGAATCTGTGCCTTTCTACTTCAAAAGCCTAAGACTCTGACCATCCCTGTGTGCATCAAGTCTTAGCATAGGAAGGGGTCATTAGGCACATGGTCATTGTCAAATTTCTCAGAATAAGCCCTGAACACTATTTAATATGGTTGTACCATCCAATGCTTTAATGAGATATAAGCTTTGTAGAATTCTGAAACTGCAAGACAGGTAGAAAATGTCAAGTATAAAAAAGATGAAAGGAATTTTTATAATGAGTGGAAGTAAACGAGTCACTATTATGTTTGGCCAGAACTCAGGAATACAAGGAAACCACCGGAGAGGCACAAGTGAGCAGAGAGAGCAGGCGGTACACTTTAGAGAAAGTGGATTAAGTTTAAACAAAAAAACACCTTGTACTTCAATCTTGATTCATCTTTACTGGAGGAGCAACTTTGAGAATCACTTATGCTTAACCAGGCCCCAGTGGCTGGCATCTGTAATTCTCCTCCTCAGGAGGCTGAGATCTGAGGATGGAGGTTCTAAGCCAGCCAGGGCAGAAAAGTCTGTGATACTCTTATCTGTAATTAAGCAGCAAAAAGCTAGAAGTGGAGGTGTGGCTCAAATGGTAGAGCACCAGTTTTGACTGGAAAAGCTATATGAGAATGTGAGGCCTCAAGACTGCCCCTCCCCCACAACCAAAAAGATCATGTCTGAGTCTTTTTGCCACATACATCAAAGGGGAACATTATTCAGCTACACTGTCTCCTAGGCATGACACTCAACCCAAGTCACACAGAGATACTAGCCTCAGCAGAGGGCCTGTGTATAGGGAGAGGTGATAACAATTTTGGTTGTATTTTTAATATTGGGACATAATAAATCACTGGGTCAGGCAATCAGTTTCTATGCTTCTAACATGAGCTATGATGAACTATGCTAGTCAGAAGATTTAACTGTTACTTCTCAAACCAAGATGGTGCCAGATAAATGTTTCCAGAATGGGAGGGAGGAAGGGTGAGCACGTGCAGCAATTAAAGTCAACGTATATTATGTCAACATTGAACTGTGTAACTTTAGGGTAGGAATGGGATGGAGAAAAATGACAGAGATCGAAGACATTGATCAAGATGCATTGTACTCCTAACCTGACTTACAGAATTGTAACCTCTTTGTACAACTACTTAAAAATAAAATACTCAAACAAGATGAGGATGGCAGCCAACACTTCACTTTTAAGCATTTCTAGCAGAAATGCCAGGAACTGTGCTGTTTTATATACACACATCACTCACTCTATGCCTAATGTAGTTCTACTATCACAGATGAAGAAATGAGGATTTGAGACAATTAGACCATATTCCTGAAGCCTCACAGCTAGTAAGCAGAGAAGATAATCTTAAAGATGTTTTTAATTTTATTCCACAAGAGTGGAAAATCTGATCCAGGGGAAAGAGGTATAAAAAAACACAAATTATTTTGTGGATATATATGCATATATATGCATTATATATACATATAATATATAACATATATATCCATTATATGGATATATCCATACATATCCATTATACATCTCATCATATCTCTTAGCAAAGTGAGAAACCTCCCACAGTGGTCATTTGTCCCTCCATCTATCTATCTATCTATCTCAGGCATCTCCTGCCATTGGTGGGCCCTGAGTTCCAGATGCCAGCCTGGCTGATTTCCTGAGAAAGGTGCACAGTTCATCCTTACTTTGCCCTCTAGATCTTAAAAAGATTTCTCAAAAACACTAGATTTTTTTTATTAAGCAGATATTTTACCTGTGACTCAGATTGGTACATTTTTAAATGTGTTTTTTAGTTTTCAGACAGGTTAGGACAACAATACCATGCAGTGCTTATGCATCAGGTCTAATGTTCTAGAGCCAGCATGTTTGCCTTCCATGGCTGGCTCTTCGGCTCCAGAGCTCTGAGATATGTTGGTGGGCAGATCACTTCCTCTCAAGGCATCCCTGTCTTCATTCACACTGCGGGTGCCCTCCACGCTGGGCTGCTGTGAAAGCTGAATGAATGAATGAGAGAGGCTGGGAGAGGTGGTGGCAAAATGTAAAATGTTCAACAGATGTTAGCTGATGTTGCTCTCTGTAGAAACATTGAGGAACTTAATGTGAGTATGAGAGGTGGTGAAGTGCTGTAGAAAGTGTGGTAAAGGCAGGGAGGTGGGGGACAGGGCGGAATCTAGGCTTCCACTGCTTCCAAGCTTTATGATTTCACAGTGTGATTTAAATAAGAGACAGGCTACACTGGTCCCACAGACATGCTTTCATTAGCTATCTGAGGGATGTCACATTCTTAGGCCTAAACCATTTCAGTCACACGCCAATCGTTTCGCATTCCCTGTTGTATTCATCACCAACAGGGCAACCTTGACCACCTCCATGGCTGATCCCACACCACATCATCTGCCCTTCTACTTGGCAAAATCGACATTTGGTTTAAATAAGGTCATGAATGTGAAAGTACCTTATAAACTAAAAAAGCATATGTACAAAGGCTGTTTAATATAAATGTAGGACACTTAAAGCCTTGATTCTCTCTCTCTCTCTCTCTCTCTCTCTCTCTCTCTCTCTCTCTCTCTCTCTCTCTCTCTCTCTCTCTCTCTCTCTCTCTCTCTCCTTCCTAGGGAGGTGCTCTACCACTAAGCCATGCCTCTAGCCCTTTTTCACACTGGTTATTTTTTAGGATAGAATCTCACTTTTGCCTGGGCTAGACTGCAAGCAACTTTGCTCTGCTTGTCCATACCCAGCATCACCCGGTGTCACCACGCCCAGCACCTTCTGATGACAGGGTATCTTGTGAGCTTTTTTGCCTACGCTGGCTCAGGACTGCAATCCTCCTGACTTCAACCTCCCACATAGCTGGGTCAACAGGTACATGGCACAGCACCCAGATATTAGTAGAAAAGACTTAGAAACTCTTTGCCTAGCCTAGTCGTGAACTGTGATCATCCTAATCAGTCTCTTGAGTAGACAGGATTTCAGGCATGAACCATCATACCTGGCTTGCAATTGTCTTAAAATACCTCTTAGCAGCAACTTTGCCAAAGCAGTGGATCCATCCCAGACACTCTTTCAAGGAGGAGCCCAGGAAATACATCTCTATCATTTTCACTTAGGGAGTTGCTTCATCTGGACTCTTTGTGGTGGAAAATTCCATCGCTTAGAAAAATAACCTCTAAAAGCAGGTAAGTGGAATGCCCTGATAGATTAAAAAGGCACCAGGACCACTTTGCTCACCTTCAGAAGCTTTGTCACTCTCTCACTTTAATTTCATATCTTCTTCATATGAGTCCATGCAGGAGGCTCCAGAACTTGAAGTCAAATTCTAAAAAGTCAGTGGTCTCTGACTACAGATTTATAAACAGCACTGTCACAAAACCAAATGCAATAATTTCTTGGTAAGCTTTAATATGTATATAGTATTTAAATGCCTATGCCTGACATTTAATGCAAATGTCCACAGAGTTTCCTAAAAATTGCAAAATTGAATCACAAAAAAATCTTGATGCAGCAGAAAAACACCCACAAACTCTGAATCTGAGTTCCAGAATCCTTATTAATGGCTTTGGGCAATGAATACATCAGTGAATTCAGACTCTACAAGGACACCACAGGCTAAGTTATTTAACCCATAGTTATTTCTTGCAGTTCCAGGGTGTTGGGATAAAGCATGAATTGCCTGGCTAGAGCAAGCTGTGGACACTAGAGTGACAGAAAGACCATGAGGAAAGTGCAGAGTATCGATACTGTAATAAGATCCAACAGCCAACATGGTTAGACTTAGAATCAAACAAAGAGAAGGAGCTAGAATGAAAGTAGCAGGGTGTCTATGCTTCAGAGATGGATCTGTCCAACTGAATCTGTGCCCAAGAAAGCCAAAGAAAAGGGTTGCATCCATCACAATTCAAGAGTGCTTTGGGGGTTCTACCAGTAGCTCCATAAATGTCTGACTAAGGAGACAGATAAATGTACATTAAAATGGATACAGTATCCTCTAAGATGATTTCTATTAAGATGTGTGCCATAAAAGACTTAGAACTCAGTGAATGTGAATTTGAATACTCTGTGGCCCCTCTTGGTTTGGCTGTGTGTGTGTGTGTGTGTGTGTGTGTGTGTGTGTGTGTGTGTGTGTGTGTGCGTGCGTGCATGTGTGTGCACACACGTGTGCATGCATGCATGCAGGCACATTCTCTGCTACAGAACTTGAACTTAGGGCCTGGAGAGGGTTACTTACCTTGTTTGGTCAAGACTGTCACTCTACTACTTGAGTCACAACTCCACTTTCAGCTTTTCAACCAGTTAATTGAAGGTAAGAGTCTCACAGACATTCTTGCCCAGATTGGACTCAAACCATAGTCCTCAGATGTCAGCCTCTTGAATAGCTAGGATTCTAGTTGTAAGCCACCTTTTTTTGTTCACTTGTGACTGAAGGGTTAACACCAATATCCAACCAGCCTCAGAAACAGTGACACAAACATCTACCTCAAGATTCAGAACCTAACAGGTTTCTACACTCTTGCCTAAGAGGTGCATCTGGAGGGCCTTCTCAATCAGTCTGACCTTCCCACATACCCGCCTAAGGTCAGCTCCTATCCTTCTCAATATACCAATCATGTCTTCAGTCTTCCTCATACCCTTGAGTAAGAGACACTGTAGACATGAGGAAATGGATCAAAAAACTGAATAGAGAACGTCATCAAGGTCAAACATGTAACTAACACCTACAGGATGTCCTACATGTGGCAGAGCATAAAAAGTGAATGGAATTCCCTTTGGCATATTATACCTGCAATGCAATACAAAACCCTGCTCTGTGAGTCTTTTTGCCCTGTCTAGAATGATAACTTTATTCAGGAGAATGCTACAAGGATACTGGGGGAGGGGGAGGAGTAGCTTATTTCTGTTCATAAAGGCACTGGGACCTAAACAATTAAATCTATCTGTGCCTCTAGGGACCATCCACTTTACATAAACAAATGTTATGTCATCTGTAACCATGCCAATTTCCATTTAAGAACTTCCAATTATTCATATTGCTAGGGGGTGAATTCTGGTTTTCTTGCTGATCATGCCATTACCTCCACTCCAATCCCCTTCCCCACAAAAGGCAGATTGTAGATTTTTCTAGGGGAAAAAAATCATATTAAGCAAACTGTAAGGTCAACTTTCTAGGACTACAAAGCTGGGTAGTATTTCCATGATTCCAAATGGTCTCTTCAAAACCACATGAAATAAACAGTTTCACATACATCACTCTTTCCTTGCAGGCAATAGGGGGAGTGGGGGGAGCCTTTCAGTCAGTCACCAATTGTTCTTCGAGGAGGCAAAACATTCTATATTGTCACTCTGCCAGGGCACTTTAGCACTTCAGCACTGCTTCAGGAGGAGGAAGAAAATAGTTGGGAGGGTAGGGATTTAAAAAGAAAGAAAGGAAGTCAGGAAGTAGAGTCTGTTCTACTGGTCCCATACATAGCCATTTCAGGCAGGTAGCATTAGCACCTTCTGGGGTCTCATAGGTTACCAAAAAGCAGCTATGTCAGCTGGAGAGTCGGACAGATTATAGAACTCTCTCCAGGCTCCTGATGGTACAGTGCATAAATTAACATCTCATTCTTTCCAGTCACTGTGGGGGCTAAGGGACATGATTGATCTAACATGTGGCCTCTCTGGGAGGGATGTGTTCCTTCTTTCTTCCAGCACTCTCTGCTTCTTTGTGAGCTCAGCTTTGCATCACCAGATGAATACCTGGAATGGAAGGCTGGGACCATCAGGCAATCTATGGGGGATTTCCTCTGTCTTCTGTCTACCCACTATCACAAAACCAATGAGGTCAGGTCAGTGCACTTATGGTTCTCAGGACCCATAGCCACCCAGGTTCAAAGTATTAGCCTTCCCCACCTTTGTGGGATCTGGTAATATATTTCTATGCAACCTTTTCTAAATAAGAAGACATCGTATCTGAATTAAATAAAACAAGTCAACAATAGGTTCATGAGTCAAGTGGCCTGAGTTTGGAGGGCAGGAGCAAATTTAAACAAATTCCTTTGGTCACTCCCTTTGAAATACCATGTAAGTATTTGGTTTGTTTCTTTTTTTGTAACATTATGGTTGTGCTGTGCTGTGCTGTACTGTATGTGTTTGCATGTGTGTGTGTGGAGGGGGGATGGGAGTGTCCATAGGGGAGCTTGAACTCAGAGCGTAGGCACTAGCTCTTAGATATTTCACTAAAGACTGGTGCTGCACTTGAGCCACAGCTCCACTTCTGGCTTTTTTTTTTTGGTAGTTAATTGGAGATTCACAAACTTTCCTGTCCAAGTTGGCGTGGACCCAAGATCATCAGATCGCAGCCTCATGAGTAGAGAGGATTACAGGTGAGAGCCACTGTCACCCAGCTTGTAAAATCATGTTTGGTTTTTGTTTGTTTTGTAACATCATGTTTTTTACTAACAATCATTTGTAAGAGCTTGAAAAACATCAGTTATGAGCTCCTGCCTTAATTAAGAGGCTAGGTCCACAAAGATTCCTGGCAGAGAAGAAAGGGAGCTAGCTATACAGGTTGACCCATTGTAACAATGAGATGTACAAGACACTATGTTAAAAACGAACTTTACAACTTTTGAGGAGGGGAGTAGTTGTGGAGGTGGGAGGGAAGGGATGGTAGTGGGAAAACAAAGGAGGAAGCAACAATACTCGATAGGAAATGTATTGATTACCTTGTTCATGTAACGGTAACCCCTCTGTACAGTATTTTTACAATAAAAAAAAGTACAAAAAAAGAAAAGAAAGGAAAGGAAAGAAAGGAAAGGAAAAGAAGGGGCTGGGAAGGTGGCTCAGTGGTAGAGTGTTTGCCTTGCATGCATGAGGCCCTGGGTTCGATTCCTCAGCACCACATAAACAAAAAGAAAAAAGCCGGAAGTGGCGCTGTAGCTCAAGTGGTAGAGCGCTAGCCTTGAGCTGAAGAGCTGAGGGACAGCGCCAGGCCCAGAGTTCAGGCCCCACGACCAGGCACAAAAAAAAAGGAAAAGAAAAGACAAGACAATGAAGGTTTTTTCTAAGAACCACCAGAGGGGGCATTCACCTTTCCCTAGTTTGCACAAGACTTCCTTTGTAGGAGTACTGACCTGAATAACATGCCATGCCCTTGCTGTAAGATATGTGCTATATCCTCTCTGAGGTCTTAGGGGGGCTTTGCATTTTCCCCATAGTGCAGAATCAATCTTGAGCTTTATTTTAACTAGCAGCTAAGTAGAGGATCTATTATGTGTTAAATAAAAGCTGTTTTCCTCTTTTGGAAGAGCTGGAGGAAGAGAGAAAAGCTTGAAAAACTAGTACTAGGGCTTAGACTGGGGACCTCTTACTCACTAGGTAACACTCTACCACTTGAGTCCCACCTCCAGTGTTTTTAATGGTTATTTTGGAGATCGAGCCTTTTCTGCTTGAGCTATAATCCATTATCATCTATGTCTCAGCCTCCTAAGTAGGTAGGATTACAGGTGTGAGCCATTGTTGCAGGTTAAACAATTCTCACTGTACTTTTGGCTGGTCCACAAAGCATGGATTTCATTGTGAGAGAATAAATGATTTGGAAGCATGGAAGTAATACCCATCTTTGCACCTTTTCTTCTAATGAGGGCCGAGACAGAGAGAAAATGTTAGGGGTGGTATAAAAATGTCATTTTCCTATATTGAGGTTTATACTGATAAATAAATATGTGATTAGATTGGCTGGCTATGCCCCACAGCTGCTCAGGAAGTACGTATTTATTTAGTCCTTGCTATATTCCATACATTAAAGGATTGTATTCATGAAGGTGGGAAGAGGTTTGCCCACAGGTGCCCCTCAGAGCTGTCAATTATGCAGAAACCAAGCAGCTGATGGAGCAAAGTTGTCTGGGAAGGAGTAAGGGAGCTTGAGAATCTGGTGATGGGAATACTTAAGAGGGTTGAAGAGACATGGAGCACTGACAAGTGTGTTCGAATGTGTGAAGAGCTACTGTAAGAGATTAGATGACTTCTGTGTGGCCCTTAAGTGTAGCACCCACAGGTAGGTGTGTTAAGGAGGCAGAGTTGTGTCTCAGTGGAATTAAGGACCTTTCAACCATTGTTACAGAAGCCATGAGTGCTAATGACTTGTTCCTCACCAAGTGCTCAAGCAGAAGTTGAACTAATACATGTCATCCTGCATGTAAAGCTGGGAATTCAAGCAGCAAAAGAGAGAGTGAGCAAATTTATAGCCCTGTGAGATCCTTGTATTATACAAGGCTCTGTGGGTTCTGGTGCTTTACGTATCAATTCTGGGTGACCACCTCCTCTGACTTACATTGGACTTAATTTTGACCATGAATATGGTGTTGATCATGCAACTTGTTTCATTTTTTGCTCTATCCTCACAGTTATATCAGTTTGATTCAGACCCTCAGTTTAGCTCATTTTATAAATAAGACTAATAACATTTGAGACAACTAAACCAAGAATCAAGAAAGGGTTCAGGGTACTAATAATGTTTTACTTCTGGAATGTCATATGAATAGAGATGCCTGTTCTATTGTTCTACACATCTGACTGGAAGGTTGTGACTCCGTTATACAGAAGAAAATAAAATTAGCATTAGAAGACTTAGGCTGTCACTTTCTACCTTACATCTTAAACTTATGTAAGAGTGGGGAAGAAACAACTACAACGTTAAGTGAAGGCATTTGTTTTAGTTCACTTGTCGTTTTCTGAACTTATAAAATTATGTAATTATGACTCAAACTAGCATTTATCAGTCTCAGTGTCATTCCTCAGGCCTGGTCCCCTAGCCACTCAGGGTATTGCAAGATAAAAGCAAACAACAGCAAAATCTCAAATGAAAACAATATATCACTATTCTTAAGGACTTTCTTCCTCCCTTCAGAACCCACCCAAACCCATTCAATGACCACAAATGTGCACCCACACACACATTCTTCTGGAGATTTCATTGCTTAGTTCCTGGAGGCTCTCAGTACTGGCAAATTATGCAGCATTAGAAAACCCACATATATTACATTTCACTGTGAAAAACAATTTCTACTGGAATCTGATGAGATGACCACCCACAATCAGAATAACACTTACTGAAGACATTTAAAACCCACTGGACAAAGCACTAGAAATTACGATGTAAAGATTAATTCCCTTCTAGCAAAGAAAGGGACTAGATGATTTAATGTACCTTTCCCATTGTTAATTTCAATGATCTTGAGATTAATTTGAATGCAGATAGAATCTATTTGAATAATGTCTCAAGAAATGAACTTGGTTGCTAATTCAATAGGTGCCAGGGTGTGAAAATTTATTGTCATAATTATAATAACTGAAACTGAGCTTGTAAAAATATTTTTGCAGAATATTAAACAGTTTTATAGTAACTAGGGCCACATATACACACATACATAAAAACAGACTCTATCACAAATGTATATTTTTCTTAAATGTAAAAGTCTGTGCCAGCCAAGATGCTGTTGGGTTAGAACTGCCTTAATATATTTCATTTTAATTCATCACAAATATGTTAGAGAGACTCTGCCCTATTTTTTTGCTCAAGGCAACCACTCTACCATTTGAGCCACAATGTCACTTCCAGATTTTTTTTAGTAGTTTATTGGAGATAAGAGTCTCACAGAATTTCCTGCCCTGGCTGGCTTCAAACCAGCTCTCAGCCTTCTGAGTAGCTAGGATTACAGATGTGAGCCACTGGCACACAGCCCATGTTTGTCAACTTTTAATCACTATAACAAAATACTTGAAGATAACAAGTTAAGGGAGAAAAAAAACTTATTTGTCTTATGGATTTAATTCATCTCTAGCTAATCTCATTGCTAGAAACCTGGCTGAAGCAGTGCATTATGGTGGCAGAAACATTCTCACTCCATGGGAGCAAGGAAGCACCAAGAAACAGAGGGAGAGGCTGGGGACAAGACATACACTTCAGACATCCCCCTAACAACCCACTTCCTCCAATCAGGTTCCACCTCTACAGTTTCTACCACCTCCCAGCAGTCCATTCATTAGTAGATTCAATCAGTGCTTTCATGGCCCATTCACTTCTGAAAAATATAGAAGCCTTTAGAGGGTACACTTTATAACCATAGCATCATCTAAATCAGAATATCACCTAGGACTGAGAGATGACAACACACTAATACAAATATTCAGAACTATAACATTGAAGGGCATAGCAGGGGTGAGGGATGTCATCAATCTTTGCATTATGCAAATCCATTCTTTGAAGACATTGACTTGCTTCTTTTGAGGCCTCTCTAGATCAGAGATTTATCTTACCCTTTCTAAACAACACAATGGAGAGGTAACAACAGGATTTCGACAGGAATTGTGAATTAATTAATTTAGCAGGAGGGATAGGAGGTTGCTCAGCGGTAGAGTGCTTGCCTTGCATGCATGAGGCCCTGGGTTCGATTCCTCAGTACCACATAAGCAGAAAAAGCCAGAAGTGGTGCTGTGGCTCAAGTGGTAGAGCAATAGCCTTGAGTTGAAGATCTGAGGGACAGTACCCAAGCCCAGAGTTCAGACCCCACAGCAAGCAAAAAAAAAAAAAAAATGTAACTAGAACAATCCACTTATCAGAAATTGTGTATCAGGATAATGCCAATGTGCTGAAAATGTTTCTACATGTTTTTAATTTCTGTAGAGCATATCCTTGATATCTGGGTATTTGGTTCAAAGGAGATCACAGTTGATATAAAACTGGGAATGCTTGAGATGCATAGAAAAAAATTCCCTGACAATTTGAGTAAATATTCAAATTTCTTTAAGCATTTGTGTTTGCACAACGGCACAATGCAAAAAAATAAACATTTTTAAAATAACGCATCATGAAACCTTTGCACTTTATTTGCTGGTATTTAGTATTTCAAAAGAAATAAAAATAGAAAAAAGGGATTAATTACCCACTTTCAAAATACCTAAAATTCAAGACCTAAAATTCAAAAATTTAGTAAAGATGTGTGCACTTTACTGAGCTACTACATGCTATGTACTTTGAGTCTCTTTCAAATCCTTATTAAAACTATATGTGTAGACATTGTTATCCTTCTCTCGGAGAAAAGGAAGAAATCAACAAGCGGTAAAGTTTGCTGCCTTAATCAAATGAGTAAGTTACAGAATAAAAGTACCATTTAACTCCAAAGCCCAGGCTATTTTATTTGTATATCTCAGTATCCAACATATACATATACATACACAACATATAAATCTGCAGCCCAGTTTCCCCTATTAAGAAATAGGTAAGCCAGGCACCGGTGGCTCACGCCTGTAATCCTAGCTACTTGGGAGGCTGAGATCTGAGGATCCGGGGTTCAAAGCCAGCCGGACAGGAAAATCCATGAAACTTATCTCTAATAAACCACTAGAAAACTGGAAGTGGCACTGTAGCTCAAGTGGTAGAGTGCTAGCCTTTAGCTGAAGAGCTGAGGGACAGCGCTCAAGCTCAGAGTTCAAGCCCCATGACTGACAAAAGAAAGAAAGAAAGAAAGAAAGAAAGAAAGAAAGAAAGAAAGAAAGAAAGAAAGAAAGAAAGAAAGAAAGAAAGAAAGAAAGAAAGGAAGGAAGGAAGGAAGGAAGGAAGGAAGGAAGGAAGGAAGGAAGGAAGGAAGAAGTAACTGAGTCTATCTTCTCAAGATTAATATTTTAGCTTACATACATTTTTCTTTCAAGATAATTTGGTAAAGCAAATCTCCCAAATGCTGGATATATTTTAACACACATCCAAGTGGACTTAATGGTATGGGTTAGTACAGTACTATCAGAATTTCAAATAACATAAAAAGGACATTGAGGTACATGAGACCCTTCTCAAAGTCCATCTTAGAAAGCCTTTAAGAATTCTGTATGTATTTCCTTTAGTATCGTTCATAGTTCTCA
Organism: Dipodomys merriami; assembly: GCF_024711535.1. Lineage (NCBI taxonomy): Eukaryota > Metazoa > Chordata > Mammalia > Rodentia > Heteromyidae > Dipodomys > Dipodomys merriami. The sequence goes on along the minus strand of NW_027206512.1, from coordinate 15,695,481 downwards.
GCCCAAATTCGTCTTTGCTTCAAGGTTCAGGATGGAAAGCATCCCAGATCCAATCATTCATGATATATTTGAATCTGTACTTCTTACTGTTGCTATTTTCTTATTCAATAACAACAAAAGACTGCCTCACAAGAGCAGTCAGCAATTTGACTCACAGATAATCTGCGTTAAAACACAATCCCCAGAAACAGATGTCTTGAACAGCAGAGGCTGCCCATTCCAGGGTTCAGGAAACAACTCACAAATACCTACAAAGCACCTAAGTCAAGTGTAACCTGAAGAGAGCATGGAGAAGTGCCTTCCATCAAGACCATAAAATCCAATTGGGGATGGTAATAGATTGGGTGTGAGAGAGGAGGTGACAGGTGATTGTTCTGGCCTGGGACTTGGCCTCTGAACTTGGACTACATTCAGGCCGGAAATAAACCTACCCTTAGGCAGAAGGGATGATAAAAGCTACTTGTGAAATAAGATATCAGCCCTTGGCACATGGCAGGAGCACAATGAAGAATGTTTTCCTTCTCTTCTCTTTCTGGTCCACTACTCCAGGGAATAGCTGTCCTTGAGCAAACCCAGCTTCAACTTTCCTTCTCAGGCCTGATAAGATGATTTTCTTTCTTCTTGATAGCCCAGTTCTAGCTCCATCCTGCTCCCCATCTTGGCAACCTACCTACCTATAGCCCATTTCTTTAACAAGTGAGTGTTTCATCTTCATGTCTTCTTTTCACTTGGTACTCTCCATAAAGCTAGCACAGTATACTGGTCTGGTTAGTGGTTTGTACCCTGCTTACTGTTCCAGACAACATCTGCTCGGTGAGCTGCTATCTGCTCTGTGAGTTGATATCTGTCTGCTCTTTGGGTTATCCAATTTGATTATACTGAGAACTATACTGACTACCTGGAGAGAAGAAGCCCAAGGCTATGTCTAGATTCTACATGAAAGGACAACTTCAGTTATTGAAGGTATCCCAGGTATGGAAGGTAACCAGATGGCAAAAAGGCTGTACCCTGATCTCTGTCTCTGGGACTATTATCTTGTCCATAGATACTTGGCTTAACTTATCACACTTACAACTTCCCCACACTTGCACCTAGCCAGACTAGATTCAAATCCAAACCCAATTATTAAAGAAACCCCATGCTTAATACAATAAAACAACATAGTTCAGATTGGAGAGTTCAGAGAAAGAGCAATGAGACAACATGAAATGGTCAGTACAGGGAAGTTATTCAAAGATATGGCAGAAATTATAAAAATAAAAATGCAGGTGTAACCATTCTACCACAACAGGTTGGAAACCATTCCCTAAAAAAGGCCTTCAAAATATTGTGCGTGAAAATTTCACTTCTGTTCTCCAGGAAACAAGTATCAATAAGATCATTAGTTTATATCCAGCTCTTCCAAAGAAATTAGACATGAGATTTTTTTTCTATCCTTCAGTTATTTGGGATCCTAATTAGGGATATTCATTTGCCATCTAAACTTAACAATGTAAAAATTCAGATATGTCTGGAATCCTAATTTACCAGTGATTATTCATACATTTTTCCCATTATTCTTTGCTAATAAAAAACCAACATTTCTGTGCATTTTTTATTTTGCAGATTGGCTAGGAAAGTTAATTGTCTACTTCTTTTATTTGTCTTTTGCTCCTTAATGGAACAAACAATCAGTTTGTCTGAATCATGACATAAAACTAGTCTTGGGAGGAAAAAATCTAGTCTTGAGAGCTAGGCCCTGGTGGCTCACACCTATAATCCTAGCTAGTTACGAGTCTGAGATCTGATGATTACAAATTGAAGCCATCCCAAACAGAAAAGTCAGTGAGACTCTTAGCTCCCATTAACCACCAAAAAGCCAGAAGTAGATCTGTGGCTCAAAGTGGTAGAGTGCTAGCCTTGAGCAATAAAGCTCAAAGACAGTGCCTAGGCACTCAGTTCAAGCTCTATGACTGACAAAAGAAATAAATTAATTTATAAAGCAAAACATCATCTTAAGGAGTTACAAGTTACTGTGCAATTTATTCAGTCTGCATACCATAAATGATAGTTATAATACTGACCTTGAAAGAAGTGAAAAGGAAAGAACTACATAGAAGTTTCTGAAGGTATTTCCTAAATAAATTTTTATATTTTTTAGAGAAGCAAAGTTATACACCAGAAAAGTAAATGTCTATCTCTTTAGAAATTTCTAAAATTTAACCCATCACAATGATTTGAAGGCTCATTTTTACAAACCAGATAGTTTCTACTAATACCCATTTTTAGCCATGTGCTAAATATATTCCTGTGTTTAATCTTGAGCCCCAGAGAAAGGAAAGCTGTCTTGTTCTCTCTATAGTCTAGGAAACTCCCTAGATAAGATGAATAAATATTCCCTGTGATTGGAAAGAGCACTCAAACCCCTAAACATTTTGAGATGTAGGCTATTTCTTTCTAAACTTTGATTAGGTTACAAAATAATATTATAAAGCTGTTAAACTACAATCTAACCAACTTCTTGCCATACTGAACCTCATATTTTACTGGTGCTCTGTCACTAGTTAATGGGGTACAGGTACTACAAGCCTTCAGCTATTTTTATCTCTGACCAATATAATTGACTTAGCAATAATATCCATAAGGGTTGTTGCAGGTAAAATAAGTGACTCATGAATAGCATAACTAATGGTAGAATATACCATTAGTTATATATTAGAGATATACTGGACAGTCCCTTAGAAGTACATGAAATCAATATAAGAAATGTAACAAAACATTATCATCCAGTGTTTAACTAGTGTCTACTGTCTAACTACCCTAACACCAGACAGTGTGTCAGCAGATTCTTGATTTCTCAATAATTCCCTAAATCTTGACATTGGCATCGTACCACATTGCTTCAGATGAGCCTTTCCTAGAAGCTTTGAGGCCTGGAATGGAGAAGTGGCACTTATCCAGAACAAGTTATATGACCTGCCTGGACCACCACCAGGGCTGTGTGTTGGAGGAGGGAGCAGTCAGCTAATCATCACACTTAGTCTAGTGAGGGACACTGAGGTCTGTCCAAAATCAAGGTTTGTTTGGGGTCTGTTTACAAAAAGCACCTTCCTAGACTAAAATAAACACTGAGATTAGATGATACAAAAGAGATGGGGTCCTTGAAGGACCAGCCAACCATATGGTGGACAGTAATACAAATAGGGCAGTAGTGCTGCCCTATCACCACTACCCACAACCAAATTGCATTTGAGAAAAGTCTGTATTTATATCTGGTCTACATAAAAGGAAAAATCAAACCAAATACTGGATCAAAGCAGAGTAATCTGCTTTTGCCCAGGGTAACAATGCCTGGGTGTGCATGCCTCCTAGCAGAGAACAGACTCTGTGCACTCTTTTCCTTTTAGACATTCATAGAGGAGGAAGACAGAAGGCCATGTTTTTCAGAGCACATAAATGGGCCTTTAGTTTTCAGAGGGAGATTCCTGGAGCTGACTTTAGGGGTAATGAATGGAGAGAACCAGAAAATAAAATAGGGAAACTCACCAGGCATGATGGCTTACATTCATTATCCCGGCCACTTGGGAGGCAGAGATCATCGGAGAATCATGATTTGAGGCCATGAAAGCCTATCTCAATCAATAAAAAGCTGGTATGAACAAGTTTACACTCCCACCAACAATGCAGTAAGGTTCCCTTCTGTCCACAACCCTCCAGCATCTGTTGTTATTAGAGTTCTTGACTATTCTAAGTGGAGTGAGGTGGTATCTCAATGTTGTTTTGATTTGCATTTCTTTTATGGTTAGGGAGGTTGAGCATTTCTTCATGTGTCTATTGGCCATCCTTCTTTCCTCTTCAGAGAAGTTTCTCTTTAAGTTTTTAGCCCACTTATTTATTGAGCAGTTGTTTCTTTGAGGAGTTGTTGTTGGGGGATTTAATTTTTTGAGTTCCAGGTATATTTTAGATATGAGACCCTTGTCTGTTCTAAGGCTAGTGAAGATCTTCTCCCAATCCGTGGGCTTTCTATTCATCTTGCTAGCTATGTCCTTTGCCATGCAGAAGCTCTGCAATTTCATGCAATCCCATGTGTCCAACCTTTCTTTGATTTGTTGTGTTTCTGGGTCTCTATTAAGAAAATTTTGGCCTGTGCCAAGGACTCCTAGGGGTTCTCCTATTCCATCCTGTAATGTTTTCAGGGTGTCTGCTTTGACTCTGAGGACTTTGATCCATTTGGAGTTGATTCTGGTGCAGGGTGATATATAAGGATCTAGCTTTAGTTTTCTGCAAGTAGTTAACCAATTTTGCCAGCACCATTTACTGAAGAGGCTGGCTTTCTTCCATTCTATTTTTTTAGCTCCCTTATCGAAAATTAGATGGCTATAGGTCTGTAGGTTCATTTCTGGGTTTTCAATTCTATTCCATTGGTCCTGAGGTGTGTTCTTGTGCCAATACTAAGCTCTGTTCAACCACTTGGGAAGGCAGTATGGAGGTTCCTCAAAAGACTCCACATAGAGCTCCCCTATGACCCAGCAATCCCACTTTTGGGCATTTACCCAAATGATCATAAACAAGGCCACACTAAAGCTACCAGCATGACTATGTTTATTGCAGCATTATTTACTATAGCTAAGATATGGAACCAACCCAGATGCCCCTCAGTAGATGAATGGATCAAGAAAATGTGGTATATAAACACAATGGAATTCTATGCCTCCATCAGAAAGAATAACATTGCCCCATTTCTTAGGAAATGGAAAGACTTGGAAAAAATTATATTAAGTGAAGTAAGCCAGGCCCAAAGAAACATAGGTCCCATGGTTTCCCTTATTTGCAATAACTAGTATATGTCTGAGTCAAGCAGAAAAGGTCAGACAAGGTGATGTTAGGGAAATGCACCCTAAGGTATGTATTCAAATGTTTTTTTTTTCTTTCAGATGATTGTTTCTAACACATTTATAAGATTATTTCTTTGTTGCTTTGTATGTCCCTCCCCCATGGTATAACCCCTGCTTTCACTGTATTTGAGGTTGGTATAAGTTGTGGAGGGGAATGGAAAAAAACAAATCGTTTAAATAGGGATACAGGTGGATCCATTGCAACAATTAGATGTTATGTGGAAAAACGAACTTTACAACTTTGGTGGGGTGGGGAGGAGGGTTGGTTGCGGGGGGGGGGGGGGGGGGGGGATGGGAAGGGATGGGAAGGGGAAACAAAGGAGGAGGCTACAATGCTTGATAAGAAATGTACTCATTATCTTGCCCATGTAATTGTAACCCCTCTGTACAATATTTTCACAATAAAAAATAATAATAAAGCTGGTATGGTTGTGCACACCTAGCTACACAGGCAACGTAATAACAGGACTGTGGTCAATGTCCTCCCCCCAACAAAAAGTGGTACTTGTAAGGTCTCCCCAGGAGGGCCTGTGCAGGCACCTCCCCCCTCCTGATTAAGTCTAGGCCCAGTCCTGTGTTACCTAGGTAACTGGCATACCTGGAGGCAGTCACCTCCCCCGTCTCTGAAGTCACATCCTGGCCCAACCCCTGGTCATGCCTCCTATTGGACCGTGGGAGGGTCCCAGGCTCTGAGGTCACAACGCATCTGGCGTGGCCACACCTTCCCTCCACCTGGCCACACCTGACTACACCTTCCCTCCACCCCTTCCCTAGATGAGCGCTGGACCAAGAGCAGCCCAGCGCTTTGGCCACTTGTCTCCAACTTGCACTGAGGTGGGCAGTTAGGGAAACAAACTTTTCTCTTTCTGCTTGAAGACTGCATGGTGTTCTCTTCATCAGTTACCTATTTAAAACATAACAATACCTTATTTGAAAAAAAAGCCAAAAAAAAAAAAAAGCTGGGCACAGCACAAGCGGCACAGCACCGGCCTGGCAAAGCAAAGTCCCTAAATTCAAATTCCAGTATTGTATTGCCAAAAAAAAAAAAAAAAAGTGGAAGAACTTCTTCTGGAGAAGCTGAGCTCAGTAAGGAAGAACTGAGAAATAGAAATGGAAGAAAACTAGAGTGCACAGTGAAGGAAAAGGACAGGAAGATGATTGCAAATAGATATGTCAACATTACATTTTGATTTTTAAGTTATGATTGTTACAGAATATAAACACCTTTCAGCTACCTCTGACACTTTTTTTGACTATCAAGTCCATTCCTTACATAAAGTCGATAGGGGATTGGTTTTGGTGTTTGGCATGAAAAGGAATGAGTGTGCACAGGTACAGTAAGAAGCAGGGAACTAACAAGGAAGCTGCTGTTCTTTTCTTTTTGGCTTACCTCTGCAATGCTGGAATTGCACATGTAAAATAGTGACATGGAATCATAGGTGATCAGGAAACTTCATCAGCAGACATTTGGGGTCCATATCTATATAGACCAATGTGGGTGCCTTAAATTTGAATGCTACAAAATGTAACTAGGAATTATTAATTCTTTTCTAAACAGAATCTTTACCTAAACCAGAGGGGGGAACTCCCTATAAAAAGATCTTGCATTCCTATGTAACTAACTCTATACCTAGGAACAAAACTGCAACAACCACCATCAAGAGGGACTATTGAAGGACGGTATCACCATTCCTTGAGGCTTGTGGCTCAGATGATAGGGCCAACCGTATTTGTGCTATGTTGACTTCAGGTGTATCCTTGAGGCTCACTGGCAGATACGCAGGTTAGTAGAAATGCTCCTCCAGGTATCACAGATAGAGAGGTCTGTGAAGTCTCTCCTATTGCATGACACATGACTCACAGCACTGCATCTGTCCTGGGTCTACCCATCCCCAATCTTTTTCCTCTACACTATGGTGCTTCCTCACTCTTAGAGATATTTCCCCATATAGACACTATGGCCCCCAACTAATAACCTCTCATAGCCATTATCTTAAGTAATTTTCAGAGATTAAATTACACAGATGGAAATATATTAATGAATATAATTTTCAATGTTATAATTTTTACTCACAAAATCAAAAGCAGTATTTCCATCAACTTTCTCAATTGGATGATACACCACTGCAAAGGCTAAAGGTGATCGGTGTCATGGTTAGCAGCTCAGGCTCTGAAGCTAGATTGGTTGTGTGCTTACCCTGGCTGTCTGATTTATGAGCTAGGTGTCTTGGAGAAGTAAATTTGCCTCTCACTGCTTCGGTATCCTTGCCTTTGAAAAGAGATGGGTACAGCACCTAAATGGTAGAGTTGTTGTGAGAGTTAGAATGTGGGAAAACATTTAGCCAGTACTGTGCTGGAACTGATTCTTATTGGCTCACAAGAATCTATTGGTAGCACATCTTCCAATTCCCCAGCAACACTGGACTCAAGGTTTGCAATTGCCATGATGGGAATATTTACACCACAGAAGTTCGCAGGTGCTATAAATCAGAACTTTTTTAAAAATAAATACTGGTTGTTAAGCATTGAGCAGTGCACCACTGTGATTCTAGACCAAGTATAGCTATAAAAGCATAGGTATTAATGGAAAAGGTGAAGGGAGAATCTTCTGGTACTTAAAAAGTTTCCGTGTGTGTGTGTGTGTGTGTGTGTGTGTGTGTGTGTGTGTGTGTGTGTGTGTGTGTGTGTGTGTGTGTGTGTGTGTGTGTGAGAAAAGGAAGAAAAAAAGAGAAAAAAGTGGGGAAAAAAAGTTTCCTTCTAATTTTTCTCTACCACAAACAGTTCCCTGGAATTGCACAAAGAAAATGAAGTCAAATTACTCTTCAGTGATAGAGAGCCTTGTTAGTCATAAAGCAAATTTTTTTCTCTAGAAAAACTTAACAATTTATGTGCCTTTAGCCAGAATCACCTTGTACATTTCAATCCATGACATAGCACTAAGTTGCTTTATAAAAAAAAAAATACATCACACATTTCACGTGGGTGCCTTTTTAATGGCCCTGCCAAACTCAAGGACATGTGGACTACAGATGTCTATTTGAGTGTGAAAGTGAATTACTGCATGAGAATCAGTTCAGGGACCAAGTTTTCCAAATACCTCACAGATACAATCCTAAAGTGAAGACTGGCAGACTCCTTCATCACCTCAACCAAGAAATCAACAGAACAGAGTCTTGTCAGAGTTTCCCATTTTGTTTTACGGGAGAAGGATGCAAAAGAGAAATTAATCAAACATAGGTTTCTTTTCCTTCTTCACATTTATTGATAGATTTGAAAATCATTGTTTCCTGCTGTTCTTACTATGTAATCTCCTTGGGCAAGGTGAAAATGAACAAAAATAGATTTTTTACTGTCTACATATACTTTAATTTTTAGCAATAATAGCAGCTATAAGTAAGTTGAAAAGGACAAATTTAAACTACCAATGAACCAACAATCTGGCAACATTGCAGCCTTCTGTGGGAGATCCTAAGTGTTTCAGAGACATTTTTTTAAATATTCTAAATTTCCTTTCCCACCCTTCTTCAGTTAAGGATTTCATGACAAAATTCAGACCATTCCATGCAACAAACCAGGAAATCACCACCAGATCCTACAAGTTACAGCCAAATACTTAGTCCAACACCAGGAGAACTTTTCTCAAACAGATGTTTGTTATTTTTTTCAGCTATCCAAATGACCGAGAAAGGAGAAACTAGTTCATTATTATAAATATTCCAGGCCTCAATCCCTAAGCTATAACAATTACAAGAAATCAAATTGCTATGCACAAACTACAGCCAATCTGGCAAGTCTTTCTAGAGTTCTGCTACAGGTGAATGGGATTTGAATGATAATTTATCTTTATATTTCCTACCAGTGGTTTGGAATGAGAGTATGTATAAAGTGAAGAAAAAAGTACAAAGGATGCTTGGCATTGCCCAGCAGGAAAAAAAAGTAAAGAAAATATTCTGCTCTAGAGACAAGGGCATGCCTGGGCACTACTGCCCACTCACCAAGAGAGAAGAACAGAGTATCTACTTACTTTTCTTTCTCCCCATCCTCAGCAGAGAAGTGTTTATAGACATGGAACTGCAGAAGTTAGGACAGAAAAGGAGAAGAAAGAGTTGTCCTAGGGCAGAAGAGACCCTAGGGGCCAGCAGGAAAGGACATGTTGCTTGTCCAAGAACAGTGGGTAAAAAGCTGCCCAATTTTTAATCAAGTAAAAAGCTACTGTTTATGCACCCAACTATCTGTACTGTGTGTAGGCAAAAAGTCCTATTTAATCCTAACTTCTGTCCATGTACAGAAATATTAGAGGTTAGGTCCCTATACTGTTAGAATACAAGATACTGTTCTGTCTCCCTTCTCTCTCTCTCTTTCCAGATAGCTCAATGCCCAGCTATGCTCTTCCCAATTCTATCGAAGACTTGTGAGCCCTAGCTCATTGCACAGGACCGGGGAGGTGCACCACTTCTCTGCTCCCTATCCATTCTTCAATGCAGGTGAGACTGGAGCAATGACTACCTGAGGTTACCAGCTTCTCCCAGTCACAGCCCCAGTGTGGGCTGTGAAGGGACATAGGACTGAATCCTGTCTTACACAGCATTTACTGTCTCAACCTTGGGTAAACTACCTTCTCCAAGAAACACTTTTGGGGGCTGATGGCATAACAAGTGGTACAGTACTTGCTTACCATGTGCAAACTCTGGGTTTGTCCCCCCGTACCACAAGAGAAAGGAAGAGAGAAGAAAGGAAGCAGGATGGAGGGGTAGAGGGAGGGGAGAAAGGAAAGAAAGAAAAGGAAGGAAGGAAGGAAGGAAGGAAGGAAGGAAGGAAGAAAGGAAGGAAGGAGGGAGGGAGGGAGGAAGGAAGGAGGGAGGGAGGGAGGGGGAAAGGAGGGAGGGAAGGAGGGAGGGAAGGAGGGAAGGAAGGAGGGAAGGAAGGAGGGAAGGAAGGAGGGAAGGAAGGAAGGAAGGAAGGAAGGAAGGAAGGAAGGAAGGAAGGATAAATCTTACCCCCTGTTGTTTGTTGCAAATTAAATGATACAATGTATATAAAGTGGCTGGTACATGACAAACTGTCATCCTGTTGAGTAGCATTAAATATGGGGTTTCATCTAACTAAACAATTCAGGCTAGAAGAGGATCTCAAGAAGTCTGAGAACAGGGGTCAGATTTAGTGCAGAGATAGAAGCGAAGATGAAACAATATAAAAAGGCCTGGCTGTTTCAATCCAGGATCTCACCTTCAGATAACAATGTGGTTGAGTGGGTACATAAAGAAAGGATTAAACTGTATAAGACATGCAGAAAAACTGCTCATTCGGTCAGAGGGAATATTTCTCTGCTCTTGATGGAGGCTTCCACGGGGAAGGAGCTGTTCTAATGGACCCTGGTGATCACTGGGAGTGACTGATAAATGAGGAGGGATAAACTGAAGATCTGAGCTCAGCTCTCCCCTTTTATCTCCTGCTTCTTTTGTGTCTCTTGAAGGGAAGCAGAGCTGACCCCTGCCATTCTACCCCCATACCCCTCCTCAACCCTCAGAAAATGAGCCCTGGGCCAGTACAGTAATGGACTGAGTGGCAAAGCCTATTTAAAAATACAACCTCCACTGAGTCTTTATGAATAATAAAGGCAGCACTTTGAAGTCTCATCTGTTTGGTTTGCTTGTTTGTTTTGGAGACAGGTCTCGCTTCAAACTCATGAGCCTCCCGTCTCTACCTACGTGCTAGGGTTGCAGGCCTGGCCATCATTCCCAGCTTTTCCTCTTATTTTAATTCTACCTTCCTTAGCACTTAGGCAAGAGAGAGAGGATTTTATTTAATGGGTTCCCTTCAGGGACTCCATCTTGTCTGAATGATGTTTATGGACATTAGAACATTTACAAAAAGATGGGAAAACTCAAACCAATCAGACTACATCAAAGTAAAACTAATGAGATTAACTAATAGAAATCATGACTGTCCTATGGACAAGAATGACCAAAAATAGGGCTGGGAAGTTGGCTCAGTGGTAGAGCTCTTGCCTTGCATGCATGAGGCCCTGGGTTTGATTCCTCAGCACCCCATAAGCAAAAAGAAAAAAGCCGGAAGTGGCGCTGTGGCTCAAGTGGTAGAGCGCTAGCCTTGAGCTGAAGAGCTGAGGGACAGCGCCCAGGCCCAGAGTTCAGGCCCCACGACCATACCCTCTCCCCCCCCCAAAAAAAAGAATGATCAAAAATATCCACATGTGGGCTGACACCATTTCCTTGAAAATTCTATAGAATAACCCTAATTGAGCTTCAATACACTTAGGCTCCCTGCTCCAGCCCTTAAGCATTACAAACTAGAGGAGGAATGGGAACTACATGAACAGCTTTGATCCCCGTCTAGACCCTTAGCCTGTGAGATTTCCTGAGCTGACCTGCTTAAATAAATAGTTGCTTCACTGCTTAAATAAATGTCATCCACACCCAGGGTTCTGCACCCACCACTCCGGGGAAGGAAGGTAGTCAGAGGCAAATCAGCTAACATGTGAAGTTTATCAATGGTGGAAGCTCCCAGGATGACCCCAAGGGTCTTCTTCTAGGAGAGAAAATAAGATTTTCATCGACAGATTCGATCCCAGCTACCTCTCTAGGGTCTTCTAACTGTGTTGCAGCCCCATGATTTCCAGGGAAGTTCACACTTCCCTCCCTGCACAGCACATATCAGACTACAGCCTCCATGATGGGTCCCTATCCCAATCTCAACCTCGCATTTCCTGGCCACCCTAATCTATGGCTATGATTTGAGAAGCTTCAGTTCTGTCTCTGTTACTGACTATGCCCCTGTGCTTTTGATGGTGGGGGTCCTTTCCTGAATGCATTTCTTCTGTCCCCGACATTGATCCCTATGAGGTGAGTAAGTTCCTTATGTATAGATATGGACTTAGCTTTCCTGACCCAACTAAAATCAGGTGGAGAATCTGACCAATTTGACTTCTGATACCCATCAGACAGACAGTTCAGGGACTCTATGCAAGAGTAAAAGCCTTACATTTGGGAAGCATGTTTGGTTTTTTCCTGAATCCTCAATGATCCAAAGAGCAGCTGGCAGGAATGTTTGTTAAATCCTTGCAAATGAATTAGTAAAGTACTATAAACTTTTTTTCTTTTCTGGAGGTACTACTAGGGAGTGAATTCAGCCTCATGCTTCATAAGCACTCTACCACTTGATCCATGCCCCCAGCCGCTTTTTCTTTCCATTTTATTTTTAGATAAAGTCTCTCCCTCTCACTCAAGGATGTTCTCAAACTGAAATCCTCCCACCTCACCTCCCAAGAAGCTGAGAGTTTTATGTTGAGATGGAATCTCCCTAATGTGTTGCCCATGCTGGCCTTGAACTGTCTGCCCATCCTCCTATCTCTGCCCTCCCAAGTAGATGAGATTGCAGGCATGTGCACTATGCCTAACCCAAAATACTTAAAACTTTACATGTAAATCTCTGTTGAAACTTTTTAGAAAATGTGCCATAAATGAATGAGATGATGAGCAAGAAGGAGTAAAGGAAACTGCATTTAAAGAGAGAAGAGACTGTGACTCCAAGTCAGTAAGATTTCTTTACCCTGGAAAGGCATTTTCTTCTTTTAAAGCTCAGGTAAGCTAAGCTGTTTTATATTGCTGAGTTTAACTACTCAGAATAAAACACTCGCCAATACAGCTTGAGTACTTTGGCCATCCTCTATTTTATCTGGTAATTACTTTGTCAGAGAAAAAAACACTACACTACAGACACATAGACACACACAGACACACAGACACACAGACACAGACACACACACAGACACACACACAGACACACACACAGACACACACACACACACACACACACACACACACACACACACACACACACACACAGAACCAGAGGTGAACTCTAATTGCTTGAAGCTAATCAGCACTTTGCTGTCTTTCAGCAACTCTGGTTTAGGGATGACCTAAATGGTTGGAACGCATGAATCTACAAGAGATGGAAAGAGCTGCTTTGGTTTCTAAGAGAGATACTTTTGTTTTGTTGTTGTGATTTATTTGGTTTTGTTTGATTATTTGGTTTTATACAACAGTATCAGTATGTAACCCAGACTGGCTGGGATTTTATGTAGCTCAGGCTAGACTCAAACTCTCCATCCTCCTGCTTCAGCTGCTCAGGTGCTGGGATTACAGATGTGCTCTACTACATCTGGTCTAAGACAGATACTTCTTTACTCTTCAGTGACTGCTACTTAAAGTAGGGCTCTCTGCTTGTACAATAGAAGCAAAGAAGCACAGAGCCCTAGAAACTGCTAGCAGCAGTCTTGTAATCAAGACCATAGAGAACAGGCACTCTGGAAACAGGAAAGAAACAAAGGATGGCATCAGTGAACCACTGGCCCAAACTTGACCTACCTCTGTGACTTCTCACTTACAGGAGCTGGTAAATACCTTATTGTTTTAGCCAGTTTGAGGCGGTTTTCTGTTACTTTCCCCTGACTAAAATCAAATTCACTGAAATGACCAAGGCAGAATTTTAGTAAGTTGTTATATACTTACTGAGCAAAGATTTCAACACATCAAGGTGAAGGAGCCTGCCAAGAACTTTCAGTGCAGCAAAAGGAGAATGCAAAAGGCTTTTCTCTTTCCAGATGATGCTCTGACCTCTGGCTGGATTAGCCTCCTTGAGTTCATTCATCTGAGTTCACTGCATGCCAACTATGCGCCTACTAGTGCCCACGATGAATAAAACACTGTCCCTACTCTCCAGCAACTCACTAGTAACTACAGAATGTCTGAAAGCAAGGACTTAGGAATCTTGTAATGAAAGGCCTATCCCAGTGGCTCTTACCTATAATCCCAGTTACTTAGGAACAAAGATTAGGAGGGCCAACGTTTGAGCAAGGTCAACATTAAGAAAAAAAATGAACAAGACTTTATCTCAATCAGTAAGCCCAGGATCGTAATATACACCTCTGATTTGAGCAACATGAGAGACATAGGTAAGAGAATCATAGGCTGAAGCCAGCTTGGGCAAAAACAAGAGACCATACCTGAAAAAGTAACTAACACAAAAAAGGGCTAGAAGCATGGCTCAAATGGTAGGGATATGCCTAGCAAATGTGAGTCCCCAAGTTCCAACTCTAGTCCTGCCAATAATAATAATAAAATAATAAATAAAAATGTATGTCAAGGTATTAATGTAGTGAATTTTCCTCCAAATTTTTCATAATTTATGCCATATTACTTTTCATTTTGTAATTATAACTTTGATTTAAAATCACAATAAAAACCAGAGATGTAGGTGGTTGCCAGTGGCTGATACCTGTAATCCTAGCTACTTAAGAGGGTGAAATCTGACAACCATGGTTTGAAGCCAGCCCTGGCAGAAAAGTCCATTAGACTCTTATCTCCAGTTAACCACTAAAAAAAAAAGTAGGAAGTATATAGCTGAGGCTCAAGTGATAAAGCACCAGCCTTGAGGGGAAAAAAAAAAAAACAGAAAAAAAGAAAAGAAAAAGCTGTATTAATACTGTCATAAAGTGGTATGAAATATAAAAAAAAATTACTAGGAACAATGTATACAGCACAAAACCTCATGCATACAATATTTTGCAAATTATAATAGCAAACGTATACTAGACATCTACCATCTACAATGTACTAGCATGTGTTAAGCACTTTGGATATATTATATCTGTCTCTAACACAAATTATTCTTCTCAGTTTACATGAATGGACACCAGTATATAAAGAATCAGTGAGGCATCATTTTCACCTCTGAGGCAGATGCTGTGTGATCAGAAAGCCTGTCATGCCACTGAAAGCCTTCACACAGTGTGGAAAGCAGGATGGGGGTTCCCAAAGTTGTTGTCTATGTCCTAGTGGCCAGAACTTCTAAATGGGTTGGATAACACAGAATGAGGCTGCTTTTCATCTAGACTTGAGAAAGCAAGTGGGCCAAATGGAATCCCAGCCCTTGAAAGGAGGAGGTAGAAGAACCACTGTATGCAAAAGTATTCACGCAAAGTTGGTAGTTTCAAGGGAGATCTCAAATAGTGTAATGCCTTAGCAAGACAAAAATCAAAGTTCAGCAAAATAAAACACCAGGAAGCAGGTACTCAAAAGAGGTAGAGTGAGGGCTGGGAAGGTGGCTCAGTGGTAGAGCGCTTGCCTTGCATGCATGAGGCCCTGGGTTCGATTCCTCAGTACCACATAAGCAAAAAGAAAAAAGCCGGAAGTGGCACTGTGGCTCAAGTGGTAGAGCGCTAGCCTTGAGCTGAAGAGCTGAGGGACACAGGCCCAGAGTTCAGGCCCCACGACCGGAACCAAAAAAAAAAAAAAAAAGAGGTGGAGTGGGGTCAAGAGAAAAGGTCTAGACAAACGAAGAGAAGAAGAGGAGGAAAATACAAACAAGGATCCAAGGGATAACCTACAAAATCAAGAAGAATGAGAGAAGATGAGGTAGGAAAAGGATGGGTGAGAGGATTGAAGGGGAGACATTGATGAAGATATATTCATAGCCTGCTTTGTTAAATGGCAATGCCTTTGCGCAGCTACTTACAGATAATAATTTGATTTAATTCGAAAAAGAAATTACTATAAAACTGCAAGAATGTGAGGAAAGGGGTGACATTGTCCAAAAAGAAATGTACTTTTTACCTGACTTAAGTAACTGTAACCCCTCTGTACATCACCTTGATAACAATATTAAAATAAATGCAAAAAGGAAAAGACTATAACTACAAAAAAGGGAGGGACACCCATGGTATAACCCCTGCTTTCACTGTATTTGATGTCGGTATAATTTGTGGAGGGGAAGGGAAAAAACAAATCATTTAAATAGGGATACAGGCGGACCCATTGCAACAATGAGACGTACAAGTTGTTATGTCGAAAACGAACTTTACAACTTTGGCGGGGGGGGGGGGGGGGGGGAGGGTTGGTGGGGGAGGGCGGGGGGAGGATGGGAAGGGATGGGAAGGGGAAACAAAGGAGGAGTCTACAATGCTTGATAAGAAATGTACTCATTATCTTGCCCACATAATTGTAACCCCGGAGGGAGGGAGGGAGGGAGGGAGAGAGGGAGGGAGGGAGGAAGGAAGGAAGGAAGGAAGGAAGGAAGGAAGGAAGGAAGGAAGGAAGGAAGGAAGGAAGGAAGGAAGGAAGGAATCAGATCTGATGACAGAAGCAGAAGTTAGGGTGATAGTACCATAAAAGAATCGCAGCCGCAGCTGGTCTGGAAGACGAAGGACCATAAGCCAGGACAGGGCAGCTTCTAGAAGCTGGAAAAGCAAGAAAACGCATTTTCTTCTCCAGCCTTTGAAAGAGTAGCCAGCTGGCACTGTGGTTCTAGCTGGATGACATTGTGTTTGGCCTTCTAATTTCCAGGACAGAAAAGTAATGAATGTACTATGTCTTAAGCCACTAATTCTGTGGCAATTTGTTAAAGTAACAGTGAGAAATTAATACACAGATTAGGCATAGGCATACATTTTCACAACACATATTACAGAGGAGGAAAAATAACTTTCCCCTGCCCACCTTATGACCATTAGTGGGATGGTCTCCAGAAACAAAAGGTAGTTATTGAGAGAAAAACAAAACAGAGGTTTATTAACAACTATATTTCATATATACCATGGGACACATTCAAGTATCCAGTAATTCACAAAGGAATTTTAAAATCCAGCTCATAAAACATACCCAACCCTCCCCTGAAAAAAAACAGAAAACTTTTAGAGACAAAGGAAAAGGACACTGAGTCTCTAGAGACAGGATCTAAATGGTAGATGAAGGCGAGAGAGTAAAGCTGGTGTCTGTGCTGGTGCCACTGGTATGGCGGTCTTCAGTGACTAAGCCCTTTTTCAACTTCTGTTCTTCTTTTAACGAAGAAGCTGGGAGGACAAGAAGCCTTTCCTATGTGACTTCCCTCCCTTTGTCCTCAGCTCAGAATAACTTACTGGACAAAAACGCATACTGAGGGTGGCAGGTTCTGATCTCCTTCAGCAGGGAAAAGGGGAATAAAGGAGCGGTTCCCAAGACACATCTGGTGCAGACCAGAACGTTTTCTGCTTTCCTCCACTGTAAACTGGAGACAGGGAAGTGGAAGGACAAAGAGAGGGAGGGAGGGAGGGGGATAGAGAGGGGAAGAGGGAGGGGAGAGAGAGAGAGAGAGAGAGAGAGAGAGAGAGAGAGAGAGAGAGAGAGAGAGAGAGAGAGAGAGATTTAAAAGAAGCTACTACCTGAGAGTCTCTGGTTTCTTTTTCACAAACTTCCAAGGGCGGCTTGGGAAGAGCAGGTGTTTGTAAACACTAAGAACATTAAATAATTTAAATATCATCAGTGTAATTTGCTAAAGAAAATAATGCGCTGTTTAAAAAGACAGAACTACAAAACTTAAGAAATTCCTCTCCAGGCATCAGTGGCTCATACCTACGATCCTAGCTACTCAGGAAAATGAGATCTGAGGATAGTGCTTCAAAGCCAGGCTGGGCAAGAAAAGCTGTGAGACAAATACCTCCAATTAAACAGAAAGGAAAAATAAAACAGGGTGGACCTGTGGCTCAAGCGGTAGAATGCCAGCCTTGAGTGAAAAAGATGAGGGACAGCACAGAACAAAAAAGAAAAAGAAAGGAAGGAAGGAAGGAAGAAACTTAGGAAGGAAGGAAAGAAGGAAGGAAGGAAGGAAGGAAGGAAGGAAGGAAGGAAGGAAGGAAAGAAGGAAGGAAGAAAGGAAGGAAGGAAGGAAGGAAGGAAGGAAGGAATTCCTCATTCTAGAAGCCATTCTGGAGTTCTCTCTGTCTCTGTCTCTGTCTCTGTCTTCCTGTCTGTCACTCCTCTATCTTTCTCTGTCTCTCTGTCTCTGTCTCTGTCTCTCTCTCACAAACAAACAAACACACACACACACACACACACACACACACACACACACACACACACACACACACACACACACACACACACACACACACAAATATGCAGGGATCAAGTTAAAGAAGAAAAATACTCAAAGAGGACCAGAAACAGATTGGTTTATGTTCATGTTGTCAAGCAAATAACTAGCCCTACCTGTCACATAGGTTTTGTCTCAAGAAGTATGTGTTTTAAATATATATGTATATATGTGTATGTGTATATACACATATGTACACACACATATCCATCAGTTGCCTCTGGGGCTTCGATTCAGATCTGCATATCAAGGTTTTACTCCTTTCCCCTGGTGACCCATTTGTCTGAGGGAGGCATTCAATTAGCCTGCCAGAGCAAATTGATTCAGTATTGACCAGCAAAGTCTTCTCACTTGAAAGACAGATTATGCAGAGGTGGGGTGTCACTGCCAGTAGTCAATACTCTAAGTGCAAGGGTCCAGATGATTCAGGAATATGAAATGAGCAAGGGTCCTCCCCAGGCACCTGGAGCACAAGGGCTTCCTCCCCTTGAAGAATAAATAGCCTAGGAGGGAAATGTACTTCAGTCAAATCAGGAAACTCATTCCTATTCTCTGCTAGTAGGAAATGGGGATAGAGGAGCGAGGCCATGGTTTCGTGGCTTCCAGAACCATCACTGGGATTGAAAGCTTCAGATGCTTCATCTCTCCAGGTCATTGCGCTTCAGAGAAATGCCCTGCTCTCTTCTAATGCCCTGTACCCCACTTCCTTCCTGCACCCCGTTTCTCCCTCTCTGGTCTGCAACACAAGAGTTTATCAAATTCATCAACACTCTGTCTTCACATCCTCACATGCTACATCTATCTTGATAAGCAAAAGCTAAACACAGACAGGCAGCAGTGGTTCACTCTTTGTAATCCCAGCCACTCAGGGGCCTTAAATCTGAGGAGCAAGGTTCAAAGCCAGATAGACAAATATCTCCAAATATCTCACCACTGAAAAGCCCAAAGTGGAGCTGTGGCTCAAGTGATGGGGCTGAGTCACAAACACTAGAGCTCCAGCCTTGAGTGAAAAAGCTAAGGGACAGCACCCAGGCACTGAGTTCAATTCCTAAGACCAGCGCAACAACAACAATAACAAAAATGATAAATACTTGCTAATTTTAGACAAGAAGTTGAGTCCCCTATATTTACAGCATCAGAAAGTCCAGTATTCCCAATGGGAGTGACAGAACTACTAATAAATTATAACTGTGTTGTAGTTAATATTTACTTACTGATATTTAGATTAAAGGAAAGGAAGGATGCGGGCCTGTGGTATCCAACACTGGCATTTAATCATTATTATTTCTCAAATGATTACTTTGATTTGTTGGTATGTTTGACAACCTTGAATACTTGACAGAATAAATCAAACCTTCCTAAAAGCCTTCCCTAGATCATCCCAAGAACCCACAATGAATAAGACTGTCCTTCATCCAGCTTGAAAAAGCATAAAATAAGTTCCATTAAAATAATTAGGACCCCCACCACCAATGGTAAGGTTTAGTCTCCACATATTTACAGCATTTCATTTTTATTTATATCTTCACACAGTTTGAACAGGGTGACCCTTTTGATTGTGTAGCACACACATCATTTAAGACATGTAGAAGCTGAGATCCATTTTCATTTACTTGCAGAAAATAAAGCCCATGCTGGTTACCTGCAGAAAGAATAGTGAGGTTTAAGCCAGTCTGCATAATCCCAGGTAAAGGCATAGGGAAGCCTCATCTCTGATATGCAAACCACAGAGAAAAGCTGTATACATTACTAACCAGTCCCTCTTAGTCCCAAGGACCCAAGGATATATTTGTAAGTGCACACATGGTTCCTGTCTGGTAGCTCATGCTTGTAATCCTAGCTACTCAAGAGGCTGAGATCTGAGGGGAGGTGGTCAGAAGATCGCTAGCTCAGGCAGAAAAGTCTGCAAGACTCAGTTGTCAATTAACTAGCAAAAGTCTGGTAGAGCACCTGCTGTGAGCAAGCAAACTGAGCACAAGCAAGAGACCCTAAGTTCAAGCCCCAGGAATTTTTTTTCAAAAAAGTAAATAAAGAAGTGAGTAAGTACACACAGTGTAATGAACCCAACCAAAGATGGATGATCATTTGCAAAACTGTTTGGATACAGTCCCTCTAACACATATGTGCACAATTCCTCAGTTAACAAAATACAGCTCTAGCTCCTTCTGGTTTCATTTGGAATAAAATGTCACATAAAATGAAAAGCCCTATCTTTAACACTATCCAAAACGATGCTTCTCCCAAAACACTTCTTTTACTTCTTCTTTCCAGTGACATTTCAGTAGTTCTCTGGTGTCTAAAGGGAAAAGCATTCTAGTATGAACTAAAAGTGGGTAAAGCCATCTAAGACAGAAAAGGCTGTCTCCAATTAATAGCAAAATGCCACACTGCAAGTGTGGCCCAAGTGGTAAAGCACCATTCATGAACAGGCAGGCTTAGTGAGCCGGAGGTCCTGAGTTAAAGCATCAATACTTGAATGTGCCATGCATGTGCACGAGTACGCCTGCTGTGCAGGGGTGTGTGTACATACACACATACACACACACACACACACACACACACACACACACACAGATAACAGGAGAGATTTTTCTCAAAAAATCATTTTCTTCTTCTAACCATATCCTTCTTTCTCTATCTATCTATCTTTCTTTCTTTCTTTCTTTCTTTCTTTCTTTCTTTCTTTCTTTCTTTCTTTCTTTCTTTCTTTCTTTCTTTCTTTCTTTCCTTCTTCCTTTCATATTTATACATTTACCTTGTCCTAGGGTTTGAATTCAGAGCCTAAAGTTTACTCAACTTGTTCACTAAACTGAGCCCTGCCTCCAATCCAGCATTTTGCTTTCTTAGTTGGAGATGGAGCATCATGGACTTTTCTGCTGGCTTCGAACTTCAATTCTCCCCAGGTCTCAGGCTGCTCAGTAATTAGGATTACAGGGCATGAGCCAGTGGCACCTGGTTCTAACCATAACTTACTTTCAAATCTTTTTAAGTGGGAAGTTGATCCATGTGTATTAAAATGACAAAGAAGATTACATTTCAAAAGAACACAGAAAACTCTACAAAATGCAAATGAAAAAGTAAGCCTGGCTCTGTACAACCTCTTTACAATCAAATAAAATTTTTAAAAAATGGAAGAAAGTAAACATACCTACATTTCTATTGCTACTATGAAAAATCAGGCATACCAGTTTAAGAAGTTCATAAAAGACCATCTTATACAAAGATAACACGATGTTTATTTTTGTGTGGAAGCATGGTAGCAGTTAAGGACAATTTTTTTTCTTTATGTTCTTTATAATATTTTAACAATAAGCATATGCTGCTTTTAAGTTGAATTTATTTTTTGTTTGTTTGTTTTTGGGTTTTTTTTTTGCTGGTCGTGGGGCCTGAACTCTGGGCCTGGACACTGTCCCTCAGCTCTTCAGCTCAAGGCTAGCACTCTACCACTTGAGCCACAGCACTACTTCCAGCTTTTTCTGCTTATGTGGTGCTGAGGAATCGAACCCAGGGCCTCATGCATACAAGGCAAGCACTCTACCACTGAGCCACTTTCCCAGCCCTTAAGTTGAATTTATTAAAAAACATTGTAAGGTCCAAGAGGCCCTGAGCCACATTAGGGAAGCTTCTGGATTACCTAACCACTGCACTGCCCCAAAGAAAGAGGCCATCCTATCTTGTATCTTCCCACACTCAGGTCCCTACTCAGATCCCTCAGGATCATGTATGATCCTGCTGCACAGGTCACCAGGCACCACTGGCCAGCCCTGTGGGCCAGCCCTGTGAACCACCCCGGTGGCCGTGTGCATCTCCCCATAGCCTGGGAAGCACCTGGCACCGCCTAAGCATCTGGGCCTACAGAGGTCCTAGGAAGTCAACAGGATTCCCGTTCTTCTTCCCATGGCTCCTCGAGACAGTTTAGCCACCAGTGGAAGCTATGAGGAGCAGACAGGTGATTCCCACCACCCACCCTGGGCTATTGACTTCAGGGAACAGCAAGGCAGATCTTCATAAGCAGAACCATCTCCAGAGGCCCTAGGAAGTCTCCCTCAGGCAGGAGATGCCAGCTAGTGCAGCTCAGAGTTCATGCAGATCTTAGATGCAAACCGAAGCCCCATCCCTTTGCTGAGCACACTGTCTGTCCCACCTGAGCTAACCAGGATGCTCCTCACAAGGCCTATAGACACAGACAGCATACCACAGTCACAGGCAGGTACACTTTATCCAGAGTCACCAGCAAACCTGCCC
The DNA here is from genome assembly GCF_024711535.1 of Dipodomys merriami. Classification (NCBI taxonomy): domain Eukaryota; kingdom Metazoa; phylum Chordata; class Mammalia; order Rodentia; family Heteromyidae; genus Dipodomys; species Dipodomys merriami. The sequence continues at coordinate 15,673,435 of NW_027206512.1, read as the reverse complement.
CAAGTCTAGCATACTCTTTCACCAAAACAAGAGAACACAAAAGGAAAACTATAGACTAATTTCCCTGATAAACATTTGTGCAAAAATCCTCGGCAAAATTCAACAAATCATTAATGATTAAGTAGGATTTATACCAGATGCAGGGATGGTGAAACATGAGCAAATCAACAAATGGAATACAACACATTTTAACAAAATAAAGCCAACAAACATATGATCATCTCAAGTACAGAAGCATATTTGATAAAAATCGGTGTCCCTTCATGATTAAAAAATATAAGACTTAATTACATATAGATGGAAGCTACCTCAAATAAAAGTCTGTCCAGAAAATCCCAAGCCAATACCACACTGAGTAAGGAAATGTTGGTATCATTTCTCCCCTGCCACCAAAGCAAGACAAGGGTGTCATTTTCATCACTGTTATTCAGTGTGATAGTAGTCATCTGATCAGTGACCAAGAGAAAGAAATAAGGGGTATACAAATAGGTAAGAAGGGGATTCAAATTTTCACTCTTTGCAGATATTTTATATGCAGGAGAACACTAAAGATGCCATTGAAAAACTGTTAAGATTGATAAACTCAGTAAGTTGGCAGAACACAAAACCAGCTTATAAAAGTCAATCACTTCTTTATATACTAACCATAAAATTCCTGAGAAACAAAATCAAGAAAACAATCACGATAACTACAAAAAACAAACAACCCCTAGGTCTTAGCATGCTGGACCATGCCTGTAATCCTAGCTACTTGGGAGACAGAGATCAAGAGATTACAGTTCAAAGCCAGCGTGGACAAAAAGTCAGTGAGACACCATCTCAACAACAACAACAAAAATCAGGCATGGTGGTGTTCCTCTAAAATCTCAGCTATATGCTAGGTCTGAAAAGGAGGATTGTATTCTGAGTCCAACATAGGGGCAGGGGGAACATAAGACTATTCCAAAAAATTTAAACAGAAAGGACTAGAAGTATGACTGAAGTGGTAGAGCACCTGCCTAGCAGGCATAAGGCTCTGAGTTTAAACCTCAGTACTGTCAAAAATAAACAATAAACTAGGGATATTTTTAATTTAAAAGTGTAATCATTTAATAAGCTTCCCATAATAAACATTATAAAACAGTGATAATAGACATTGAAAAAACACACACAAAACTAGGTAGATAGCAAATGTTCATTCCTTGGAAGAACTGATATTTGTTTTAATATCCATATTAACTGTAGCAATCTACAGATTCAGGTCAGGCCCTATCAAAACACCCATGTCATTCTTAAAGAAACAAATACAAGCCGGGTGGCAGCGATTCACTCCTATAAATCCTAGCTATGCAGGAGGCTGAAATCTGAGGATGGAGATTCAAAGCCAGCTTGGGTAAGAAAGTCCATGAGACTCTTATCTCCACTTAACCACTCCCCAACCCCCCAAAAAAGCTGGAAGTGAAGTTGTGGCTCAAGTGGTAGATTCCTAGCCTTGAGTAAAATAAGCTCAGAAAGATCACCCTGACCCCGAGTTCAAGCCTCAGGACCGACTAATACAAAAAGAAAAAGAAACAAATACTCCCAAAATTTGTATGGAGTTACCAAGACCCCAACAGCCAAAACAATCCTGACCAAACAAGAATAAAGCATTATAATACCTGACTTCAGAACATATTACAAAACTATAGACGCCCAACAGTATAGTACTGACATAAAATACACTTGTAGGCTAACAGAACAGAACAGAGTCCACACAAATAAACATATCTCTTTATAGTCAACTGATTTTTTTTTTATAAAAACAGCAAGTACATATTGCAAAATAGGAAAATTTTCTTCAATAAATGGTCAAAGAAAACAGAATCTCTACAAAGGAAGTAAACTAGACCCAATGGTTCACCACACAGAAAAATATTCAAACTAGATCAAAAGAAACAGCAAAACTGAAACCAGAACATGGCTAGAAAGAAACTGGAAATGTTCCAGGACACTGGTCTTGGGCAAAAATGTATTGGATATGACCTCAAAGTACAGGCAACATAAGCAAAAATTGACCAATGAGATTATACCAAATCAAAAGGCTTCTGCACAGCAAAAGGAGACACTCAACAAAGCAGGGATGGAGAGAATATTTTTGAAGGTAAGTATCTCAAAATAAGATACATGGTGAGTGAAAATGGCTCACAGCTGCAATCATGGCTACTCAAGAGATAGCAATCAGGACTATGCTTCAAAGTGACAAAAAGGCCACAAGACCTCGGTGCAGTCAATAATAAGTATGGGCAGTAGTACACCCTTGTCACCTCAGCTACCTAGGAAGCGTAATAGGAGGATCACAGTATGAGGCAGCCTGAACATAAATGTCAGACTTTATTAAAAAAATAACAAGTATGGCTCAAGTGTGGCAAGTGAGAGACATGAATTTAAACTCCAGTAGCAGCAAAAATAAGATACAATCAAATAAAGTAAGGGATACACAAAGGACTAGTAACATCTGAAAAATATTCAACATCAACTGGCACCAGTTAGAATGACTATTAACACACACACACACACACACACACACACACACATTGCTGGTGAGGATAGCCATTGAGGGGAGCTATCATATTCTCTTGGTGAGAATATAAATTGGACAGGCATTATGGAGAGCATTATGAATGTTTCCTTGAAAAAAAAACAGATGTAGATGTGCCATATCATAAAGGAATTCCACTACAAGGTAGGTGTCCATAAGAGAGGAAATGAATCTGTGGAAGAGAAATCTGCGCTCACATGTTTAGTGTATCACTATTCATATTAACCAGGACATGGAACCAGTTTAGTTGTCCAACCGTGAATGGATGAATAAAGAAAATATGAATTGCATACACATGAAATATAATTATATATTAAAAAGAATGAGATTTTTCAATTTACAGCAATGTGGATAGAAATAGGTAATTTGGTTTATGTGAAAGAGGTCAGGCACAACAAGACAAATAATGCATCTTTTGGCTACTATCTATCTATATCTATAGATATATACCTATCTATATCTACATCTATATATAGAGCTATATAGGAGCTAAAAGATTGACATCATTGAAGTAGAAAAAAGCACAGTGCTTCCCAGAGTTTGGGATGGATCGGGGAGAGGGTGGAGGGAGGTGGTTACCAGGTGCAAACATGCAGTTGGATGAACAGAACAACTTCTAATATTCTGTAACACAGTAGACTGAATGAATGTGCTGTTGCCAGTAAAAAGATTTTGAATATGCCCAACACAAGAAAAGATAGATATCTGAGGGGCTAGATAAGCTAGTTGTTCGGATTTGAGCACCATACAAGATATTCATGTACCAAAATGTCATACCAGGCCCCTAAAACGTGCAACTATTACATGGCAATTAAAAATTGAAAATGTTGAAAAAAGCCAGAAATCTGATTTCCCAAATGCCATCCTGGTTGTTTATAGCCTAGATTGAATATTTTAAAATTGAACAAACTATCAGAACATGTAATGGTAAAAAAAAATGGTATATATTTGTAAAACTGTTCAAAAAACAAATGGAAGTAAAAACATGTAGCTTCTTAGATATTTATCATAATAAACCTGAAGGAGCCAGGTGCTGGAGGCTCACACCCATAATCCTAGTTATTCAAGAGGTTGAGATCTGAGGATCCCAGTTCGAAGCCAGCCTGGGCAGCAGAAAAGTCCATGAGATTCTTACTTTCAAGTAACCACCAAAAATCCAGAAGTAGGGCTGTGGCTCAAGTGGTAGAGGGTAAGCCTTGAGCACAAAAGCTTAGGGACAGTGCCCAGGCCCTGACTTCAAACTGTAGGTCTGGCACAAAACAAAAACAACATAAATCTGAAGGGAAATGAACACACTGAGCATAATCCTGACTTTTATAACAGTTGCAATAGAGAAAGCAGGGCTCACCAGGCCTTGCCCCTGCTCCTCAGTGGAAGGAAAAGCAACCCAATCTCTGGGTCACTACTTGACAGCGTCAACTCACAGGAACTTCTACACAAGCGGTTGTTTGTATTAAACCTCGAAGACTTAGGGCCAAACTAAAACAAGACAGCTTTTGCCTTACTACAATGTCCCATAACAACCCAGTCCTATTCTGTGAAAAGCAATCCCTAGATTTCATAAGACCAAGAATGGAAGGCAAACAGTTATAACTGCATAGAGTATAGCTCACAGCGGAACTTAAGGACAGAAGTGTGGTCCTGTGAGACTACAAGATCAGAGAGTTCTTTGCACCTTGATAAAAAAGAGGGGCTTATATATGGCTTAGGATGAAAAAAAAAAACTTCATCCATGTACCTGGTTAATCTTAAGCTGATATCAAAGAGTCAGGCACATCTCTGGAGTCTGTATCCCACTGGGAAAACCTCACGGACTATTCTAATGGTTTTGTCTATTTAAAAATTGCCGGGGGTACAATAAATAAGTGGGCGAAAGACTTAAAGAGAAACTTCTCTGAAGAAAGAAGGATGGCCAATAGACACATGAAGAAATGTTCAACATCCCTAGCCATAAAAGAAATGCAAATCAAAACAACATTGAGATATCACCTCACCCCAGTTAGAACGGCAAAAATCAAGAACTCTAACAACAACAGATGCTGGAGGGGATGTGGACAGAAAGGAACCTTACTTCATTGTTGGTGGGAATGTAAACTTGTTCAACCACTTTGGAAAGCAGTATGGAGGTTCCTCAAAAGACTCCACATAGAACTCCCCTATGACCCAGCAATCCCACTTTTGGGCATTTACCCAAATGTTTACAAACAAGACCACACTAAAGCTACCAGCACAACTATGTTTATTGCAGCATTATTTACCATAGCTAAGATATGGAACCAACCCAGATGCCCCTCAGTAGGTGAATGGATCAAGAAAATGTGGTATATATACACAATGGAATTCTATGCCTCCATCAGAAAGAATGACATTGCCCCATTTGTTAGGAAATGGAAAAACTTGGAAAAAATTATATTAAGTGAAGTAAGCCAGGCCCAAAGAAACATAGGTCCCATGGTTTCCCTTATTTGCAATATCTAGTATATGTATGAGTCAAGTGGAAAAGGTCAGATAATATGATGTCAGGAAAATCAACCCTTAGATATGTATTTTAATGTTTTTTTCTTTCATGCATGTGTTTCTAACGCATTTATAAGATTATCTCTTTGTTGCTTTGTATGTCCCTCCCCCACAGTATAATCCCTGCTTTCACTATATTTGATGTCAGTATAACTTGTGGAGGAGATGGGGAAAAATCAGTTGTTTAAGGATACAGGCGGACCTGTTGCAACAATGAGAAGTACAAGGTGTCATGTCCAAAACGAGCTTTACAACGTCAGTGCGGGGGGGGGGGGGGGAAGGGGGTGAAGGGGAAGGATTGGGATTGGGGGGGAGGGGGGAGGCTGGGAAGGGATGTGAAGGGTAAACCAAAGGAGGAGGCTGCAATGCTTGGTAAGAAATGTACGCATTATCCTGCCCATGTAATTGTAACCCCTCTGTACAGTATGTTCACAAATAAAATAAAATTAAATTAAAAAAAAAAATTGCCGGCTACAGAAATTATACAGGGTTACTCAGGGACAATCATGGTGATTATGACTCAAGATGGCTGTAGTCATGTCACGCTGAATGCAAATACATGGCAAAAACTTGATGAATGAAAAAGAATCAATAATACTGACCTTTTACCTATAGGAGGAGATGCAAGGATCTAAGATATTCAGGGTTTTAGTACTTATTTTATCATCTGATACCAATTGGCATTCACTGGTTTTAAAAAAAGGCTCCAAGATGAATTAAGCCTAGGAAACAAGAGATACTATAATAATTCCTACAGGTGTAAGTTTATATGAATTGTATTCAACTATATTCAATCCTTCATCTTCTAAGAAAATTAACAATATTTCCATCCAAGAGAGCTTGGGAGTCCTGCTTCTTATTCCCGCCCCTCAATAACAACTGATTTGCGTATTGATTAAAGTCTACATGCAATGACTATGAAATTTGCATCCCTAAACAAATATTACTTGGTAGGTGGGGGAAGATGAAATCAGCAGGAAGGACACTTGAGCCATTTAAAAATACATTCTCAACATTGACTGACCCAAATGGTCCGTGAGTCCTGCAGACCTCTAGGTTTCACGTCAGAAGTTTCTGAAATGAAGGGACATGCAATTGCTGAGGGCCATGGAAGGGGGGCACACCCAGAGGAATGGTCTATCCCAACCAATATAGCCATGCCTTAATATTACGTGTACTAGCTAATACCAACTCTCTGGTAGGTACGCGATGTCACTATTTTAAGATTGTTTTTAGAACATGTTTTCATCTCAAGTTGCACCAAGGCTTAAATCCTGCTGAAATTTTATTGTGGGTAGTTGAAAATTGAACAGGCACTACATCCATGAAACATTTATTAAGAATCTAGCATGTGGGCAGGAACCGGTGACTCACTTCTGTAATCCTAGCTACTCTGGAGGCTGGGCTCTGAGGACTGAGGTTCGAAGCCAGCTTGGGCAGGAAAGTTTGTGAGACTCTTCTCTCCAGTTAATCGCTGAAAGCCAGAAGTGAAGCTGTAGCTCAAGTGGTAGAGTGCTAGCCATGAGTAAAAAGGCTCAGGGAGAATCCCAGGCCCTGGGTTCAAGCCCCAGGATCAGCAAACACACACACAAAAAGAACCCACCATGTGAGAAGCACTGTAGGAGACATTTTCAAGACATTAAAGTAAACATTTTTTTCTTAGCTTAGAACATATTAAGACATTGAGTTAAAATTTGTATAGATTTAAAACACTGACAATACAACAATCTCACTGTGTATTTGACAAAAATGCTACAAGACTTTTTCAAAGGTTTTTTTATTATATTGTAACTGAAGTTAACCTTTCTTATATTTGAGCTTTAATCTTATTTTATTGGTAAAAGGAGCTTATAGAGAGGATATTATTAATTACATTATCAAAACAGAAATATACCTGAAGATTCCTTAGAAATTAATTTTTCTCAAGACTTTGTGTCAATGATTGAACTCTGTCTTTAATGAAAGGCCTTCAAACATTGGGAAGAGGGCTGGGAAGTTGGCTCAGTGATAGAGTGCTTGCCTCGCATACATGAGGCCCTGGGTTGGATTCCTCAGCACCACATAAGCAGAATAAAAAGCCAGAGGTGGCACTGTGGCCCAAGTGGTAGAGCGCTATCCTTGAGCTGAAGAGATGAGGGACAGCTCCCAGGCCTAGAATTAGACCCCACGACCGGACCCCCCCAAAAAAAACTTTGGAAGAATGTCCTAAAAATTGTGTTTGGAATGGAGTGTAAAGACAGTCAGTGAACTAATCTTTGAACTTAAAACACTTATCTGTCTCCTAACAAGATGTCCTGTGCTGACTCTAAACAGCCAAGAAAATAGACATTTTCAAGTGCTATTTCAGGAACAGGATACTGTGGGTAGCTAAATTGATCAGTAATGGCCTAACACACTTCTCAAATGTGTTATTATCAAATCTCAGCCTCTAGCAAATATAATTTATATAAATGATGAGTGTGACCAATAGTTATTCATCTAAGAATCATTCTTGGCTTTTACATAAAGCTATTGTCAGTGTTTACTTCCTTCTTAAAAGGAATGCAGACATTTGAGGTACTTTATCCTGTTTCCATGCCCTTAAATTCTAATCAGGTTTTTCATCTTTTACTCAAATGCCCCCTGAAATATATAATCTTAACGACCAAATAGTTTCCTCATTGTTAATTCTGAGTTTGTTGGAGATTTTATTCCACTTGGGTTGATTAGAATTATCCCAATTTATGACTCCTTGGTCCACAGTACAAGGCCAGACCTTGCTTTGATGAATGATGATTAAAAAGGTCTTAAATCAGTTCATGTGGGATAAGCTACTCAGAGATATTACTTTGCCATGGTCAGTGATTTTTTTTTCTGGTTAAATTACAACTCAGAGTTTGCAAAGCACCTTCAGACAATGCAGAATTAGATTTAAAACTCTATCTCGGGGGTCCTATCCCTGAGGTAATTAGCAGTTAAAATCAATGTGGACCTCTATTGTTAGGTGATTACTGAGATCATCCTCAATTTTAATGCAATATGGTGGGCACAGTAATTCTCACATATGTAATTTACTCTCTATCATAAATTCTTCTGCTTCAATTGAATTTATTTAAAATAGTACTGCTTTATACCCTTTAACAAGTGTCAAGGAAACATAGACTAGCCATTTACATAATAAATCAATAGCTCCATCACCATTTATTAATTCTGCATTTGTTGGGAAGGGCTGGGATGTGAAGGTGAATTGAACTTTTTATTGACTGAGAGAAAATGTAAAGAATATCTTAGAAATTTCTCTAAAATGATTCATTTTTATTGTTAGTCACATATAATGAATGCCCTGAACTCTTGATTTTTAACTTTGGGGAATGATCACCAAAAGAAAAAAAAGACAAAATAGAAAAAACTAGATGAGAAAACCAAAATAATGGAGGGAGGGTAGAAAGCAGGAAGCAAACAAATCAGGAGATTTAGCAAACCTGAGAAAGATTAATCTCAAGCCACCAGTGAAAGAAACTGGTGCATTATTTCCTTCACCACGGTAAAAAGTTTCGGTAGTTGGAGTTACTACGCAACTCTAGAAGAATGGAAAAGTGGGCCTGGTTGAAAACAAAAGACTGACTAGTCAGCTAAAGAAATCCTTCAAGGGGCTGGGAAGGTGGCTCAGTGGTAGAGCACTTGCCTTGCATGCATGAGGCCCTGGGTTCGATTCCTCAGCACCACATAAGCAAAAAGAAAAAAGCTGGAAGTGGTGCTCTGGCTCAAGTGGTACAGCGCTAGCTTTGAGCTGAAGAGCTGAGGGACAGCACCCAGGCCCAAAGTTCAGGCCCCACGACCGGACCCCCCCCCCAAAAAAAAAGAAAACAAAGAAAAAAAGAAATCCTTAGACCTCAAAACACCAACCTTGACTTGGTCCTGCCCCAATCTGCAAGAGACTGTGGATTCACTTCTGGGTGAATAGGTAGATTCTGACAGTGTGTGTGTGTGTGTGTGTGTGTGTGTGTGTGTGTGTGTGTGTGTGTGTGTGTGTGTACACGTACACACGCACGCATGCATGCACACATGCCAGCACCACACATATGTATGTATGGTGTGTACCACGGGTCATATGTAATCATAGGCTAATGGTGTTAGATCATATACTGAAAGATGAGAGTCCCAGATGCTCATTCACTCTAAGATGTTTCTAGAACTCATTAGCCATACCCCCAAAATGGGCAGAGATTTAGAAAATTTCTCTTGAATTTTAAAATAAATATTAACCAGCCCTAGAGAAAAGAGTCATGGATATTAGTAGGGAATAGATTAAGAGGCAGAGACATGAAATGGCTTAGTTTAGTTCCTACAGTAAAGCCCATGAATTGAAGAATTTCCCATCAGAGCTTAATTCTTTTTATTTTATTTTTTGTTTGGTTCCAGGGCTTAAATTAGGATCTTTCACTATCCTCAGTTTCCTTGCTCAGTTGGCACTCCACCACTCTAAAGCCCAGTTTTTGATGAATTAATTGGATGTGGAGTCTTGTGGGCTTTTTTTTTTCTGCCCAAGCTAACTTCCTTTCATGATCCTCCAGGTTTCAGTCTTCTGAGTAGCTAGATGACTGGCATGAGCCACTGGCACCCAGCTTGGCCCATTCTTAACTGGGAAGAAAAAACTTGGAGGAAGAAAATACTCTAAATTTGCAGAAGCAATGCAGAGAAAAAGAAAACTTTAAATCATTGTGCTAATCAGTATCCTATCACTATAATGGAATACCTGAGATGATCTATTTAAAAGAGAAGTGAGTTTATTGGCTAACCATTCTATATGCTCTAGCTTAAGACTGAGCAGGTCTATTGCTTTGGGCCTCTGATGTGGTTGCTAAATGGCAAAGGCAAGGGGGCGCATATAGTAGAGTAAAGTGCTCACACGATAGCCATAACACAGAAAAGAGAAGGAAGAGACCAGCATCCTCCCCTCCCCTTCAAGGACATCCATTCAATGATCCAGTTTCTTCCCACTAGTCAACCATCTCCCATTAATGCCATCTTGGGGGCCAAACTCTCTAACACCTGAGCCTTCTGAAAGATTTAACATGCAAACAAAAGCTGTCACTAATAGTGTCTGGTTAATGAGAGGAAATCCTGCACTGAACAAAATAGTGAAAAGATTCTATCAAATGAAGTGCTGTAAAAGAGAATTATATTCAATAAGATAAAGAAGACTTTATTTGAGATGTTACAGTGGGAGAGACCAAACTCAACTCTAAATACAGCAGGGACAGAGGATTTTGAGCAAATGGTCAAGGAGAGGGAGTCAACTGGATGGAGAATATGAAGAGGAATTTTGCTAGTTATCTCTGAAATAGAAAGAAAAACTATTACTGTAGGGGAAGGATAGGTCATTAATGAGTACTGATGTTAGAAGTTGGCCATAAACACAGTTGAGCACAGAACAGAGGAGGGAAGGATGAGAATTAATTATTTCTTTCTGGTCTTTGAAGAATTTCTAAGTTCCTATTTTCTACTCCTATAAATTAGGTAAAAATCACTAGTACACTCAACTTTCAGGGTGAAATCCAACAATACATCACAATGATTCTGCAGAAAATGCCCTTCAGTGTGATAGATTTCAGGGATACTGAACTCATGCCTTCCTCTCTCACTCAGAACCAATACCAGCACTAACTGTAAGCAATTTCAAACTTGAACAAAAATTCATATGAGTTCAAATGACCAGATGACATGATTATTTCTGTGGTAATTTACTTTCTCAAAGAAAAAGCAGGATGGATGTAGTGGTACACCACTATAATTCCAGCTACTTCAGAGCTGGAGACCAGGTGGATTGCTATTTAAGGCCAGAGAAAAAGCTTAGTGACAACAAATCTCAACAAACAAGCTATGTGTTGTGGTTGTGTAATCCTAGCTATATGGGAAGTCTGGTGTCACTATATTAAAAAAAAAAAAAAGTGAGACCCTATCTGCAAAATAGCTAAAGGAAAGAAAGAAACAAACCCTGATATTTGACTCGAGTAGTAGAGAACCTGTCTAGTAAGCATGAGACCCTGCATCAAACCCCAAAACCACCAAAATCAAACAAACACAGAAAAGGCAACATTACAAAAGAAATTGGATTGATTTAATTGCCACACTCTAGGTTTGAAACTGATGAAAAAACTCTAAAAGACTTTTCACCCCCTATATTCTATCCTAAATGAATTTTAATAACAAGAAAAGCAAGGTCAACAGGTCAGGAAAAGAATAAAAAGCAATCCTTGCTTTGTAAGAAGCCTTCACAAATGGCAAAAAAAATTAAAATTCCTTTACAATTTTGGTAATAAGAAATAGAACCAGCCAGATGCAGTGACTCATGCCTGTCATCCTATCTACTCAGGAGGCTGAGATCTGAGGACCTCAGTTCTAAGCCAGCCTATGCAGAAAAGTCTGTAACACTCTTATATCTGATTAACTATCAAAATGCTGAAAGTAGAGGTAGGACTCAAATGGTAGAGCATCAACCCTTAGCAGAAAATTCAAAAAAGAATATGAAGCCTTGAGTTCAAGCCCCAGTACTGGCACACACACACACACACACACACACACACACACACACACACACACACACACACACACACACACACACACACACACACACACACACACACACACACACACACACACACACACACACACACACACACACACAGAAAGGGAGGAAGAAATGAAGAAAGGAACAAATTAATGAACTGATGTCTCAAGGTATCAGTACTGTATGAAATTCCAGTGTTTCTGGGGAAGGAGAACAGAAGCTGATTTTTTGGCATTCTTGAAATGCATAAAACAGAATATACCATAGCCATATTTGCAAATTAATAAGGAAGTAATGTATCGTACACCCTAGACAGACACAGCCAGAAAAATTAAATGCCCACACTCAATTAAATGCCCATCCCTCTAGCAAGCTGCCTCTGGCTAGTTTCCTTTATCACAATCTAGTTTCCATGGGCCAGAGTTTCAAGAAACTGATCGCTTTGAAAGCGGTACATGTGAAAAACAGGGACTTATCTGGGTGGACAATGACAGCTTCCCTGTCATTTTGAAATCTCCCCAAATCTTCCCCCTTGACACACAAAACTCATAAGCAATGTTGACATCACATGTTACATTTAGGTGAAATTTCTCCAGAAACCCGCAAACAAGAGCAAATAGAGATGAGCCCAATGGCCATGGAAGGAAGGTATCTGCTTTCATGCAGGGGAAAGGGAAAGAACCCAGATTCGATGGATCTGAGGACAGGAAAATCGCAATTATGGTACCTGGAATCAGAGGAGCTACGCACATTCCCATTACTGCAGTGTAAGAAAAGAAACTGTAAAGGAGGGGCCCAAGCAGTTGGTTCCTGCCAACTCTCAGAATGAACTAGCCAAACTTCCTTCCAGGGCCAAACCCACAGAGGCTAAGCTGCTAGCAGCAGATGCCAACTGAGCAGGACAGAGTACCAGAGAGAGAAACAGAAAGAAAGAGACTGCAAGGTGGGAAGGAAAACACACATAAAATACAGTGAACTTGGTCAATTTAACATGACCATTCAGATGAGCAGCAGCCATCCAAATCTAATGGTTTGTTTTTGATTTTTCTTTTATGTTTTTTCACTTTTGATCCAGGTGGTATTGTTAGGTGGGCAAAAACTGAGGATGCACAGTAAAATGAAACCAAAGACATGTACAAACAACTACATTCACACTTGAATATAGTTATACTGGAAGATTCTATTAGATCAACCAATGGGTAAGATATACACCATAGAAAACAGCGGGGACTGTCATTTCTCCTTCCTAATATGACATACCATGAAAATTGACATTCATTAAGGGGCCCATCTGTACCAGGCTCAGTTTCAGGTATTTTATATTCATGTCTTCATTTAATTCTGATAACAGCTATCATCTCCTTTTTTTATATTTTTTATTGTAAAGATACTGTACAGAGGAGTTACAGTCACATGAGTAAGGTAATGAGTACATTTCCTATCAAGCATTGTTGCCCCCTCCTTTGTTTTTCCCCTATCATCCCTTCCCTCCAACCTCCCCAACTCCTCCCTCCCCACCCCACAAAGTTGTAAAGTTCTAAAGTTCGTTTTCAACATAGTGTTTTGTACATCTCATTGTTACAATGGGTCAACCTGTATCCTTGATTCAGCATTTTGTTATTTCCCTTCCCCTCCCCAAATTAGAAAAATGTATATATAGGATACAGGGCACTGGAATCAAATACAGTGAAAACAGGGGTTATACCATGGGGGAAGAACATACAAAAGAAACAAACCTACTGCATTGTTGGTGGGAGTGTAAACTTGTTCAACCACTTTGGAAAGCAGTATGGAGGTTCCTCAAAAGACTCCACATAGAGCTCCCCTAGGACCCAGCAATCTCACTTCTGGGCTTTTACCCAAATGATCACAAACAAGGCCATACTAAAGCTACCAGCACAACTATGTTTATCACAGCCTTTATCACTATGTTTATCACATGTGTATAAACTATGTTTATACACATATATGTATATATATATATGTGTGTGTGTGTGTAAATACAATGGAATTCTATGCCTCCATCAGAAAGAATGACACTGCCCCATTTTTTAGGAAATGGAAAGACCTGGAAAAAATTATATTAAGTGAAGTAAGCCAGACCCAAAGAAATATAAGTCCCCTGGTTTCCCTTATTTGCAATAACTAGTGTATGTCTAGGATAATCTTTTTAATACATATTTTTATTGTAAAGATACTGTACAGAGGGCTTACAGTTACATGAGCAAGGTAATGAGTCCATTTCCTATTGGAGCATTGTTACACTCTCCTTTATTTTTCCCCTACCATCCCTTTCCTCCCCCACCTCCCCAGCTCCTCCCTCCCCTCTCCCACCCATCCTCACCTGCAAAGTTGTAAAATTTGTTTTCAACATACTGTCTTGTATATCTCATTGTTACAATGGGTTATTCTGTATCCTTATTTCAGCATTTTGTTGTTTCCCTTCCCCTCTCCAAATTAGAAAAATGTATATACAAGATACAGGGCACTGGAATCAAATACAGTGACAACAAGGGTTGTACCATGGGGGAAGAACAGACAAAGAAACAAAAAAATCACAAAGTACATTGTAAGTACATTAAAAAGAGCAGCAACAAAGATAAAACCTCTTGTGTCCCTATCTTGGGTTTATTTTGCTTAGCATCAGGCAGGCTATATGATCACATGTACATAGCTTTTGACCTCTTCTGCTTGTTGTCTTGGATAATCTTACCAGACAAGCAGAAAAAGTCGACAGCTATGTACATATGACCATATAAGACAATGCTAAGTGAAATGAATCCCAAGATAGGGACACAAGAGGTTTTATCTTTGTCGCTGTTGTTTATAATATACCATCATCTCCTTTTAAGATGAGAAGACTAAAGCTAAGAAACATCTAATAAAAGGCAACATCACTAATAAATGATAGACCCAGAATTGAAGTCTCTTTTATCTGTTTGATACCAAATCTCATTTATTTTTATAGTAATTGATACCAAATCTCATTTATTTATTTTTATAGTAAAAAATGTGAAATGGATTAATGTTGAAAATTAAAAACTGATCTTAGTAAAGTATTATTCCTAAATGTCTGAACTCTATATGTTACTCTATCTTCCAGTAATTTCCATCCAAATATGTGATTAAACAAGGACAACCAACCAAACACAAACCAAAGTTCTTTGTGGTAACTAAGGTAACTGTCGAAAACACAAGTCTGGTTTATTCATGCCCCTATAGCTCTTCTGCAGCTGAAGAGGTCTATTTCTCAGTGCAAGAATCTAAGTCTCCAAAGGTACCCAAATGCTACCTGATCTTCAAATCTCAGCTAATGACCATCTTCCATGCCCCACTGTTCCATCACTCTACAAATTACTTCTACCGCTACTTAGCAGCTATAACTATACTTAATTCTATTGACCATGCGGTTTAGCATATAACTGCTCTCCAATTATAATAATAGATAATGGTGTTTAGAATAATGGGGGGCAGATCCACTCTTCTTTGCTAAACAAACCACCAACAAACAAATAAACAAACACATAAAACACATGACCTAACAATTTCTTAAGACATTGGAGAGTAAGTACACATCCAAAAAAAAACCCAGAAACCAAGAAACAAGTGGGGTACCGCTTGGCTATCCTGAGAGTTTCCAAGACTGTGGCCTGCTGAGGAGGCAGGTGGGGAGTGGGGAGCCCAGCTGACTTTTTGAGTTGAAAATACAGAGCTCAGAGCAGAGCTAAGCAACTAAAATTTACATGACAGTGTACCAAAAGAGAGTGACTTTCACAAATATACTGAGAGATCTGTAGATCTCTCTAAAAATAGAGAAGAGTATTGGTTTGTGTATAAATGTGCCTCTCTCTCTTTTAAATAGACTTCTTAGAACAGCTTTAAGTTTGCAACATAATTGAGTAAAAATAACAGAGTTCATAGACAATTGGTGAAAAAGAGTACAATAATTTAGGAGAGCAACAAATGGCGCTATACCAACTGTATGCCAATATGTAGAACAATGAATGGGGCCATTGGTCCCCACTGCTCATCCCAAGCAACAGTTAGCTCAAAATGGATCACTGACTTAACTGAAGGAATAGAAAACTTCTACAATCTATAAAAAAAAAAATTCTGTGACCTTGCGTTAAACAAAAAATTTCTTAGATATAAAACCAAAAGCATGATCCATAAAGGAAAAAAAATCAATGAATGGAACCTCATCAAAATTTAAAACTTCCATTTGTTAAAATTAATTGTTAAAATTAATTAAGTTTTCAGTGTAGCATGGAGCTATTCCTACCTATTGAAAGAAAGGGCATAGAAGGTACCATAAATACGGATAAAGAGTTCAGACAAAGGTAAAGTAAAATCTCTATTTGTTTAAACAATCTGCGGAAAATCCATGTCACATCTAGAAGAAAAGACTTGAAAATCATTTATTTGGTAAGGTACTTATAGTTGGAATATGTAAAAATAAAACTGAAAAAAAGAAAAAGAATTGAGCAGATGATGTAAACAGATAGTTCACCAAAGTAAAGGTCTAAAGGGTGACAAAAATCAGCCCATGGCAGGATGTCCAACATCCAAGACAAGAAAGTAATTCAATCACAGAAATTCAAGCCCAGCCTGGGCAACATGGCAAGAATCCAGATCAAAAAGAAGAAAGAGGAAGGTTCACTATGCGAGTGAGGATGTGACAGAACTAGCATCCTCATGCACTGTCAATGGTGATGGAGAATGGGCCAACTACTTTGGAAAGAGCTTAGCAGTTTCTTTTTTTTTAATAAGTTTTTTATTGTGAGAATACTGTACAGAGGAGGGGTGACAGTTACATGAACAAGGTAATGAGTGCATTTCTTATCAAGCATTGTTGTCTCCTCCTTTGTTTTTTTCCCTACTATCCCTTCCCTCCCATCTCCACAACTACACTCCCCCACCCCACCTCACTCCACCCGCTCCCCCCGCCTAAATTATAAAGTTTGTTTTTCGACATAGTGTCTTGTACCTCTCATTGTTGCAATGGGTCCACCTGTATCCCTGTTTAAACAATTTATTTTTTCCCTTCCCCTCCCCAAATTATACCAACATCAAATACAGTGAAAACAGGGGTTATACCGTGGAGGAGGGACATACAAAGCAACAAAAGATCACATGGTACCTTATAAATACATTAGAAACAATAGCAAGAAAGAAAAAAACACTTGTGTCCTTATCTAGGAGTTCATTTAGCTTAACATCATCTTATCTGACCTTTTCTGCTTGTCTCAGACATATACTAGTTATTGCAAATAAGGGAAACCACGGGACCTATGGGAAGCACACACTTAACATATGAGCTGCCCATTCTGCTACTAAGAATTACCCATGCCAAATAAAAGTGCATGCCCATGTGTTCATAGCAACTTTATTTGTAAGAGTCAAAAACTGTACACTGTCCAAATGTTCATTAATAAGTAAATGGATAAACCAATTGTGGCAAAATACTCTTAGCAAATGAAGAATGAACTGTTAACACACCATATGATATGGATGAATCATAATACAAGGGAAAGAAGCCAGACAGAAATGGATTTTTTAAAAAAGGGTACAACCTTCATAGTTCTAATGATTTCTTTTTGAAATCCTAGAAAATACAAAGTAACCCTTAGTAGCCGAGAATAAATCAATATCTTTCTGAGGATGAGATGAGAGACAAGTGGAAAGATTAAACAGCCATAGAGGGGTACAGGAAACTTTTGAGCGTGATAGATGTATTTACTATTTTGGCCATGGTGATGGTTTACCTGCATATTACTAAATGAAACCTGGAGGGTTGCACATTTTACTGAAGTTAATACTTTCATAGCAATTTATAATGTACTTATTACTCCTCAATAAAGCTTTTTAAAAATAGTGTTCATTTTTTGCAAATTAAATTGTGATGCAAAAACAGATATAAATTTCAAGAGACATTGTACTTAAAAACTGATCTGTTGACTGGTAACTGCATAAAGATAATAAAAATATAATTTAAAAAAGAATAGTCATAAATTAATGTTTTCCTGGTAGAGCTATGAGCAAATAGTCTGCACCTAAATAATACAATAATGTATGGGTTTAATTTAAGAAAGAACTTTTGTATTTTTCTTATAGATGGCATTTGGAAGATACAATGGTGCCAGTTATACACTTTTTTTTAATACACTTTTCTCTGTATTTTAAATAAAATACAAGTAATCTTATTAATTTGTCTTTTTAAAATACCAAAATAGATTTCAAATGTTTTCAAAAGACAGTCAAATCAGAATAAAAACAGTGAGGAAAATAAAATTAGCAACTCAACTTGCAAGAACAAGCTAAACAGTATCTCACATAATTCTGAAGGGAAATGAAATAAATAAAACTCTACTAAGAATAATTTTAAAACATGTCTCAAGCTGGGTGCTGGTAATTCACACCTGTATTCCTGGCTACCCAGGAGGCTCATAAGATCTGAGGATCATGGTTCAAAGCCAAACAAGGTAGGAAAGTCCGTGAGACTCTTATTTCCAATAAACTATGCAGAAAAAGTTAGAAGTGGTGCTGTGGCTCAAGTGGCAGAGCACTAGTCTTGAACACAAAGAGAGTCAGGACAGTACCTATGCCCTGAGTTCAAGCCCTAGGACTGACAAAATAAAAACAACAACAAAACACATCTCATAATTTATATCAGAGGTCTAGAATTATGCATCTAAATTTTGTACCTTTCTCCACATTTTCTTAAAACTATGAGTAGATACTAGATTTAAATAGCTGGTTCTAAGTTAGTGAAGTAATTTTTTTTATATTTAGAAAAGTCAATTAGAATCTGAAGAAGGTCTTCAAACAACAGAAAAGGATAACTTAGAATGCGTACTATTTTTTGTATGCTGATCCTGGGACTTGAACTCAGGGCCTGGGCACTGTCCTTGAGTTTCTTTGGCTCAAGGCTAGTGCTCTTGGGTGGTGGGGAAGAGTAATTTATTGGAGATAAGTGTTTCACAGATTTTCCTGTCTAGGCTGGCTTTGAACCACAATTCTCAGATCTCAAACCCCTGAGTAGCTAAAATTACAGGCATGAACCACTGACGCCTGGCTTATAACTTTTTTCCAGACAAAATTTACACTTGCACAATGGAGAGTTGCTTAAGTTGATGCAATCTTATCAGTGAACTCCAGAAGAAAGGCAAATAGGGTTGGCTTAAAAGTTAATCTATAGAGGGCACTGGTGGGTCACACCTATGATCCTAGCTACTCAACGTCTGGAAAAAGCTGGGTCACAGCAAGAAGTCTTAAATTCAAAGATTTTTTACTCTCTCTCTCTCATACACACACACACACACACACACACACACACACACACACACACACACACACACACACACATGTTCATGGATAGTTTTAGTATTTCACATAAATATAGCATTTATAATAATAAAAAATAAAAATTCCATTTCCAATTATGTAACACCTTTCAAAATGATGAAAATATGGAAATACAATAGAAATTATTTGCCTTAAGAAAATAATTCCTTAAAGTAGTATAACCACTCTGGACGGAAGTCTAGAGGTTCCCCAAAAATCTAAACGTAGACCTTTCTTATGACCCACCCATACCACTCCTAGGCATCTACCCAGAACCTCATAAGCCAGGATGCTGTAAAGACACTTGCACATCCATGTTCATTGCTGTGATTTTCACAATAGTCAAGTTATGAAACCAAGATGCCCTACAATAGAGGAGTGGATCAAAAAATGTGGTATTTATGCAGAATGGAATTTTATACCGCCATTAGAAAGAATAATATTATCTCATTTGTAGGGAAATGGATGGACTTAGAACAAATCATGTTAAGTGAGATAAGCCAAGCTCAGAGAGATAAATGCCACATGTTTTTCTGTCATATGTGGAAGCTAAAATACACTGGGACATGACAAATTATACAGGACCACAGGAGGATACTCTTAGTGGAAGAACACAAAGATGCAATGCCCACAGGCCTCTGATCATATAAAACAATATGTATTGAAATGAACTGCAGGAACTGGAAAAAAGAGAGAAAAGAGGAGAAGTGCATCTGGTTCTTACAATTTCACAAGAAAGAAAAAAGGAAGAGACAGACCTATTCATACAGTGACTACTCAAAGATGTGGCCTTAAACCTGAGCCCTGAAAACTGTCAGATTTGTACACTTGGGGGTGAAATAGGGAAAGGCAACTACTTTGATAAAAATGAGTAATAAAGAGCCTTGATCAGCCTCCCTTCAGGGCTATTGCATAGCTTTCTATTTAACTTTTGAGGAAATATCATGAACACAATGTAGTTTTTATGTGAACACTTACTTGTCCATTATCTGTTCAACAAATCTATTTCTCAGAGAGCATCATTCAAAAGATAGTCAAGCTACTTTTGATATTAAAAACACAATGGCTCATTTATTACATTTTAAATGGAACAGAATATATTTTCATTGCACAAGTGAACTGGATATTTTCTAAGTTCTGAAATGTATAGGTGATTACCAAAAAGGCCAAATTAGGGCAAAATATTGCCTTAGTACATAACAATCATGCAAAGAAAAGAAACACAGGGGCTGGGAAGGTGGCTCAGTGGTAGAGTGCTTGCCTTGCATGCATGAGGCACTGGGTTCAATTCCTCAGCACCACATAAGCAAAAAGAAAAAAGCCGGAAGTAGTGCTGTGGCTCAAGTGGTAGAGCGCTAGCCTTGAGCTGAAGAGCTGAGGGACAGCATCCAGGCCCAGAGTTCAGGCCCCACAACCAAACCCCCCCCAAAAAAAAAAAGAAAAGAAAAGAAATATAGCTAGCTGGTGAGAGTTACCATTATCATAGATCAGCATTACATTGCAAAACCAGTAGCCAATAAAGAACTTATGTTTATTAATTTTCAAGGTTTTACGCACAAGAAAAGTGATGATGTTTCATAGCAAAATTGATTTAAGCCATCACATTATTGATCTGTTTACCTAAACAATTGCACTTTTTTAATTATTTAAGACATAATATTGAATTGATAATCCAATTTTTCCATAAACAAACCTGAAGAGAAAAGAATTATCACAACCCCTGCACACAATGTCTAGCAAAGAAATAATCCCACTGAATAAGCCAAATAGCCTAGTAACTGAGCTGGATTAAACAATAATTAAAATTCCCATTCTGGTTCCTGAGATGCTACAATATCACCTATTGCAGTTTCATTTATTTATTCACCAAATATTTACTGAGCAATTACCACTTTCTGACCAACTATGGAAAGAGGAGGAAAGACTGTAGAAGAAAGGTTACGTTTTCACCCTTGACTTCAGGGGCTTTCAATGTAATTGAAGATGCTATCTTGCAGTTGACATATACAGAAAAATGTACAAATTATTTTTCAATGTGGATATAAGGTTTATCCTATCACCCTTGTTATTGTCTTAAGGACAGAAACATCTGACACCTTCCATGTGTCATCTACTCCAATTCTCAGGTTACACACCCCCATTCATTAAACATGCTATGCAACAAAAAGATTCACTTATGGAATAAACGTATTTTAGAACAGTGTTAACATCTTCCAAGCATTGCTCTGTTTGGCTGAGTTGATATGAAGGTGATTTGTTGCAAGCTGAAATTCATCACTAGCATTTAATATCCTTATAAACATACCAAAACACATAACACTATCCTTAAGCACACAATTTCTGGCTAAGATGCTCACTGAAAGATACTTCCATACATTTTACTTCATAGAAACTAAATTTAACTACTTCCCACAGTTTGGATCACCAAAACATGGCTCAAGACTCAGCTTTCCGTATATGCTGTTTTCTGAAAGTTTAATTCATATGTTGACATTGTCACCCTTAAAATGGTGGTTAAGCCAGGCACTGGTGGTTCATGCCTATAATCCTCACTACTCAAGAGGCTGAGATCTGAGGATCATGGTTCAAAGCCTGCCTAGACAGGAAGGTCCACTAGACTCCTATCTCCAATTAGCTACCAGAAAATCAGCAGTAGAACAGTGGCTGCAGGTGGTTGAGTGGTAGCCTTGACCAGAAAAACTCAGAGATGACGCCCAGGTCCTGAGTTCAAGTTCCATGACCAAGCCAAAAAAAATAGATGATGGTATTAACAAATAGATCCTTTGGGAGGTGAAGTCTGGGAATGGAATCCTCCTGAATCAGATTAAAGGATTTACGAGAGGATTACGAGAGATCTAGTCTCCTTCCATCAATTAAGGTTGGAGTGGAAGGGCAGCTATCATTTCATAACCACAGAGTCTACAAATTGTGTAGCCTCTAGTATTTTGTTACAGCATCTCAAATGGACTGACACTAGCCATCTGATCTTGGACAACTCATTTGACTTCTTTAGGATACAGATTTCTCACCTGCAGGCTAAGGAGTTGAGATGCAATGCCCTTTGTGCTCCCACTTCCTCCCTAAAGAATCTACTGCTTTAAGAGTCTAGAATTTACTAAAGTTCTAATGATATCCTCATCCAACAAATTGCACTCCAGTTAACCATACATTACAATCAACACAAGCCACACCATTATATATCATTCTTGTTATTGCACTTAATTTTATAGTAAAATAAACAGCACTTTTGTGAACTAGCAGAAGTTCTTACAAACTAATAATTCAGATAGTAACTTTGACCTTTCAAGAGGAAGTTGCTACCACTATTCCTCTATCTTTAGGGGTCTGATGGAAAACATGCTCAAACTAAGAAATGTAATGAAAGTTCAAGAAAACTTTATTTACAAAGATGCAGAAAAAATGTAGAAAAATAAACTTGGGATTCTCTAACCCCATGTCTAATTACTATCCCTAAAATAAGAAGACAAGGGAAAATCACAGGCGATTAGATACATTGAGGCTAGGTAAAAATGACCTTAAAAGGGCTGTGATCTCTTCTTCCTTTTTTTTTTTTATGGTCAGTTATGGGGCTTAAACTCTGGGCCTGGGTGCTGTCTCTCAGCTCTTGAGTTCAAGGCTAGAACTCTACCACTTGAGCCACAGTGCCGCTTCCGTCTTCTTCTGTTTATGTGGTGCTAAGGAATCAAACCCAGGGCCTCATTCATGCAAGGTAAGCACTCTACCACTGAGCCACCTTCCTAGCCCAAGGGCTAATCTTAGAGGGACATGGCTAAGCCCAGGGGACCCTTCAGATACCTTGCCCTCACACTTTCTACTCTGAGCAAAGGATCCTCATTGGACAAAATCTCAGTTAAAAACTGAGGCCAAGAGCCTTGTTAAATGTATTTCAAGCAGATGGCTTCCTGGAGCTTGGAGAGATAAAGGCCAGAGCTACAGAGGTTAAGAAAACTCTAACACCAGCTTCGCCTCCCTACTTTGTGGTAAAATAGATCCTCAAAGAGTTATACTGGTCCCCTTTGCCTGAAGCTTCTTAAATGGTGTCTCTATACAATGAGCTCAGGTTATATGCAATATCACTTCCAAGTTTTGACTGTGTATTTAATAGTCAAGGAATCTTCATTCTGTCACCAAGAACCTATGACAACCCTGTAATCTTCTGTGATAATTTTAGATTTCTATAGGATTTCATGAAGAATATAAGCAACCCAATTGCTTAAGTTGGAAGAAATGTCAATGTTAGTAAAGATTGATTTCCTATACTCTCTCTCTAATTAGTTGCTTTGGACATCAATGGGTTGCACAAAAAAAAAGAGAAGCTGTAATGATTTTTCTGATTAAGTAGCTCCAGCAAACCAGAGCACAATATTAACTCTTTGCTGGCCTATGCAAGTAGAATCACGGCATGCATAGGCTCTAGGGTACAACAGAATGAAAGTGAGCAGCAGGAGGAGCACCAAAAGGAGCACTCAATTTAAACCTCCAGTGTAGGAAAGACAAGAAACACATCCATTAATGTAGAAAGAAAAATAGTATTAACTGTATACTTATTGCCCGTGCCAGGCACTCTGCTAAATGCTTTCATATTCTAGCTCATTTATCTCATTTAAGCTTCACCAGTGCCCAATGAGACTCTGTTGGCTAGAGCACTTTACCTATGTGGAAAGTAATTTGCCTAAGGCACTACAAAACAAAAGTCAGAAAATCCAATAAAAGCTATAGTTTTAAGGTTTTACAAATGGATGCAAGCTTAGACATAATCCCACCTTTTTGCTGTTTTTAATCCTGATCTGTGTCTTTAAAAGGGGCAGCACACAAATGATCATGTATTCTACCTACTTATCACATCAATCTAAAAAATTGTAATTTTGAAAAATATTTTACATGATATCACCAGCACAGGCTGGGAGTTTATTGGGAAAAGAGTAAGCTCATAAAATCTTCAACATAGGATAGGCAAAGTGGTTTTCTATCACACCTCAGCTCAGAACAGGCTTCTCTTTTTGTGCTTAGAAATCAAGTGAACTTGGGGCAGACACCTCGTCCTGTTCCTTTAGTATTCCTTACAGCACCAAACACATACAGGACACATAATCAGGATGAGAGAAATAATCCACTCCGAAGAGTAAATGAAAAGACAGATTCCAGAGAGAAAGACGAACACTGATTTATTTACCAGAACAAAGGTATCAAACCAGTTTTTCATCACTGTGATTGCTGTGGATACTAACTTAGGTTTTTGGATTTTGATTTGTTTGTTTGTTTTTGTAGGTCATGGAGCTTGAACTCAGGGCCTGGGTGCTGTCCCTGAGCTCTTACACTCAAGGCTGGTGCTGTACCACTTTGAACCACAGCTCCACTTCCAGTTTTTGGGTGCTTAATTGGAGATAAAAGTCTCAAGGCCTTTCCTGCCCAGGCTGGTTTTGAACCATGATCTTCAGATCTCAGTGGCTTGAATGACCAGGATTACAGATGTGAGCCGCTGGTACCCAGCCCCTAATTTAGTTTTTATGTAGGCCAAGGACAAAGCAAATGCTTGATGCCAGGTGCCAGTAGCTCACACGTGTAATCCCAGCTACTCAAGAGGTTGAGATTTGAGGATTATGGTTCAAATCCAGCCCAAAGAGGAAAGTCTGTGAGTCTCTTATTTCCAATTAATCACCAAAAGGTGAGGAGTTGTTGCTCAGTTGGTACAGTACCAGCCTTGAGAGAAAAAATCAAATGGACCAGGCCCTAAATTCAAGCCCCAGTACCAGCACAAAAACAACAACAATAAAAAAACACTTATGGCAAGAAACTTTTCTTGAGCTTTTCCCACCCCCATGACATGTTCACTAAATTCTCACCCAAAAAAATTAGTACAGAAGGAAGGAGGCTAAAATGTAAATCAAGTCCAACCATGAAGTGCAAAATAAGCAAAGTAATAGCCAATGTTAATTATGTGCAGACATAGCACCTAATAATATATATATATAG
Source organism: Dipodomys merriami (assembly GCF_024711535.1). Lineage (NCBI taxonomy): Eukaryota > Metazoa > Chordata > Mammalia > Rodentia > Heteromyidae > Dipodomys > Dipodomys merriami. The sequence continues at coordinate 15,648,473 of NW_027206512.1, read as the reverse complement.
AGAGAGAGAGATACTATAGATATTCTTATTTAAGAGTCACTGTCCCCTTTTTATATACAAAAACACTGAAGCTTGCAAATGTTACATAACTTGCCCACAGGCACACAAATTAAACGGCAAATGATCAAGTATTTGAAATTGAACTTTAGGAGATCATCACCAAGGATAGCCTTAGATGGTAAAAGTAGGGGTTCCACTTTTACCTTGGAGCTGCCATTGGGATGATAAATGCACATGAATAATGGTTGTCTCCTTACACTGATGAGGTCGTCATATTTACCCTACCAAGGAGTAGGAAACCTTAGGAGAGAAGACCTGGAGCTGAAGTCCCAGCCCATCACTTTCTGTTGTGGGTCTTTCATGACATTTATCTTTAAAAAAAAAAATCAACTGTTAAACCTGTGAAAAGTAGGTGATAGTGTTTCAAAACTATTGACTAAGAGAATTTGGTGAAGTGCTTCAAAGTTAATAAAATGAACTGGCATCTAATTTGTTGATTATTCTCTCTCTGGTAACGCCTTCAGCCACCAGCAGGACAGGAGACCCCATAATATAAAATCCAGGACATTTGCCACCATCTGCTACACCCTGGCTTAGGTGCACTTCACCCAAGTGACATCAGGACAACAAAGGAAGAGGTGGGAAAGACAACATGTGGGATATATCCTAATAGTGCAGGACAATTTGTAGGACAAAGAAGCCCTGAGAATAAACTTGGAAATAGATTATCAAAGCTATTCTCTTCTCCAAGGCCAGAAATGGGAAGAATTTTTTCTTTTATAGTAATACTGCGTAGCTTTTAGTTAGACCCTCCATTGGATTTGAGGTACAAACCACATTTGAGGTAGGTGTTTTAAATTTCATATTAATGATTTTTATAATTCTTTTAAAGTATTGTTATCATTCTTGTTTAGTATTTATATTTGAGGTACAAGACCCTATTTTTATATATGTAGTGAATTGTTACATAAACAAGCAAATTAACATATCCAGTATCTCACAGCTATCCTTTCTTTCTGTGTGAGGCCTGACTCACAGTTGGCACACACTCTACTCTCTTTGCAAAACTCCTGAATACAATTCTTCACTATTCACTGTAGTTCATCACATTTCTAGACTTGTTCATCCTCAATGTCTGCAACATCCAATCCTTCCACCTGTGTCTCCCCTTTTCCTCTCATTCCTCTCCTCCCTAGCCCACACCTGTAATCCTAGCACACAGTAGGCAGAGGCAGGCGGATCTGAGTTTGAAGCCAGCTTAAGTCACCTTTTTAAAACTATGTCTCAAAAGGCAGGTGTAGTGTAAGCCAGAGTTGGTTGCTCACACCTATTATCCCAGCTATGCAGAAGGCTGAAGAGCAAAAGGATCACTGTTCCAGACCAGACCAGGCAAAAATGTTGTGAGATACTATCACAAAAGGAAACACTGCCCTGTACATGACCTTTAATATATATGTATATATATACATATGTGTGTGTGTGTGTGTGTGTGTGTGTGTGTGTGTGTGTGTGTGTGTATGTGAAAAGATGAAAAGGCTGGGTGTGATAGCAAGTGCATGTCCTCCCAGTTACAGCAGGAAACATAAATAGGATTATAGTCTAGACTAGTCTGGGCAGAAAGTGAGACCAAAAAAGGGCTGGAGGTATGGCTCAAGGGGGAAGAGTACCTGCCTTGCAAGCATGAACCCCTGTACTCAAATCCTTGTATCACTCCTCAATAAAAAGCATGAAAAGCCAGGTGCTGGTGGCTCACGCCTGTAATCCTAGTTACTCAGGAGGCTGAGATCTGAGAATCACAGTTCAAAGCCAGCCTGGGCAGGAAAGTCTGTGAGACTCTTATCTCCAATAAAAACCACTAGAAAACCGGAAGTGGCACTGTGGTTCATGTGGTAGAGTGCTTGCCTTGAGCTGAAGAGCACAAGGACAGCACACAAGCCCAGAGTTCAAGCCCCATGACCGACTATGTATGTATGTATATATATATATATATATATATATATATATATATATGAAAGTTATATAGAAAATATGGGAAAATATTTTTATTATCTGCAAGACTAGCTCAACCATTTTACATTCAAGGTGTTTTCTAATAAAGAATAGTTCTTAACTCCATGCTTCTTTCTTGGTTTTTCCACCTGCAAACAAAGTAATTCCTTTCTCTGTTTTCTAATAAAATGAGGTGTGGGAGGTGCTTGGGAAAATTCTAAAAAACTGGTATCATTGTTTACTGTGCATCAACTCTGCCTCCATGTTAGGCACTATAACCCACAGCAACCCCAGATCACAAATGCAACTTGTGGGAAAGGTAATAGCAGTCCCTGCACTTATGAGTATTTGTGCATAAGAGGAGTTCACACGGCATGTAGAGAGAGAGGTCTGCATTAACTAAGGAGCCCAGAGGGCCCGCCCAGCTTCCTGGATATACAAACCTGGCACAGAACAAATGGACTCCTAAAAAAAATATCGCAGTGGGCATCAGGAAGACTCACCCAGCCATCTGACTCACTCACAGCATCTGGGCACAAGAAAATTTATTTCCCAAATCCCTCTTCCCTGCCCCCTTCTTCTCCAGCCACACACGAACAATCTGGATGGTCCAGAAGGCAGAGGATAATTTTAGGGGGTTCCCCAGGGCCTGGCTGGAAGATTTCCAGCCATTTCTTTCTGGTCTGTGAAATCAGATGCTTGATTTCTTTATACATGAGAAAAAAAAGACTGAAATCAGTTTCTATTTGCAGAGTGTGATGGGGAAAATGAAAGTCGCATGCAGCATGTCACCGATTCTTCGAAAGGAGCTCCCTGAGCTGGAGGAGAAGGAGGCCAAAGGAAAACTGAAAGGGAAAGAAAGGTCAGTTGGGTAAGCCCCGAGAAGTCTCCCATGAACGTGGTCTCACATACACAAGCACACTTAAGGAGCAAAGTCAGTAAATAAAACCGGTGTGATTTCTATTCGCTTTAAATACTGGTCACAAAGTCGCTGTAATTGTCATGGCATTCCAGGAACAAATCATTGTGTGTCAATTTCTCTGTGTTTTTCTGTCTGGCCGCTTTATGTAAGTGTGTGAAAACTCTCCCACATCACCCCAATTTCTCCTAACAGACAAACAGCACATTGTAACAAATATGAAATTTGGTTCAAATAAATCAAATTGGGAGCAAATTTGACTTCCTGTGGGGAAGCCCCTGATTGAAAAATGAAATAGGAGCCAGTCTTGTTGGCACATACCTAAAACCCCAACAGATAGGAGGATCTTGGTTTAGGTCAATCTGAGCAAAAGTGAGATTACATCAGAATGAGACTATACCAAAAACCAAGCCAGGCAGATGGCACACAGCTATAGTCTCATTTTCTCAGGAGATTAAAGGAAGGAAGATAGGTAGGATTTGCCCAAGTGTGGGCCAAGCAAAAGTGTGAGACCCTATCCGAAAAATAAGTAGGAGGGTAAAAGCATAGCTCAAGAAAATGTAAGGCCCTGAGTTTAATCCTTTGTACAAAAAAAGAAAGGGAAGGGAATTAAGGGAAGGGATGGGAAGGGGAGAGAAGGGAAGTGAGGGAAGTGGAGGGAAGGCACACAGGAAGGAAGGAAGGAAGGAAGGAAGGAAGGAAGGAAGGAAGGAAGGAAGGAAGGAAGGGAGGGAGGGAGGGAGGGAGGGAGGGAGGAAGGAAGGAAGGAAGGAAGGAAGGAAGGAAGGAAGGGAGGGAGGGAGGGAGGGAGGGAGGGAGGGAGGGAGGGAAGGAACAAAGGACTGAAGGAAGGAGAGAGGATTACATGAACCAATTGTGTGAACCCAAATATGGTTACAAAACAAACACACTTGAGTTTTACTAGCTACATCTCCCCATTCCCATATTGAAAACATCTGGTCATCTTCCAAGCATATTCTTCTTTGGGCATTAGTAGATGCCCTCTGGAAGGAATTATGCCATGTCAGCTACTGAACCAGTCAGGCTGCCTGCAGACAGTGCTGTCTGCAGATCACCTGTGTACTTGCTTTGTCCCTGCAGCAAACTATGTGTTGTGTCTGAGCCTGGACGTCCCATGTTCCCCTGCCACTGAGCACTGCTCTCTAACAGATCCCCACTCCATGCGGATCATCATATGCCATGCTCTTTTTACTGATACAGTGTAACTAGGCACAGGAAAGGAAAGGAGTTCACACAACAGTTTCTGAAATATTTCTGCATATCTTTCTGCAATATATAATCATAAACCCTCATACTCACTTTCTGGTCCAGCTCAGGAATTCCTATAATCTTCCATCACCAATATTTACCCTCCTCTACATAGAGAAAATGGATTTATAAACCTGGTTCAAGTTTAGTTCAGACGGTGCTTTTAATCCCCATGCAAATCTGGATACTAACACACTCTAGAAACTGTCACACTAATAACACAGCTCTGACCTAGCAAGGCCAACTGAGTCATCATATTACATATACCTAGGGGTGGTTTTAACAGCACCTGGTGTCACTAGCTCTGGTTTTCTCACTGACTGAACCTGGATATGGTTCTTGTTCCTTGGCTGGAGACTGCTCAGAGGATCATTCTGTATAGAGAACAGCAAGTATGAAAGAGTACGTGTGTAGAAGAAAGCTTTGCTTCGGTTCCATAGCAGATTATCACTGAACTTTGAACAAAGAATAAAATGAAATTTCTGGTGCAATTATCCACCACATTTCTGTCAATTCTTACTCTTCCCTGTCTCTATAGTCTCTATAGCCTCTCTTTTCCCACCTCAGTTAGAATATAGTTGCACCAACTGCAACTAACCAACACAATTGTAGATGATGACTAATACTGAATTATGCAAATTAAAGGCTTGGGATATGCAATCATGAGTTTAGCAGCAAATCTTTATTGCTGTTAGGAATAACTGCATCCCCAGTAGTGAGCTAAGTGTGTGACACTCACATGACAGGGACTGTATATCACATTATCTACTTTACAGAGAAGAAGTCAAAGCCCAGCAGAGATTGTGAGTAGCACAGGTTCACAAAGATGAATATGAGGACTCTTAGGGACAGAGAAGAAATTAATGAACCTGTCACAGCCACTTCTAGAAAGAAGATGAGCCATGCAATAGTCAGCCTTCCTCATCTGTCCATGATCTCCTGAGGCTGGCTAACACCACAACACTTTGTGTCCCTTACAGGGCACCATCCCACCTGCGTATGTAGGATACATTAAATGGTTTATAATATATTAGACATGAGAAATTAACAAAGAACTCAAGGACTTTCTCTAGGAGAATCTAGGCTCTGACCACAACAAACTCTAAACTTCAATCACCATTAAGCATCTATTTAAGATTGCTGCCTTCCCTAAGGTCTAAATCATGCTCACATGAATTCCACCATATCCTTCCACAATCATATTCCAAACCAAATAATACCATTCTAAAAAAGAAATCTCCATAAAGCAAAACCACAGGTTTTGAAGGCTGCCAAGAACTCAGGCTGTTGACTCAGCTCCTAAGCACTCCAAGTTCTTTCTGAGATGAGAGGTATATTGATTCAGAAGTCCAAAGCTCTCGTTGCGAATTCTGACTGCTTCATCTTTCCTTCAGTGCCTTGCAAGTAGATGCAGTTCTGCAGTTCTATTCTTTCCATTCATACCACTTCTAACCATGCATTGCAGCAGGTTTCTGCAGGCCCAGGCTAACAAAAGAGTGCAGTGTACCGCAGATGTCTCTTGTGGTTACCCCATCAGGAATGACAATCCACGTTTGTATAATGCTTGGCATTTTATAAGGGATTTTCACATTTATTACCACACTAGAGCCTCATATTGTATTTGTGAGTGAAATAAATCGAATATTGACATTTTCATATCAGAGCTATGGAAATGGGCACTGAGAGAGAAAAGGACATTCACTCCAATAGCTGGAACCCATGAGGAGAGGCGCCAGGCTTGGAATGCAGATGTTAGGGCTCCTGCTGCAGAGGCTTGCAATCCACAACACTACCACCTTGTTGCTGGCCCCTATGCCTTCCTGCCGTTTACCCCATTTGACCTCCAGTCAAGTTTAACAGCTTCCATAATAGCGGAAGCCCTGCTTCCAGGCACCCCAGAGAATTTCCAGGTAAGTAGTGCTTCATTACTTCTGTCTTTCCCACTAGAAATGTAAGAAGGAAGCCTGGCTGGATAAATATTCTTTGAGTAAATTACCTTTGGAGTAATCTGACATCAAATCAGAAATTTTTATCAACAGTGTGGAAAATAAGTCTGATTACTTATGGCATATATTTCCTTCATTTGACCTATATTGAGTGCATATGTTTGCAAAACAGTTGAAAAAGAAAATATATTCTGTATCTAATGATAGTGCAACCTATGGTTGAACTTCTCTTAGGTGGCATTTAGAGTTGGCACATTTTCCAAGTTCTGCTTCTGTTACAGTTGTGTGTAAAAGTATATTATCATTATTTGAACTACTGCAGCTGAAGTTAGCTGTGAGGTATATCCTGAAGACTAGGAAGTAAGTCATCAAAAGATGTAGCTGTCACATTTCCACGGAAAGTAAATATTTCCAGAAATAAAGTGATTCCCAGATTCTGCCAAAACATCATATGAAATAAGCATTGATTGAGCATCCCATTTTGGTCAGCACTGTGGAGCATACAGAAATGTTTAGGATAAGTTCTAAGATGGTCAAAGCAGGGCGACTTGAGGTAAAGGTTTATAACAATAATCACCATTATTGTTGTACATATATATGTGTCGATTATATCAAACGCTAGATGAAGCATTTTGAGTTATTTAACCCCCATAGCAACTCAGTGGGATAGCTGTTATTGCTATTATACCCATTTTTCAGAAACTAAAACTGAAATGCAAAGAAGTAATTTATCTCATTAAGCTCACACAGGTTAAAAGAGAAACAGCCAGGATTGGAAGTAAGTATGTGATTCCTATAGCCTCTCTGCTGTGTGTGGGAATGGATTCTGGTCATTCAGGGGACTAAGAAGTAGCATAAACAAAGCCACAGGAGGAAGAATTTGTATCTGACTTGTGAGTATCCCTGAAGAAAATCAATGCAGGAAGGAAAATTGGCTGGCAACATAAGATACTTGATAGAAGAAGACCTTAGAAATAACTTAAGGTAATTTAAAAAAATCTTTCAAAATAGTCATGTAGACCCTTATATAGATAAGTACAGATGACAAGGTACTGCAGTATACCAACATTGTATTCAGGAGTTGTAGAAAGAATGAGGGCTTAAGGGAAGAAAAACAACCAGTGTTTTATTGTGAAATCTTCCACAGCCCCTACCGCTCCTTGGGAATAGTAGGTGCACAATGCTAGATCAACGAGTGAAAGTGGTATGGATTTATAAAATTAAAAAAAGAAAGGAAAAGGAAGGAAGGAGGGAATGGAGGAAGGAAGGAAGGAAGGAAGGAAGGAAGGAAGGAAGGAAGGAAGGAAGGAAGGAAGGAAGGAGGGAGGGAGGGAAGGAGGGAGGGAAAGAAGGAAGGAAAGAAGGAAGGAAGGAAGGAAGGAAGGAAGGAAGAGAGGGAGGGAGGGAGGGAGGGAGGGAGGGAGGGAGGGAGGGAGGGAGGGAAAGGAAGGAAAGAAGGAAGGAAGGGAGGGAGGGAGGAAGGGAGGAAGGGAGGGAGGGAGGGAAAGGAAGGGAAGGAAAGAATCTGCAGGAGTCATGGACAGACTGTCCATAGAGAAAAAAGAAGAGAAATGCAAAGATGGCAGCAGGCTTGGAAAGAAGTGAGTTTCAGGTCAATGTGAGGGCACAGGCCTTACTGGTCACAAATTCAAACAGATAAAAGTTATCATTTTATTATGGACCATCTCAAAGGACAACATTACATAGGTAGAACTTTCCTAATGTAAAAGTCACTACCCAGCCTACTGTAACTTATCAAAGACATGCAAAGTAAGAAATTCATAATGTGCAATAAGACCATCATAAAATTGAAGAGCACTAAGCATAAAAGGAAATGCATCAAAGAACTGAGCTCCTATCCCCTCTCCCTATGACATCCCTGCTAGCATTGGCTATTTGACAGATATGAAACACCATCTTTTCCTTATTGAAATACAAACAAAGAAAAAGTCATCTAACAGCTTCCCAGCAAGAAGCCATTAGACAAATGTAATCATAATGGGACCAAATATTCCTATAAATAAAAATGTAGCATTTAGGACCACATGAGGAGTCTAAAAGCAGCTAACACAAAAGCTAAGTCAAGTTGTTCCCGTGTATACAGTGGCTTAGAGGTAGTAGAGAAATTCAATTGGCCTTCAAACAAAAATTGTGGATTTATAAGACAAATCCAGTATCCATTAGCTTAAAATTCAAATGAGCCTTGTAGAAAGCCCAGCTGTGGCAACAGGAGCTCTCACCCTCAAAGTAAACTTCTCTCCTATGATTATTCACCAATATCTAATCACAGAAGAAGCTGCTATCATATTTGTCTAGGTCATTTGCTTTCAAAACATCCTGAGCACATGGTTCATGTTCTGCATGCTTGAAGCCCAACAAAATGGCCACATAGATATACAACAATCTTCCAACAGACTCATCAAGAAGAGCTCAACTACTCATTAAAAGGGACAAAACTGCCAGGTGCCAGTGGATTACTCCTGTAATCCTGGATCCTCAGGAGGCTGAGATACAAGGATTGTGGTTTGAAGCCAACCCAGGCAGGAAAGCAATATGACTCTTTATCTCCAATTAACCACCAAAAGGCCAAAGTGGAGCTGTGGTTCAAGTGGTATGCTAGCCATAAGCAAAATTTAAAAAAAAAAAAGTTCAAGGACAGTGCTGCGGCCCTGATTTCAAGCCCCAGAACTAGCATTGACATGCACACGCGCACATGCACACACATACACATACACACACATGCATGTGCACAAGCTCTAATAGACAAATCAAGAAGAAAAGAAACAGATACACATTTTAAAAGTGTACCTTCCTTAGGGAAGAAAGAATCAGCTAAAACACCGAAAAGATCCATAAATTAGCTAAGAGTTAACCCAACCAAAGGAGCTCATTCAGGACCAGTAGATAATGAGAAAAACAAACAAATTCAGGGTCATGATTTTTTAAATGAATAAAGCCATGTAAAGTATTCTCGGGTATCATGTCAAGCCTTTTACTTAAATGTTCTCTAATTTAGAGATAGGCATTGTTTTATAGTTATTTGAAACCCTGAAAAATGTTTTCTTCCAAAGAATGTTGTTCATAGTAACTGGTGCCTGAAGATAGATCGTAAGAATCTCCTAATATATAGTATAATAACATATAAATATAAACTCAGAAACATATAAATATAGTTCTAGGATAATGGAATAATATAAATTGCTTTGTAAAAATAGAATCTTATTATCCAAGATAGCAGTGCTTTTCAAACTGTGGGTTACAAGCCATGAAATCAATTTAGTGGGTCTTTAGCAGTTTATTTTTTATGGAATAGAAGAAATGGAATGGAAAGGAAAAAATTGCAAAGATCAAAGTACATCCCACATTATAAGGAAAGGTATTACCCTGACAACTTAATTTCAGTGTTATATGTACATATAAATAGCTATGTTCATCTAGGATCTTAATGCAAAATGCATTTCTTACTGCAGTTCACACTCTAAACAGTTTGAATGTCTGTTAGTAAAGCATCCACAGGGTGCATAGGACAAGGACAACATTTAATAATCCTTGTGGAATGAATGAATGATCGAATGAATCATGAAGAATGAGTAAATTGAAGGCCATAATTTAGCTCTTGTTCACAGCCATGATACATGCAGTATGAAACTTTCTCTCTCCAGTATTTTCATGCTAGAGGCAACGAGGACAGACAGCTTTCCAGACTGAATTTTCTTATAGGTAGCTCTCGTGGCCTGAGACATGATTTGTGGCAAGGTACACAGTATAAAGAGGAAAGGAAGAGGGCAAAATTCCCCAGGTGGACTAGATTGCTCTAGGATCTAAGTGATGGAGAGAAAAAAGGCAAGGTAAGATAGGGTTGCCTGACTTTAAAACAAAAACAAAAACTTAGGCTACCCAATTAACTTTGAATTTTAAATACACAACAAATGGTTTAATGGCAAAGGAAATGATGAACCTTCCATTCAATTTGATCCATCAGGTATTTATTTGATACAAAACTGGATATGTAAGGTGCTTTGGAAAATAAAAAATACATGGTTAACAGTGCAGAGATCAGAGGTGCATGCAACAACTTCAATAATTAACACATATGAAGCACTTTCTAACTTCATTATGGGCATTAACTCACTTAGCCCTTATTTCCTTGCACTATTACTTTCACAGTGAAGATATAACTGAAACCAAGAAATGAAGAGAAAATTGTCCAAGATATCAAAAACACACACAAATAATATTACACACACACACACACATACATACACATACACACAATATTCAATGGGCCTATGGCAGGGGGCTGGGTATTGTCAAGGCAATGATTCTGGAGGTGAGACTTGAGCTGAACCTTGAAGGCAGAGGAAACTTCAGTTGGGTGAATATTAGGAGAATATTCCAGGCAGAACAGTGTGGACATGATCAAGGAATGGAGTAGATGAAAGTACTCTTACACTAAAAATGTGGTAAGAGAAAAGAAAGACTGAGGGGAAAAAAATAGGCAGTGACCTGCCCATGAAGATGTTTGTGTACCCTGCTGAATCTGCATGTAATAGCATACTACCAACGAATTTTGGATACACACATGTTAAGCAGAACTATTAGAATGACAAGATGGAGTGAGGCAAATATCAATGGCTGGCAAAACACTGTGGCAAGGATTCTAGGACTTACATTTCAAATCATACCCTTAGCAGGTAAGTGATGCTGGATAATTCATATAATCTCTCTGATCCCTGGCTGTATCATTCGTGAAAAGTAAATGACCATACCACTTAGCTTATAGCATTACTGGAAACATAAAATTAAACAAAGCCCAGGATATGCTCTGTAAATAGAAGCTATCTCTAGAGTGTCACAGTAAATTTGAATTTGAATATTTCCAGTAAAGTCTCCAAATGCATTCAGCCTTTGAATATTTCTGGTCATCCCAACAATAAGAGTGTATTTGGGAAAGAAGGTAGACAACAAAAGATAAATACGGCACCTAATACCAAGGAACTATAGTAGAAGGAGGTGGTTGAACTTTGAGATAAACATGTTTGTCATGCAGGTTTACAAATAGGTGTTTATAAACAATTGTATTATGTGACTATTGAGTGGATAGCTCAAGATGATGGATGTTCTCCCCTTAGGATAATACCTGGCTCAAAGCAGTGATTGTTAACTGATGGCTATTACGTATTATATACCAATTAAAATAAAGCCACATTTGCAATTAGGCAGGAAAACTGATGAGAATAATGTGGAACTGTGTAGAGAAGACATGATGTCTGGCAATTCTAGAGACCACATCCATGAATGTCATGAAATTAAACATCCCTTGTATAGAGCTACATGTGTGTACTGAGTAGCATGACTCCTTCAAGGTATCCTACCAGGTTAGATGATGGCTGGTGGACTAGAGGAAGATTATACAAAATGAAAAGCCAACAGCTTCTGAATGAGTATTTCTTCTGCCATTTCCTGTCCTGGAATTCAGAGCCTATCAAGAACATTAAGACATGGGACTAGAGGAAGGGCAAGTTCATAATATATCATAGCTTCTAGAGAATGAATGAATGTCAGAACCAGACATCTATCTGTACAAGTATCATACAAGGCCCTGCAAGGTCTGAAAATATCTGTCTGTGTGCTTCTGCCCCACCTTTCTAGCTATTGGAATACAGACCAACCACATTGTCTCTGTAGATGCTCTGCCTTGGTGTGATGCAGATGTTCCAAAAGTCTAGCCCCATTCAGAGGGTACTGTCATTTTCCTATCTTTTGCTTTTCTGCTTTTTTTTCCCCAAAGACCTGGTTTGCAAATTTGAATTCTTTGCTAAGAGTAAGGCAAAGGGTAACACAGTGATCATTAAAGCACCCTGTGTTTCCAGTGCACACTTGTACCTATGTTCTCTGTATGGGCAGGCACACATTAGAGCTATTTGCAATGGCAATGACTTTGCTCCTTTGTTTAGATCATGGATATCATACCCTTAGAACAATGCCTGGCCCAAAGTAGGTGATAATTGGTAGCTATTATCTACTATATATTGATTCAATAATAGCTACACTCGCAACTAAGCAGAAAAATTGGTGGAGATAGAAACTAGACTGTGGAAATGTGTGGAGTAGACATACATGTTGAAGAATATACACGAGCCACCCATACTCCCTTGTCAGGAGGGCCTGGCCTCAGTATTCAGGAACAACTCCTCTGGGAACACCACATTAGCCTGAATGGTTAAAACTGCATCTCTGGCTGTATTCTAACCAAAATGAAACCAAAGGCCATTCATTAGGAAAACATCTACCTTATTTCCTGATCTCTCTGAAACTACAATGGAGCTCCAGTATTAAAATTAGAGCATTTGGTGGAACTCTAAAGGCTGCTTCAAGTAATTTCATAGTACTAGTACTTTCACTTTTAGGAGATGAATATTCAGGAAGGTGTAAGAACATCTTTCTTACACATCTGTCTCCCTCGCTGAGATGGGAGCTGGATGGCAGCCTCTCTGAGCAGGAGTATGTTCTTGGGCCTCTTTCTAAGAAGAAGACATCCACAAAGTACATCTGGCTCAACTCCTCAACATCTTGGACGCTCATTATCCCCAAAGGTAACAAATGGATGTCCACTTAATCTCTCCAGGGACACTGATTAAACATTGTACTTGAGTAGAGTGTATTAGGGATGACTGAGCCAAGAAAGAGTCAATCATTTGTAGAAATCCAAAAAGAGCAGGTACTACAGTAGCTTCTGGCCCTGGATGGGTATATAGAATACAAAACAAGGTATGAGGGACCAGAGACTGAGGAACTTTCTTCCTCTGCAATTCCTCAAAGACTAAACAGGCACTGTTAGTTTTGTAAAATGCCAATGCGCATCTATGGTTAATTTTAAAAATAATTCCCGGGAAATTGCATATTTTAAATAGTCAAGATGGAGTATCTATTGGCTGGAGGATAAAATACATAAGAATACCCAACCCTGGGTATATGATTCATATATACCAAACCTCTTGGCAGAGATATTTGTGACTTAACCATAAAAATCGAAGTAGAATGCCAGTTGCTAATAATCCTTATAATGCTTATAATCCTAACTACTCAGGAGGCTGAGATTTGAGGATCATGGTTCAAAGTCAGCCAGGGCAAGAAAGTCTGTGAGACTCCTATCTCCAATTAATTAAAAAAAAAAAAAAAGCCAGAAGTAGAACTGTAGCTCAAGTGGTAGAATGCTAGCTAGCCTTAAGCACAAAAGCTCAGGGACAGCACACAGGCCCTGAGTTCAAACACCAGGACACACACACAGGTAAAGAAAGCCAAAAAGAAAAGTGGTTTTAAAAGGCTATCTCAGGCCTCCAGAATAACTCTCAAATGCTTACCACTTACTTCACAGGCAAGTACAGGGCAGCCATGTCCTGCTAAAGAAAATGGCACCATAGGCCTAGAAAGCTTTCCTTTAGTGGCTCTTCATCATTTCTTATATTCCTGACTACCAACCAACTGTCCAGGTATTTCCTACACTATTTTCCCAACTCCTCCCCATCACCCACGGCTGGCAATGATTTTGTTACAGAGAACTCAAATTGGACAAGTGAGCTCTAACATGAAAGGAATGTTTCCGTGTGATTTCAGGTCAAGACGCCTACAGTAGGCAATGTTAGATCAGAGCAGCCAGGGACCATGGATAGAGTTTACTGAGGGACAAGCTGCTAATTCCATGAGAGAAGAGACAAGTTCTGTTTCTCTTTGGTCAGTCAGGAAACAGAATGGAAAGTTGTGAGGCCATTTGCCTAAGAGAGCACAGTGCATAGCTAGTGCTGGTTAAACGGGTCTAAGCCAGGGCCTCTGGTCCAGGTCTGACTGTTCGGTAGTCTGGGAAGGAGAGGAGGCTACTCAGTAGACAAAAGATACTTCATGATGACTGAGGAATGAGTGACCAATACAGGTCTCCCACGAATCACTTTACAGTACCACTTCTCCCAGGAGGACAAGCAAGGAAGCCATCCTTCTCTCCCTGGCTTCACAGAGATGCAGAAACAGCATTCTTCCCACAGCATGCAGGTGTGAGCAGTTAGAGGTACCTGCCCTGGGAGAGCCTCCATGCGCCCATCTGACTTGACCAATCAATCCTGTTTTAACCCGCCCTATCCGCGCTCACAGGTGTTAATTCACCTGGAGCTCCTGCCACCAGGCAGGTTGGGGAAGGGGTGGGGTTAGAGGAGGGAAGCAGGTGGAAGCCTTTGGACCCGAAGATTTTTCAGCTCATAGTTTTTTAGACTAAAAAAAAAAGGAGAGATTAGAGAGAAGTGGGTAGCAAAGGGCTGATTTTATTTATTTATTTATTTTGGAAGGTACCTACCTGGCATTTTAGGGAAAGAGCAACTTGTAAAACTCATCTAGATAGACAGGAAACGCGTCCCCATATCCACTAGGGGAAAGGGGAAAAAATAAGGGTGTTGGTGGGGGATGGGGGTGGGAAGATGCTGAGAGCTAGGGAGATGGGAATTGGGGTTCTGGGGCTTTCTGCGCTTCTCTGTGCCCCCCCCTCCCTGCCCCGCCCCAGGAGTCCGGGGCCAGGCAGGCGAGGGAGATGGCAGACTTGTCAACTCCGGGTGATGCCCGGGCGTCCGGAGGGGGGCCCGCTGATCCCCGCGGACCGGCGTCCCCGCGGAGGGGGGCGCGGGACACACCCTCCACCTACCTCAAACATGGGAGAGGCGCCCTTGCTCGGCAACGTGCAGCCCAGGAGCTCGGCGAGAAACTTTGCCATATACGAGCAGGGAGGCAGGGTCTGTCTGTCTGTCCCGTCGCGGCGGTTCGGTCCCGGCTCGGCGCTGGAGCCCCAGCGGCTAGGTCTCGGCCAGAGCTCGCGGGCCAATCAGGGCGGTGCCTCCGCGGCTGCCCCGCGCCCGCCTGGCGGGGCCTGCGGGGAGATCGCGCCCGGCGCCCGGCCTCGGCGGGGCTGCGGGGTGGCGCGCGTGGCGGGGTCCGCAGGCCGAGCGTCCCCGCCGCGGGAGCCGGGGCGCAGGGTCCGCGCGCGCCTTTCCCGCTGAATGTCACTATTACCATAGTAAAAGGGAAGGGCCCCGCCGAGGGGGTGGCGGGAGGGCCAACGGCGCCGCAGGACCCGCGGCCGCGCACGAGCAAGGGCAGCTGGCGGGCACGGCAGCGCCGCGGCGCAGGGGCGCGCCCCGCCCGACCCCCGGGCAGGGATTGAGGCTCGGAGCCCACGCCTGAAGCCCCGGCAGGAGTGTGGAGGTGAAGCCAGGGAGGGTCTGAGGACAGGAGCCCGCCCGATGACCCGCTTCCCCAGGTTGCCCCCACGCTGGCGCTAATAATGCAGGTGGCACCGGCGGCGACCTGGGTCCCGGGCGAATACCTGGGTGCGAGGCGCCCGCTGCCCGCAGGGGGCTCCCGGCGGGCCTGCGCCAGCCGCGCCCTTCCTTTGGAGAAGGGGGAAGGCTAAAGACTAACTCGGACTGGAGCTGGCACGGGCCGAAAGCCCCCTAAGGGGACGGGGATTCAGGAGGCAGACGGGAGGCCTGGGCCGGGTATGCGCCACCGTCACAGCTCCGTCCCCCGGCCTAGGGGCTACCTGGGAGGGCCAAGAATGGACGTGACTGAGCTGCTGATACTGACGGAGGCGGCCCTGCCTTTCTTTGCACATTTGTCTTCCAAAAAGAAACGACATTTGGAACATGCCTATATTCTCTATTGATTTTAATCCTTAGGGCTATAACGTCATTTTCTTTCAAATGAGAAGCTCCCCCCTCCCCCCAGCCCAAATAGTAGGTATGGAGCCCCCTCGGGGGATCTGTTTTCTTTTTAAACAACCCCAGGAAATGCCCATGGAGGTGGAGCCAGATGGGGACTGTGGAAAAATATTGCCAGAGGTTAGCACGTGTGAGAACAGTACTAGACTTAGTGACAGACAGGGACCCCCAGAGAGAGTTTGATCAAATCACCTAAATTTATATGCAAGGGAACAGAACTATGAAAGTCTGGAGCATAGAAGAGCCACCCTAGAAATGTTTATATTGCAAATGAATAGATGATGGATGGTTGGCTAGAAGATGCTGGATAGGTAGGTCCACATGACCTGATTCTCACTACCCAGTTCTAATTGGTCCAGCAAATACACTGAGTTTAGGAGATACAAGGGAAGGGTGTTTAACTAAATAAGTCCAAATACATGATGGCAATGCTTCCCGAGCTTTGTCAGTGAGGTATCTTTCATAATAAAGATATTATCAAGGCCGTAAAGTTTATTTTAAATCTCCAGTTTTATCTTGTTCAATCTAGCTATATCTAGGCCTGTAATAAAAGTCCTATTTCCAGGGATTCTCTTTTCCAGAACCCTTGGCCAGAGCATCAAGTAACTCTCAGCAGCAAAGTGAGGGACTGAGGGTGGAACTATGGACATCCTGGGCTGTACTAAGAGGGAAGGAGCATGTAATGAGCGCTTACTGATGTCTCAGGTACTGTGTCACTGGACTAAGCCTTAGCTTGGGAGGCACACTACTACCAGAATGTAAATCCCGCTTTGGGGATTGCTATAGGTTTGATGTTATTTGGCCCCTCCAACATTTGAATTCAAATTTAATTCCTAATTCAATGGTATTGAGAAACATGGCATTTGAACCGTGACTGAGTAGGGAGTCTGCCTCTGTGAAGGTGATTAGGTACATTTATGACAAAGTTTGAAAGAGGAAGTTTGCCCTTCTTGCCCTTCTGTTTTTTGCCAAGAAAGAACACAGCCCCCCACCCCACCGCTCTGAGGAGCACTGTCTTGGAAGTAGACAGCAACTCTCCCTAAAGACCAACACTGCCTGGATCTTGGACTTTCCAGACTCCAGAATTGTGAGAAACACATCCTATTCTTTATAATTTACCCAGTCCATGATATTATAGTTTATCATGAGAGTTTATCAGCATCACTAAACAGACTGAAGGCCACAGTAAGTGTGATATTGGGGCACATGATCTTAATTCATTTATAATCTCACTAATAATCCAGCTTCAACTGGATCTCTGCTTAGAGTATTCCAAACTGAAGGCAACATGCCAATCAGAATGGGATCTTACCTGGAGGCTGGGGATGGGGACGGGGTTAGGGAAAGGGTGACCTTTTCCAAGTTCACCCAGGTTACTAAAAGAATCCACTTACTTGCAGGTATAAGTCTGAGGTCTTTGCCAAACAGGAACTCATTCTTGATCTGGGCAGCTGCCTGGGCTCCTTCTGACCTGAGGCCTCTGACCTCCCAGGCCTTTAACTCTCTCTGATTTCATCTTTTGGCCACAGCAGAGAAAACTTTGCTTTTAAAATGCTCATGTGATTATACTAGGCCAACCTGTGGAATCTTCCCATCTTAAGTCAACTGATTAGTCACCTTAATTACGTCTTCAAGGTGCCTTTTGCATGTAATGAAACACAATCACAAGGTAATGCCAGGGATAAAAATTATGAGAGCTACCTAGACTCTTGTTTGCCATTTGACTCTTTTGAGGCAAAAGGGAGTGTGTATTTAAAATTGCTTAATCTGTGATCCTTACAAAAGAACTCAATAAAGGTTAGCTATTTTTTTCTTCAAATGGCATTTCATTTGAATGTCACTATAACTCTGAATTATTTTAAAGGTGAAAAATAGAGCATCAGAAAGACTGTCTAAGACACAGCGGAGTAGGGGCAGGTCCAGAAATAAACTTAGGATAATTGGAAATCATGGCACTTTTACTAAGTTCTGATACTATATCATTGAAAATTGGGCATTATATCATTTGGGGCAGTAGGACTTGAGACAGAGGAAGGATACCAATGATGAGGAACAGAAAGAATACTCGCAGTCACTTGCCACCCATGAATTATTGGTAGTTTAAATGAAAATTGTACAAATCAGATGGTTGGAGTCCTTCTGTCCAACCCATATAAAAACCATAGACAGGTGAGAAGTGACTCAAGTTATTCTAGGCTTGGGTTTGAACTGAAGACCTTGTGCTTGCTAGGCAGGCTCTCTACCACATAAGCCATGCCCCCAGTTCTTTTCAGTTTAGTTATTTTCCAATAGTGTCTCAGATTTATGCTTCTCCTATCTGTTGAGATGAAAGGCAAATGCTACTATGCTCGGCTTTTTTATTGGTTGAGATTAAATCTTGCAAACTTTAGTGAGGGCTGGCCTCAAATTGCAATCTTCACAATTTCTACCTCTCAAGTAGCTAGTATAGGCATGAGTCACCACACCTGGATTCTTGATGAGGTGTGTGTGTGTGTGTGTGTGTGTGTGTGTGTGTGTGTGTGTGTGTGTGTGTGTGTGTGTGTGTGTGTGTGTAATAATTATTTAGAGTAAAGGCCAAGATGCTTTGGCAGGTCTCAAAAGAGGTAAGTGTTACAGCTCTTGAAGTCCAGGGTTCAGGTCTCCAAGGATTTGGAAGTTCCCACTGCCACTCTTGCTTGGCTCTATTAATGTCAGTTTTGCTTCTAGGGCTGCCACAGACCTTCCTGTTATCAAGCAGACCCAGGGCCAGTATCTACCCCCGCCCCCACCACCTTACAGGGAGGATTCAACTAGATACTTATATTTTCTCCACTGGGGGAAGTTCTCCCACCGCTGAGGGAGGTGTGAAGGTGCTTTGTTCCTGCCCATGTAGGAGGCCCCAGTGGGCCACTTTCTATTCCAAGGCCACACCTGCTTCCACTACAGTGGCAGTTTCATGTCAACTTCTATGCTGCTTTCACCACCAAACCATCACTGCCGCCTCTGCCACCACAGGCCTGGTGGCTGCTGTCAGTCATTTCTGCTGTCATAGGAGCCACGTAGCAGCTGCTTTTACCCAGATGACTCCAGCCACCCTGCCACTGCTCTTGTATCCACGGCTGCCACCACCTCTTCTCTTCTTGGTGTCACCAGCACTGCCACTAATGAAGGAGAATCAAAAGTAGGCAAGGAAGATCACTTAGAGAAAATTTCATTAGACCTAATGTTGCAATGCCAGGAGGCATGCAGGAAGCTGTGTTCCTGGCTAACTTCACAAAGTGAAATGAAGTGCTCGTTTATACAGCTAGCAAAGGGGTGTGGCAAAGATGTCTGCACCAATCATGGCAGACCCCTCATGGCAAATGAAGGACTGTATTTTGCACCAGTTACAACCTTTCTGCAAGGCCACCAAAAGAAGTGGTTGTGGTAAAAATGGCTGCATCTACAGTTCTCCAGGGCTTAGAGTGGCAAAAAGATTGCACAAAGTGTTTGTCTCAAGGACAGTGCCTCAAGGAGCTGGGCTTGTGTGTTTGTGTGTGGCTTCCTCATAGTATCCATGGAAAGTTCAAAGCAGCTGGGGCTGGCGTGGGGGTAGCCTGGTGGGCTGCTTTATTCAAGATAACTGGGATCCCAGGGAAGAGTCTCACAGCTGTCAGTTAGAGCCAAACCTCTCCAAACCCCAATATCTTGGCACATTTAAAAGGAACAAAAATAGCATAAGAAGTACTTACACTAAAGGCTTGTCATGGACACTGACAACACTTTAAAAATATTTAACAATATCCTAACAAAGCTTAACTCCTGCCCCTACCGAGAAGTGGGTCCCTATCATCTGTTTCACTGGGAGATTGTATTACATTTTAATTGAAATAAGAAAGCTACAGGCATTTTCTTGTAATGATATGCATCTGCAAAGTTTATATGAGAGCTCTCCCTTCTTGTACCTGTCCTCCTTGACCTTTTTTATCTCGTAGTGTCACGAGGCAATCAATATGTCTTAAAAGAAGTTACCCACTGACTCCACCTGGATAGCTACACAGACCATCTCCAGGGCATGTAGAGGCAGGATCATTACTATGTCTGTGTCTTATTGTCACTGGTTGAGCAAGGACAAAAAGAAAGAAACCAAAAAGTAAATCACCTTATCATCTCTAGTCCTTCCCCATCAAAGACTTTGACTTAGGAAGCATTCACTAGAAGGGATGTTCATATTATCTGACCCAGAATTTCCATTTCTGGAATCGGTCCTAAGAAAATAGTCAGAGAGCACTCAAAGATGATTGTATTGTTTCTTTGTTTCTTACAATACTAGGGCTTAAACTCAGGGCCTTGAATTTGTAGGTAAGGGCTCTTCAAATGAGCCAACCCCCACCGATAGTTCTATATTGTAAATTATTTCATGTCATTAGGATAACGTGAGTATCTTTTCCATGGACACAGACCCCAGCCAGGTTAAAGAGCAAGGATGAAGGCAGGCTGTATGGACTTGAATTCTAGCTCTGTCCATTACCAACTGAATAATTTTGGGAGAGTCACTAAGATTCTCTGAGCCTCCATTTTAAATCTTGAAAACAGGGATACTAATGGTAATAACTATACCATAACTATTTAATTAGTTAATACTACTCTATCATAGTAATTTATTAGAATGATTATTATATCCATAGCCATATGGACATATCATTCATATTTATTATTTATATTACTATACTAATATTGATGAAATACTTAGACCACAGTAATAGTAATAGTAATAAATGTTACCTATTAGAATTATGATGATGGAAGTGGTGCTTGGCTCAAGTAGAGTGCTGGCCTTGAGCTGAAGAGCTGAGGGACAGCGCCCAGGCCCAGAGTTCACGCCCCACTACTGACCCAAAAAAAAAAAAAAAAAGATCCTAGAATTATGATGACACATCCTTACTTACTGGCTCAAATTCTGACACACCTCTATCCACTGAATAAATAGAAGAATGGAAAATGACCAAAGATACTTGTTACTACATTAAAAAGCCAAAATGTGTAAATCACCCAAAGTCCAACAAGAGACTAGTGTAGCATATTATATTTCATTTGATCAGTACTAGGTATGGTTTAAAAGAATATTTAATGAACTACAAAATGTCTGCATGGAATATAGCAGCAGATAGTATGTGTAGCACATCCTAAAGTTGCAAAGTGTTTGCATGTGTGTCTATATATGCATGCAAAATGGAAGGAAATGTTCCAAAAGGCAGTAATACTTGTCTTTAGGTGATGGAATTACGTATTATTTTAATTTTCTTCTTTACACATTCCTAAATTTTCTACATATTCTATAGTGAACCAATTCAACTACTTTTCATAATCTTATCATTAAGAACACGGACATTTAAAAATGGTTTCCAGCCCAGCACTGGTGGCTCATGCCTGTAATCCAAGTTACTCAGGAGACTGAGAACTGAGGATCACAGTTCAAAGCCAGCCCAGGCAGGAAAGTCCATGAGACTCTTATCTCCAGTTAATTACCAGAAAACAGGAAGTGGAGCCTTGAGTAAAAGAGCTCAGGGACAGTACCCAGGTCCTGAGTTCACGTCCCCTGATGAACATAAATAAATATAAATAAGTAAATAAAGTTATCAAATTAACCTTAACTGATTTTTAGGTCTTAACTCTTAAATAAAACATTGGGGAAAGACCAATTACCACAACTACATCTATAACATCCCTACTGTCCTGAAACAACATCTGGTGTTTGTGAAGATATTCTACTAAATGTCAACCAAAATTTGGTCTTGATAATGTTCATTTCTGCTATGAGAGCCAGAAGCCCAGTTGTCCACAATGTCAGCTGGGGTAGAGGACTAGCTAAACAGTTAGGTCCCAAGTTTTAGTTCCAGTCTCAAATACCCCCCAAAAAAAGAGAACAATGCCAATATCTAGGGTTAGTAAAGTCTTAAGAAACAATCTAATCTGCTTTTGAAACTTCTTTTCATTGTTCTTTTGTTGATACTAGGATTTGAACTCAGGGCCTCATCTTTGCTAAACAGGCCCTTTGTTGCTTGAGCCATCGTTCCAGCGTAAAACTTGCCTATTTTTTGTTCTCAGTTTATAACCAAATGTAGGAGCTATAGAAAAAACCTACAATTTATCATTTTCTAAGAATGAGTAATTTTGGGGCTGGGAAGGTAGCTCAGTGGTAGAGCACTTGCCTTGCATGCTTGAGGCCCTGGGTTCGATTCCTCAGCACCACATAAGCAAAAAACAAAAAAGCTGGAAGTGGCACTGTGACTCAAGTGGTAGAGCGCTAGCCTTGAGCTGAAGAGCTGAGGGACAGCGCCCAGTGACTCAAGTGGTAGAGCGCTAGCCTTGAGCTGAAGAGCTGAGGGACAGCACCCAGGCCCAGAGTTCAGGCCCCACAACTGGACCCAAAAAAAAAAAAAAAAAAAAAGAATGAGTAATTTTGTGTAATGTGTGCCTTCTTTTTTTGTGTGGCTCTGAGAGGCACATCTGTCATTATAGTTGCTATCAACTGTGATCTGTGGTCAGAAATAGAGCAGTCTGATTAATCAGCTGCTCCAACTAATTACCATGTAGGCAACAGATGAATTGCCACTTTTCAAAAAATTAGCCTGTCATAAATTGCCATTAACACTTAGACTCTACTGAAGGTTTTGTAATTCTTTGATGATTCAGGAGGCACCTCAGCATCACTCGGAGTGTCAGGTTCACAGCAGAAACAATCATTTTTTTCCCTGATAGGGCAGGTGAGAGAAGATGCTGATTAATAGGAATTTTCAGCTGACAGAAATGCAAGCAAGCCAGGTTTTTCTGTGTTTACAAGGCTGAATAAATTCCTATTGAGCTCTGTGGACACCTCCTGAGAAAGGCACTCTCCTTGTCTGAGATGTTATAATTATTATTCCACAGGAATACAATAGTAACATTCTATTTTACAACAAAGAAAATTAGATTACAAGTTATCTTACAACCCTCCCTCTTTCCAGCTAAGATCACACATGGTACAGTCATAATGGTGCCAATTACAGCATCTTTTCATGTACTGTATGTTTCTTTGCTGTTGATAATCTGAGCAACTACTGGCAGCAATCAAAACAATTTGGAAGAAAATAGTTTTATCTTCTATGTTCAAATAATGTTATTGATTTAAACTTCGTATTTGCTGCATTTCCTTCTTGGTATAATAAACCAACATGTGATTTTCTGTCTGAGCCCCCATTCTATCTTACCAAGAAAGTATTTGAATGCAAAACCTAGTATACACTAGGCCTTTTATATTACTAGCTGCTAGACACAATTTTCCATCAAAGAAAAAGTGGGTTTTATTTTTTTAAGAAGATAATATAGTCCAGTCAATCACTATACCACACCATACACACACACACACACACACACACACACACACACACACACACACACACACACACACACACACACACACACACACACACACACCATACATCCTACTTTATAGATGATGAATGAGAGGCACAGAGAGGTTGGGGGGATTGTCCCAATTTTTTAGCCGTAATGAAGCCTCATTCTAAATGTCCCCAAGAAGTCAATTCCTTAGAGCTCATCATGAAACTCCACCTTTCACTCTAATTTGTGCCAAGGTTAAGATATTTACCTAAAAAGTAGCCAATGTCTTTGAGATAGACATGAATAATAATAATAATAATAATAACAATGAGGAGGAGGAAAGAAATAGGAGGAGAGAAAAGAGAAACTCAATATTGTGTTCTAGAGATATGACTGCTAAGCTTACTCCCCTCATACAGCAACTTGGGATCCTGGCACAGTGAGATTTAGATGTTTGGAAAGCTGTCTTGGAAAGTATCATCAAAGAATGTCTTGAAGTTGATGGCCAGAGCCTCTTCATGAGCAAAGGGACATACCTGGCCTGAATCTGGCTGTTCTAAATGTGTGTACTCGAACAAAGGAAGACTCAAGATATGATCAATATAATAGGCTAATTGGTCAGCACCCAAGGAAGATTGTTTAAGGAGTCTAGCTGTTCAATGTGCTGTTGAGTATCTTCTATCCCAACTTTAGAGGACTCAGCCTCCGAAAGGATTAAATTTTGTTTAAAAATACAAGAGTGAAAGATCAGTGTCACAAGAGAGGCACTTCTGGAGAAACTTAACAAGTGAAAAAGTTGCAATATTTTAAGCATGATAAAAGGCTAAGAGAATATGTTACTCCAACACCACCCCTAGTTTGGGACTTAAGGTAAGAGTCATTATGCTGAAGAAGGCCTGGCTCTTCAGTGACAGTCAGTATCATTCATGACAAAGACAAAATCCATGAAGCATTTGGATTATGCCATACCCACAGAAATAGCACAGTTGAGAGCACTCAAGTTCAACTGGGAAAATGAAACATCAATCTTGGAGCCACATGCATCTATGGGAAGTGACGAGAGGGAATCATAGCTAACAGCAGATAAGGGAGCACCAGATCAGCACCAGGACGTGGCATTGCCCATCAAGAAATAGAATAATGAGATGGAACCAGCAGCATTAACACAGAGCTGCATCAGAGCTGGTAATAAACACAGAAGCCACCCAGATCTTCCATGAGAAATAAAAAGCCAGGAAGCTAAGGATCCAAAAGATCACCCTGAAGGGTCTGAGTTAAGCACCACTTCTGTTTACATTTCATTGCTTCATAATTTTATTTTGATTGGTTCACCACTATACTGGCGTGGCCTCTGTCCATGTGAAAGACAGCCAAGGTCAATGAATAGACAGGCTCCTGGCTCTGGCCAGACTCACCCATCTCCCTAAAAGTTGGCTTCCTTCTACAGAGCTCCAGATCCCCTCTGCTTTTGAAATGCAGTAAGATTAGAGGTTAGGGCACCCTCAGTCTCACAACCAATACAATTCAAATATGGCTCAAACTGAGACCAAACCTGAACATCTGTGATGTGGGAAAAAGCACAAAGGCTAATAATCTCCCACCCGTCTGAATGGAAGGGATAGTTCCCACCCAAGCACTCATGTCCACGAGTACTACATCAGCCATGTGGTTAAACTAAAGCATATATATATAGCTTCTATTTCCTTTGTTCTTTCTTCTGCCAGTCCTGACCTCTCCAATTCAGATAACATCTTCCAGAACCCAACAACACAGGTCATCGTCTAAATCCACACTCTCAGTTTTCTCCATCTTTATTTTCAGTTATTATAATAGTACCAGTAGTCATATACTACTATGTGAAATAACACTATGTGAAGCACATTCTATAGACCACTAATGCATTGTTACATTTGATCATTTTATCCAGTCTTTCAGATTACACTATCGTAGCCATTAGTTTACGCCTGGGGAAAAGGCGGCATGGAGGTGTTTATTGCTTTCTCCGAGTCAGTAGCTAGAGAGAGAGATAGATCCTCCACAGGCATGCAAGCCCATCTCCTGATTCCACATCACATCAGCATTGGACCGAAGAGCTTCAAGGACAGAAGTGCTTTCAGCCTGGCTCTTCAGGGAAGTGGAAAAATGAAGTGAGTTTAAAGAAGAAGCAAGTTTTAAGTATACGTAGTCTAAGGCAAAACAATTCCCATTTTGCTGACAAAATACAAATGAGAAGAAATAAAGAATTTTGACCTTTACGTCCTTGAATCTGTACAAGAATTTCCACTAATCACCTGCAGCCCAACACCTGCATGATGAATAAAGCTGGAATGTTCCAAAGCTGTGCCCACTGAACTGTCATGTAAATTGGGTTTATAACTGCTGCTGTCAAATTTCTCTAACTTAGGTGAGATTTTTGAGAACTCGATCGAATTGGTTCAACTCATTGTCATTTCTTTAAGGGATTACATGCCCCTTATCTCAATTAGCTTTGGGGGGGAAATGACTTAAAGATTTTTAAGTCACAGGTTCAACACTAAAATAACTATGGTCCTACAACAAGCAATAGAAAAGACCCATCAGGAATGACAGGATTTTCCTCAAAAGAGGACAAAAGAGTCACAGCTCCAGGAAAACAGCAGTCCGATTTAGCCTGGGAAAATCTGTCAGATGTCTTTGGTCTCATTTTCACCCACAGGGAATGCCTGCTGGTTAATATAACCACCTCATGAGTACATCACAAGACTTCATCCATACTTATTTCAAGGACTCAGTCTGTAGGAGATGGATGGATACCAAGAAAGTGAGGAACATTTATTTAAATATTCCAGGGGCATCAAAAAACAAACTGAGGTAATATAATTACAGAAAGGGTGTCCCTAGTAACCTACTTCAAAAGACAATGAAAACACAAATCATCTACACAAAAAGGTTTTGAAAAAAAGGGAAAATATGCTTTGTGTTTGATTCTGGAAACATATATTATGTTCACACTGAGTGCTAGCGGGCAGATGGTTGAAACTCATACGAGGAATATTAAATCTATTTGGAACCTTCTTGCCCTCCTGATACAACACTGAAGATGCCTACAGGGCAATACAATGAGCACATAAATGCCTACAAATCACTCAGACTGTCACTAACTGGGAAATCCTCCCTTCGTTCCAGGGCCCGGGGAGCTGAAATGGTTTGCACCATCCTTCCAAAAGGTCAAAACAGAGGGTCAGAAAAGAAGAACCTCTCTCTTTTCTCCTTCTATCCTTCTCCCTCTCTCCCTCTCTCTTACCCATTATCTCTGTCTCTCTCTGTCTCTCTGTCTCTCTCATACACACATGCGCACACACACACACACACACACACACACACACACACACACACACACACACACACACACCATCTCTTTTTACTCACAATGTTTTCTGCCAGGTATAAAATAAATAGCACATATAAACCCCCAGCACAGAGTCTGTTCATGACATTCAGTGTGTTTTTGCAATCTCTTCATTGGAGTAGAAACTGATCCTTAGAGAGACTTTAAAGGCCAGGAGAAATGAAGAGTCAATACACTCTTAGCTTGCCCAGTTGTCCTTCAGATCATGTACTCTCCAGTGGGCAATCATTCAAAACACCATGAAGGTCATCCATGATTCACTGGTAACAACCTGGGGACAGAAGGAAATCACTCCAAAATAAAAAATGCACTAACGCCCTGCCTGACCAAAGCATCTAAACCACAGTAGCTCGTGAATATTTGGAAAGCAGGGATAGGTATGTAGCTTAGTGGTAGAGTGTTCACATAGCATGCATGAAGCCATGGGTTCAATTCCTCAGTACCACATAAACAGAAAAAGCCTGAAGTGGTGCTAAGGCTCAAGTGGTCAAGTGGTAGCCTTGAGAGAGAGAGAGAAAAAAAGAAAAGGAATATTTGGAAAGCAGGATCTCTTGAGTCAGCCTGACTACTTCAAGTCGAGTTCACATTATCACCACCATCATCACCCTGTCCTCATCACTAACATCATGGCACCTGGAAGCTGGTTGGAAATGAGACCTACCCAGATCTATTGGGTCCAAATCACCCTGGCAAGCTCCCCAGGTGAAGTGTTTTCTCAAGAAAACTGTTCTAGAGCTAGAATTTCCCAGATGAGGTCTATGACTTATTAGTGTATGGAAAAGAAGTTTTACAGTTTTTCTTTTCTTTTTACTTTTGGTTTCTTTTCTTTTTATTATTATCTCAAAAAAGAATGAAATTTGCCTTCTTTATTCGGTTTGCTGGTGGTACAGGTATAAACTTACACATATATGGGGAGTGTGGACTTAAAATCTTTTTATGGGAAAAACTGCAGCAGGATCACAGAAAGTGCTCCTAGTCGGAAGGCTAAGAAAAATGACCATGAGGATAACCACGACTGGACATGCTAGCCAGAAGTACGAAGTACAAGTGGCCTATGTGAGGAAGGATTTGGACACATTAGATTTAAAATAATGGCAGGGGTATATAGATGCTGGTGGCAAGAGAGAAGGTAGCATGGCTAATCCTAAAGAGGATGGGAGAAGTATTTGAGGCCATGTTAATTTTGTATTTCATCACATAAAACTCAAGACACACTGGACTTACAAACTGATTTACTGAATAGCAACTCCTCTGCACAACTACTTAAGATGGTAAAAATACAATTTTAAAAAAGTGAGCTAGAGCCAAAAGGAAAAAAAATTCATGAACCTACAATGGTGACCTTGTGGGCTCATTTAAAAGCTAAACCTGAGGAAAAGACTGGAAACAAATAACTTATTTGGAAAACAAACTAGGAATCATGGTAAGAATTGAAGAAGGAAGGTTGGATGCCAGTGAGTCACACCTATAATTTTAGCTACTCACATGAGGCTGAGATCTGAGGATTGAGATTCAAAGACAGCTCAGGAAGACAAATCCTCAAGACTCTTGAGTGGCTTACGTGGTAGAGCACCAAACTTAAACAAAAAAAGCTAAGGGAGGTCTTGAGGCCCTGAGTTCAATCCCCAGCATGCATACACACACACACACACACACACACACACACACACACACACACACACACACACACACACACACGAAGAAGGAGGAGGAGGAAGAAGAAGAAGAGGAAGCGGAAGAAGAACGAGGAGGAGGAGGAGGAGGAGGACGGGGAGGAGGAGGAGGAGGAAGAAGACCTAGAGACCAGAACTTCAGGCTGAGTGGCTCAATTACATGGACTATTAAGCAGAAAGAAGCTTAAGACTGGAGCATCCATCAATTTCATAGGAAGGAAGTTTGCCAACCTCTATCATACTTACTGAAAGCAAAATACTCTTTGGGAAATATTACAATAAACTTCACCAAAAAATGCAAGTGTTTCTCTTTTTCTTAAGGTTATTGGTCATATTTGGAGAGACAAGGAGAGAAATGAAGTTTGATATGAAAAAATATCATTTGCTATAAAACTTAATAGCAGAAATTATCATATTGTCCTGACTTAAACTTATATTCAATGCTAAGAATTGTGCTGAATCTGCACCAAAGGAGACCTAATGCTCTCAACTTCCTTATTTTCTGTTTTCTTCAAAATTTGTTTGTGTGTATGCTCCTACTGGGGCTTGAACTTAGGGCCAGTGTGCTGTCCCTTAGCTTTTTCACTAAATACTGGTACTCTGCTACTTAAGTCACAGCTTCATTTCTGGCTTTTTGGTGACTAATAAGAGATAAGAGTCTCATAGACTTTTCTGTTTGGACTGGCTTCAAACCTTGATCCTCAGATCTTAGCTTCCTAAGTAGTTAGAATTATAGGTGTGAGCCACTGGCACTGGGCTTGATTTATTTTAATGGTTTAATTGAACATTGGTTAGTTTTTGTTTGTTTGCTTTTTAATTCACACTCACAACACTTCCAATATATAATATCTTCTCTACCCTAAAATACCCTACTATTCTAAAGCTTTGTTTCTTCATCATAAAACCAAAGCTATGGGAAGCAGGTGACCTCTGTCCTTTCTGAGGGTCAAGGACCACAACCAGTGTCTGCTGATTAAAACCCCATCAAAGGGTCTCAGCACAAGTTTTAGTCCTTCTCAAGAGAAAGGGAAAAGCCATCTGGAAATCCCAGCATCATTATGACAGCTACAAATTGCCAATTATTAATGGCTCCCAATCTAACAGCCAGACTGCAACAGGGACTTTGTGTTAGGAAAATGCTGGAGACAACCAATTCCCCAAACAAAAGCGCAAATGCCCTGGCACAAAGACTTTCCCCCAAGCAGTTCAAAGGTCCCAAATCCTGTAGCTTTACAGAAAGTCTGGAGGCAGCTCATTAGTGGTAGGAGGATGACGCCTCAGGCTGTGGCTCATGACTAAATCATGTAACGGAGCACCTTCTCATTGACCTTGAATTATACATTCAAACAATGCTTCCTGACATGCAATTTGCAATCAAGGTAGATACAATTAATGTGAGCACTCTTCAGAGTTATGTGAAAATAGAAATATGATTTTGGGGGGTCTTTTGTGTTTCTAACAAAAGCATTTCTATGTCTATGAGAATGACAAATAAATAAACTAGCAGGTTCACTGTCATAGACATTTGGCTTAAACCTCTTACCTTTAGATGCAAGTTTATATGATTCCATTTTTTTGTTAAAACAGTCATCTTTAAAATTACATTATTCTACGTATAAAGTATCTAGACCTAGGTCCTGCCAAAAACAATGAAGACCTGGATATTTATCATTGTATTTGACCTAGATGTGAAACTGTACTTAAGAAACGAGATTTTCTGTAATGGCCTAAACTAAGCTGAATATTTTCTCCAAACCATCCATCACAGGTTTGTTGGACAACCTTATAGGTTAAATGATGCAAGCAATTTTAGTGCAGGCTAGTGTAATACCCACGGAAATAAAATGTGAACCAGTACCTACAGGGGGATGTTTGGGCTGATCCATGAAGATTTAACCATAAGTCACTCATTAGAGTTAATGGAGCATGACTCTTAAATTTCAGTTGACACCGTAGCATTTTACTGCCCATAGAAAAGGTAGATCAAGGCAACAGCACTCACTGTGACCTGGGAAAAAAATTGAAGAGAGGAGAGTTTTCACCTATTAGAATTGGAGAGGGATCAAAAACTCAATCTCTATTTTGACTAAACTGTCAATCAGCATATTTTATGCCGACACTCACCTGGCATTCATCATCAAAAATTGCCTTCTTATAGAAGAAAGAATTTTTAATATTTGTACCATAAAAATTGGAAATATTTGAGGAGGTATCTATGTAATCTGACTTGAACATTATAAATAGGTACATATTAAAATCATGGCGGGGCGGGGGGAGTGTAGTTGTGGAGATGGGAGGGCAAGGATGGTAGGGGAAAAACAAAGGAGGAGGCAACAATGCTTGATAAGAAATGTACTCATTACCTTGCCCATGTAATTGTAATCCCTCTGTACAGTATTTTCACAATAAAAAACTTATTTAACAAAAAGCGCCGATTGAAAAATAATAAAAAATAAAATGTCATACCATACACTATAAATGTGTATGACTTTTATGTTTTATGTAACAAAAATAAATTTAATATCAAAATGAATTCCAAGAAATGGAAACAAGAGGTTTTTTTTTATTTTACTTTCTGTAGGTTTTTCCCCCGTTTTTCCCCTATTGTTGCTGTTCTTGGTTTCTGTACATTTTGTCTTATATTTAAGTTTATCTGATTTGGATGGAGGAAGGGGAAGCACAGAAATAAATGGTGGTATTAGAGTTCTTGATTATAGCCATTCTAACTGGGGTGAGGTGGTATCTCAATGTTTATTTATTGGGCAGTTGTTTCTTTGAACATTTGTTGTTGGGGCATTTAATTTTTTGAGTTCAAGGTAGATAGGAGACCCTTGTCCATTGTATGGCTAGTGAAGATCTTCTCCCAATCCGTGGGCTTTCTATTGATCTTGCTAGCTATGTTCTTTGCCATGCAGAAGCTCTGCAACTTCATGCAATCCCATTTGTCCAACCTTTCTTTGATTTGTTGTGTTTCTGGGTCTCTATTAAGAAAATTTTTGCCTGTGCCAAGGAGACCTAGGGTTTCTCCTATTCCATCCTGTAATGATTTCAGAGTGACTCTGAGGTCTTTGATCCATTTGGAGTTGATTCTGGTGCAGGGTGAGATATAAGGATCTAGCTTTAGTTTTCGACAGGTGATTAACCAATTTTGCCAGCACCATTTATGAAGAGGTTGTTTTTCTTCCATTCTATTTTTTTAGCTCCCTTATTGGAGATTAGATGTCTATAGGTCTTTAGGTTCCTTTCTGGGTTTTCAATTCTATTCCGTTGGTCCTGAGGTCTGTTCTTGTGCCAGTACCAAGCTGTTTTGATTACTATGGCTTTGTAGTAGAGTTTGAAACTTGGTATTGATATTCCTCCAGCACTGTTCTTTCTGTTAAGGATCGTTTTTGCTATTCGGGGTCTTTTATTGTTCCATATGAATTTTTGGATTGCCTCTTCTATTTCCTTGAAGAATGAGGTTGGACCCATTGCAAAAATGAGATGTACAAGTCGTTATGTCAAAAAACGAACTTTACAACTTTGGTGGAGGGGGGTGATCGGGTAGGAGGAGGTGGGGGAGTATGGGAAGGGATGAAAAGGGGAAACAAAGAGGAGGCAACAATGCTTGATAAGAAATGTACTCATTATCTTGACCATGTATTTGTAACTCCTCTGTATGGTATTCTCACAATAAAATAAATAAATAAATGAAATAAATGATGGGACAAAGGGTGAATTAATCATCAGTGATACTCACGAAACACTGCTGAAAATGAACTATACAACTTGGTAGGGTAGGAGGTGGGAGGGAAAAACTTGGAGATGATGAGAGAGGAGGTGACACTGTTCAAAAAAATTCATCTTATGCATTACACTTATGTAACTGTAACTACTCTGTACAGCACCTTTAATGATACGATCAAAACATAAATTTAATTTCTAAAAACAAACAACCTTACTGCAGATTATGTCATCTGCTAGGTATGTAACTAAGCCTGTACAAGTAGATATAGAAAACTGATTTTATCTTACATCTTTGCACCTTTAGTTTTGGCTTAGTATTTTGGTCAAAATAATACTCAGTATGAGAATGAAAAAGTAAAAGAATAGGATATAAAACACCCTAAATTGTAATCTTGAAGAGGAAGAATGATCACAGACAAGAAACAGCCCCCACACAAAGGAACAACTTTAAACAGTTTTCTTCTTGTGATTTAAAGAAACTAACAATGTCCCAAAGCCCAGTGAAATCACATCTAAGTTTAGAAGTGACATTTTGTCATTTACCCAACTTAGATACAATACTTCTCATGGCTCATTCAATTGAGGTTAGTGTAATACATTTAGCCTTAATGGTATTTACCATACATTTGCTTGGCTAACAGCGAGACATGACAACTGGATTTTTATTTAAGTGTTCTCTTGGATGGCATCCTAGTGAGATAAGATAGAGCAAAGAAATAATGTCTGCAGGCACAGATTACTAATGAGGGGTGAAGTTAATTGATGTGTGGGCAACGGTACTGATTCCTTGCTTGCAAAACTATTTCGTGTCATTAACAAGATTCTAAACCCCAATAGTGTTCTGTCACAGTAATTCATAATTTCCTGCCAGAGTTGACAATTACTCTTGAGAAGGATTGATTTCCTAAATTAGTTAGTCAGGGATATTAACTTACATGCAGACTTTTCCAGCCATAGGCATCTTTCTTCTGTTTCAATAATACCTACCTGCACTATAAATGTGAGCAAACACTGTATGTACATTGTCAGCTCCCACAAGCTTTAAAGATACAAATTATCTTCCATGTTTCACAGACAAAACTCAAAAGGTTTTATCATTTGTCAACAGTTATAGTTAAAGTCTGGAACCGAGAGATTCAATGGCAGAGTCAGGAACTAAAACCAATTCTAGTTCTCTGGAATCTATATCTGTATCAGGTATAAAACACAAGTCCTGAATCTTCATTTTACCCTCATGAAGCCAATATGAATTCTTCATGTCATTTCCTTTGGCAACACTTATTACTAACTTGCTCTTGTTTGGGGGATGGAGTATGGGTGGAAATTTGATTTCCTTCAAAATTCCCCACCTCTTTGACTTAGCACTTCATGAGGTTATTATGATTATCATTATTATAGGTATTATACTAAATCACTAAATGTTTTCAAAGTTAGACTACATTAAAAGGGTGAAGTTAAGCCTTTTTTTGGATCAAATGAATTAGAAAAGACCCTAAGAGTGTTTTAAAAAGTAAATTAACACCTGAAATAGCAACTTATGAAACAATGAGCTAAATAAAGAATAGTCACAGCCAGAGTATGAATGGGTTGTTTGAAGGGACAGTGGAGACCCGTTTTGAAAAAAAAAAAAAAAAGTCTTATCTTTAGAAGATCTCTCCATCCAGGAAACCAACCCTTGCTAATCTGGAAGTTCTTTTAACATTCTACTGTGTTTCTACTTGAAAATCTAGAAGTATAGAAAAGCTGTTAATTTTTAAAATTATTACCCAAGAATCTAGAGGCAAGTCCTTATTAACATTTTGGTATAAATTCTTTCTTCCTGTCTATCTTCCGCTGACTGATTTCACGACATAAATACAGCTTTTAATTCTCAAGGAGCTTGGGGAAAGTAAAATACAAGCACACAGCTTTAACATTAAACTATTAACATAAACATCATTTGTCAGAATTTTTTATGAACAGCTTGCTTTCAAAATACTTATTAATTTAAATTTATTTATTTAAATTAATTTAAATTCATCAAGTTAAAAGAGTTGATCCAAAGAATTTACATTTATTCAGATATTACTGTTACACATTCCTGCAGGTTTCCTGAGTTGCATAACTATATATTTCCCTCATGACAGAAAACCCAGTGAGGATTACAGAATTCTGCAAAGTCAGGAGGAAGCAAAAGGAAATTAAAATTTGTGAGGAAAAGGACATTACACAGACTTTGTTCATTTGTTTTAATTAGTATAGCTGAATTTTAATTATCACAATTCTTCACCAGACACTAGTAAATGTGCCAAAACCATCTTGTAACGTTAACAGAGCTTTAACAGTGCAAGTCTTTGTTTAATTTTATTCGAGTCTTCATTTGTTTTTGTTTTTGTTTAAATAATTTAAGCAAGAAGGAAAGGGCATTGTAAAAAGATAATATAGAATAAATTTAAAAATCCATTTGACCACAATCTCCCTGAAGACAGGGAGATTTCGTTGCATTTATTATTAGAGACATTGCATGTAGCATAGTTGTTAAATTGTGCCTGAATGGATGTAAAAATGAACAACCCTGTCAGTTATCTCTTCAAATAGACTATAATGATCATATGTTTATTTCTAATTTGTGCATGCACAAAACATCAGCAGGATGTACTCACCCCAGAGTCAGTCAGTAGATACTCCTTAGCAAGAAAATTGTACTCCTTAACAAGCACGTTTTCTGGAAGGAAGAACTTTCATCCTCTCCCTTGTAAAGGTCAAAAGAGCCTCAACATAACCCAGTCAAATTAGTATAATACCAGAGGAAGCTGGAATCTACGGCTTTCTCCCTCACTCTGACAGAAAAATTTTAAAAGCACATTTAAAAATTGCGGAATTATCTGGGTGCCGCTGGCTCACACCTGTAATCCCAGCTACTCAGGAAGCTGATATCTGAGAATTGCAGTTTGAAGCCAGCCCAGGCAGGAAAGTCTGTGGGATTCTTCACTCCAATTAACCACCAGAAAACCGGAAGTGGCGCTGTGACTCAAAGTGGTAGAGTGTTAGCCTTGAGAAAAAGAGCTTAGGGACAGTGCGCAGACCCTGAATTCAAGCCCCACAAACAAACAAACAAAAATGCAGAATTATCCAGAGGAATGTCTTGCTTCCCTGTATGACAATGTCATGAGGCTAACACAAGCAATAGAAATAGTTAGGACAAGATTTGCCCTTCCAAATCAGTCTAGCTATTTCTGTGAGGCTCTTCTTATGTATGTGTCAGTCTCTTTCCCTCACTGAAGATTTTACTTATGGCATTTTGGGAGATGAGACAAAATGCTGCCTTTTTTAGTAAGGGCTCCTGATCCTAGCACCATGCTAGGTGACTCCTGAATCTCTTCACTTCAGTTCTCAATGGTCACCACTGGACTAGATTCTGGATGATGCTACTTGCCTGATTCCTTCACTTTTACCACTTCTTGCTTAATTCATCAGTTCTTACTTAATCCTTTGCTTGGCTGAATTTGCTGTTGGTTGGCTCTGCTAGGCATGAAAATTTTGAACCCATCCTTATTGAGATCCCTAACACCTCCTCACCCCACCTCTTCCAGTCTTGGTTGAATGCATAAATTAGCTCATGGATGAACTCTTCCTGCTCATTTACCCATAACCACCTCTCGTTCAGAACCAACTACAAACATTAGGTCCTGCACAGAACTGTTTACATACTGAAAATGAAAGCCTTCAAATTACTATGAAAATAACTTACATATATATATGTATATATATATATATAGCTTAATAAAATATAAACAAGATAGAAATATCACAAAATAGGTTTTAAGGCTTCTTCAAAATCTAATTCATGAGGAACAGCTACCAGTATCATTTTATGAGCATTCTTGAAAATTCTTATTTGTGGGAGCAGGAGTGTTATCAGCAATTCGGGATGAGAGTCACAAGAGGAAGCAATCACCATGTTATGCACATACAGTGTAGTCAATAAATAGTTTTGGCACTAATTATAGAGTAAATCCATTGCCAAGAACCAAAGTATGGTTCTTGTAAATCTGTCACTGGTCCACACCTGTTTGTTTCTTGATTGGATGCTCTGACTTCAAAGACATTTCTCTGTAGGATGTTTATAGATGGCATACCATGAATGTAGAGAGGCAGATGAATAACCTGGCACAGTGGTTCAAATCGAGTTTTGCCTCATTCCAATCAGTGTTGTCTACCTCCTGGGATTCCTTCCTAACACTGAAAATTTGATGCTTTCTAAAACCTATTTGAATAGCAAGCCTTGTTTTCTATAAGTCAAATACTTTATAGATTTTAACCTTCATGCACATGACATTTCACAAGCATGGTCAAATCAACCATACCTGGATGAATATAAGTTTTACTCATTACCTTACTCATGTAACTGTGACCCCTCTGTACAGTATCTTTACAATAAAAAAAACTTTAAAAGTCTGAATCAACCAAAATTTTATTCCTCTCATACACACACACACACACACACACACACAAACACACACACAAACACACACACACACACACACACACACACACACACACACACACACACACACACACACACACACACACACACACCTCTATCCAAACTAAAAATCTTGTTAGACTAATTAACCCCCAAAACAGGAGAGGAGACAGAATAATTAATAATGGTTATTGGTGTTGGTTCTTCTCACTAGAAATCAAAGATCAGCAATCAGACCCTTGAATCTGGATCTAGATGTCTAGTGTGTGTCACATTTATTTAAATGCCATATATAATACTCTCCCATCTAAAATCATGCATAATGGAGGGTTTAGCAAGTATACATCTTACATCCCAATCCCCCAAATGCCACCACAGCCTTTCCAGGAAATCACTATCGGATGTAAAATAAGAGCACAGAGCTGCACTATTTTGGCTTTTTTTCTTTAAGAAACTAAATTTGCATCACCCTTCTGCCATATGTTCAGGTAGCTTTCAATGGTACCTCATGCAGCTGTGTCATTGAATTCCCCCGCCTTAATGAATAAACTAATTACAACCTGAAATGAACTCTTGCAGGCAAGCTATCTCCTGCCATAGATCAAGGAGAGGACTTAATTCCCACAGCTACCTGCTCATTTGCATTAGCCATAAAAAGTGTACCAGAGCATCCTTTCCTGTGCTAGCTGGGTGACTAGGGCTTCACTGGTAGGATGGCATGCCACTGGTATGAATTCCTCATAGTTCTACATTGTAGCAATAAATACATCACCCCCACAATGGTTCTGAAGTTGTGGTCTAAGTAGGAAGTTATTGATTTGCTTGAGTTGGATGGCAGTGCTAATGGAATTGTAAGTTTCACTGCATTAAATTTTACAGTTGAGCACTATTACTCATTTGGGTCTTGGAGTTCTATTTCATTACAAAAGATTTCCAATCAGATCAAAATAAAGGTTTGTCCATTTGAAGCATTTAAACTAATATGAGAGTGATTGTATCAAATATAAATATAGCTAAATCAATGACAAAGGCAATCAAGTAAACAAACTACAGGGAGAGAGAGAAAGACAGAGAATATAAATTGGCATTCATTCTCTTCTCCCAAATTGGAATGGATTTCAATGACAT
Source organism: Dipodomys merriami (assembly GCF_024711535.1). Taxonomy (NCBI): domain Eukaryota; kingdom Metazoa; phylum Chordata; class Mammalia; order Rodentia; family Heteromyidae; genus Dipodomys; species Dipodomys merriami. The sequence continues at coordinate 15,610,871 of NW_027206512.1, read as the reverse complement.
GGTTCTCAGATGAATACAACCTAATAGTGGCTTCACTGCCAAGTTAACACCTTCTCACCAGCAGCAAGTCTCTCTTAAGAGAGAATGAATACAGGGGGCTGGGAAGATGGCTCAGTGGTAGAGCGCTTGCCTTGCATGCATGAGGCCCTGGGTGCGATTCCTCAGCACCACATAAGATAAAAGAAAAAAGCCGGAAGTGGCACTGTGGCTCAAGTGGTAGAGCACTAGCCTTGAGCTGAAGATCTGAGGGACAGTGCCCAGGCCCAGAGTTCAGGCCCACCACCAGACCCCCAAAAAAAAGAGAGAGAGAGAGAGAATGAATACAGAGAAACTTGGGCTCCTTTGCCACCTTCCTCGGAGTGCTTGCAAAATTTCAAAAATTGAAAGCTGGAACTACCTTTCACAAAAGTGAGTTATAGCTCCAGCTCTAGGACCCACACTCAAATAGCTTCTACTTCCCTTTCCACAAACCATGGCATACCTATACCATGAGTAGAAGAGGACACTCTATACCTTTGAGACCTATATGATACATGCCCTCTATCTATCATATACATAGTAGTAGGTCAAATCTCCTGCCTTCTATTTTATTCATAATGCATTCTGATTCTCTTATCCAAAACACCCAATCATTACCAGCATCAAAGTGGGATGTTCAGAACAGATTGCAAGTTATTTTTGCAGACCTGTAGCCTCTTCCTCTGCATTATATCTTATGTCTCTCAGAAGCACAGTAATGAAGTAACATCAGAGGTCATAAGATCCTTGTAGTAAATTAGATGAAGTTTAAATTATCTTGGTCAAAAAAGTGGCCTTGTAGTAGAACTAGATAGAATACCTAGTAGACCAGTGAAAAGTAAGTAATAAATTCCATTCTTCATAATAAATTCCATTTATGTAGGATGGTATCATTTATAAACTATTTCATACATTTTTGCTTCCTATTCAACATCTATGTTAAATAATCTATGTGTTCTAATACAATATGGAAAAATAAATGTTTTATTTTTATGTAACATGGAAATATTATTGATAATATAAATCCAGATCCTGTCCTTCTATACTTGTTGATGATCTTTCTGTACCAGAACACAGTACCTGAGATAATCAACTTCCAAGGAGGGAAGGTTTACTCTGGCCATGGTTTCAGAGGTTCATTCCACGGTTGATTGTCCTTGTGCCTTTGGGGCTTTCTAATCATGGTGAGAAATGTATGGTGGAACCAAGCTGCATACCTTCTGGTATCTGTGAAGTAAAGAGAGAGGAAGAGGAAGGGCTGGAGTTCCATTTTCCTCTTCAAGGACACACTCCCAATAACTTAACTTCTTCCAATCATGACATATCTTTGAAAGGTCCTACTTCCAATAGCAATGCATAGGCATTTGGGGGACATTTAAGTTCTGAACTACAGCATGTAACTATCTATGTGCAACTTGTTCCTCCTCAAACTTCTAGTACCCTGAAAACTCTATATCCTGCACAATCTTTCCATTTACTTCTCTGCTTTTCCCTAATTTTGATTTACCTCTAATGAAATAACACCTACAAGAAAATGTTGTATTAAGACAGATGTTACTCAATTAATTAATTAATTAATTAATTAGGTTAAATATCCAACACTACGAAATAACATCATCATCATGCAAACTCAAAATATGTCTAAAGATTTCCATGAAGTACAGAGCTCGTCTCTTCTGCACTGTACTAAAGATGCTCCATTTTTTCTCAGGAAAGTTTTGTTTGGGGTATTTTTGTTTTGTTTTGTTTTTATGGGGTTTTTGGTATTTATTTATGTTTAGATACTAGAGTTTGGATTTGGCTTTGCACTTGCTAGGCAAGCATTCTGCCAGTTGAGCAACACCTCTGGCCTTTGTGTTTTAGTTTTTTTTTTATAGAATTTTACACTTTTGCCCAGGGTAAACCTTGGACCTCAATAATTTTATCTCCAGCCTCCTAGGTAGCTTGTATCACAGACGCACACTACCATGCCCAGTTTATTGGTTGATAGGTTTTGTCTGGGCTAATTTTGAGCCACAATCCTCCTGATCTCTGCCTCCTCAGTAGCAGGGATTGTGTGTGCCACAATGCCTGGGTTTCATTTTTCCTTGCAATATCCTTTATAAGAATAGCATCAATAGCCATACCTTCAATCTTACTCTGAAAAGAAGATCCATTGTTGTGCCCATCAGAGTTGTAGCAGGAAGTAGATTCAAACTAGACCTGTAGGAGACTTTATTCAAGGGTGTGGGTGGGGCTGAGGTTTAGGGAGATCAGCAAGGGATGGAGTTATAGTTTGTAGCTGGTAAAAGGAGGGTGGCTGAAAGGGAAAAGATTACCAGGAGATTATGAGGAGAAATGATGGACACAGCTATTCTGAACCCCAGGAAAAGAACTGTTGGGAAAGCCTGTGACCTTGAGAATGGAAGCCTCCAGGCTTGGAAATACAGATTGGTGAGAGAGCATTTGCCTAGCATGTGTGAGTCCCTGAGTCTGATTCCGAGAAACACAAAATGAGGTGGACAAGGAGGAACAGTCAATTGTGTAATCCATCAGGGTGAGGCCAAGAGTGCACACATTAACTTAGATGCCTTTTCAGTCCCCACCATTGGTCAAATCAACCCAAAAGTCAGCGGGCAAAAGATCCCTGTAAATTATAGGCCACTCAAGAGGCTGAAGGAGGGACAGCTGATCTAGACAGCAAACAGGAAGAAATCCAGCAAAATGGATCTGCTAATGGAATTTCAACCATGGTAGCATTGAAATGGCATGGAGAACAAGACAAATTGCTTTAGGCCATGAAGTATTCTTTATTCATATTGATACATAGGGTTTTCCCACATAAATTATTTTCTCCATTATACAGCAATGCTAAAGTATTTGAGGAGGTTGAATATCATGGGAATAAAATGCATAGATTCTTACAGAATATGTGCTTGAAGTCAACTTGAAGATTTTGGCTTAAACCTTTACCTGTGGCAAATACCATACCTCATTACTCAGCTGGGCTGCCCTAACAAAATGCCACAGAGTGGGTGGTTCAAACATCAGCCATTAATTTCTCACAGTTCCAGAGCTTGGAAGCCTGAGATCAGGATGTCAGGTTGGTCAGTTCCTAGTGACGGCTTCCTCCCTGGCCTACAGAGAGCAACCTTCTCATTATGCCCTTAGGTTGGAGAGACAGACAGACAGACAGACAAACAGAGACAGAAATGGGAAAGAAGAAAGAAAGAAAGAAAGAAAGAAAGAAAGAAAGAAAGAAAGAAAGAAAGAAAGAAAGAAAGAAAGAAAGAAAAGAAAGAAAGAAAGAAAGAAAGAAAGAAAGAAAGAAAGAAAGAAAGAAAGAAAGAAAGAAAGAAAGAAAGAAAGAAAGAAAGAAAGAAAGAAAGAAAGAAAGAAAGAAAGAAAGAAAGAAAAGAAAGAAAGAAAGAAAGAGAAAGAAAGAAAGAAAGAAAGAAAGAAAGAAAGAAAGAAAGAAAGAAAGAAAGGAAGAAAGGAAGGAAGGAAGGAAGGAAGGAAGGAAGGAAGAAAGGAAGGAAGGAAGGAAGGAAGGAAGGAAGGAAGGAAGGAAGGAAGGAAGGAAGGAAGGAAGGAAGAAAGAGAGAGAGAGAAAGAGAGAAAGAAAGAAAGGGGAGGGAAAATAGGAGAGGGGAGGGAATAAAAGGAGTCTGAGACTGAGATACAGACAGAGAGGTACAGACAGACAGTGACTTATTAAGGCACTAATCCTATCATGAGCCTCACGACCTCATCTAAAACTTTCTTCCAAAGACCCCCCATCTCCAAATACTGTAATTAACATAAAAACTGAGAAGAGGGGCCCCGATGCCAAATAATCCAGGTGGAAGTTTTCCAGATAAAATCCACGACATGGTTTTAAACCTAAATTCCAAATAAACTATGAATTTTTTTTAGTTTAAATATAGTGAAAGTATCACCCAAAGAAAGGGCAAGTATTGATAAGTAAGTGTTCTTCCCTAGCCTGGCAACTCTACAACATGTTCAAATCTCAGTTCTTCAGTTTCTTGGTTGGGTAACTGCAAACATATTCATTAACGTCTTTGTACTTAGGTCTTTCCTCTCCAGAGGGGAAATAATAAAGGTACTTACTTGAACAATTGCCATGACAATTAAATGAGTTTGTAGACAATTATGTAATAAACTCATTCATAGCACAATTCCACTTTTTCAAGTCTATAAAATGAGTCCCAGACTAACTAGGAACAAATTCAACAATAATCAATTCAACAGTAATCAATGCAGTTTAAATCTTCAGTGACAGGAAGAAAAAGAATGGAGAAAGATCATGTTCTAATAATGTCCAAGAATGAGAATCACATTCTCAGACATAAAAATGAAAAATAATTTTTAAAGCATTATTGTTATAAAGGTAATGTACACAGGGGTTATAGAAGTCAGGTAAAGAGAACACTTCTTTTTGGACAATGTTACCCTTCCCCCATTCCCTCCCATTTTTTCCCTCCCATTCCAACTTATAAGTTATAGGTTCATTTTTTTATTGTGAAAATACTGTACAGAGGGGTTACAATTACATGGGCAAGATAATGAGTACATTTCTTATCAAGCATTGTAGCCTCCTCCTTTGTTTCCCCTTCCCATCCCATCCTCCCCCCACCCCCCCCCACCCAACCCTCCTCCCCCACCCCCATCAAAGTTGTAGAGTTCATTTTTGACATAACGACTTGTACATCTCATTGTTGCAATGGGTCCACCTGTATCCCTAGTTAAACGATTTGTTTTTTCCCTTCCTTCCACAAATTATACCAATATCAAATACAGTGAAAGCAGGAGTTATACCGTGGGGGAGGGACATACAAAGCAACAAAGAAATCATCTTATAAATGTGTTAGAAACAATCTCATGAAAGAAAACAAACATTGAATACATATCTTAGGGTTCATTTCCCTAACATCAACTTATCTGACCTTTTCTGCTTGTCTCAGACATATACTAGTAAATAGGTTCATTTTTACCATAGTATCTAGTGAGTACCACTGTTGCATTTGTTTACTCTTTATCCCTGAAAAACAAGAATTTTTAAAATCACTTTTATCCATATGTGAAATTTCATTATTTAAATTTTCTGTTACATCAACACATTAGAATTTTCATGCTGGACTTCAAATACACCCCAATTAGTAAAGCCTGTGTGGCACAGGATTGGGCAAGAGTAAACAGGTGCAGATTGTTAAAACACATCATTATTGTTTGGTCACTGCTGAGCTAGTCTAACACTGTCCTAGTCACCTTAACTAAAAACACAAGTAAATGAAGAAATTTGTCAAGCAAGAGACGGCTCTGGAACCCATATCAATACGCACTTCTGTATCACTATTTAAAGCCCAATTCCCAATAGATGAAGAACAATAGAGAAATGGAATCAGATAGTTGGTCACAGATCCACCTACTCAGTGACAGACCCAATTCAGCTTCATCAGGTTGAAATTTTCTGTGAGATTAAGAAGCCACTCAAAGATCCTGAGGAGAGAACTAATATCATCTGATTGAAAGAAACTGCATTTAAAAAATTATGCAGGTATTTTTTTAAAAGCCCACATCTACACTTGTGCACCCCACACAGAGTCATTCAGACAGACAGACAGACAGACAGACAGACAGACAGACACACACACACACACACACACACACACACTCACACGCACATGCACATGGTACATCTCAAAGCAATAAAGACCTGCAGAGAAGGAAGGTAAAATGTGCTTGCCAAGCTATCATTGCTGAACAGGGGGGAAGCCTGAATTCAATGAAGGACCAGTCATGGGAAATTTATACGTTAATATTGGTTATACCTTCAAATTAGTGCAGTGAAATCCCTGACCAAATCTAGAATACCATTTAAATGGATTTGCAGAGATATTTATACATCCCTTGGAGTCATTAAAATGTTCTCAATCAAAATTTGTCACTTATCCCAATTAAGGGCAGGGAAAGTAACATTTATCATGGTAGAGATGAAGTGAGTTTCCTTGTACCACTGGAGGACATAGTTTTCCTTAGAAATCTGTAACACATTTACGTACATAACTTGTAAATGAGGATGCAGATTTATTGATTGTACTTAATTTCCTTCAATCTTTATTGCTTAATAAGATTCTCAAATGCCTCAGAAAATTCCAAACACAAAACATGCCCCTGGTATCTTCCAAGAATTTACTAAAGCATAGATTTTGAGCTATTGGCCAAAATAGCCCCATGTAATGGACAATTTACACACATGTCACATCTTTTCATCTCCCTTGTTTTCACGGAAAAGGTCAAATCCATCAAGTCAGTATGCCTAGCCAGAGTTGGGGAGGAGTGTCATTTCACAACCGTGAAGTGGAACTCACAGTAAATGAAGCCAATCTTTCAGACAAGGAAAAGAGATTATGAGATTATCATTTTCTCATCAATTGAGAATTGCTGTGCATAAAAATAGAAATTATTGAGGGAGAAAAAGTCAGAATAGTTACCAGGAAAAGAAGAGCACTAAGTAAAATTATTTCTCATCTAGAAATGGCTTTCTATTTCAGGCCAAATAGAAAGCTCTGAGATACATCAAAGATAAGATAGTAAGGGAAGGGGAATATTCTCCTGAAAACAATTTATCTCTGTTCCTTTATCCTCCAAATAGGATTTGTGAAACAAAATGATCCTAATAACCTTGGACATGTCACTCACTGGCAATGGAAGCACTGTTTTTACTGGTTAAAGAATTCTGCTTACCTAAATTTGGCTTCAAATATAAATATGATATTCCTAAACATGTTAGCAAGAAGTGATGTAAAGACTTAACAGGCTGATGGATGAGAGGGCCTAACATGCACTTTTAAAACCTTACAAATATCCTGTTTAACTTTCTCCATGAGCATCTCCCAACAAAAAGGTGTTCTGATAATAAGGAAAGTAAAGAGTCTTTCCAGGGTTTTATGCATTTAGGAAAGCCTGCACAGAACTACCTTTTCCATGGAAAAAAATGATACTAGAACTTGGGGAAATGCTATGTGATACCAAAACAATATTCCAAGGAGGATGAATTCTATTAAACTTTAAGTAATCCAACCACCTTGGATGATGCTGGATATATAAAAGGTGTCCTGGTGCGGTGGTGAGCTTCAGAGAATTCTTAATGATTTCTGAATAATAGAAGCACAATTTTTAGACTGATCCAGGAGAGATGACAGGGACAAAGAAGACCAAGGAGTCAGGAAGATAGAGAAAGGCCAGAGTATAATAAAAAGCAGAATCCTAGCAACTCAGGAAGCTGAGATCTGAGAGGATCATGATTTGAAGCTAGCACTGGCTGGAAGAAAGTCCACAAGACTCTTATCTCCAGTTAACCATCAACAAGCCACAAGTGGAACTGTGGCTCAAGTGATAGGTCCTAGGCAAAAAGCTAAGGTACAACACCCATGTCCTGAGTACAAGCACCAGAACAAAGGGAAAAAATAGACTATAAGAACACCGATGAATAGATGACAGCACAGGATCCTCAGATTAGTTAAATTTTAAATTATGAAGACAGGAACCCCACAAAGAGAATTATTGTCAGAATGAAAATTCAGCTAGAAAACATCTACAAAAATAATCTAAACATCTGAATTTAGACATCAGCTGCAGTGAGTCTGCCTCTTGAGGTTTAGAGAAGATGGCTCAACCCTTTTCCATTTCCACTTCCCATATTTCTGCAGGTCATGAGAGCTTGGCTTCCCAGAGTTCCATCTGGAAGGTTTCTTTTGTTATTCTCAGCTTCTTATGACTCTGACCCAGTAGGATAGTCCCCCACACACAAGACCTTTAGCCACAGAGAATTTGTATTTGAGAGTTTTATATTACTACAGAAAATGAGCATATTATATATATATATATTTGGAAGTTTCAGGCCATGGTTGATTGACTTGTTACTCTGGGCCTATGGCATCACATCATTGCAGAAGTCAATGGAGGAGTAAAACTCCACACATCATGGTGTGGATGTAAAGAAGGCCCTTTAAGGGAACCCCCCAGACATTGGAAGACATCCTACTAGATCCTACTACTTAAAGCTCCACCACCTCCCTAACAGAATCAGGCTTAGGTCTAATCCTCCAGGAAGACATTCAAGATCCAAATTATAGCAGAATTGTTTCACTGATCAAATCTCTATAGAGGATTTTAGAATCAACGAAGTATCACACATCACAGGATGCAACTTACTATAGTGTGCTAACCTTTAGTTACAGTCATAACTTTAATTTATAGTCATTCCTAACCTTTGAAATCATCTCTCAAGCTGCAATTTGTGTGTGTGTGTGTGTGTGTGTGTGTGTGTGTGTGTCTGTCTGTCTGTCTGTCTGTCTGTGTCTGCGTCTGTGTCTGTATGTCTATGTCTGTGAGTCTATGTGTGCCAGTACTGAGGTCTGAACTCAGGTCCTGGGTGCTATCTGTTAGGTTTTTTTTTGCTCAAGGCTGGCACTCTATCACCTGAGCCACACCTCCACTTTCAGCATTTTAATGGTTAGGTGCAGACAAGTGTCCTATCATGGATTTTGCTGCCTGGGCTGGCTTCAAAGAATGCCTCAGATCTCTGCTTTCCAAGTTCCTAGGATTACAGGAATGAGCCACCAGTGCCCAGCTCCTATACTCTTTCAAAATGCAATTGTTATCCAGACACTGATTTTGTACCGCAAGACCCCAACATAGCCACATACAAAATTACTAAGCTCCATTTGAAACCAACCGGTTAGAACCAGGAGCACATTTTTTCCCATAAAAGTAACGCTATAAATCAGAGGCTCTCAAATATTAATGTGCATATGAATAGCATAGAAGGCTTATTAAAAGTAGATCCCTGAGAGCTCTCCCACCAGAGATTCTGATTCTGGGATGGAATCCAACAAGCAACATTTTGATTAAATACCCAGGTAATTCTGATGTAACCACACTTTGGGCAATAATTGCTATTTGCAGTGATGAGATTTTCTTGAAACCCCCACAAAACTAATTGAATCTCTAATATAATTTAAATTGTGTGATGATAACTTTCATCCTTGAGCATTTCCTCCTATAATCTCAGATCCTTATACTAAAAGCCCAACAGCGTTGAGCATTAGGAGCTGATAAGAGACCAGAAAGGTAGGGAGTGAGAGAATGTAGCAAGAGGGCAGCCACTATTGTAGATGACTGCCCAGAACTCAGATTTGTCCCCCTGAACTTGTCACTCATGCAAGATTCTAAGAACTTGTGGCTTAAAAGAAATATGATGACTTTCCAACTTACTTCACTTATTACCAAATAATAAAATTAAGCAAATCTGCCTCATTCGTTTCTACAGAAATCCACAACTAACTCATCTTCAGATTCATCATCACCACCACCACAGAGATTAATTAGAAATAATGACAGGAATTAATTGCAGAAAGTTACAAAAAAAGAGGTAAAACAAAGACAAAGTTGAATATTGTTTTGTGAATAAACACCAATTAAAAACATATTAAAAAGCTAGGCGCTGGTGGCTTATGTGTGTAATCCTAGCTACTCAGGAGGTTGAGATCTGAAAATCATGGTTCCAAACCAATCCAGGCAAGAAAGACTGTAAGAATCTTATCTCCACTAATCTTCCCCCAAAAAAGACTGAAATAGAGCTGTGGCTCAAGTGGTAGAGTACTAGCCTTGAAAGAAAAAGCTCAGGAAGAGTGCCCACACCCAGGAGAGTTCAAGCCCCAGGACCAGCACCAAACAATCTAAACATACCAAACATTTAGGGTAGAGGAACTCTTGATAACATTGCATTCAGAAGATAACATGCATATTTAGAATTGTTCTAAGAGACTGAAAAATTTCAGAGCTTTGTCCCTTGCTAGAATCTCAGTATAGTAAAAGTTACTAAAACACATGAGACATGAGCAGGAAACCTTTTAACTTAAATTTTTTTTTCAAGGACTCTAGGAACACACAGTGGATACTCTTAGGAGAGGAACACAAAGGTGCAATGCTTATGTGCATCTGGTCATACAAAATAATATTTATCAAAATGAACTCCAAGAAATGGAAACAAGAGGTTTTTCTCTTTGTTAAATTTTTTTTTCATCAAGCTTATAGCAGAGTAACTTCTAAACGTTGAGTGACACAACATGACAATTTTATTGGATGACCTTTCAAAAGCAAGATCTAATTAGACATGCTGATGTGCAGTTCTGAATTATGAAGGGCAAGGCGAGATCCATAATCCCCCCACCATCACACCGAAACATTTGGGAGTAATATTGCTAATTAAAATGCAACATTGCCACCTGGAAACAGAGCTCCCTGCTCAAATCCATATTGGCTGAGCCTGCTCTGCCCTCTCCCTTTCCCTTACATATTACCTACTATTTTCCAATGCAGTGTCCCTCTTAGTACAATTTTTAATGTATTTTTATAACAGATGCAGTGTGTTTACTTGGGTGCCTGGAGATGGAATCTCTTCAGGTGGGTAATTATTAGAATGAGAAAAGGCAAGAAATCATGGTAATCCTCACCTCACCTCCTGCACATAACAGATTCCACATGGATTAAAGATTTAAAGCTAAAAATAAATCTGCCAAAAAAAAACCTGGGAGAACAAATGAGCAAGTTTGCCACGGAGTCTATACCCCCCCCCAAAACTAAATTCTAGTTTTAAAAAATAAACCTGGTAATACACTAATGGGGAACAGGCAAATATAAATTATAGTATTCATCCAGAATAACATGTGATCGGTAAAATAGCCCTATGAAAGGATGAGGCAGCACTGTACATACTAACACAGAAAGATATTGCATATTTTGATAAGCAAATAGGGAAAATAAACTACAGTATTTGTCAGACAAAAACAAGAATCTTGAGGGAAAAATACCTAATCCTCACATTTGTAGTATTTGTGTACAAGAATATGGTAAAGCCAGGTGTCCATGGCTTGCACTTGAAATCCTAGCCACTTAGGGGGTGAAGCCTGAAGGATCCAGTTAGCCAACAAAATTCCAGGATGGATGTAGGTATGGCTCAAGGAGTAGAGAGCCAGCCATGAGCAAGAAAGCTAAGCCAGTACAGTGTGTACATACACACACACACACACACACACACACACACACACACACACACACATACACACACACACCTATTACTACTACTACTATTGCTGTTGCTGCTACTACTACTATTACTCCTACTACTACTGATGATGATGATGATGATGATGATGATGATGATGATGATGATGATGATGTAGACATTCTGTTTATGGCATATTTATACCTTTCAATTTTTACTATAATAAAGTACAATGGGATCATATCATTAAAGAAATTTAAATTGTTAAGTTCCATTCTACTCAGAGAGAAAAGGGAAATCAATTGTGGTTAAAAGTACAAAGCAAAAGCTAGGTGCCAGTGGTTCATGCCTGTAATCCTAGCTACTGAAGAGACTGAGATCTGAGGATCAAGGTTCAAAGCCAACCTGGGCAGGAAAGTTTGTAAGACTCATCTCCAATAAACTACCAACCAGCCAGAAGTGGAGCTGTAGCTCAAGTGGTAGAGTACTAGCTTTAAGAAAAGACGCTCACCAGGATCAGCTGGATTTATAGTTGAATTCTACAAGGTCTTCAAAGCAGAACTCACACCAATACTCCTCCATCTCTTCAATGAAATTGAAAGCAAAAATTCACTACCACACTGTTTCTATGAAGCCAGCATAACCCTCATCCCCAAACCAGGCAGGGACTCATCAAAGAAAGAGAACTATAGAGCCATTTATTTATTTATTTATTTATTTTTTTTGTCCAGTCGTGGGGACTGAACTCTGGGCCTGGGCGCTGTCCCTCAGCTCTTCAGCTCAAGGCTAGCGCTCTACCACTTGAGCCAGAGCACCACTTCCGGCTTTTTTCTTTTTTTGCTTATGTGGTGCTGAGGAATCGAACCCAGGGCCTCGAGCATGCAAGGCAAGCGCTCTACCACTGAGCCACCTTCCCAGCCCTAGAGCCATTTATTTGATGAATATCAACTTCTCAACAAAATCTTGGCCAATCAACTTCAACAACTCATCCAAAAAATCATACACCACGATCAAACAAGACACATTTCAGGAATGCAAAGCTAGTTCAATATATGCAAAACAATTAATATAATTCATCACATCAACAAGAGCAAGGATAAGAACCACATGATTATCTCAATAGATGCAGATAAAGCATTTGACAAGATCCAACACCCCTTTGTGATGAAGGCTCTGGAAAATTAGGAATTCATGGAACATTACTCAGTACAATAAAGGCTGTATATGACACATCTATACCCAGCATTGTACTTTATGGCAAAAAGTTAAGGCCATTTCCTCTAAATTCAGGAACAGGATAAGGATGTCTACTCTCTCCTCTCTTCTTCAACCTAGTATTAGAATGCCTAGCTACAGCAATAAGACAAGATGCAGACATAAAGGGGATCCAAATAGGGAAAGCTAAAGTAAAACTCTCCCTCTTTGCAGATGATATGATCTTGTATTTAAAGAACTCCATGGACTCCACTCCCAGGTTACTTGAGCTGATCAGAAACTTTGGCAAAGTAGCCAAAGTTAACCCTTTAAAAAAGTAGCCAAATTAACCCTTAAAAATCAATGGCTTTCCTGTATGCCAATAATGCGAAGAGCACAGCTTAAATTAGGAAAGCAACCCCTTTTGTAATAGCCCCACAAAAAATAAAATACTTAGGAGTTAACCTAACAAAAGAGGTAAAGGACCTCTATGACAAAAACTTTAAAAACCTGAAAAAGGAAATTAAAGCAGAACTAAGCAATTGGAAAAACCTCCCATGTTCTTGGATTGGGAGGATTAACATCGTGAAAATGGCAATACTGCCAAAGGCTATCTACAAATTCAATGTGATACCTATCAATATCCCAACCTCATTCTTCAGTGAAATAGAAGAAGCAATCCAAAAATGCATATGGAACAATAAAAGACCCTGAATAGCAAAAACAATCCTTAGTAGAAAGAACAGCACTGAAGGAATATCAATTCCAAATTCCAAACTCTACTACTAAGCCATAGTAATCAAAACAGCTTGGTACTGGCACAAGAACAGATCTAAGGACCAATGGAATAAGGCTGAAGAAAATGAACCCACAGACCTATAGTCACCTAATCTTTGACAAGGGAACTAAAGAAATAGAATGGAAGAAAAACAGCCTTTTCAGTAAATGGTGCTGGCAAAATTAGTTAAACACTTGTAGAAAACTAAAGCTAGATCCATATATATCACCCTGCAACAGAATCAACTCCAAATGGATCAAAGCCCTAGCAGTCAAAGCAGACACCCTGAAAACATTACAGGATGGAATAGGGGAAACTCTTAATAAAGACCCCAAAACACAACAAATCAAAGAAAGATTGGACAAATGGGATTGTATGAAGCTGCAGAGCTTCTGCATGGCAAAGGACATAGCTAGCAAGATCAATAGAAAGCCCGTGGACTGGGAGTAGATCTTCACTAGCCATACAATGGACAAGGGTCTCACATCTAAAATATACCTGGAACTCAAATAATTAAATCCCACAACAACAAATCCTCAAAGAAACAACTGCCTGATTAATGAATGGGCTTGAAGAGCCAAAGTAACTCCAATTTGAGATTAACCTCACCATCTTGTGCTAGGCTGCCCTCAGAGTAATCCCAAGAGAGAGAAAAAAAACCACAGGTTGCCACCAACCCTGCCCACCCTTAAGAAAGCAGAATAGTTGCCCAGGTGTTCAACCACTCTGGAAAGCAGTATGGAGATTCCTCAAAAGCCTACACATAGAGCTCCCCTATGACCCAGCAATCCCACTTTTGGGCATTTACCCAAATGATCACAAACAAGACCATAGTAAAACTACCAGCACAACTATGTTTATTGCAGCATTATTTACCATAGCTAAGATATAGAACCAACCCAGATGCTCCTCAGTAGATGAATGGATCAAGAAAATGTGGTGTATATATATATATATATATATATATATATATATATATATATATATATATATATATATATATATATATATACATATATACAATGGAATTCTATTCCTCCATCAGAAAGAATGACATTGCCCCATTTGTTAGGAAATGGAAAGACTTGGAAAAAATTGTATTAAGTGAAGTAAGCTAGACCCAAAGAAACATAGGTCCTATGGCTTCCCTATTTGCAATAACTAGTACATGTCTGGGACAAGCAGAAAGGTGAAAAGCTATGTTCATATGACCAGATAAGATGATGTTAAGCAAAATGAACCCCAAGATAAGGACACACGTGTTTTTTTTCTTTCTTGCTATTGTTCCTAACATATGTATAATGTATCATGTGATTTTTTTTGTTCCTTTGTATGTTCCTCCCCCACAGTATAACCTGTTTTCACTGTATTTGATGCCAGTTCCCTGCATCTTGTATATACACTTCTCTGACTTGGAAAGGGGAGGGGGAAAAAACAAAATGCTTAAATAGGGATACAGGTTGACCCATTGTAACAATGAGATGCACAAGACACTATGTTGAAAAACGAACTTTACAATTTAGGTGGGGAACGGGGAGAAGGGGATGGGGAATGTAGTTGTGGAGGTGGGAGGGAAGGGATGGTAGGGGGAAAACAAAGGAGGAGGTAACAATGCTTGATAGGAAATGTACTCATTACCTTGCTCATGTAACTGTAACTCCTCTGTGCAGTATTTTTACAATTAAAAAATGTATTAAAAAGAAAGAAAGAAAAGAAGCTCAGGGACACTGCCCAGTCCCTCAGTTCAAGCCCTAGAACTAGCACAGAAAAGAATACCAAAATAGTGCAAAGCCAAACAAGTGCCATCATAAGAGCAAAAGCACATGGCAGGCTGCATGAATTCCAATGCCTTCTCTGCCACTTTTTTATAATATGAGTCACTTGGCCTCTTTGATCCTGTTTTACATTCTACTAAGTGCATATTATAATAACAATTGTGCTGTGGTGCTGTTGTAAAAATCAAATTGTAAGAGTTACTGTGCTCTAAACAGCCCAATATGGTTTTTGTCATCATTCCATTAAAGAGCATATGCATCACCTTTTGAGGTTTATTCTCCTAATTGAATTCAGTTTTGATAGTAGTGTGAACATCTTGTTGGATTCCATGGATTTATAGAATCTAAATGTCTAAAACAAGGATCCTAAACATATGTCAACTACTTTTAGCAGTCTTCCAAAGAAACAGTGGTTTGTGCCAGTCAAGGTGGGAAAACGGGTTATGAGAGTTATTGAAAGATAGTATGTGGAATATGGCCACATATACATACTATTTGTGGAAAATTTGTAGAGTAGCTATTTTCAGGTTTTTTTTCTTTATAGGTTGATTTCAGAATTTGGTCACAATATAGGTTGCAGTTCCTTCTTAAAAATCAAAACAGTAGCCAGGCACCGGTGGCTCACACCTATAATCATAGCTACTCAGGAGGCTGATATCTAAGGATCGCAGTTGGAAGCCAGCCCAGGCAGAAAAGTCCCCAAGAGATTCTTATCTCCAATTAACCACTCAAAGCAAGGAGTGGTGCTGCGGCTCAAGTGGTAGGGCACTAGCCTTGAGCACAAAAAGGCCCAGGGACAGCACCCAGGCCCTGAGTTCAAGCCCCACAACCTACAGGAAGGAAGGAAGGAAGGTAGGAAGGAAGGAAGGAAGGAAGGAAGGAAGGAAGGAAGGAAGGAAGGAAGGGAGGGAGGGAGGGAGGGAGGGAGGGAGGGAGGGAGGGAGGAAGGGAGGGAGGAAGGAAGGAAATCAAACCAGCAATGAAGGGTTTTTGTGTGTATATTACAGATTCAGTCATTATAAAGACTTTCATACATTCCATGTTGCTTTGATTAACCTTTACTTTTTTAACATTTCTCATGCATGTTATGATGCCGCAAAGGTTTCTGACTCTTACTGTACCTTATTTTGTACTTTGGCTTGGTTAAGGAAGAAAGGGGCTTCAAGGGAGAAAAAATAATTATAATCTCTGTAAGAGCAAGAATTACAGGGCACCTGGTGTTGGTAGTTCTAAAGCCTGAAAACCTAGGCTCTGGTTACAGATAGCAGGGTCCCACATCAGATATTGGCACCCTAGACATCCTGGCCCCAGGTTTTGGCTGGCACCAGAGTGGAGATTCTGTTTGTCTAAAACTATGTTATTTGAGTTTCAACGTTTTCTAAGATTTATTTCAAAATACCGATTCAAGGAAAAATAGTGAGGAGATAAGGAAATGAAAATCTCTTGAATTTGATAAGACAAAGCTTATAAAACTATATAAAGAAAGGCTTCAGAAAAAGAACTGAGGAGAAAGAAAAATGGTATCCTTTAGAGAAGAGAGGATTTGAGAAGTAAGAATTGTCTTAAATATTTGCTCCAAAACTGATAAAGGGAAAATTAAGACAAAACAGAATGTTCAAGTAAGTAGCAGATAGTGGAAGCGGAAAATGGTGTGAGTATATGTTGAATGTTGTAAGACAGAGTTTATAAAACAGTAAAATTGAAAGATTTTTTTTCCCTCAGGGCAAAATTAATACACTGTTCCCCAAGCATATGAGCCACCTTGGATGCAAAGCTGGAAAATACACCAAGCAAGTCTGCACCCATGTGTTCCTCCTTGTAAAAGTGGCATCTACAAAGCTGTCCATCTTAATTACTATGCAAAGGAAATAATTAAATTGTTTACTAAGTTGTTTCAAACTTCCAACGCAATTTATTCTGAAGTCTTTTGTCATTGCAATTTAATCCTCTGGAGTGTTCAAATCAGACCCACAGAAAAGTTTCTAAGCAATTACATAACAGCTATTTCTCAGGTAGAAACACGGGTGCATGTCAAAGCCATTTTTTCTGCTCAAAAGTTTAAAACCTGAACCCTATGTATTTAATATATGTTTATCTGAATTAGGGGAGTGAAGGGGAACAACAAAATGGTGAGACAAAGGACAAAGGCTGAACCAATGCAACGCGATACTCACAAGACAGTATGGTAGAAATGAACTTTATAACTTGTGGGGGGAGGTTGGGGGGACAGGGAAAATGGGAGAAAAATGAGGGAGGGGGTAACAATGTTTGACAAGAAATGTACTCACTACTTTACACATGTAACTGTAACCCTCTGTACATCACCTTGACTATAAAATTAAATTTAAAAAAGTTTAAGACTTAACTCTGAAAGTATAAGGCCCTTATTCCCATCATCACCCCACATCAGCAAGAAGTAGCCAGCTAAGGAAAGGCACCCACTTCTCCTTGTTTCTTATGCTTTGCCAGAGTCAGAAATGATAGAAAATGACAACCTAAAGCATTCGCCTCCCGCTGACAGCTGTATCTTAGAACTGTCCTTGCTGCACACCTTGCTGAACCCTCTCCCCTCCCCTTCCCCTTGAGCAAGTGCACCAGCCGATCTTGGAGGAAAGCCTGAGACCAAGGCTACATTTGATGCTACATCCCTGATGATCACAGACTCTGCTGAGAACTTGAAACTCCTCAGTCACAATAACATTGCTCTTCCACCCCATCTCCATCTCCCTGCTTCCATCTGCCCCCTACCAACTTCACTCATTCTGCCTAATATATAAACAGCCCTAGTTGTAAGGGGGGTGCTTATTACTCCTTCCACAGTGCTGAAGGAGACTTGGTTACCCTTACCAAGCTTCATCCCTGAATAAAGCCTGTTGGTCTGTTGAGTTCACTTTCTGCCCTTTCTTTATTCTGATACCTTCATGACATACTGTTTCCTTACAGTATTTATTTTATCTTAAGAAAAAAATGCAATGATCCAACTTCCTGGTTCTTCTACCTCTGGAAAGTCACCTGTCTTCAGCAATGAGGGCAGGGCACTGGACAGAAGGTCCAGTAGGAGTGAAGGCTTGAAGACTCAGCCAATTTGGAATCACATAAAAAGATCCCAGGCAGTGTTTTTAATGCCTTTGTTCATCATTCCTTGGGGCTGAAGAGATGGATTCCCTAGCGGCACCACAGGCTTGCCCTATATTTAATACCATAGGGCTTTAAGACTATCAAAGCCCATGGGCTGGATGCCATAGGAGGAAAATGCAAGTAGGAGCAATGTGTAAATATGCCAGGGTTCCAATAACCCCAGTTTCCATAGAAGGATGTCTGCAATCGAAGGCCTTGGGGAAAGACTCACTGTTAATTGCCTTCACCATATCCATTCCCCTGTATCTTCCCTTGCTAACACAGCTCCACACTTGCTTAAAGCACAAAAGCCTAACCCCATGCAACAGAGCAGAACTGGGCCTGCTCAGTCTTGACAGTTCCTTTCCTCACTTTCACAGCTTATTTTGTGGCTGGGGACAAGAAGGGGTTCTATGACTCAGAGCAATGAAGTTGGGAGTATGTTTCTAAGAAAAGTGTGCGCTCTTATGATACAGACAGATGGATGGAGCTGCTCCTTCCTTCCCCTAAGAACAAAACCAAAATCAAAACCCAGAGATGGGCTGGGAAGGTGGCTCAGGGGTAGAGTTCTTGCCTTGCATGCATGAGACCCTGGGTTCGATTCCTCAGCACCCACATAAGCAGAAAAACCAGAAGTGGCACTATGGCTCAAGTGGTAGACCACTAGCCTTGAGCTGAAGAGCTGAGGGGCAGCACTCAGGCCATAGTTCAGGCCCCACGACCAACAATACAACAACAAAAAAACAGAGGCAGGGGCTGAGATGTACAGTTCAGTGGTAAAGAGCTTGCCATATGCAAGACTCTAAAATTTTTTTAATAAAACAAAACATCAGGAAGATATCAGACATCAAACCCAACCACCTCTGTGGCAGTTATCTCCAGATTTCTCCACAAACCATAATATCCTGTTGTTTACAGTCAAATACTTTTCTTTCTTTCTTTCCTTCCTTCTTTCTTTTCTTTTCCTTCGTTCCTTCCTTCTTTCTTTTCTTCCTTCCTTCCTTCCTTCCTTCCTTCATTCCTTTCTTTTTCTTTCTTTTTCTTATGGTCCTGGGGCTTGATCTCAGAACCTAATTTCTTGGGCTTTTATGTTCAAGGCTGGTGCTCTTTCTACCACTTGAGCCACAACTCCACTTCTGGCTTTTTGGTGTTTAATTGGAAATAAGAATCTCATGGACTTTCCTGACCAGGCTGGTTTTGAACCCTGATCCTCACATCTCAGCCTCCTGAATAACTAGAATTATAGGTGTGAGCCACTGGTGCCTGGCAAACACATTCTTTAGTAACAGTTTCCCTTTTCATTTAAGCTGATGCTTCTTAACCAGGCATTTTTCCTCTGCAGGGCAGTTAACCCTCAGCTCTTGATTCCTCTCCCACCTTGAGCATACACCTGCCCCCCAAGAGTGACAGGAAGGTTAAGCAAATGAGGCACAAGCATAAACTTTAACTTAGAATTGACTTGCTGCCCCCAAACTCACAGACCAAGATAAACAAGATTTAGCCACTGTGTAAAAATATTCAAAGTATTGATTATTGTTCCTTTGTTTCAGGCTCCAAAATGGCTCAGTACGACACTCTTGCTAATTCTATCTTTATCTAAAATGTTGAGCATTTGTTCAACCCAGATTTTGTTGTTTCTATTGTTGTTGTTTTGTTTCGTTGGGAGTATTTTATGCTGGTCTTGGGGATTAAAATCAGGTCCTGGGCACTGTCCCTGAGCTTTCTTTGCTCAAGACTAGCACTCTGCCACTTGAGCCACAGCACCACCTCTGGACTGTTTTTCTTGTTTGGTAGCTTATTGGAGATAAAAAGTCTCATGGACTTTCCTGCCCAGGCTGGCTTTGAATAGCTGTCCTTAACTCTCAGCCTCCTGAGTAGCGAGGATGATAAGCATGAGCCAGCTTCACAATGGACTTTTTTACAATTAAGTTTTTAAAATATTATATTAATATACTTTTGTTTATTAAGGATTTTGACACACTTTTACATCTTGTGTCCAAGGGGAGCACCTTTCTTGCTCGTCCTGGTCCCAGAATCCAACCTAAACATAAACATAATGACAGAGGTAAGTATAAGCATATCTTTTTTTTAATTTTTTTTAATTTTTTATTGTGAAAATACTGTACAGAGGGGTTACAATTAGATGGGTAAGATAATGAGTACATTTCTTATCAAGCATTGTAGCCTCCTCCTTTGTTTCCCCTTCCCATCCCTTCCCATCCTCCCCTGCTTCCCCCACCTAATCCTCCCTTCCCCCCCCACCAAAGTTGTAAAGTTCGTTTTCGGCATAACGACTTGTACTTCTCATTGTTGCAATGAGTCCACCTGTATCTTTATTTAAACGACTTGTTTTTCCCCTTCCCCTCCACAAATTATACCAACATCAAATACAGTGAAAGCATGGGTTTTATTGCAAAACCTCGCCACCTGGAATCTTCCTGGTCTTGGAAGACTATCCCCTAAAAGAGCTAGCTGGTTCTTAGTGATAGTACAGGGCTCATGCATGGATGAGCGAGTGAACTCTTTCATCCCCACTCCAGTCAACAGGAAGCCCCTCCCTCTCCCCCTCCACTGTTGGACTTCCTCTCAGGTCACTATTCCTCTATCTAGTACCCAGGGCAAGGCACGTCACAATAGAAAAGGCTTCTATACCCCAGTGCACTGAAACTGTTCCAACCAGGTCCTCCTAAGCCTGCTCACCCCGCCTGGCCCACCATTCCTTTCCAAACAAAACTATAGTCAAGTCTCCTGCCATTTCTCCCTCCCACATTTCTGCCTGGCTACTCATCAGGTACTGCCTGTGTGGCTATTCCCTCAGGGTGGTGTGAAGTGCTCTGCCACTTGGGCATTGTGAACAACCAAAGATCTTCCCAGTGGCCTGGTCTGAGGGTCTCCCTGAGTTGTACTAGAGTCTACATTTGCTGGCTGTTCCCAGAGAAAGTAATAGGTAGGGAGGACGGTGCTTTTTCAGGAAGATGGTCTGAAGGAATTACTTGTGAGCACCAAGGAGGGAAGGGAAAAATATTTGGAGGAAAGAAAGAACTCACTTCTTGATGAGAGAATTTGCTGGCTTCTGAGTGACTGCACAGCACCACTTTCTTCTGGCCTTCTTTTGCTTCTGTTTACCTCCTGGGCTTTGCTAAGAATCCTGTTTGCTAGCTCCCTTGTCTCCAGATCCCTAATCTCTATGATGCTTTGGGGGCTGATTTGTCCCCGACAGCAATTGCGAGTATTTACTGGCTATTTTGGTTAGACATAAAGTACACCCCTGCCAATTCATGTGTGGAAGGTTTGGGCCTAACCTGGTGGCACTATTGATCATGAGGGTACTGATGCCCTCTGTGGGTCAACCCATTGATGGGTTTATATCCAATGGGCCATTTGGAAGAGGATCCTGGCTAGAGAAAGGGGGTCACTGAGGGTGTAGCTTCTAAGGTTCTGTCTTACTTTCCTCCTGTCCACCACCAGGGGAGCTATTGTGCGACCCTTCCCACTGTCTCTTCCTCCTGTCCACCACCAGGGGAGCCACTGTGCTCTATCACAAACCCAGAACAAACAGAGCCAAGTGACCATGGACTGAAATCTCGGAAACTGTGAGGCAAAATAAATCCTTCCTCCTCTTAATGGAGGGATTCTTTTTTCAGATTTTTTTGTCACAGCAATGGAAAATTCTTAACACATTGACCTTCCTGCATAATCTCCCAGATGCTCCAAACTTATCCTGTCTAAAACCGAACCCATTAGCTTATCCCACACTCCCCAAACATGGAGATTTTCAATACTTCCTACCTAAACAGTAAAGGTACCACCATTGGTCCTTCTCTCTCAGACTTTCCTGCAGTCAATTTATGCTTTATGATGTTGGCAGAGGACTCCTAGCTCTGCATCCCTACCTAATAATTTCAGTTGTTTTTGTTTTTGTTTTTGCCATCACCAACAACATACAGTCCAAAAGTCTGAGTCCCCTATCATTCCAGCTTCATTTCCAGCAATCCCCACACAGTCTCAGGCCTGTGCCCCACCATAGCTCTCACCAAAGCTCCAGATCCACTGACCTCTCTAACTTCAGTAACCTTCACCTCCCACACAGCCAAACCATGACAACTATAGTCATCCTCAATGGTTTTAAATACTCTAGTTGCAAAAGAAAGATATGCTTATTATTAGAAAATAAAGACAAGTCCCAGGTATAAAACTGAAACTAGGGCTGGGAAGGTAGCTCAGTGATAGAGCGCTTGCCTTGCATGCATGAGGCCCTGGGTTCGATTCCTCAGCACCACATAAGCAGAAGGGAAAAAAAAGCCGGAAGTGGTGCTGTGGCTCAAGTGGTAGAGTGCCTAGCCTTGAGCTGAAGAGCTGAGGGACAGCGCCCAGGCCTAGAGTTCAGGCCCCACGACCAGTCCCCTCCCCCCCCCAAAAAAACTGAAACTACTATGGCATGTCCTTCTACTCACCACTCTGTTATAAGCATTAATTGAATATCTACCATGTGCAAAGAATCAGACAGGAGCTGCAAACACAGGAAGAAGAAACTCTTTAGGATGTCTGGATGAAAGAAGAAGAAATCAAAGGAGACAGAGAGAGTCTTTTCATGTTTTACCCTCTGTCTGAAGTGTTCTGTATCCCATTATGTGGTAAACTTGTATCCTTAAAGGTCAACTTAAGTCTTTCTTCCTGTATTAATCCATGTTCATTTCCCATAGATTGGGCTAACTCCATTTCAATTTATCACTGTGTCCCATGTGTATTCATCTATAGTAGCCCTGATAACAAAACCCCATGATTGGTCTGAGTCCTTCAGGCTGGGAACTATGGTGACCCACATCCAGCCCCTGTCACACATATATGCTCTTAAATGAATCATGCTTTGTGAAGTTTCTCTAGAGTCAGGAAAACCCAACTGGTTCCACTAGGTACTACTCCATTTAACAAAACACCTGTTTTTATTTATAGCAATTCTCCAGACCTCGTTTTAAATGTAATAACAGATATAACTCATTTTAATAGGACAGCTTATACAATGAGAAAGTCCTACTAAAACAAATTAGAAGGGTCATTTGCCACTTCTTGTAGTCCCATAGAACCATATAAAATTATTGAGTCTACCTTTCTTACTAAACACCCTGACAGTTTCAAAGCATTTAAACTAATCAACTAGCTAATCCCTTCAATACCTCATGGGTTTAGCAAATAGTTTCATAGTATTCTAAGAAGACAGAGACAACTAAATTCTTGTAACCCTAGCTACTCGGGAGACTGAAATCTTAAGATGGCAGTTCAAAACAAGCCCAGGCAAAAAAGTTGTAAGATTCTTATCTCCAATGAACCACCAAAAAGCTCAAGTGGTAGAATGGCAGTCTTGAGTGAAAAAGCTATGTGAGAGTACCCAGGCCAGAGTTCAAGCCCAGTACTGGCAAAAAGATGAAAACAAAGAAGAGGAAGGAAATTCTAAAACCCACTGAGAGAGCAGAACTCAATTTAAAAGCAAAGATAGGAAGATGTACTGCATTCATCAGGTTTTTTGCTCAGTGACTGCATAAAAACTTGAGGAAGGTAGCTGAATTCCACAGATTTCCCCTTTGGATGCACTTTTTGGTATAAGGAAGAATGACCCATCTATGGCAATCTTGTCTCTATTACCATACCCATCCAATCGTCGTTACAGTTCAGAAGTGGCTGGGTTACCAGAGCGTGATGTCCAGAGTTTATAATTCATCACCATAAGGAAAAAGGCCAATATTCAAGTCTGCAAGTTGTCATGGGGCTTTACCTGACAGGGCGATTTAGGCTTAGCCAGCAGTAACACCTGCTGGAGCAGGGAATACCACCCCAGCTAAGCAAAGCTATAGGAAGGAAAAGCTCTTCTAGCTGAAACTGCTTTCTCAAGAAAGAAGAAATCCAAGACTAAGCAAGAAGCTGTCCACAACAAAGGGAAACATAATTTATTATCCCTTTTTTACAGAGCTTTCAGTCTTTTAGGGCAGAACTTAGACTTAGAAAATGCCAATAGTAAATCATCTAAATGGTCACTCAACATAGCAATCTTGAGATTAGCCCTCTTCATACACTTAGGTACAGTATACAAAGAAGCCTGATGTCATGAGAGAACCCAGATGGAAATGGAAATAAGTATACAGTCAAAGGTAAAATCTGCATGACCATAGGAAGGCAGAACCAAGATGGAAAGCAAGGTTAAGGACTTGCATAGGTCCATTGCATTCCAATGTCTACAGTTTAGCATATCCAGTACAGATATTAGATACAATAACCTGATGATTAGCTTAAGCTTCCCAACTGGAAGTCCATTCATGCCATTGTAGAAACCCACATCCCAGGACTATGCTTGCGGTTTTCATATCTTGTTCATCCCCTTCGCCTTCACTGGTTAGCAAAAAAGAATTTCAGAAATAGAGTTCCACTGGCAAAATTAAATACATCTTAAGTCATGGTGCTGACCACTTGGAAAAGAGTAACACTCAAGAAAATATGGTTTGGCCAGGCACCCATGGCTCATGCCTGTAATCCTAGCTACAAAGGAGGCTGTGATCTGAGGATCACGGTCGAAAGCCAACCCCAGCAGGAAAGTCCGTTTATTTCCAATAAACCATTAGAAAATCAGAAGTGACACTATGGCTCAAGTGATAGAGCACTAGCTTTCGGCTGAAGAGCACAGGGACAGCACCCAAGCCCAGAGTTCAAGCCCCACAACCAACCAACAAAAATAAATAAATAAATAAATAAATAAATAAATAAATAAATAAATAAATAAATAAATAAATAAATGAAAATAAATAATAAAAAAGAAAATATTGTTTGGTCAAACTGTTTATAATATTCCTCACTCTTATGAAGAGAGAAGAATCTGTAGAGGCCCACATCCTGTGTGCTTAAGGAAAGATATCACACTCACTCGGTCCTCTGTTCTTTCCCTACATCAATAAAAAAGCAAACAGACCAAGAGCAGGTGGTAAGGGGAGAAACAGACAACAGACATTCTAGGATAGAGAGGATGCAATGCTTTGTTTCTGATAGAAGTTCTTGCACTTGTGATCAATTTTCAAGTCTTGAATATATATATATGTATATATATATATAATATATATAAAGTGCATACTGTATCAAATGATTATTGGCTACATTGTTTTCAAAAGAACCAATTTGCAAGAGACCACATATTCATACACCCCTAACTCCTACCCAATTGGGAATTACAGCTCCCAGCTGCAAATACAAGATTTCTCAATGCATGCTATCCTTTGTGTTCTGCATTACACTGGATAATTTACTTTTAAGTAAATTTACTTTTAAGTGCCAAGTCTGTGGCACTGTACAATTTTCATACAGTAGCACATTGTAGCAATATACCTATCCTGCAGTGCTTCTAGATTAATATTTTAAAACATACTTCTTCAATTTTTTAATTATTTTCATTTAAATCACTCAAGACTTTGCAAAACTACATTCTTAAGTGCCTCCAACATACACGGTTTTGCCTTGACACTTTACCTCAAGTATCTTCATTATTTTAGTATTAGATTACATGTCCACTACTCATATAGTATGCCCATGCTCGTTTACTCTCAGTGTCAAGCTAATTGCTTTTCTAAACTCTAAACTGAACAACAAGCAAGAAGACATTACAAATCAATGGGCAATAACAGGCAACTGCTGGAGTTCCTGCAATATTAAACACCAAAAATGAAGCAGCCAATCGTACAGACCCAATAGAGGTTTCTTTGCATAATCCTTTAATGAAATGAGACTGCTGCATTAGTAGAAGCTGGGCATCCCTGACCCACATTTGTACAGCAGGGTAGTTGCCCTACATGTCTGTCAAGATTGTGCATTAGAGTGTATTCTTCATCAGTAAGCAATCAAAACAAATATTTCACTTCACTTCATAAATCCGTGCTGTGTGATTGCATCTGACACATCTAGGAGAAGGTAATCTCTTACAGTTCACTTCCTCCTGTTTCTAAGTGTGCGCTGGGTTGACATACAAGGGCTAACGTTCTGGCATGCACGAGAGAGATATGTGGAGTATTCAGAGCATCTGGTATAGTAAGAATTCTTCTTTGGTCAAGGGAAAAAATGGGAATCACTATAACCAGGACCCCTTATTCAAACAGGACTGAGACTACTAGAGTAATAGAGTTCCCCCAAATTAGGCACAGCAGAACATTAATGTGGTTTTCTTTACAACAGAAATAAAGGCATGTGTATTTCAGTGTTGTTTGTTTCAACCTTGTTGGCAATTGAAGAAGAAAAGAAGATGAAATCACTTCAACCTGGTATCAGTAGGGAAATGGCTGGGTAAGTTACTGTCCATTCATTCATGGATTATGATGCAGCAAGAAAAGTAATAAGCATAGATATCACATAGAGGTTAGGAGAATGGGGTGTTCAGCCAGACTGCTTGCATTTCTCACTTCACCACCTCCTAAACTGGGGGACATGTAATTCAATTTATCTGGACCTACATTTTCTCAGAAGGGAAATGCTGATAATAACTGTGCCTATTTCACAGTGTTGATGAAGGGATTAAATACAAGTGTTTATAGGAGTGGTTTAGACACACCAAGTATTCAATAAAGAAAGCTTTGAATAATTAAAAGACTTAATTAAGTCTGGTGAAATTTAATAACTGATTGAATGAATGTCCTTGGCAAAGTCATGTTCACAGTAAAATAATACTTAGAAGTCTCCCTGTAAAACTGTAACCCTAGGTATCTACATATATTTACCCAAGACAGAAAGAGGTATGGCAAGATACCAGCGTTGGCTGCCTTAAGGATGGGTTTGGAGGAAGGGGAGAGATGAAGAAAAGAGAATAAATCTTTTCATTGTGAGGTGACTATTGTTATAAGCATAAATTACTTATGTGATTTGTTAGTCCAGTAAGGTAATAAAAAATGTATTAACATTTAAACATGTTTAGATACTTAAAGCCAGAAGCTATTTGGCCTTTGGCCCAGATACAGAAAATAGAAAATGAGTGGGGAAGGAAGAAAGACAGTGTGGAAGGAAGACAGGCCTGATGTGTTAACTCCCTCCTACCTATACCGTATAGAGTGACTGTCAGCCCCTAGGGGACACTCACTGGATGGGTCATTTTAGCTGCGGGTCACTGTAGCACAGATGTTACATTAGTAGAAGCCTCCATCCCAGAGGGCACATGAGTATATGTCAGCAAGAATAGAGTAAGTTATCCTGTAATAAGTCTGCTTTTTGTTCTTATTTCCTTGTTTTCCTGTAGAAATGTCAAGGATTCTGATCTTGCTAAGATCTTTTTTTTTTTTAATTGTATTTTATTTTATTTGAGAACATACTGTACAGAGGGGCTACAATTACATGGGCAGGATAATGCATACATTTCTTACCAATTGCTAAGATCTTTTATCCATTTGGAGTTGATTTTTGTACAGGGTGAGAATTTGGGATCTACTTTTAGTTTTCAGCATGCAAATAAGCACTTTCCTCAGCACCATGTGTTAAGAGAATATGCTTTTGGCTTGTTTGTCAAAGATGAGATGTCTCTAGTTGTGTGATTTTATTTCTCTATCTTCTATTCTGCTCCATTGGTCTTCATGCCTGTTTTTGTGATAGTACCATGCTAATTTTGCTGCTATGGCTCCATTATGCTATTTTTGCTGCGATAGCTCCATTTTATAATTTGAAGTTTGGTAAACAGTGATCTCTCTAGCATTGTTCGGGATTCTTTTTGCTATTTGGAGTATTTCATGCTTCCATATGAATTTTAAGTTGATTTTCCTATTTTCCAAAGAATGACATTAAGATTTTTATGATTCTTGCACTGAACTTGTGAATCACTTTTGGTAGTATGGTAATTTTCATATTATTTTTGCCAGCCCATAAATTTGGGAGGTCCTTCCATCTTCTGATGTCTTCTGCAATTTCTTTCTAAAAGGTTTTTGTAGCTTTACTTGTAGGTCTTTCACCTCCTTGGTTAAACTGATACATAGGTTTTGGTTTGTGAGGGTCTTTGGTTTGGGGCTTTTTTTAGACTATTAGGGATGGAATTATATTACTGATTTCTTTTTCATCCTGTTGACTGTTAGTATATGGAAAAATTATTGATTTTTGTATCATATATCAGCTACACTGCCAAAAGCATTTATCAGATCTAAGAAGTTTTTGGTGGAACTTTTAGGATCTTTTAAGTATAGAATTATATCATCTGTAAATAGGAATAATTTGACTTCTTCCTTATTTGGATCTCTTCCCCCTACCTCTGGCCTTATTGTTCCTGCTAGGATTTCAGTCCTATCTTAAGTATAGAGAAAGTAAATGCCCTATCTCAATCCTGACAATAGCAGAAATGATTTTAATTGTTCTTAATTTAGTATGATGTTGGCTATGGGATTGTCATATGTAGCCTTTATTATGTTGAAGTATATCCCTCTACTCCTAGTTTCCTCAGAGTTTTTCTCATAAAAGGGTGTTGAATTTAGTAAAGACATTTTCTACATCAACGAGATAATCATGTGCTTTTTGTCCCTGATGCTGTGATTTTTTTTTTTAAATTGTCTAACATATGCTGAACCATTGTTGTATTCCTAGAATAAAACCAACTTGATGAGGTTCCAGGAAAACATAAAACAATGGTTTTGTTTACCAGGTATTACATTTTATTTTAAAAGTCATAGAATTTTCAGATTTCTAGAGCAGGAAAGGTTCCGAGCTAAGATGATCTAATGAAAAACATGTGATGTCAACACTGGCCTCACACTGAGTTACTCATAAGAGAGACACTGGGAACCAGTCCCTCTGCTGGGTAGAATAGTGGACAGATTGCTGGCACTATTGTCATCTTCCTCCCTTTTCTTTAGCACTTAAGGTTGAATGAAGAGTATTTGTATGCATGATACAATACCAGTTATTCAGTGTATCTTGTGGGATTCTCAGTTTAGGGAGTCGTGTTCAGCCTGTTGTTGTATAAGGTCAGCCTTTCAACCCTGGGTTTGCTATATGAGTACTTTGCCAGTGAGCACCATAAGCAGTGACAGGCAGGCTTGTAAGAGCTGCATCCCAGAGAGGTCCAGAATGGCTGAGAGGTGCTAGATGATGCCATAGTTCTGGACATTATAAAACCAAGAATCTAGAAATTAAAGAGAAACTAAACAAGAATTCAGGAAACAATGGACCATGCTGTCGGACATTGGGATGAAGATCCTCTTTGCTCCCTGTCTTGCTTTATTCTCCCAGTGGCCCTGATGAATCTGATAGAAATGTAAGCATGTACAAGATTCCAGGGTCTGCAGGAAGTTGCAGATGGATACAGAGGCCAAGCTGCCAGACTGACTGTGAAGTCAGGATGGGGGTGTTTTCAAGTCCTCTGGTCCTGATAGCCAGACACAAACACCCATAACTGGAACTAAGTCAGCCACAATGCCCTCAATCTGCTCCTGAGGAACC
This sequence comes from Dipodomys merriami, assembly GCF_024711535.1. Classification (NCBI taxonomy): domain Eukaryota; kingdom Metazoa; phylum Chordata; class Mammalia; order Rodentia; family Heteromyidae; genus Dipodomys; species Dipodomys merriami. The sequence goes on along the minus strand of NW_027206512.1, from coordinate 15,581,503 downwards.
AAGTCTAGAAGATAGCGAGCAACAGCTGTCATAATCATTGGTAGTCCTTCACATATCCCCAATGCTAGAATAGTCTGAAAAACCCTTGGAATAAATTCAGTATCTTTTTTTAATATATCCTGTGAATATACCATAAACAATAATGCTTCTATTAAATAAAGGACAAGGTGTATTTTCGATGACACTCTTTATTAGAAGTTAGCTTGCTAGGGGCAGATAATAAGCATACTGATATCCTTGGTTGTCAGAACAAGAAATGGCAGGTATGTTTAGAACTTCTGAGACTCTTCCACATGGGTTTAAAGGTAAAAGAGAGCTCATGAAATGCCTTTGTTTTATGCACTAAGTTATGGGGGAGAAGGGAGCCTGTGTGTACATCTGGAACTGCAGCTTTACTGCTGGCCTGCTCTGCCACAGTGGCAGAAGGGCTGGCGAACTGAAAGCCCAGGAGCTGAACAGAAAAGCAGATGAATTTGGCTGGGAATTGGATACAGATCACAGCCTACAAAACAGCCTACTTCCCTGTACAGTTTGGCTCAAGGTCAGGATTATGCTCTGCATAAAAACTTACCTGCATGAGTCACGATGCTAAATATGATTGTGGTTAAGATCCTCTGGCAGGGACACCTCCAGCAATGCCGACATTGCTTCATCATCTCAACCAGAGAAGCACTTTCTGTGGCCACCTAGGAGGCTTTGCCTACTACTAAGTCTCCTTGAAGCATGTCTGCTTGGCTGTTTGTGGGACATGAATGACACTGCCAATGCCTTCTAACTCCAAGTCTATAGCACCTGATAGCAAATCATACCTTCCATCCAACATCATATCTAGAGCTTAAAGGGTATTTTATCGCTTCAGTCCACACTGGCCATCACCTCCATACGTACATTCAGAAGGCTCTGTGTGGGCTTGCTTCAGAAACTGGGCACTCATGGCTTTAACACAGAATTCAGCCAGGTGCTGGTGGCTCACACCTGAAATCCTAGCTACTTATAAGGCTGAGATTTGACCATCCCAGTTCAAAGCCAGCCTGGGCAGGAAAGTCTGTGAAGTTCTTACCTCCAATTAACCACCAGAAGAATGAAAATGACACTGTGGCCCAAAGTGATAGAGTTCCAGCTTTGGGCACAAAAGCTCAGGCCCTGAGTTCAAGCCCCACAACTGACAAAAAAAAAATCTGAGCCCCACCACCCACTTCCAGGTGTACTACAGTCTTGAGTAGAGCCTGGAAAATGTACTGAAACAATCACCATAGGCTATTCTAATGCCGGTGAAAAGATCATATTGTGAATAACTGAGTAAAGAGGCCAAAGCAAAGTCCTGGCCTTCAGATACATTTTAAACTACACATAGAAAATATAAATTCACTGTAAATTCAAAACAGTGGAAATGCAGATGTGGGATTATTCTAGCACTGGTGGCTTTTCCAGTGAGATAAACACTCTGCAGTTTTGTTATTTGTTTTGAGCCTCTCAAACTAGTCACAAGAAGTCATAAATATTTAATGCAAATTCAGTTCCACAAATGACCAAATAAACTCAATACCTTATGCATGACTGACAAGGACTAAGGTGGATTAAGCACCTTGCCGTATCACCTAACCTTATATAGTTTCTCATTTGGGTCCACAACCTATCACTTTAAACTTGCCCTTCATATAAACAGCAATAATGTTACTAGATTTATGTGCCAAGGCAATCTGCCTCCCATAATTCAGTGTTTGATTTACAATTGATTTTAAAGCTGGTGATGCCAAACTTAATTAATGAACCACTTTACTTATCTCTCTGTGAGTTCAACTCCTCTTTCGAGCCTGTTTATTTTTGCACCTCTGCTGACATTCTCTGCCTTTCTTCTCTATACTATTATTTTTTAAAGTTTATTTGGGACATACAATGCTGTGTCTACCAAAGCTGATGCAAAAAGAAAGGAGAGGGGGAAGGAAGAGAAGAGGAGGAAGTGAAGGAAAAGGAAAGTGAAGAGGCAGAAGAAGAAAGGAGAAATGTAAAGGAATGTGAAAAAAGGAAAAGGAGGGGAACAAGGTAAGAGAAAGGAAGAAGATGTGTGCTTATACCGTCCTTCCATACAATTTTACTTCTTCCCTGTGCGCGCCCGCCATGCTCAGTAACGTCTTGTGTGATCTGTCACTTCCACCTTTCCCTTGCCAATGACATGAAGTACTCATCAACTCTCCCAACCCCAGTGGCATAGCCTATTTGATCCCAAGAGGCTCTAGAGTCAAAGAATACTCAAATCTGGTGGCCAGCCTTCCACCTTCTCTTCAAGAGATCAGTGCAGGTAAGACAAAATCACCTGCTTGTGCCCATGTTGGGGAGGCTCCAGTTCATCTCATTGATGAACGACCTACAGACTGGTTAGGTCTGGCATCCCACATTGCAGTTTTAGATAGTAGTCTTATCTCTTTCCCAGCTGCTTTGACTTGGCATTCAGCGAACATTCACAAGCATTGGCAAAGAGTAGATACAATTTGTGTTGTGGAGACACAAAAGTTAGTAAAATTTGGCATTTTTGGTTAAATAGAGGCCAAACACAAAAACAAGCAGTCAATGCAGAAGAGTCAAGGAGAAGTCACCATTGTTCAGTCTTAAAGCTTGAATAAGAGTTTGCCAACTGCTGGGAGCTGGTGGATAGTGCCTATAAGCCTAGCTACTCAGGAAGCTGAGATCTGAGGATCTAAGTACAAGGCCAGCCTGGGCAAGAAAGCCTATGAGGCTCTCATCTCCAATTAACCACCAGAAAATCTAAAGTGGAGCTGTGGCTCAAACTGATAGAAATTAGCCTTGAGTGAAAAATCTTTGGGACAATGCCCAGGCCCTGGGTTCAGTCTCCACAACTGACAAAAAAAAAAAAGTTTGCCAACTGATTTAGAATGAACTGGATATATTTCAAGACAAGGAAGAAGCATTAACAAAGGCCTGGATGTAGATGACTGAGATGTCTCATCAAGAGGCTCACACTGATTTGGGGGCAGTGAGGAAAGAGGATTTTCCAAGGAATGCTATCCCAGATTTGCATTTTCCACAGCTCCTGGGTGGAAATACAAATATTTTGTCTAAGAAAGCGCAGAGTGAGAAAGCAGGAAAATTCGGGCAAAGTTAGCAAGGCTCACCAAAAAAAGTATGAAAGGACTAGGAATGAAAGGACTCAAGTGATTAATAGCTTGCTTAGGCCCATTCTTAATACCATGGAGAAAGAAAGAGAAAGGAAGAAAGAAAGGAAGAAAGAAAGGAAGAAAGAAAGGAAGAAAGAAAGAAAGAAAGAAAGAAAGAAAGAAAGAAAGAAAGAAAGAAAGAGACAGAAAAAGACAGAAGGAGAGAGAGAGAGAAAGAGAGAAAGAAAAAAGGAAGAAAGGAAGGAAGGAAAGGGAAGGGAGGGAGGGAGAGAGAGAAAGAGAAAGAGAGAAAGAAAGGAAGGAAGGAAGGGAGGGAGGGAGGGAGGGAGAGAGGGAGGAAAGGAGGGAGAGAGAAGAGAAGAGAAGAGAAGAAGAGAAGAGAAGGCAATTTAATTCCTTTTCCTCTTTTCTTTTAGAGTACTAGGTTTTGAACCCAGGGCCTTACCAAGTGCTCTATCACTTGAACGATGTCCCCATCCTCTTGCTTTTAAATTTTTTTAAACTTTTGCCAGGCTATTTCTGGGTTTTCAATTCTATTCCATTGGTCCTGAGGTCTGTTCTTATGCCAATACCAAGCTGTTTTGATTACTATGGCTTTATAGTAGAGTTTGAAATTTGGTATTGATATTCCTCCAGCAGTGTTCTTTCCGTTGAGGCGCGTTTTTGCTATTCGGGGTCTTTTATTGTTCCATATGAATTTTTGGATTGCCTCTTCTATTTCCTTGAAGAATGAGGTTGGAATTTTGATAGGTATTGAGTTGAATTTGTAGATAGCCTTGGGAAGTATTGCCATTTTCACGATGTTAATCTTTCCAATCCAGGAGCATGGGAGGTTTTGCCATTTTTTAAGTTCTGTGTTGATTTCCTTTTTTAAGATTTTAAAGTTTTCATCATAGAGGTCCTTCACTTCTTTAGTTAAGTTAATTCCTAGGTATTTTTTTTTTGTGGGGCTATTACAAATGGAGTTGCTTTCCTAATTTCAGCCACACTTTTCTCATTGTTGGCATACAGAAAAGCCATTGATTTTGGGGGGTTAATTTTATAACCTGCTACTTTGCCAAAGTTTTGAATCAGCTTGAGTAAGCCATCTAATCTTCGATAAGGGAGCTAAAACAATAGAATGGAAGAAAGACAACCTCTTCAGTAAATGGTGCTGGCAAAATTGGTTAACTACATGTAGAAAACTTAAGCTAGATCCTTATATATCACCCTGCACCAGAATCAACTCCAAATGGATCAAAGACCTTGAACTCAAAGCAGACACTCTGAAAACATTACAGGATGGAATAGGAGAAACCCTAGGTCTCCTTGGCTCAGGCCGAAATTTTCTGAATAGAGACCCGGAAACACAACAAATCAAAGAAAGGTTGGACAAATGGGATTGCATAAAGTTGCAGAGCTTCTGCAGGGCAAATGACATAGCTAGCAAGATCAATAGAAAGCCCATGGATTGGGAGAAGATCTTTACTAGCCATACAACAGACAAGGGTCTCATATCTAAAATATACTTGGAACTCAAAAAATTAAACCACCCAACAACAAATCCTCAAAGAAACAACTGCCCAATAAATAAGTGGGCGAAAGACTTAAAGAGAAACTTCTCTGAAGAAGAAAGAAGGATGGCCAATAGACACATGAAGAAATGTTCAACATCCCTAGCCATAAAAGAAATGCAAATCAAAACAACATTGAGATATCACCTCACTCCAGTTAGAACAGCAAAAATCAAGAACTCTAACAACAACAGATGCTGGAGGGGATGTGGACAGAAAGGAACCTTACTCCATTGTTGGTGGGAATGTAAACTTGTTCAACCACTTTGGAAAGCAGTATGGAGGTTCCTCAAAAGACTTCACATAGAACTCCCCTATGACCCAGCAATCCCACTTTTGGGCATTTACCCAAATGTTTACAAACAAGACCACACTAAACCTACCAGCACAACTATGTTTATTGCAGCATTATTTACCATAGCTAAGATATGGAACCAACCCAGATGCCCCTCAGTAGATGAATGGATCAAGAAAATGTGGTATATATACACAATGGAATTCTATGCCTCCATCAGAAAGAATGACATTGCCCCATTTGTTAGGAAATGGAAAAACTTGGAAAAAATTATATTAAGTGAAGTAAGCCAGGCCCAAAGAAACATAGGTCCCATGGTTTCCCTTATTTGTAATATCTAGTATATGTATGAGTCAAGCGGAAAAGGTCAGATAATGTGATGTCAGGAAATGAACCCTTAGATGTGTACTTTAATGTTTTTTTCTTTCATGCATGTGTTTCTAACACATTTATAAGATTATCTCTTTGTTGCTTTGTATGTCCCTCCCCCACAGTATAACCCCTGCTTTCACTATATTTGATGTCAGTATAACTTGTGAAGGAGATGGGGAAAACCAGTTGTTTAAGGATACAGGTGGACCTGTTGCAACAATGAGAAGTACAAGTTTTCATGTCCAAAATGAGCTTTACAACGTCAGTGGGGGGGGGGGGAAGGGGGGGAAGGAGAAGGATTGGGATTGGGGGAAGGGGGGAGGCTGGGAAGGGAGGTGAAGGGTAAACAAAGGAGGAGGCTGCAATGCTTGGTAAGAAATGTACGCATTATCCTGCCCATGTAATAGTAACTCCTCTGTACAGTATGTTCACAAATAAAATTAAATTAAACTTAAAAAAAAAAGTTTTTTCCAGGCTAGCCTCAGACCACATCCTCCTTACCTCTACCTCCCAAGTAGCTGAAATTATAGACATGTACAACCACACCAGGCTGACCAATTCCTTAGAAGACTTTGTCAATTAGGTGTGTCCAATAACAAGAAATCTAGAGCATTTACTAGCACAGGTGACTCAGCAATCAGTTGAGCAGAGGAGAAGCTTACTTGAAAATATAAGGAGTTATTTATGAATTCATCATGAATTCACAAGTTAGGCAATCTTTGCCATCTGAGAAGACTTAAAGTGCTACTGGCTTGAACTCAGGACCTGGGTGCTGTCACTGTGCTCAAAGCTAGCACTGTACCACTTTGAGCCACAGTGCCAAATCCAGTTTTTTGAATGGTTAATTGTAGATAAGAGTCTCATGGGGACTTTTCTACCCCTGCCAGCTTCAAACCTCGATCCTCAGATCTCAGCCTCCTGAGTATAAAAGAGCTATTTTTCCAAAGGATTCATACCTTCCTAACTCCATCATGAGGATACTCCTGAGGATACTCATAAGGAAGGTGTGTTCTGCATTCATGTGATTCTATCACTCTGCTTATCTGCTTCATAGTACCAGCTGTGCACCGCTCCTGTCTAACACTGAGTAGGCAGAACAAGAGAGGAGCTGGTGGTCCTGAGGAAGAAATCCTTATCACCTCTTATTTAACATTTTGAAAGCTCAGAAATAACAACTTATTAACAGATTAATTCAAGATGAGACATACATGGAGATCTGACATTTTGTCTTCTCTACTTTTTCTCATAGTTAATAGAAAGATATTTTCTATTCTCTTATTCCACAACTACTTCTCCCTTCTTACCAATGACAAAACTCAGAGAAATGTTTCTTCTCTTTAGTAAGAACCATGAATTCGTTGGATGAGGAGAGGGAAGAATGCAAAGTATAATAAGAAATAAAGAGCATCTTTTCCAAATTGCCCAACTAAAGCCTTTATTAAGATGTTGTCATATTACAGGAAGCGTGTATAGATGCTGTTATAATATATGTAAGTAAATATGTTCAAATTTAGGATAACAGAAACACTTCAAGTTCCTCTCTAGGAGGATTTAACAAAAAGACTTAAAAAGACAACAGTTCAAAATTTTTGGTACAGATTTTTTTTTGAAAGACCCATTGGATCCAAAATATCCCCCAAAACGCAAATATTTCTCATTGTAAACCTGGGCACACCTCCATTCCCATTGTTACCCCTTTGAGTTCCTTCTCCCTGTTTCTTTCTGCTTCAACAATTGGGTTTGAGTAGCACATAACCTGGACCCCAACAGACTCAGACTAAGTAGCCTTTGCTAATAGCGATCTAGCCCTGGAAATGGAAGAAACAAGTCTGACCTGCTTCCCCAGCTTGCAGGCCCCTCCCGGGACAAAAGGACCGGCTCCTTCAAATGGGTAGGCTCTGCACAAACACTCAAGCTCTCCGAAGATCATGGCCACCTAATTGAAGGGGCTTTTCCCACACCTTTGAGTTCCACCGCTATTATCTAGTGTGATGTATTGCCAGCACAAAAAAGTTACAACAAAAATTATACCCCAGTCACAGTCCAGAGAGCAACACAAACCAGACAGATGCTTGTGGCACATTCTTATGTACTACACCAGACTGTCTTGTTGGGCGGTAAGTTATTTAAGCAAATCTGCATTTTTATATCTTACCCTGTGCAAAAACAATTGGTTCCACTTGGTTGCACAGCAATAGAGAGAAAAGAAGAAACATTGTGGTGTTTAGATGAAACATCGTAATGTTCAGATGGATCAATATAGAGACACGAGATTGGATGCAAAAATCTTTCCTGCAGCCAAGTTGTTACTCCTGGTGCTTTTTTATTCAGTCTATCTTCCATGCTAACCTATTACTAACTCTCAAAGATTTATTTAATTATAGAGGATCAAGCCTTTCCAAAAATAATTAATGACAAAAGCTAGTTAATATTCAGAGGTCTCACACAAGCAGATAACTGGCATTCTCTTTTAGTGGTTTAATTAGACAAGAAGATGCAAAAAGCTGTCACTTGGGGGGGGGGGGAGCAGCTACAGGGAAGGAAAATACTGGTAAGCACTACCAGTTGGCCATCTGCACAAGCACAAAAGCCCCGCTCCTCAGCTGGCCTCCCTGGGAGAAAACCTCCTGCATGCATTTCCTGTCTCATCTACTGGCAATTCCTTTCTGCAACATGTAGCTGGAAGGCAGAAAACATTCATGAACTTTCATTTTAAATTTGATGTTTCATGGATATGGAAGAAAACAATTAACCACTGGTGCCTCAGTTTGCCCATCAGAAAAAATGCAATTCATAAATGTCATCTGTCCATCTGCCTTACTGAGCAGCAGCTGGGGTGCATTTTCTTTACAAACAGCCAGGAACAGACCCTGTAACAAAATCAGTCTACACACTCCCTCTCTCCCTCCCTCCCCCTTACACACACACACACACACACACACACACACACACACACACACACACACACACACACACACACACACACACACACACACACACACACCGTGTTCCATGGTGATATGAATACTGCAAGATATAGCAAGCTTCTTGGTTTTACTGAGCAGTTGATTCCTGAATATTCCATAGCTAGTTTCTCTGTCTGTGGTTGTTTCTGTGCCTTTCTCTGTCCCCACTTTTTTAAAATCATCTTCAACCATCTGCTTGCTGATTATTCTCTTTTCTTCAGTAGCTTCATTAAATTGTGAGTAAAAAGGACAGCAAGAATCACTACTACAGTTCAGTATATGCACTCACTTTTAGACCTTAAAACTCAGTGAGACAGGCATTTCTATCACAATTTCTCATTTACATATGACAAAACAGAAGTTTAGAGAAATGAGTCATCTAACCAATGGCCCAAAACAAAATTTGGGTTAATATCCAGGTTCCTCCAGGCCCCATAGATTACACACAAACACACACACACACATACACATGTATTCACACACACACACACACACACACACACACACACACACACAAATGCAAAAAAGTTGACAACTGTTAAGTAAAAATTTGATTAAACTTAAACAGTGCTTTAAAAAGTTTTGCTAAAATTAAAGTTGGTTAAAATTTATCTACAAAGCTTAGCTAAAAGTTGCTATTTGGTCTGTAAGCATTGTAGCATTATGTAACATCTACATCACAAACCTTTTCTTGAGAATCTTATTTTAAAAAGTTAATTTTGTGTTTTCATGATTTTATTTACCTAAATAACGTAGCATTAAGTGACAAAAAACCTGTACATTAAAAGAGTTTTTATGGTTGAGGAAGAAAATGAAAACAATAATAGATCTGTTTTGTTCTTTTGTTTTTTGTTATGGGCCTGAACTCTGGGCCTGGGTGCTGTCCCTCAGTTCTTCAGCTCAAGGCTAGCGCTCTACCACTTGAGCCACAGCGCCACTTCCGGCTTTTTCTTTTTGCTTATTTGGTGCTGAGGAATTGAACCCAGGGCCTCAGGCATGTAAGGCAAGCGCTCTACCACTGAGCCACCTTCCCAGCCCTAATAATAGATCTGACAGCATAGCTCAAGTACAAAGACCTGAGTCCAAATCCCAATACTTAAAAGGAAAAAAAAAAAAAATCCCTCACACCTGTATTCCTAGCTACTCAGAAGATTGAGATCAAGAGAATCACAATTTAAAGCCAGCCCCCTAAAAAGGTTTTGAGACCTCATTTCAAAACAACTGGGCATAGTGGTACCACATACCTGTCGTCCCAGCTACAAGGGAAAATGTAAATAAGAGGAATGTAGCCCGCCCAGGCAGAAAACAAGATCCATTCTAAAAACATAATTAATAGCTGAAATGTGGTTCAAGTACTGACCCCCAAATAATAATATAAATACTACTTTAATTTATCGAATGTAGTATCTATCTGTAATTCTTTTCTTTAAACACATTTGCTTCATTTATTGTTTGTTTCACACATCATTGAATCAATCTATTTTTAATAAATTTAGATTTCTAAAATGATTTTACTACACAGTTTTTAATAAAACATATATCCAAAGCTACATGATTTTTAATGAAATTAAAAGATCTTAAAAAGCTAGCAGTATAGTTCAAGTGATACAGCACCTGCCTAGCAAGTACAAGGCCCTGAGTTCAGAACCTTCAAAAATAATTTTAGGGGCTGGGACGGTCGCTCAGTGATAGAGTGCTTGCCTTGCATGCATGAGGCCCTGGATAATTCCTCAGCACCACCTAAGCAGAAAAAGCCAGAAGTGGTGCTGTGGCTCAAGTGGTAGAGCGCTAGCCTTGAGCTGAAGAGCTGAGGGACAGTGCCCAGAGTTCAGGCCCCACTACTGACAAAAAATAAATAAATAATAACAGTATTTTTAGTAGACAAAACACAATATATTCACACAAAATTACAGGTACATTAAAATTGTAAAGTTGAATTAAAGAATTTCTGGTACATTTATAAGCCTTTTCTCTTTATTGTGTTTCTGGTTTGTGTTCAGAATTTTCACAAAGCTATGAAATTATGTGATTTCCAATTTCACTCTACCCTTGAAAAAGCAATGTAAATTTTGTTTTGATAATGGACTTAATTCAAATCTAAGTGAACTGTGAAATAAAAGTTTGAAGAAACTAACTACTGTTTTTTTTTTGTTTTTTTTTTTTTGCCAGTGCTGGATCTACTACCACCACCTATGCTATGAACATAACCACCACCTCCAAAAATTTCCTCCCACTTTATTATTTCTGTGATAGTAACACTAAACATCAGTCAACCCTCTTGGCTAATTTTAGGCATGTAACATAGTACTGCTATTATAGATTAGGCTATAATAATGGGATTTGAACTCACTTGACTCAGTTACTCAAAGCTGGTGCTTTACTACTTGAGCCATACTTCCAGCCCAGCTTTTTTTGTCAGTCATGGGGCCTGAACTCTGGGCCTGGGCACTGTCCCTCAGCTTTTCAGCTTGAGCCATGGCTCTACCTCTTGAGCCACAGCACCACTTCTGGCTTTTTCTGCTTATATTGTACTGAGGAATCAAACCCAGAGCCTCATGCATGCAAGGCAAGCACTCTACCACTGAACCACCTTCCCAGCCCCCAGCCCAGCTTTTTGCTGGCTAATTACATGAGAGTTTTGTGGACTTTTCTGTCAGGGCTGGCCACAAACCACAATCTACCAGGTCCCAGCTTCCTGAGTACCTAAGATTTCAAACATGTACCACTGGCACCTGGCTTATATACAAAATTTTATATACAAAAAAGTACATATTTTATGTATATACTTTAAAAATTTCATTGACGATTTTATCCAAATGTCTTGAACAATATACATAAATATAAATACAAGAATGAACATAAAATCTTTTTTCTCAAAACAAAAACTGGAAACAACAAAATAAGCATCTTAGAACAAGTAGTAAAATAAATTGGCCTATTTGCATACCTTTTTACTATATACAGTAAAAAGTAGCAGCTTTATAGATAGTACTAAAGAAAGATCTAAAATTTGATAGTAATTAACAAGACAAGGTACAAATGTCACCTTTGGTATTATCCCATAGAGGGAGTGTTTGAAGAGAAACACTATGCTCTTATGTGTTAATAGAAACTTTCCAAAGGGATATAGAAGAAAGTATTAAAATCACTTAATTACAGACATGATCTAGTAGTACAAAAAGACCTTCTGTATGGTTTTAATTTTCTCATTCTTGTAAGTGAAAACCATGTGTCAGCTTCAGTTTTTTTAACACCCTAAAGCTAAGGAATTATTCTTTCATGGCATTTATTGCATATGCAATTTTCTGAGTCATAAATAAAGTAGGAACCTTTTCAAATGAAAGAAAGATGGCTCTGTTTGAGGATTTTCTAAATGCATAAGCTTGTTCAACCAATATCTTGTCTATTTTGAGGGTGAAAATAAAGAAGATAAAGAGATGAAGGAGAGAAGAAGGGAGAAGAAAAGGGGGAGAGATGGGTGAGTGTAGGGAGGGGAGGGGAAGAAGAGAGGAGGGGAAAGGAAAGGAATGGGAAAGAGAAAGAAAAAAAGAAAGGGAAAGGGAAGACAAACCAGTAATTCTTCTGATCTGGGCACATGCCTCAGGAAGAGGCTTGCCCAAATCAGTGGCTCATATCTACTTGCTTGTTGAATGTTATCCACGTGCTTGTTTTGATGTATCTTTAAGATTATAGTGCCTGGGGGCTGGGAAGGTGGCTCAGTGGTAGAGCGCTTGCCTTGCATGCTTGAGGCCCTGGGTTCGATTCCTCAGCACCACAAAAGCAAAAAGAAAAAAGCCAGAAGTGGCGCTGTGTCTCAAGTGGTAGAGCACTAGCCTTGAGCTGAAGAGCTGAGGGACAGCGCCCAGGCCCAGAGTTCAGGCCCCACGACTGGACCCAAAAAAAAAAAAAAAAGATTATAGTGCCTGCACTTGTCTACTTATTTTCAAGACTGGGAATGAGAGTGTCAGAGATGTGCCAATGGAACACTTAAGGGGGAAAAACACATTATTTCTTGCCTCCATTGTGCAATAGCAGCCACACATTTACTTTCCCCTCCCCCCCTTCACAATGGTCAGGGGTCACAAGTCTGATGGCATTTTTCCTTATCTGCTAAGGAAAAAATATTGGAAAGATAGGTTAATGAATTGTTCAATCAATATCCAAATGCTTTCTGAAGATAAACTAAGCAAAAAGTGTTGAATTTACTGCTTACATGAACAGAATAAGCAGTTATATCAACAGACCCAAAATAAAAATAAAATTAATATAGGATAAAATGGATTTTAAATCTTTAGGGAAAAGCTGAGGTATGTGTCAGGGCACTAATGAGTCATTTGAGAAAAAGAACAAATTTTATCCAAGGCTACTATTCATCATGAACTGCAAGTCTGGGCTGGGAAGGTGGCTCAGTGGTAGAACGCTTGCCTTGCATGCCTGAGGCCCTGGGTTCAATTCCTCAGCACCACATAAGCAAAAAGAAAAAAAGCCAGAAGTGGCGCTGTGGCTCAAGTGGTAGAGCACTAGCCTTGAGTTGAAGAGCTGAGGGACAGCGCTCAGGCCCAGAGTTCAGGCCCCACGACCCCCACCCCAAAAAAAAGAACTGCAAGTCTGTTGCTTGTATCTAGGATATGAAAATAAAGCAAATCTACAAATCTAGCCATATCTAATTTCTGTGGCAGAACTGCATCCTGATTGGTTAGCACTCATACTATAAGAGCTGTTAAATACTTTGAAGATCCATGACCATGAAATAAACTCCTAATAGAATATGTACAAAAGTTAAAAATGAAACTTCAAAAGCATACAAATTTATGGTTGAATGTTGAAATGCTAAAGGATTTTCTAAGCAAGACAACGAGTTTGAAGAGAATTTTTTAAAAGATTGAAATCTTGATTAGACAAAATTTTAAACACTTTAGGAAATAAAGCATGAAATGTGCAAGTTGAGAAAAATATTTCAGCAGATATGAGCTAAATTATTTTTTTCTTAATACATGAAAAGCTACAATTGTAAAGAAGTCTAATAAGTCAGTAGAAAAATAGACTCAAGGTATGATTTCATTAGAAGAATACATAGAGTAACATAAATAAATGTCTATCCTCTTTGGCAATGAAGGAAAATAAAATTAAGGCAACTAAATAACATCTTTAACTATCATACTAGCAAAGCTTTTTCAAATATGGTAAGCACTAATGTGGATGAAAACTCATCCACACAAGAACCCTAATTACAGCTGGCAGATTAAAAGTATCCTAATTCTTCTTAAAGTCAATTTATAGGTAATGTACTTCTAAAGTCCTCTAGCTGTGTGTTTTAGACATTGAAAATCCACCTGTAGCTGGACACCAGTAATCCTGTAATCCTAGCTACTCAGGAGGCTGAGATCTGAGGATCATGGTTCAAAGCCAGCCTGGGCAAGAAAGCCATGAAACTCTTATCTCCAATAAACCACAAGAAAACTGGAAATGACGCTGTAGCTCAAGTGGTAGAAAAAAAGGAAAAGAAAATCCACCTGTAGGAATTTGCTCAGGGATACTGCTTAGGATGTGCGTGTCACACTGCAGTCAGCAGTGGTGCTGCATCCACAGAATCAGCCATGGGCTATAAACATGTGGAAAACACAGCTACACTGAACATGTCCAGTCATCTTTCTTGTTACTACTCCTAAGCAATACGGTAGAACCTTAAAATGGAATATCCTATTACACTAATGACTGCTAGTGCAGACTCAAAAGGAAAGGATATGGGGGAGAAAGATCATATATTTGTGTTCAGATGCCTTCAGAGATGTTTTTTTAAAAAATTTTATTTTATTGTAAAGATGCTGTACAGAGGGGTTACAGTTACATGAGTAAGGTAATAAGTACATTTCTTGTCAAGCATTGTTACTCCCTCCTTTAAGAGACATGTTCCAATGGAATTCTACTCACCCATCAGAAAGAATGACATTCCACACATCTGAGGGAAGCTAGGAGGAAGACACAGAATCAGAGGGAAACAGGGGAAAACATACAACAGAGGGGCCCATCAGCTGCACTGGACATAGATGAAAATGAACTAAGCAACTCAAGGGCTGCAATAGGAGAGAGGGAATGGGAGGGAAAGAGGGAACAGCTAACACTAAGCAAAAGGAAAGAAATGTACATACCACCCAATGTGAAAGAAATAGTTATATGGTCAAAGCTCATAGAATTCACAAACTTTATAAACCACAATAATGACAATTTGCCTCATGAAAGTTAGAATGTGTTTGTGACTTTAAGTATCACTATCTCACAATACTGTGAAATTTGTGAAATTTATGTAATCACTTAATCACAATAAAAAATTATAAAGAATGACATTGTACTATTCGTAAGGAAATGGAAAGACAGAAAAATTTATATCAAGCGAAGGAAGCCAGACCAGATTGCATCGTTTCCCTTATCTGTGGTAACTGAATGTGCCTATAAAATCTACAAGTAAACACACTGGATAGTAAAATAAATAATAACAACAACAATAATAATAATACACTGGGACATGATAAATTATTCAGGTCTCTAGGCATTCATGCAGAATGAGATCAAAGGGGAATATTCTTAGGAGAAGATCACAAAGACACAATAGCTAGGTGCATATATCATCATATAAAATAATATTTATCAAAATGACCCCCAGGAAATGGAAACAAGAGGGTTTTTTCTTTATTACTGTTTTTCTTTCTTTTTCCTTTGTCTTGTTTGTTGGATTACACAGAATCAGTGGGACACAGGAGGAACAAATGCAGCAGTGATATTCACTAGACATTATGTTGAAAAGGAGCTATACAACTTGTGAGTGGGGATAGGAAGGAAAAACTAAGAGAGAGTAAGGGAAGGAATTCAAAAGGGAATGTACTCTTTATCTGATTTACATAACTAGAATGCCTCTGTACATCACCTTTGCAATAATGATAAATATGCATAAAAATAGAGATCAGTTGATAATTCTCTATTTGGTTCATAAAGGATTTCGGACAAAGGCTCCTACAAGCCTCAATAATTGAGAAGGGAAAGGAGTAAACAGAACAGGTTTTTTTCTTAAACATTTCAACCTTGAAATGAGGATGCTTACTTGGTTGGAAAAAAACCCTTGTAGATCCCATATATAAAGCAGCATCAAATCAAAGTCAACACAACCATTCCAGGCTGGCTTAATTATCTGTGTGAGGAAACACTGGAAAAGTCTAACTTCCTTCTTCTGTGTTCAATCCCATGCTGTGCCACTACTTCTATGGATCTTTCCAAAGCGTTTACACCTGCTCACTCCAAAAGCCTAGCTTCCTCTATGCATCCCATTTCCATCCAGTAACCCCAGAGTCTTAGCATTTATTTAAATGTTCTAAGTAAAATGGGGATTGGACATCCAGCCTTGTCGAGGAGAAATACATTCAATCTGTATATCAATTGTGAAACAAACAGAATGCACTCTTTTTAATCCCAAGTATTCCAATAAAAACAATGTATTAAAACTTCTCTTAATCAGAAGCCATGTGCAAGTGACTCATGTCTGTAATACTAGCTAACAGTGAGCTGGAAATTAGGAGGATCACAATTTCAGGTCAGCCCAGGATGAAAGAGAAAGAATGTGAGAGTCTGTATCTATGGAAAGAGCTGCATGTGGTGGCCTATGTCTGTTCTCTCAGCCATCAGGGAAGTATAAATCAATCATGGTCCAGCCACATTCAGACTCAAAATAACCAGTGCAGAAAGTGAAGGAAAGAATGACACTGTCCAAAAAGAAATGTACTCATAGCCGGGCACTGGTGGCTCATGTTTATAATCTTAGCTACTCAGGAGGCTGAGATCTGAGGATGGTGGTTCGAAGTCAGCCTGGGGAGAAAAGTCTGTGAGACTCTTACAAACTACTCACAAAAAGCCTGGAAGTGGCATTGTGGTTCAAGTGGTACAGTGCTAACCTTGAGTAAAAGAAGTTTGGGGACAGCACCTAGGCCCAGAATTCAAGCCCCAGAACCAGCCGCTCTCCCCCCAAAAAAGTACTCATGACCTGACTTATTAAACAGTAACCCCGCTGTACAACACCTTGATCATAAAAATAAAATTATATTAAATATATATATATATAAAACCAGTGCAAAAAAGGACTGGAGGCAGAACTAGCAGTAGAACACCTCCCTAGCAAACACCAGGCCCTCAGTTCCAACCTCTACAGTGCCAAAATACATATATAAATAAACTTGAGATAACAATATATAGATGCAAAAGCATAGACTTAACCCTCTGAAGACTTGGATTTGGTTCTGAAACCTGCCCTCTGTGTGATTTGGTTACATAATTCAAATTCTCTGAAGCCCCTTCTCTTCCCACACAGAACTGACACAAGACGCCATGTATATATGCCCTGTAAGGTAGTGTTTCTCAAAGCAAGCAACAATAGCAGCACAGGAGAACTGTGAGGAGGGCAGATTTGAGGTTCAAGGAGCATAAGGAAGCAGCAAGGTATTTCCACAAATCCTTCAGGTAACTGGTGGATGGGATTTTGTCGTGATTTGATAGGACCATATATTACAAAGAACTGCATACATAAAGAGGTATCCAAATATGAGCTAATCATATTGGGACATCCATTTCTTAGCTATCTAAGGCAGTGTTATCTTCAAAGGTTACCACAGCCCTTGTGCTTGGTAACTCAAAACCAAGGAGCTTCAGACCACTAGACCAAAAACCCAGGGAGAAGTCACAGGACATGATTCTACTTTGAACGGTCTGTCCCGTCCTCTTGTTGTCAGCTGTCATTTCTCACTGAGGTCAGTGAGTTTTGCTGCTGTCATCTGCTATGTTATTAGACACACAGTTGTTCTGAGCAGCTGCCTCAGGCAATTCTATCTTTTCTACACAACAAAGATCCGGAACAGTGTGCAGTTTCAAGTGTCTCCTTGCCTTTTCCAAATTTATCTTGTGAATGATCAAGGGGGCTCAGTCTGACCTCTGGATGAGGTGCTTCATAGGATAATAGCACAAACCCCATCTTTTTTGAGATATTCATAGTTTTCATTCTCAATAGCTAATGAGTAATACAGAGGAAAAAAATCAACCAAAATTGTATTCAAATTCATATACTTTACAAGATTTATTAATTTGTTTCATTATAGTGATAATTTAGATGTAGCCTTCATATAGAAATATTTGTGGATTTATACTAGCAAAGTAGTGTCTGTTACCTACCTGAGACACAAGAATTTTTAGTTGAATGTGTGTACACGTGCACACATGTATAAACATGTGACTCACAAAAGTATGTGAAACAGACAACACAGTTTTTATGATGACATCCTTAACTCCTGTAGAACATCAGCATGGTTTAATTAATCCAAGCCCATAAATACTTCGGGGGAAAACAACGCAAAAGTGAGTGGTGAAGGGAAATCACTAGCATGGTCCTCTTAAGGAAAAAACCCCAATTTGTCCACGTACAATAAAAGAAGAGAAGGCACTTCAAAGCATTCACTGCGTTAATCAATATATAAAGATGTTGATATTACTGCTTGAGCCTTCTACTGTGCATGGCAGCTTTGCTGATAGAAGGTGGAGTCCGTTAGTTCCAGGCACAGAGTCCCTATCACCATGAGGGCAAGATCCCTTTAAGATGCTGCTCACCACCTGAGTCCCACAAGTCCTGCTCCACCCTCAGAAAAGGTGGAGCTGCACCTTGCCCTCTGGCATGCCTCTCCCAAAAGCAGCCTGGCTACTTGCCTCTGACCTTGGCTTAACTTCTGCCCCCAGCATCTGCTCAGTTTCCAGCTTCAACCCAGAGCTTGTGCTTTGCCTGCTTCATTTTGTCCTATTGGCCACAGCTCCACACTTTATATTCCCTCTTGTCCAAAAATGGATTCACACCTCATCCTGCTCCTGTCCTTGGTTTTCCTGTGGTGATTCTTATGCTTGGTGACCCAGCATTGTCACAGCCCTCTTCCTCAAGGCTCTACTCTGAAGCAGAGTACGTGTACCAGAGAACACAGCCATGCCTAACCTCTGGGGAAAGCAATCCTGCACCTTCTACCTACTTTTAACTCTGTTGTATAGTGTGAAGTAGACAGTGGGTGCTCAATTCATGCTGCTGTCTGCAAGTTTAGACTGCTGATTCTCAGCTGAAATTAGAAATCTGTGTGGGGAAAGTAAGTTAACTTTGTCTGGAAATTGTGATGCAATCAGCAGAAATCTCTACTACATCAATCAAAAGGATTCACAGAAAGTAGTCAGTGAACCAAGTAAAGTGACCTTCACCCACTCCCACTCCAACCCCACTCCATGCTCCTGTTAGCTTCTGTTGATTGATGCCTTCCAAGAAAATATCATCCATCACTGTTCAGTTGAGCAAAGCTCCTGCCACGACTTGCAGGTTATTCTATCGTTTTGTAAAAGGGACAAAATCGGGTCTTTAAAAAATGCCAATTCATGGGAAAAAAGGAAAAGCTAAATATTGTATGATATTTCCAGGCACTAATGGACTCAATATGGGTAGAAGATGGATAGACTTATTTCTTAAATATATGTGTACATACATACATACACACATACATACATATGTGAGTGCATTCGTGTACATATATGTATGTGTGTATATAAACATATGTGTATATTATATTAAATGTGTATGCACATCTGTCTATGCATGTGTGTAGTATGAAAGATGCATCTATTACAAGCACATCACAGGACCAGTGATAGGGTTTTCAGTTCAATAGTGAAAAGATGCACTAGCAGAATAGCAATGAGAAAACTCAATGCCTAAGATAAGTATCAGCTACCATTTAAATTTTGTTCTTACTTAGGCTCGGTGTTAAATTCCTCTATCATCCATTCATTTCCTAGCTCTTTAACAGGTAAACATCTCCTTTTCCCATGAGGATTTGCTCCTGATCACAGAACCGATGGATGATAGACCAAACCAAAACCAGTCAGACTCCATGCCCATACTCTTCATGAGTCTAGATGTGGTTTTTCTCCCTACCTCCCAAGAAAGAAAGAAACTTCATAGAATCATGTTACAAAAATGAGGATCAGTTATAACATAAATGTCTTAGAAGTTATATGTGGAATGAGAGAGAGCCAGCATTATTCTTTTTTTGTTTTGCTTTGCTTTGTTTTGTTTTGTTTTGTTTTTTATCGGTTGTGGGGACTGAACTCTGGGCATGGGCGCTGCACCTCAGCTCTTCAGTTCAAGGCTAGCACTCTACCACTTGAGCCACAGTGCCATTTCTGACTTTTTCTGCTTATGTGGTGCTGAGGAATCAAACCCCAGGGCCTCATGCATGCAAGGCAAGCACTCTACACCTGAGCCACCTACCCAGCCCCCCCAACATTAGTCTTTACATAGTATGACATTCGAAGTGCCTGTAAACTATAAAACATTCATGATTTCTTCCTATCCATACCTCTCCAAACAGACCTAATGTGTCTTACTGGGGAAAATAGAGAAGTTGAACAGACTTTCCTAAGTCCAGTATTCTGATTTCTTCTTTGGAAGCTCATGTATCATTTGTTTTCAAAATACTACGGACCTATTAAAAGATAGGTTTCTTAAGCATCAGACAACAAATAGAGATTAAAGCCAAAATCTAAATAAAGGATAATAAAAGAATAATATCAACAATGCTTCTGTTGCTGCACTTGTAGCCCAATGAATGTACATCACACTAAAAGCACAATGTATTTTTAAAAATTCCCTGTCATAGAAACATCAAATATTCTCTCAGACTAAGCATTTGTGTTAGCGAATGATGATTCTAACAGACAAAGTCATTCAAGGAGCATATTCTAATAGCATAGTTTTAGCTAGAAAATAATCATAACAATTGTAGAACTGGAGAGATGGGTCGCATGTTCTTTTACCCTGAGACATTTGAAAATGTGTATGGTACAGTCACTGAGGAGATAGTAATGGAATGCACAAACAAATCAGAATAAATGAAAATATAGTTGCATCCTGTGCTTTTCTGACATTGGGCTTGTAGTGAATAAATTATTCCCTAGAGTGAAAGAAAAACATAGTGACCTATTTGTGACATCCCATCAAGCACTTGTGTATTCCCAGAGGGTTGTACTGACAGGAAGATAGCTGACTTTCACACAACCAAGGTACCACCTGAATAAACAGTTGCACATAAGAAAACAAATGGAATCAGAAGGCAAATAGGACAGAGTTACATTCTTCCCTGATTGACTTTCATCATGTTCTGTTTATCTTAGTAATTCCTCCAATTCCTAATCTAATGTTAGAGAGAATGCTAGAACAGTTATTTTCAGCTGTCTTTTAAAATACAAATGTAAGCCATTACATGCATGTTTTCCAGGAACAAGAGCTATAACAGATTTCAACGTTCAATTGAATTAATTTTGATCTTCCTCCAATGAGTTTAGAAAAACAAATAAGTAAAGAAGATGTAAACATATGCAAGATACACTGAGAATATGTGTTAGAAAAATAGCCAACAAACCCATGAATCATATTCACTTTCATAGACATGACTAGATCATAGACATGACTAGAAGGTAGGTATATGTACAAGTAGGCCAGTTTCAAATAGCAACTATTATTTTCCAAAATCATTCAAGTGAGAATTACTATAGAATTTTTTATGAGACTACTCAGACTGCCTTTGGAGCAGCCACTTAATAAAATCTGTGATTTGCAACCCAAGAACACTTCATACCCAATGGGGAGGGGGCAGAGGGGACTGCTAATTTATCACATAAGCAAGCTCATTGTTTTACTTCATAGAAAACCCCCAATGGAATACCAAGGAAGCTCATAGATAAAAATGTGCATATCTTCCACAATTTTTACCACAATGTAAATGCTTTTTCCTTGCATATCTTATTTATTTTTAGTGTCTGCATAATCACATGGCTCGAACTTTTACATGTGTGTGTCACTGATGATTGTAGTTCCTTTATGCAAGGGAAAGACTTAGGTCCCAGGCAAGACCTATGTTATTTTGGTGGCTCCACCATGACCAGGCTGATATGCTTTGTCATAAATGTCACCATTGGTACCTGAGAGTCCCAGAAGTGACAGTTCCTCTACTCAGACAAACTTAATGAAGCTTAATGAAGTAAGATACAATGCCTCCCAATCATGATGAATCCTCCTATGAGCATTTTGCTGTGATCTACTTGCTTTGAGCAGTACCCAAGCTTCATAACACATGATAAACACTCAGAAAAGTTCTTTGATAATAATGACCTAATTTACCAAACATCCCAAAGTTGCCTTTTCTTAAAGTTTCCCTCCCAAGACAGATGTGGCTATATGAAACAAATATTCTTACATCCTCTTGCTGGCTTTACACTTTAAAAGTGTTCTGTATTAGCATAAATTTCTTCCTCTGCTTTGAGGAATCACTGTAGTGGTCTCATGACTGATTTAAAAACAGTACATATTCCTGGACTGGGTACAGAAAAGTCTCCAATTAGAAACCATGCCCAAATTTATAGATAGGAATGAGGAAAGCTATGGTTGTATTTCTACACCCTTGGCCGCCTGTAGGTATGAATGCAGAGAAGAATTCAAAGGAGAAACGTGGAAACAAATTTCTGTCCCTCATTGATTAATATCATTAACGAAAGAGAAAAGAGATGTATCTATATGCAAATAATGAATCATCAAAATTCATTGATAATTGCCTATTGCTCATCATTTAAAATATAGTAGGAGTTAATTGATTTTCTTTTCTTTTGCTAGTAGTGGGGCTTGATGTCAGGGTTTGGGCTCTTGCTTAGCTTTTTCACTCAAGACAAGCCCTCTACCACTTGAACCCTACCTCAGTTTCTGCTTTTTTCTGGTTAATTGGAGATAAGAGTTTTCATATTTGTCTTCCTGGGCTGATTTTGAACCTCAATCCTCAGATCTCCACCTCGAGCAACTAACTTTCCAGGTGTGAGTACCCAGCAAGAGTTTTGAAAACAGTAATAACTTGCAGGAGAATAGACATGGGTATGAGAGTGAACTTTGAATGGATCACACTGAAAGAGTAGAAAAGTAAAGGAGAGCTAAACACTATCTTGTGAAAGTAAGAAATAATAGGAAGTAGAAGGAATAAAACTAAAATTCAGATGAAAACTAATGAAAAGGCAGGCAAGGTGTTTTTTTTTGTTTGTTTTCAAGCTAGATGTTGTTAACTTAGAATGGACAAAAAATAAACCATAGGAAAAACGTTGAGGGCCAGTGTACAGTATTAACAGTTGTATATGCTTGTTTGTTTAATGCACAGAGGCAATTGCTGACTGGAAACATCAAGGTGGTGCCAACCACCTTCCTTGACAGTGAGTCTAAGACTATCAGTTCCTCCTGAGCCCTGTGCCCAGCTGTTGGCCAACAGTAAGCTTTGGATTTGGGGTTCCATGTCAGACTGCCTTCATTGGCCAGGACACTCTGGAAGTTGGGGCTGAAGTAAGCACCATGCACTGCTGTTCATGTTTTCCTTCCATGCCCTGATGATCGATCTCTCTCTCTGTGTCTTTCTGTGTGTCTCTCTGTGTGTCTTTCTGTGTGTCTCTCTGTCTCTTTCTCTCTCTCTGTCTCTCTGTCTCTGTCTCTCTCTGTCTCTGTCTATCTGTGTCTGTCTGTCTGTCTGTCCCTCTCTCTCTCTCTCTCCCTCTCTCCCCCCCCCCCGTGCTTCATGCTAACATGGTATTTATTTACTTACCCAAAAAATGTGCAATCTTGCAACAGTGTTCATGCAATTATCATCTTTGCCTTGTAATTCTCTTCTCTTGGCTGGGTATAGGCTAAGGTTTGTCTACAAACATAGTGAAGATCTATCCATATGGTTGGCTTGGATATCATAACCAAACAGTATGAAAGTGACTCAGGGTTGAAAATAGATACTAATAGTTAATGAATGAATAACCCAGGGACTATCCTTCTAATCCACTCCATGAACAAAGCAGGAAAAGTCTCTATCTTCATGACAACAGGGAGAGTTTCAAATTCTCTAGCTGATACTGACAGTGTCTTCTCAGATACCCAATATCCCCAATTCCCACTCACCCTGACCCCGAGACTCCTACTGGAAAGCAGAGCAGAGGCTTTTCTCTGGTAGCTGGAGAGATCAGCTGACCAAAAAGAGATGGAGGAGCTAGGAAGTTAAGACCCTAACCCTCTCCACACAGCAGCCTCAACTACTGACCAATGAGTCTGAGGATAAATACCTCAACTTACTTATGTCTCACACAAAGCAACTCCAAGTAAAACTCTGAGTAGGACCCACAAGTTCCTGGCAGGATTTCATCTGAGATGCCCATAGAAGTCACCTGCTAGTTGACACATTCTGAACTGGCTTCCTTCCTGTCCATGTATAACTTGGCCACATCCCTAAAGGGCTTCCTGGGATCATGTCCCATAATAGCTAGTACACTATGTACTATGTACACTACACTATGTACACACAGTACACTATGATCCTGCTTCTGAGCACACCAGTGTTAAGAGAAAAATGTGATCCAGGCAAGAGAAAAATGAAGCATGGATGGAATGGAGTTTTACACGAATTGAACAGCAAAGATGCAGCTAGGCAATTTTAACTCCTTTATACAACTACTTAATGATGATAATAAGAAAAAGAAAGAAAATATAAACACTTTCCAGAAACAAATATCCTTTAAGAATACCAGTGCAGAAAGCATATTATGGAAAAGATTTTTTTACCCCAATCCCCAAAAGTAAATAAATAAAACCTAAAAAGAAAAGACTTGAAAGGAAAAAAGAATGAACTTTAGTTCCACAGCAGGGTCATCATCAAATCCGTTATACTGCATGATAACCAGAGATGTAGGAAAGTTCTGGATCAAGTTGGGGGGGGGTCTCCTCTATACCTTCTTCTGGTGTTTAAAACTAAAATGTTCAAATGTTCAGTCCTAGGAGCTTGGTTAGGGTTTTGGAGTTGGATTTTCCCTGCCAGAAGCAAAACACAGAGTTTCCTTCCCACCATTCTGATAATAATGTATGTGAAGCTCTGAGGGCATCTTGGCTTCCTGTCCTCATTGTCAGACATACTGTCAGTTCTGTCAACTGTCTCAGTTCAATGTCACTAAAGTGACTCAGTACTGAAACGTGCTCTCCTGGGGGAGTCTCCACAACATATCAACTGCAGATGTGCCTGTGGTAGGAACTCATGTCACTTTATGTCACTGGGTCTAAGCAGAACAAGGCCCCGCATGGGGACAAGAGATGGGACAGGTTTCACCCCTTGTATGTACTTCATATCTCTGTAAAAGTAAAAAGTATGTCTCTTCCCTCTCTATAGGAAACGTGCCCTTCCTTATCCCCATCCCCTTCCTAGCCTTCTGTCATCACTGCACAAAATGCGTCAGCCACAGGGTGCAGCCATGATAGCCCCAAAGACAAACTGGTTGCTGAGCTGTTATCAGTGGAGGAGGGGACATGAAGAGGCTTATTTTTAAATGCTACCCTTGCAACTAGTGGAAAATTACCAGACCTGTCACCCCAGCATCCCCATACAGGGTATATTTTTTCCTCTGATGGCTCTATCTGTCACTACTCCAACCCATATTCCTTTCCCACAGATCTTTTCTTACTTCCTCCTCTCTTATCCTTGAGGAAAAGCCTTCTCTGAAGCTTTTGCTGAGCATTCCTTCATGGTCCTCAGCTGGCCTAGGCAAAAATATAAGATCTTGTCTGAAAGACAAACTAAAGCAAAATGAGTAGGGACATAAGTGACATAAGTGACATGAGGCCCTGAGTTTAGTCCCCAGTGTAGAGGAAGGGAAGGAAAGGAAGGGAAAGGAAAAGGGAAGAAAAAGAAGAGGACAAATGGGGGGAGGGAGAGGATATGAGGAGAGGAGAGAGGAGGAGATGGAAAGAAAACCACAATTTCACAGAATCACTGATTTGTAAGATGTGTAGATACATATCAAGACAGGACTCCCTGTCCCAACAGGCCTGATTGGGATTCACCAGCTCCTACACAAACATTTGTTTCCACTAAAAGGTTCTTGCTCCAAACAAGTAGATCTGCTTTATTTTTTACCATTGCATCAAGTTATTAATTATGTTAATGGAAATGTGCTTCTTTGTCCTTCATTGTTACTTCTGAGACTGTAGATTCATTCTGGTAGAGTATTTGAATAAGCAGGCTAGAACAAGAAAAAATTAGAGAGAAGAAGACAGAAAAAGAAGGGAAGGAGGGGAGGAGGGAGGAAGGAAGATAGGGAAGGAGGAAGGATTATTCCTTTTGGACCTATAAAAGCAAAGCTAAATCCCTCATTCATGTAGCAAACAGGTTTTCCATAAAGGCTTCCTCTATATGAAAGCACACATCCCTCAGGCATAGTTCAGATTTCTCACTATTCAGAAGGCCTTCTCCCTGACAAATTGTGACTACTGATGTCCTTGCAGAGTCTGACGCTTAGATCTGAGGCCTATATTTGCAGCAATTGAACTAATAACTATATTCTTGCATTACTTTGATCACTAAACAAATAATTAGGATTCTTTCTCTTAGTTTAAATCAATAATTCTGAAATTCTGTCCCAATTTTTTTTTGTTTTCTCTCATTTCCTTTTTTCACCTGATAAACAACAATGTTCTCTGTGATTTTCTTGTCAGTCCTATAATGCACTCAGGTATATATGTCTTTCTGGAGTATGATCATCAAAACTCACAGGCTTGCCAGGTGCCAGTGGCTCACAGCTGTAATCCTAGCTACTGAGGATGCTGACAGCTGGGGATTGAAGTTCAAAGCCAGCCCACTCAGGAAAGTTTATGAGACTCTTACCTCCAATTAACGCTTTAAAAAAAAAAAAGCCAAAAGTGGGGCTGTGGCTCAAGTAGTAGAGTGCTATCTTTGAGCACAAAAGCTCAAGGACAGTTCCCAGGTCCTGAATTCAAGCCTTAACCTTGCGGTGTGTAGCCACGTGTGTGTGTGCATGCACACACGCATGCATGCACACATACATGCACACACACACACATAAAACATAAGTCAACAACTGAATCCATTTCTCTAGTCCTACACCCAGACTTATCTGAGTCAAATGCTTTTCTTACTGAGCCTACTTAGAGATCACTTAGGATGCCAGCTCTATTATCACATGTGACCTAGACTTCCCATTGCTAGCCTGCTTCTGTCCTAGTGACCCACTTTTATATAACAAGGGCAGAAAACTAACCAAGTCCCCAGCCAGCATTTTATTGTGACACATGACTATTCTATAATTACACTCTAGCAGAAGGATTGAATTACCCTTATGCTAATCAGAAAACTCTACCACCTATGGATGAGATCACCTTTGCCTAGACACTAAGGCTGTGTCAGCAAAGGCTGGATTCTTGGTTGGATTCTTGGACTTTAAAAGACAGGCCTTTGAGGAAAGCGGGGAAGAATGTATACTAGAAGGCAAAAAATAATATTTGTACTTCTTGTGGCAACTTTGAGCTCTCTATGCTTGTCTTTTTCTTTATCCACATTCCTAAAATCTAGAATCAAACAGTGATCAGAGCAAAAGACTAGAAGAATCTTGAATTCTGCAGTGAGCTCTAGTGGAGGCTGTGGGCTTATGCTATGCTGTTTAAATAGAATTGGAAATTGCTGACCTGTTTCTCTAGTGATGTGCCCAATTGTCAGTTCTGCATTCTGACAGAGGAGCATAAGAGCTAGGCTCTGCTTGTTGGAATTGAGGATAGTGAGTGATAGGAATAATGAAGTCATATCTTTACACCTATCCCCACTCATTGATGTCATTAAACAGAAAATGTGACTACTCAATATGATGATCATTTCCAGACTTTGATAAGATTTTTCCATTTTCTCCCTTTTTTAATGCTTCTAAATTGTAATAAGACTTTAAAGACAGCTACCAGTAGCTTCATTTGTCTATCTTTCTAGCATAATGAATACAGATGGGCAGAGAGGAAAAGGAATCCAGGATTTGGTCTAATCCTATAATCTTTTTCATTTCCTTGTGAAAGGTTGAATAATTCCAGATGAATACCATATAATGCTAGTGTTTTCTCATACTAATGATTTATTTCCTCATAGACACTAGAGAAATATTCCACATAATGTGCATACATAAAATACAGAATGATAATGGCCCACATATGAAAAGTCATAAGTAACCAGAATAATCAAGTCACAAGTAAGTCTGGATGGATAGATATGCATCACTAAACACTGAAAACTAAGATAGACCACAAGTATTAATAAATGAAAAAATATAACTACTGTGAGTATATTTTCTGCCCACCAGAATGTCATCTTGTTTTTTTCTTTCTAATTATATCTGTCCAAATATTATGATTGATATACCTATACTGTCATAATCTATGGCATTAATATTCTTTCATTGGAGTCAACTTCTAAAATTTAATTTTACTTCCCTGCCATTTATCTAGTGTGTTACATGTGACAAAAAGACTAGCTTCTGCTTTTCCATTGCTCTGGGGAATTAATGCTTTCCATATAACTTTTGCCTTATATCCCAATACATACACCCCAAATAAATTCATACCCCCCAAGTATTCTAGATCAGCAAAGCAAGAAGAATAAATCAGCTCAATTTTCCTTGGTTAGGCAGTACATTGTACTACAATGTTTAACTAAGATAACATAGCCAATAAGCAAGGCAACTATAATAATATAGATGATCCAATGATGACCATACAATTCTCAAAACTCCTTTGTTTAATATGCCTATTAAACAAAGGAGTTGCATTAATATGAAAAAACCTTTACAGTGATGGAGCAGAAATAATGTCTGAATGAAATTTCTAAGTGAGGAGTAGAAGACCTGTAAAAACCTCTTTAATTTTATCACTCTTACTTCAATCCCACCTCCCTTTCCTTTTTAATATTATGGATTCGATATGGATACAATCAAAATCCATTTCAGTTGTCCCCAGACCAGAGAAGCTAATTTCCAAGTTGGATTTTTTAAAAAATAGAAGAACCATTAAAAAGATTTAAATTTATGAAGCATAGTTTGCTCCTTCATAACCAAAGGTCAAATAAAAACCTTTCATAGCAAAGAAAAACTGAAACAATATGTCTCCACCAAACCAGCCCTACAAAAGATACTTAAAGATGTCCTACACATAGAAAACCAACAAGACCACAATAAAGGCCAAGAAACTGCACCCAAACTGAGAATCCAAGAACCATAGGAAGAACCCAGTTGTCACAGCCCCCAAGAAGGTGGATAACATGGCAAGAACTACCAAACACCTCTCAGCCCTAACTCAACATTAATGGACTTAACTCTCCAATTAAGCGACATAGAGTGTCTAGTTGGATTAAAAAGCAAGATCCTTTTATCTGCTGCCTTCAAGAGTCACACCTTCCCCATAAGAACAAACATTTTGAAAGTGAAAGGCTGGAAAAAATCTACCAAGCAAACAGTCCCCATAAACAGGCGGGAGTTGTAATCCTAATATCAGATAAAGTAGACTTCAAATTAAAATTAGTGAGAAGAGAAAAAGAAGGTCACTACATACTAATTAAGGGATCTCTCCTTCAGGAGGATATTACAATTCTAAATATCTATTCACTAAACAATGGAGCACCCAAATTTATCCAAGAAACACTACTTTCCCTCAAATCTCATATAAGTTCAAAGAATTAAGTGTTGGGGACCTTAATACAACACTATCCCCACTAGATAGATCAACATAGCAAAAACTCAACAGAGAAACCTCAGATCTAAACAACTGCATAGATCAACTAGATTTAACAGACATCTACCGAATATTTCACCCAGCAACATCAGAATACAAGTTTTTCTCAGCAGCAAACAGAACATTTTCCAAAATAGACCACATTTTAGGTCACAAAGCAAACTTGTCCAAATTCAGAAAAATTGAAGTTATTATACCTTGCATTCTCTCAGACCACAAGGGAATAAAATTAGAACTCAACACCAAAAGCCACCAAAGAAAGGCCAGTAACACATGGGGACTGAACAACCCACTGTTGAACAACTAGTGGGTCATAGAAGAGATTAGAAAGGAAATTCAAATGTTCATGATATTCAACAAAAATGAACACACAAATTTCCAGCTCCTCTGGGACACAGCAAAGGCAGTACTCAGAGGCAAGTTTATAGCTCTGAGTTCCTACATCAACAAATTGGAGAGATCTGAAACCAACAATTTAATGAGACATCTGAACCTCCTTGAAAAAGAACAGCAAGATAAACCCCAATCCAGTAGACAGAAAGAAATAATTAAAATTAAATCAGAATTAAATGAATTAGAATCCAAAAAAACCCATAAAACAAATCAACAAAACAAAGAGTTGGTTCTTTGAAAAAATTAACAAAATTGACAGACCCTTAGCAAAGAAACATAGGTCCCATGGTTTCCCTTATTTGCAATAACTAGTATATATCTGAGACAAGCAGAAAAGGTCAGATAAGATTATTTTAAGTGAAATGAACCCCAAGATGGGGACACAAGTGGATTTTTCTTCTTTGCTATTGTTTCTAACATATTTATAAGATACCATGTGATTTTTTTGTTGCTTTGTATGTCTCTCCCCCATTTTATAACCCTGTTTTCACTGTATTTGATGTTGGTATAATTTGGGGAGGGGAAGGGAAAAAATAAATTGTTTTAATAGGGATATAGATTGACCCATTGCAACAATGAGATGTATAAGACACTATGTCAAAAAACAAACTTTACAATTTAGGTGAGGGATGGGACATAGATGAGGAGGTGGGAGGGAAGGGATGGTAGGAGAAAAACAAAGGAGGAGGCAACAATGCTTGATAAGAAATGTACTCAATACCTTGCTCATGTAACTGTAACACCTCTGTGCAGTATTTTAACAATAAAAAAACTTAATTTAAAAAAAAAGAAATAATTGAACCTGATATTTATTGTCAAATGAACTGGGAACTAGAAAACAATAGATTGATGTCATATATACCTCTACACACATATCTCTATACTATATATGTAATGTATGTGATATGTACACATAAAAATGTTTTTCCGGGGCTAGGAAAGTGGCTCAGTGATAGAGCGCTTGCCTTGCATGCCTGAGGCCTTGGGTTCAATTCCTCAGCACCACATAAGCAAAAAGAAAAAAGCCAGAAGTGGTGCTGTGGCTCAAGTGGTAGAGCGCTAGCCTTGAGCTGAAGAGCTGAGGGAGAGCGCCCAGGCCCAGAGTTCAGGCCCCACAACCGGACCCAAAACAAAAACAAAAAACAAAAAAATGTTTTTCCTTGTGTTGAATATTTCATTGCAGAGAATCAGTATATTTGTCAATCAAATTAATTAAATGTTATTATGGCTACAATAAAACTTTAAGGTTAAGCCGGGCGCTGGTGGCTCACGCCTGTAATCCTAGCTACTCAGGAGGCTGAGATCTGAGGATCGCGGTTCAAAGCCAGCCCGGGCAGGAGAGACCGTGAGACTCCTATCTCCAATAAACCACCAGAAAACCGGAAGTGGCGCTGTAGCTCAAGTGGTAGAGCGCTCGCCTTGAGCTGAAGAGCTGAGGGACAACGCCCAGGCCCAGAGTTCAAGCCCCACGACCGACAAAAAAAAAAAAAAAAAAAAAAAAACAAAAAACAAAAAAAAAAAAAAACTTTAAGGTTATTGGAAAAAAGTAAAATATTATTTTAGAACAGAAACAAGTCAAAAAATGAATGATTTCATCAAAACAACATTGAGATACCATCTCACCCCAGTTAGAATGGTTAAAATCAAGAATTCTAATAACAACAGATGCTGGAGGGGATGTGGACAGAAGGGAACTCTACTGCATTGTTGGTAGGAGTGTAAACTTCTTCAACCACTTTGGGAAGTAGTATGGAAGTTCCTCAAAAGACTCCACATAGAACTCCCCTATCACCCAGCAATCCCACTTTGAGGCATTTACTCAAATGATCACAAACAAGACCATACTAAAGCTACCAGCACGACTATGTTTATTGCAGCCTTATTTACCATAGCTAAGATATGGAACCAACCCAGATGCCCCTCAGTAGATGAATGGATCAAGAAAATGTGATATATATATATAGATAGATATAGATAAATATAGATGAATTCTATGCCTCCATCAGAAAGAATGACATCACCCATTTGTTAGGAAATGGAAAGACTTGGAAAAAATTATATTAAGTGAAGTAAGCCAGGCCCAAAGAAACATAGGTCCCATGGTTTCCCTTATTTGCAATTACTAGTATATGTCTGAGACAAGTAGAAAAGGTCAAAAAGCTATGTACATATGACCAGATAAGATGAAGTTAAGCGAAATGAACCCCAAGATAAGGACACAGGTGGTTTTTTCTTGCTTGCTATTGTTTCTAATGTATTTATAAGGTGCCAGGTGATTTTTTTGTTGCTTTGTATGTCCCTCCCCCACGGTATAACCCCTGTTTTCACTGTATTTGATGTCAGTATAATTGGGGGAGGGGAAGAGAAAAAACAAAATGTTTAAATAGGGATACAGGTTGACCCATCGTAACAATGAGATGTTCAAGACACAATGTTGAAAAACGAACTTTACAATTTAGGCGCCTGGGGAGAGTGCAGTTGTGGAGGTAGGAGGAAAGGGATGGTGGGGGAAAACAAAGGAGGAGGCAAAGATGCTTGG
Organism: Dipodomys merriami; assembly: GCF_024711535.1. Lineage (NCBI taxonomy): Eukaryota > Metazoa > Chordata > Mammalia > Rodentia > Heteromyidae > Dipodomys > Dipodomys merriami. The sequence continues at coordinate 15,549,574 of NW_027206512.1, read as the reverse complement.
TAAGAAATGTACTCATTACCTCACTCATGTAGCTGTAACCCCTCTGTGCAGTATTTTCACAATAAAAAAAAAACATTAAAAAAAAGATTTCCTGAAAAAAAAACTGCTTTGTTAAATGGCACCTTCTTTGTACAACTACTTAAAGATCAAAAAAATGAAATGATAAATGAAATACAATTGTTAATTTATGCCATTTTGAAAATATTGTGAATATTGTGTCTAAGAGTTAGAGGCAAGAGTCAGCTGCAAACTGAGAAGGATCTATAGAATAGCAGAAAGCAATGGAGAAAAACATGAGATGTCAAGATCTTGTTCCAAGTTGCCATCCGGGTAGGAGCTGCAAACAGATTTTGCCCAGATTTGAGCAAGCTACCCTTGAAAAGGGAGTACAAGTAAATTCTTGTGGTGCATAGGTTTCCTGAATGACCTAAGACAGACTTTGACTCCAAGGCTTAAATAAAGCTTTAATTAATAAATTCTTCTAACACCTTTCCCCTTTTCCAGTCCCCTACACCTCTCCCCTTCTCTTGCACATGCTCACGCCACAATCCCTTGCCTCCAGCCAACAGTTAACTCAAATGAGGCTATTCAAAATGATTACCCACTCCTGCCTCTCTAACCATCATCATTATACACATCCCTCAGAACCAAACGGGGGAAAAAAATAGCTTCATTCCACACAATGCATGACCATAGAAAATAACGGATTGAGATGTAGCGCCTTGTGCGTGCTGCCAATGGTGAGCTTGGTACAGTAAAATTCATCATCCCGACACGTCCATAATGGGCTGACACTGCTGTCTTATTATGTCCCATGTTACCAGGCTGCAGCCTTTGTCATGTACCTCAGGAAGACACATGGCCCAAAGCTGCCCCACCCCTTCTTGCCTCACCTAAAGGCTCCACTTTATGTGACTGCGATTGCAAACCTGCTGGCTGAGAATGAGATGTATGTAGAGGAAAAGGGAGAAAGGCTGGGGGAATGGGCAGCATCTGCTTGAAATGGAAACTAAATAGCTGTTCTCACCTGAGCTCTTCTGAGGAAAGCTCCCCAGCGATGTCATCAACATCAGCAGCAGCAAACTTGACAAATAGGCTGGTGATAAAAGACTCTATTTGGAGCCAAGATTTTCCTGGATGATGCAATTACCAGTAGATTAAACTGAGTCTCATCCCTCTAAAGGAGGCAGGAAAGTCAAATGTCAAGGGAAACCCATACTCTCTCAACCCTTTCCCTCCACAGCTCACTATGCACGCATACACACACACACACACACACACACACACACACCACACACACACACACACACACACACACACACACACACACAGCAGTTTGCAAATGATAATTGCCAAACATGCAAAAGCCACTCCCAAGGGCTGGGAAGGTGCCTCAGTGGTAGAGTGCTTGCCTTGCATGCATGAGGCCCTAGGTTCCATTCCTCAGCACCACATAAGCATAAAAAGCCAGAAGTGGTGCTGTGGCTCAAGTAGTAGAGTACTAGCCTCGAGCTGAAGAGCTGAGGGACAGCGCTCAGGCCCAGAGTTCAGGCCCCATGACCAACCAAAAAAAAAGCCATCATCACATAAGTTCTGTACTGAGCTCCCCTGTGGTTCACTCTCTCCACAGACACTATGACAGGAAGTGTGGAAGGAGTCCCCAGCAGCATGCTCGCCTGTAGGCAAATGGAAGGGAAACAGGGAAAGGAGGTGGTCCACACAGGGTGCAATCAGCTACCCGTGATGACTAGCGCTTAATCCCATGGGAAAATCCTAGGAAGCTGTGGGAAACACGCATCTCCAGATCATCCTACCAAGGTGCTGGGGCTGATATACTTGTTCTCCAGCTATATTATTGCTGGAGGATTGCTCCCTAGAGAGACCAATTCCTGAGCATGTCTAGTCTAGCACTTAAGTTCTGCTTTTACATGTGATTTTAGTTCAGTTTGCCCGGTTTCGTGCAGCATTGCCCTCCCCAGGCTCCTTAGGAACTGCAGATGAAGTCAGTGAGGTAGATAGCCACTAAGTTCAAATCCTAAATTAAGTCACAGGAAAAAGAAAAGGAAAGCACACAAAACCGGCTTCAATACTATGCTATGCGAAGCCTCACTATCCACAGAGACATCATTATTGTGGCTAGCATGTAGCTCTAGTCGTACGGTGCTCTGGATACCAGAAGGGTTTCAACCCATAGGCATTAACTTTCCACAAGGATACACGTGGAAATCATTTCCCAGGCTGCTCAAACACTTCAAGTTAAGGCTGACTGCAGGAAAAACTATGGAAGAGATCAGGCTTGTTTCAGTGTTCTTTCTTCTCTCTCTGGATCTTTCCTCTTCTCCTGAAGCTTCTTCTCACTGATTGGGCACTCAGACCTACCCCAGACTATTCTGATATTTGTCACTTGCCAAAATTTACAAATGTTAAGTTTTAATCCATTCAACAAATATTTACTAAGCAGATCATTTTACACCTGTCACTGCTAGGGATGGGGGCATAGCAACACAACTTGCAGTCTGTTCAGCATCAGGATGAAGACTGTATAGAGCTTTGGGTTGTAGTGTGGTAGGGTAGCTTCAATGAGTGCATGAAAGACTTTGTACCTTGTTAAATGCATTTCAAGAGCCAGTGGTTTAGTAGAAACAAGGGAGTAGAAGGAAGCTCCTTGCTCCAAATTCTTAAATCCCACATGGGAGCTATTGAGAATCAGACATTTTGACAGCTTCCACATCTACCTATGTAGAGAATAGGCCTGTCTCCACAGCTTCCACAACAAATTGAAAATGAGCAGCTAGCAGCAAAGCAAGCGTCTGTTCCCAAAATTCTTGCCATGCATAAAGGATGTTTTTATAATTTGCTTGCTCATTCCAGAGGGAGGGAGGAAAAAGAGATTTCTTATGTGTAGATGAATTCAACATTAGAATAATAATGTTCTCTTGTATTATTACTCATGGTAGAAAGTCCCTCTATTTCTACCTATACCTGTTTGGGTCTCTTACTTCTATATCACATGTCAAGAAATCTAGGTTCGAGTTCTAAGAGAAGTCTCTATGTCTTGTACTTCTTCATCTGTGAAAAGAAGATAATAAGACTAGCACAGAGGAAAGTGAAGAGGATTTAACTAGGCAATGGATAATATGAGGAGTTTAGAAAGGCAGATTTGTAGAGTTTATATCTCCCAACAAGCTCCAGGCTCATCTGAGAGATGACAATAAATCTTAATGCTGATTTCATGGGAATAGTTGCCAAATACTTTTCTCTTCAGAAGAGTAAGTGAGTAGGTCTTGGAAAATAGAGATGTGCTACATGGAAGGATACTAACCTAACAGCCTAATTGCAAAATGTCGGCTCAAGTGGGCTAATGTTGGTCACTAGTCAAGACATCATCAGAGCCTAGGGGTTGCCAGATTGGGTTGCATTCAAGCACAAATAACCAAAGGATCCAGCACACACATTCACACACACACACACACACACACACACACACACCAATCCAACAACAACATCTTAATCAGGTGGGCTTTTTGCTGCAAACTAATGGGATTGCATTCTTTCTTTGGATATAAATCAATTAATTACAATATTGGAATTATCATCTAAACAAGGAGTCGACAAAGTTCTCTGTAAAGGTCTAGCCAGTAAAAATTTTAGGCTTTGTAAATAAAGAAAAAAAATAGCCTTAATTATTAATCAATTGTTTAAATAGAAAGATTAACAGTCTTTTTAAATTTTACCTTAAAATGTAAAAACTATATGTTTATTGCAGCATTATTCACTATAGCTAAGATATGGAACCAACCCAGATGCCCCTCAGTAGATGAATGAATCAAGAAAATGTAATATATATATATATATATATATATATATATATATATATATATATATGAATTCTATGCTTCCATCAGAAAAAATGACACTGCTCCACTTGTTAGGAAATGGAAAGACTTGGTAAAGAATCGTATTAAGTGAAGTAAGCCAGACCCAAAGAAATATAGGTCCCATGGTTACCCTTATTTTCAATAATTAGTATATATCTAGGATAATCTCACCAGATGAGCAGAAAAGCTCCAAAGCTATGTACATACAATTATATAAGATGATGCCAAGCAAAATGAACCCCAAGATATGGACACAAGAAGTTTTTCTTTGTTGTTGTTTTTAATGTACTATGTGATTTTTTCTTTGTTTTTTTATATATGTTCTTCCTCCTATGGTATATCCCTATCCCTGCTGTATTTGATTTTGGTGCCCTGCATCTTGTATATACATTTATCTAATTTAGGGAGGGGAAGGGGAATAACAAAATGCTGAAACAAGGATACAGGATGACCCATTGCAACAATGATGCTCACGAGACACTGTGTTGGAAATGAACCTTACAACTTTGGTAGGGGAGGAGTGGGGGAGGTAGGGAAGGGAAAGGGTAATGGAAAAAAAAACAAAGGAGGGGATAACAATGTCCAACAAGAAATGTACTCATTACCTTACTGATGTAACTGTACAGCATCTTTCCAAGAAAATAAATTTTTTTAAAAAATTTAAAAACTAGTCAGGAATGGTGGCTCACACTTGTAATCTAGGTATGAGCAGAAATTACAGCACATCTGCAATCTCAGGAGGCAGCATTGAGAGATTGTGGTTCAAGGCCAGCCCAGGCAAATTGTAAGACATCATTTCAATGAACAAACCAGGCATCTTAGTGTATGCCTGTGATACCAGCTATGCAGGAGACATAGATAGGAGGATCATTGTTCTGTGGGCAAAAATAAACCCTATTAGAAAAATGATCTCAAGGAAAAAGGGTTGGGAGTATGGCTCAAAGGGTACAGGGCCCTGGATTGGTTCAATCTCTAGTACTAGATGGGGAGGAGAGGAGAAGGGAAGGACTATTTAAAGAGGTAATATATTAAAGTCAAAAAAATTGCCAGTTCTGCGGCTTGAACTCAGTGCCTGGTAACTGTCCCTGAGCTTCCTTCTGCTTAAGGCTAGCACTCTTCACTTGAGCCACTGTGCTACTTGTGGTTTTTTCCTGTTTATGTGGTACTGAGGAATCGAACCTGCGGCTTCATGCATGCTAGGCAAGCACTCTACCACTAAGCCATATTCCCAGCCCAAAGTCATAAAATTTTAACAGTTATTTATATTCTCAAATGGCTTTTTCTTCACATGGGAATCTTGAACAATGTATGAAAAATGAAAGAACACCAAAAGAAGGCAATCGTTCTTCTCCACAGAAATTTGGACTGTTTAAAAAAAAAAAGAAATTTGGACTGCTCCCTATTTCCAGATAAATTTATGGGAAGAGTTTAAACATGGAAGAGTGTTACTGTGGCAAGTCTGACTCTTTCTTCTACTGTCACTACTAGAAACAGAATAAGACACTGGATACACATGCAGACATCTCAGACTGAAGTTGTTCTTGCCAGTAATATAACCTTCAGTAAGCTCTTTAACCTGTGAACTTCAGTTTCATTATCTGATAAATGGAAATCAGGTAGAATCTATTTCAGGGTGATATTGTAAATTCAAAAGACGATATATATGTGGAGAACACTTAGAATTATGTATGAGCACATGAAGATTCTCAAAAAATGACAGTGTTGGTTGTTTTAACAGGTCTTAAATCTTAGTGCAAAAGAACAAATGTCATATTTGATATCCTTGAAAAGTTTAACTCAAAAGGTGTATAGTGGACCCTAGGAATATGTATTTTGACAAAGATATCAGATGATTTTGATGTTGGTGCTATAAACCCATGCTTTTGGAAAACAACTTTTTGAAAACATGCTTTTTGAAGCAACTGTATTAGAAGCTAGAGCTGCAGTCACACAAGAAGATGTGAACTCAGGATGCATTGTGCAAAGTGCAGGTAATGGCTTATGTCTTGGCCTACATGTAGGTTACACAGGTACGTTCATCACGGGAGAATTTATCCAGATACACACTTAAGATTTATGTGTTTTTCTACATGTGTGTTTTTTTCCTTGATGTACAGCTAAACTCAAAATCAAAAAGCAAAACAACAAAATAAAAACAGTGCTCTAGGTAAGGATTATTATTCCTGATGGAATATTCAACTCACTTGGAAAGTACTTAATAAATATCTTTGCCTAGGCCTAACATTGGAAAAATCTCATTTAATTGATCTGGGGTTTGATCCAGCCAGAAACCCATTAAGTTATGGTAGAGTTACATCCTGCTAAGCCCATCATAACTTTAAAATACTTAAATAAATAACTTTAAAAAACTGTAAGTCAAAAATACATTTAAGATGGGTATGATGGTATACTCTTGTAGACTGAGGCATGATGGTCACAACTTTGAAGCCACCCTGGGCTAGATAGCAAGATGATTTCAAAAAGAAAAAAAAATGTATGTCACGGAACATCATAGCAAAACCTACTCTATCTCATACACTGTTCTAACATTTACATTAGTCTACAGTTGGATGAAGCAATCAAATGCAAAGTTATTTTATAATAAAGTGTTGTATCGAATAATTTATTGAATATCTACATCCAAAAATGGCTGATGACACAGTATGCTCCAGTGTTTATTTCCCCTGGTGACTGTGTGGCTGACTGGGTGCTGACCTTTATTGCCACTTCCTAGCATTAAGAAATGCTAGGCCAGATGGGAAGGGGAAACAAAGGAGGAGGCTACAATGCTTCATAAGAAATGTACTCATTATCTAGCCCATGTAATTGTAACCCCTCTGTACAGTATTTTCACAATAAAAAAAAGGAAATGTACTCATTACCTTACTCATGTAACTGTAACCCCTCTGTACAGTATCTTTACAATAAAAATATATATTTAAAAAAAAAGAAATGCTAGGCCACATATTAATGGCCTGGGAAAAAATCAAAGTTTTAAATTTACAGTAAGGTTTCTGCAGAATGCTTATTGTTTTCACACCATCATATCAAACCCAAAAAAATCCTAAATTGAATAATTATAAGTCAGTCAGCAGCCATCGGTATGTTAACAATTGTAACAATTCCTTAAGTAAGTTTCCCATTTGCAGCCAGAGGTAAACACTACTAAGTAAGTAACAGTTGGAGAGCTGGTTAAAACACCAATTACTGGGCCTAACTTGATTCACTGTGTGTTAGGGGAAGGGTGGGGGAGGGGGGAAGCAGGCCTGGGAGCTGTATTTCCAAAATCTCAAATCATGCTGATGTTGTCAATCCACAGAACACAAATCATACTTTGATGACCACTGACCTTTGTAAGGTTAAAACATGAGGCACAAAGACTCTTTCTTTCCTCTATCAATAAAGTATTAATGCTCCTCACATGTTTAAAACCTACAACCCAGAAAAAAGTATGTTTACAGTCATGGGATACAAGTAGTTCTAATAGTAAGACTTTTTTTGTTTGTTCTGGGAGGGCTTGTACTCAAGGCCTGGGCACTGTCCCTGGCCTTTTGTGCTCAAGGTTAGCACTCTACCATTTGAGCCACAGTTCTACTTCTGAATTATTTTTTGGTGGTTAACTGGAGATAAGAATTTCAAAATCAAGCTGGGATGTAGCTCAGTGGCAAAGCACTTGCCCAGCAAGTGCAGTGTCCCAAGTTCAATCCCCAGTACCAAAAAAAGAACAGACACAAAATAATAATTATTATATAATAATAATACAGAAGAATCTATCTCACAAACTTTCCTGCCCAGCCTGGCTTTGAACATGATTCTCAGATATCAGCCTCTTAAGCATGATATTAAAACTTTTGCTCCAACTTTTGGTTAAAACTTGTGGTCAAATATTCATACATCAAAAAATATTCATTGAATATTCATACAGCAAAAAATAAACATTATCTGTACCCCTAAAATGTATGAGATGCTGAGCTGTATACAGTCCTGCTTTGAAGAGCTGAATGCTTGAGTCATATTCAAAGTGGAACTACTTTAAAAATCCTAGCTACTCAGGAGGCTGAGATCAGAGTGTCGAGGTTCAAAACCAAGCCAGGCAGGAAAAGCCATGACACTCTTATCTCCATAACCACCAGAAAACCAGAAGTGGAGCTGAAGCTCAAAGTAGTAGAAAGCTAGCCTTGAGCAGAAAAGCTGCAGGACAGTGCCCAGACCCTGAGTTCAAGCCCCATGACCAACAAGACCCACAACCAAGAAGAAAGAAAAAAAGAAAGAGAGAGGTGGAGGGAGAGAAGGAGGAAGAAAGGGAGGGAGGAAGGAAGAGAGAAGGAAAGAGAGAGGGGGAGAGGGAGGGAGGGAGGAAGGAAGGAAGGAAGAAAGAAACTATTCAGACTGTTATTGGCTCATTACAAGATGCCTTCAGTATTGCTTCTTGCAATGACTACCACTTTCTGTAATTGGACATAACTTGGAGCATTAGATGAATCTAGAGGTCCTGGGAAGGGACTATGGTACTCTCCAAAAAAAAAGCTGTACACTTTAATGCAAATTTAAGGGACTGTTCTTATACATTTTAGGTGCTCTTAACACAACTGTCCTAATAGATCCAGTTGCAATTTTGTCTTTTACCAGAAAGAGAGAGACATTCCTTTGTGAGAAAGCTAATGATAATCACAAAATCGCAGATAATACAATGCAGAACAATCCTCAACAGTATCATAAGCACAACCCTGGATCATCCCTCAAAGCTGATTTACTTGTACGGACTTTGCTCTGCACATTTTCATTCCCCGGTGTCCCTTTTCTGTTTGCATTACTCAAATTCTATTGGGAAGAAATGCTTTCATATTAGATTGTAGAACTCCCACAAAACAACTAGGCTATTACATTTGTCAGCTCTCAAAGCAGGTAGAATAATTGAAGCCCATTTGTAAAGCTCTCCTTAGCAACCTAGCAATATAAACTGACAATTTCAAAAAATGGAGATACTCTTATGAAATTATATCCACTATTAATTTTCTCACGTTTCTGAAGACTTTTCTATAAAACAGAAAGTTTTTGTTTAATGTAATTTAATACCACAGCAATAAAATAGTATCCCCTATTGTCCTGTACAACTTATAATCATACTGTTAATTTTAGAAAAATATCTGTTCCTTATACCTTGCATCTCATTATCTTATTAAACAAAATTACTGCTATGTGAAATTCTATGTGATCTGTACCTAACTTTATGAAACAAATGCTATCAGACAGAATTAAACTCAACAATAAGAAAAAAATAATAAAATAGCATGATCAAAGAGGTTTATCTTAGAAATAAAAGGAATCAATCAATCCAATTCACTATACTAACCATAAAGAATTACAGTATGATCATCTCAATAAGTACAGAAAAAGTATTTGAGTTAGGCACCAGTGGCTAACCCTGTAACCCTAGGAGGCTGAGATATGAGGATTGTGGTTTAAAGCCAGCCTAGGAAAGAAATTCTTATCTCCAATTAACAAAAAGAAAAGAAAAAGCCCAAGAAGAGCTCTGACTCAAGTAGTAGAACACTAGCCTTGAGCAAAGAAATTCAGTAAAAGCCTGGAGCTGGTGGTTCACATCTGTAGTCCTTGCTACTGAGGAGGCTAAGATCTAAAGATCACAGTTCCAAGCCAGCTCAGACAGGAAAGTCCTGAAGATGCCTATCTGCAATTAACCTCTAGGAAACTGGAAGTGTAGCTACAGCCTTGAGTGTAGCCTTGAGCAAAAAGAGATCAATGACAGCTCCCAGGCCCTGAGTTCAAGCCCCCCAGGATTAACACAAAAATAGAAAGAAGGAAGAGGGTAGGAAGATGAAGGAGGTGTAGCTGGGGTCTAACTGAGCTCTCTCCAAGAAACCAATTTTTGCAGTCCAGCAAAAAGTCCATGGCTAGAAAATCACACCAAGTGAGTTGTAATAGTACAGAGATGCTTCCTAGAGAGGAAAGATTCAGGCTTTTCTGTATGCCAATAATGAGAAGAGCTGGGCCATAGGAAAGCGACTCCTTTTGTTATAGCCCCCTACCAAAAAATAAAATAAAATACCTAGGAATAAACTTAACCAAAGAAGTGAAAGACCTCTTTGATGGAAACTTTAAAAGCCTGCAAAAGGAAATTAAAGCAGGACTAAGCAAATGGAAAAACCTCCCATGCTCCTGGATTGGGAGGATCAACATTGTGAAAATGGCAATACTGCCAAAGGTTACCCACAAATTCAAGGCAATACCCATCAAGATCCCAACCTCATTCTTCAATGAAATAGAAGAAGCAATCCAAAAATTCATATGAAACAATAAAAGATCCCCAAAAGCAAAAACAATCCTTAGTAGAAAGAACAGTGCTGGAGGAATGGAAATACCAAACTTCAAACTCTATTACAAAGCCATAGTAATCAAAACATCTTGGTACTGGCACAAGAACAGACCTGAGGACCAATAGAATAGAACTAAAGACCCAGAAATGAACCCACAGACTTATGGTCACCTAATCTTTGATAAGGGAGCCAAAATATAGGGTGGAAGAAAGACAGCCTCTTCAGTAAATGGTGCTGGCAAAATTTGTTGAACACCTGTAGAAAACTAAAGCTAGATCCTTGTATATCACCCTGCACCAGAATCAACTCCAAATGGATCAAAGACCTCAGAGTCAAAGCCTGAAAACATTACAGGAGAATAGGAGAAACTCTAGGGCTCCTTGGCACAGGCCAAATTTTTCTTAATAAAGACCCGGAAACACAACAAATCAAAGAAAGTTTGGACAAATAGGATTGCATTAAACTGCAGAGTTTCTGCATGGCAATGGACATATTTTTATATACATATACACACTTATAACTCAATACAAAGAATATCAGTAATCCAATGAAAATGGGAAAAATATTTGGACAGAAATTTCACAAAACAAGATACAGGAAATGACTAAAGTCACGTGTAAAGGTTTTTAGTTAGAAAAGAAATGCAATGAAATACTATACATTCCCACTCAGGCAACTAAAATTATAGACTGACATAATCGGGTGTTAATTAGAATGTAGTGTAAATGGAAGTCTCAGACATAGCAATTGAAAATGTAAATCAATACAGCCACTTTGACAAACTGTTGAACAACCCCTTAGGAAGTTCAATATATACTTTCCATACAACCCAGGAATTCCTCTCTCAAGGGTCTTTTCAAAAGAAAGCATATCCTCATTTGTAATTTAAAATAAGATCTTGGCTAGCATCAATGGCTCATGCCTGTAATCCTAGCTACTCAGGAGGTTGAGATCTGAGGATTCAAAGCCAGCCCAGGCAGGAAAGTCCATGAGACTATTATCTCCAATTAACCACAAGAAAACTGAAAGTGGTGCTGTTGCTCAGAGTGGTAGAGCACTAGCCTTAAGCAAAATAGCTCAGGGACAGAAACCAGGCCCTGAGTTCAAGCCTCACAACCAACTTAGATAGATAGATTGGTAGGTAGGTAGGTAGGTAGGTAGATAGATAGATAGATAGATAGATAGATAGATAGATAGATAGATAGATAGATAGATAGATAGATAGATAGATAGATAAAATCTGTACACACAGCTGTGCACGGTGCTTGTAATCCTAGCTATTTGGAAGGTGGCAATCAGGAAGATCATAATTTGAAGCCAGCTTGAGGGGAAAAAATTAGCAAGATTTCATCTCAACCAAAGGCTGAGTATGGTGGCATGGGCCTATGGTCCCAGCATCCTTATTCTAAAATTAACTACAGCAAAAAGGGCTTAAGGTGTGACTCAAGGGGTAGAACATCTGCTTAGGAAGCATGTAGGCCCTGAATTCACAAATTCAGTACTGACAAAAAACAAAATCTTGTATGTAGATTTTTATAGTAGCTTTTTCATAATAATATCCCCATTAAACCACTGTTCCACACAATAACATACATGATCTCTAAAACACTTTGCTGAGATTTATATGGGGAGAAATCTAACACAAGACTGCCTATTTCATAACCCTATTCCTAAGAAATGAGGAAAGACAAATCTAGTCTGTGGTGACAGAAAACAGACCAGCAGTTCCCTAAGACTGGAGTTGGGAGATGGGGGATTGACAAGGAAGAAAATATAGAGATCATTCTGGATGGACAAAAATGTTCAACATTTTCATTATATATACATTGTCAAAACATAGAAGCATTTCATTGTTTGTCCATCATACATCAATATAATTGTTACTAAAACAGCTAACTTTTTTACATACCTGATGTTGATGTAACAAGAAAGAAGCAGTGACTTTGAAACCCTCCATAGTAAGTATTGTTTATTGTGTGTCAGAATCTGTTCTGCATTTTTTAAAGAATTTTCTCATTTAACTTTCCCATTTTACACATGAAGGAAATGAGGCTGAGAAATATTGACAGGAAGTGGCATACTTTGCTAGGAAATACAATCCATCTGTGTTCAAAGTAGCCCAAGCTCTCAGCATTGCACACCATCCTTTCTCTCAGAGGAAGATGCTACCATGCCTCCATAACAATGAAGATTCTAAACAAAATACCAACACAAGGAAAGTAAGTGAGTTTTCACCCGGCAGCAGTAGAAACATAATAAATCATCACGAAGCTATTCAAGGACCACGACTCTCATCAGACCATTGAGTTTGCTCCAATGGAGCAGCAAATGTAATTTTGCACCAGGAAAATTCCAGTGTGAGACACTGGTTAATCTCAACTGTACAAAAGTCCTTGTTATTCTTCTCATTTGAGAAGGGAAATAAACTAAACTAATGAGGAAGGGCAGATCTTGGCAAAGAATAAAAATATATACAATCTTTCTTCCCACTCTTGTCTTATTTGCCAGAATACTTGTGTTCCCTATTAGCACTACTTTACAAGTAAATTATTTCATGCTTGGAAACATATAGTGTAATGAACCCAATGCCAGAAAATAAAAAAGAAATTGAAACAACTTAATTAATACTAAAAATAAAAAATAAAATACAGTCCAAACATGAAAACCTCACAAAGCTAATAATAATAATAATAATAATAATAATAATAATAGAAAAGGAGAAGGGAAAGAAAAAGGAAGATGGAGAAGGAGAAAATAGGACTTTAGAAAATTTAACTTAGGAGTAAATTGATGGAAGTAAATAAAAATTAGCAAATATAATTTGACAAAATACCATATAAGGTAACCAAACAGATTAAATAAGGCAGGGCCAGGCATATAACTCAGTAGTAAAGTACTTGCTTAGAACTAAGGAGTTGCTGGGTTTGATTTCCAGTGACAGTTTTTTTAAAGTTAAGAGAGAGAGAGAGAGGGAGACACACACACACACACACACACACACACACACACACACACACACACACACACACATACACACACACACACACACACACACACACACACACACACACACAGAAGCCAGGTACCAGTGGCTTATGCTTGTACTCCTATCTATTCAGGAGGCTGAGGGCTGAGGATAACTGTTAGAAGCCAGCCCAGGCAGGAGAGTTCATGAGACTCTAATCTCTAATGAACCACAAAAAGCCAGAAGTGGAGTTGTAGTTAGTGTTAGAGCACTAGCCTTGAGCATAAAAAGCTCCGGGAGCCGGGCGTCAGTGGTTCATGCCTGTAATCCTAGCTACTCAGGAGACTGAGATCTGAGGATCATGGTTCAAAGCCAACCTGAGCACAAAAGTCCATGACACTTTTTTTTTTTGTTGTTGGTCATGGGGCCTGAACTCAGGGCCTGGGTACTGTCCCTCAGCTCTTCACCTCAACGGTAGTGCTCTACCACTTGAGCCACAGCACCACTTCTGGCTTTTTCTGCTTATGTAGTGCTGAGGAATCGAACACAGGGCCTCACACATGCAAGGCAAGCACTCTACCACTGAGTCACCTTCCCAGCCCGCCCATGACACTCTAATCGGCAACAAGCCACTCAGAAAACCGGAAGTGGCACTGTGGCTCATGTGGTAGAGTGCTAGCCTTGAGCTGAAGAGCTGAGGGACAGCACCCAGGCCCAGAGTTCAGGCCCCACGACCAACAAGGGGAAATAAAAAAGCTCAGGAACAGTACCCATGTCCTGAGTTCAAGCCCCAGAATGTAAGAGAGAGAGAGAGAGCAGACAGACAGATAGAGACAGAGAATTAAACAAGCAAAACAAGAGTGGACCAATAGTGAACATTTTACTAACATGATAGGTAATAACAGAAAGAAGACTAGTGGATCTCCATTTCATCATTGCCCCCATCTTGTCCTCTCTTTTTTCATCCTGACATATGAACACTTGGAAGTTACTGAAATCCTTTCTATGAATAAAAAAGTTGTATCAATGTATTCAATTGTTATGAGACAACCTGTTTTAAAAATCATTAATACTAACCCCTGCTTTCACTATATTTGATGTCAGTATAACTTGTGGAGGAGATGGGGAAAAACCAGTTGTTTAAGGATACAGATGGACCTGTTGCAACAATGATAAGTACAAGTTGTCATGTCCAAAACTAGCTTTACAACGTCGGTGGGGGGGGGGGGAAGGGGGGGGGAAGGAGAAGGATTGGGATTGGGGGGAGGGGGGAGGCTGGGAAGGGATGTGAAGGGTAAACAAAGGAGGAGGCTGCAATGCTTGGTAAGAAATGTACGCATTATCCTGCCCACGTAATTGTAACTCCTCTGTACAGTATGTTCACAAATAAAATTAAATTAAATTTAAAAAAATCATTAATACTGGAAGGCATGCAGCTGGAAAACATACTGTTACCCTTCTACTAGTTTTGCAGAGATACATCTCTCACAGGTAGGTAATGATAATGGCTACCTCTGTTGCCTTTCAGGATTTGAAGGCCTTTGTTGAAATCACTGTTGATTCACTTGGTTCTGTAGGTGTCTTTTCACAACAGCGAGAGGAAGACTCCACATCAGATTTTGTTAATGCCTTTATTTTCTGAGTATGCATCCCATGTGTAATCTGCTTGGTTGCTGATGCACAGATCACAGGTTACTTCACCTCTAATCACTTTCCCACAACTGAAGCCATTCTGGGTTTGGTTTTGTTTCTTATTATTTTCTTGGTGCTGGTCCAGGTGCTTGAACTCAAACCCTGGGTGCTGTTCCTGAGCTTTTTTTACTCAAGTCTAGCCCTCTACCACTTAAGCCACAGCTCCACTTTCATCTTTTTTGGTGCAGCATAATTGGAGATAATAATCTCAAGGAGCGAGCGGGAGCCCAGTGGCTCACGCCTGTAATCCTAGCTACTCAGGAGGCTGAGATCTGAGGGTCGTGGTTCAAAGCCAGCCCAGGCAGGAAAGTCCGTGAGACTCTTATCTCCAATAAAACACTAGAAAACCGGAAGTGGCACTGTGGCTCAAGCAGTAGAGTGCTCGCCTTGAGCTGAAGAGCGCAGGGACAGCACTCAAGCCCAGAGTTCAAGCCCCACGACCGACAAAAAAAAAAAAAGAATCTCAAGATGTTTCCTGCCTGGCCTGGTTTCAGACCAAGATCCTCAGATCTCAGCTTCCTGAGTAGCTAGGATTACAGGCGTGAGTCATCTGTGCTCAGCACCATTCTCTTTCTTTATTCTATAACTATACTTAAGCCCATATCCCAAGACTTGGGTCTCCAGTCTCCATACTTAGCCACTTGTGAATAAGCTCATTTCCTTTTGAAAAAACTTGTTTCAGTGATCAGCATGCTGTGAGTCAGACAAAACTTGTCTGGTTCGTAACAGAAGGATCAAATATACATTCATAACGGCATAATTTCAGTAAATAAGACTCCCCAGATGCCAAAGGCATTTCATAAAATTAGCCTGTATCTCTTTTTTATTATTACTTTATTGCTGTTTTAAAGGTGATATACAGTAGAGTTACCTTTACATACCTCAGATGATAAGTACGTACGTTTCCTTCCTTTTGCTTAGTATCATCTGTTCCCTCACTCTCTCCCATTCCCTCCCTCCCATCTCTGCCCAAGAGTTGCATAGTTCACTTTTATCAATGTCCAGGACAGCCAGTACAGCCATTGCTGCACATTTTCACCCATTTTCCACTGATTCTCTGCCCTCCACCCACCCTCCCTCAGATGTGCATGTGTATACACTGTATATGAGGTAAAGCATACAGTCATCTAAAAACAAAAAGACAAATTTTTTAAAAGGTCCTTTGTTTATTTATCTTTGGAGTTCATTTCAGCATGTATGTTATTTTCTGTACGTATGAAGAGTTGCATGGGTATTACAATTTGGTGCTTTTCTCCTAAGACTATCCTCTTTTAGCCTCACTGTGTATGTATGTCTAGAATCCCATATACTTTATCATATTTCATTGCATTTTAAATCTAATATCCTCCTATCATTTGTCTCTCTGCCATTTGTGTCTCTGATCTTGGCTTACCTCACTCACTCAACAGGATTTGTTCTAGTTCCATCCATTTCCCTGTGAATGCCATTATTTTATCCTTTCTAATGGCTGTGTAAAATTCCATTGTATATAGGTACCACATTTTTTGGCTCCATTCATCCACTGTGGGGAATTGGGTTGTTTCCATATCTTGGCTATTGTGAACAGTATAGCAATGAACATGGAAGTACAGGTGTCTTTGTTGTATCCTGGTTCATGATGTTCAGGGTAGATGCCTACGAGTGGTATGGTGGGTCATAGGAAATGTTTATGTTTAGTTTTTGGGGAAACCTGCTGACTGCTTTCCAGAGTGGTTTTATTAGTTTATATTCCCATCAGCGGTGCAGTAGGGTTTCCTTTTCTCCACATCACCGCCAGCATTTGTCATTGTCTATATTTAGAATATAGGCCATTCTGACTGGGTAAGATGGTATCTCAGGGTTGTTTTGACTTATATTTCCTTTATGGCCAGTGATGATGACCATTTCTTCATGTGTTTTTTTAGCTCCCTTACCTATTTTGTGATCGGTTTTTATTAGATTTGGGAGAAGTTAGTTTCTTGAGCTTTCTGTATATATTAGCCTATATTTCTGATTTTGTTGCTAGCATAAAAATAGAACACAGGAGGAAAGACTTTGAAATTAAACATGCTCAAGTTCAAATAAAAATATCACCACTATAAACTCATGTATAATAAAAATGAGCTTGAAATAGGTTATGTCCTTAAGCCCGAAGCCTGTCAGAAGTGATGCCATTTTGTCCCCCAAGGAATTAGGCCCCTGACCCCAGAACCATTGTTTGCCCAGCAGGGTCTGCAAAAAACAAAAAATACTCCAAAACATTCCAGCCATCCAGTATTCGGGGAAGTAAGTTTAAATTTACTGATAATGCTCAGTTTCGTTTCTGTATCAGCTTTGCAAAACAAAAAACCAAAATAATGTGGTTTGTGCTTTTAAAAGACTTAACTCTCAGTTGTCTGGGGGCTGCATGATTTGGAACATCTATGTCCCCATGCAGCCGCCAGCCTTTGCAATAATGCCTCTTATAATTTAACTTATTAATTGTAGCATCTTTTGTTTTCTCACTGATTGGGTTACAACAACCAGAAGAAGTTAAGTTCCCAATAAACAAAACATGTTTACATCAAACCAACAACCAACTTCATGATTAATAAAGAAAGATTGTGAATAACATATTAAGGTGCAAAATAAGGAAGCTTTGTACTCCTCATATTTTGTAATATTTTATAGATGAAAACTATACATGCAATAATGGGTTAGAAATATCATTAGTTTCAGATGTTACCAATCAACTGGCAAAAGCCCTTTTGCGCTTTCCAGATAGAAATCACAAGTAAAAGGAGACATTCCAACATTGCAGGGAGTCTTCCTCTCTTGAGTGCCTGAGGCTACAGATTCAGATGCCAGACCCAGAAGCATTGCTCTAAGCCTTAAGAGCTAGAACTTCCAGATTCTAGGTGCTCAGTTGGAGACTTACTGCTCTGGGCTTTCACCTCCAGTGGTCCTGAAACTTGGAAGCTATGTTAATCTCAGCTTCCAGCAGCAGTGATCTTCAGCAGTTAGCAGCAAGCAGCAGCAGATGGCACATGCTAGTGTCCGAGGTCTCCTATGACGTGTTAAGGCTCTGAGACTTCTCGTATTCAGGTCTTTGCATATCTGAGGCTCTTGGCCTTAGGCTGGACAACTCCCTAGAACCTTTCCAGTGATTAGAGCCACAGTTCCTTTTCTCTTGCCCCTCAAAGCTTTCTCTCTTCAGCCTTGACTATCCATTCTCTCTCATCTCTCTATTTCTCCACCCCTTGGTGTCTCTACCACCCCTGCTCCCTGTCATTTCTACCCAACCACTCTGGAACTCTTCAGCTGACTTCTCTTAGACGCCGCCTCTGTTGCTGCTAGACAGCGACTGTTGACACCCCCACCATCTTCTTTTTGTATTACCAGCTCAGTCTGCTCTTTTCATGATGAAGCTCAAAAGTATGAAAGAAAAGATCCTTCAGGAGAAACATTTATTGGTATAATGGTGTCATACCAGTGAGAGTGTAGGAGAGTGTCTTTCAGCTGGCTTGAAAAGGAAGCTGAACAACTAGTTTATGTAGCCAGAAAGGGATGTGGTAAAGGGGTTTGCACTAACCATGGAAAACCTGTATGCCAATGAAGGACTGGGTTTGCACCAATCATAACACAGCACCCCATGCAAATGAAGGGCTGGGTTGGCAGCCATCACAGGCCTTCTGCTGGACCACCAAGGGAAGTGTTCTGCCAGCGGCCTGGGTGGAAATGGCTGTAGGGTCATCTAAAGTTCACTGAGGCTTGTGATGGCCAAACATCAGGTGCAAACTGTTGGAAATAGTCACGGCTAGAACAGTGACTTCTGGAGCCAGGGTAGTGCTTTCGTGGCAAGCAGCTGAGGTTGTCTATGTAGCTTCCTCCAGATGACCATGAAATGTTCAAAGCAGCTAGGCTGCCATAAAGACAGTCCAGCTGGTGGTTTGGTTGACAGACCTTCACTCAAGGCCACTGGAACACCAGGGAAAAAGCTAATGGTTTTTAGAGTCTAATTAGAGTCAAATCACCCCAGCCTCCAACATCTTAGCCTACCCAAATGAAAAATAAAACATGAAAAGAGGTGCTTACAATAAAGGCACTAATTTAACAGTGATCAAGAAATGTATATTAAATCTATTTCAGAATTACCTTGAATGTCCAAAAACAAGTAACACTAAGAGATTAGAAAAATGTCCAGGCAGACAAATTCTCAAAATGCTATCTCCAATGAACCAACAAAAAGCTGGAGTTAGAGGTCTGTCTGACTCAAGAAATAGGCACCAGCAGTGATTTTTTTTTAAGTAAATGAATTCAAGCTCCAAAATAGACACAACTAAAAAAGTAGAAAACATAGCCAGATGCTCCCACATGCACACATTTATCTCCCTGGCTACTCAGGAAGCAGAGATCTAGAGAATCTCAGTTCAAAGCCAGCCCAGGCAGGAAAGTCCAAGAGATTTCATCTACAAAATAACCAGCAAAAAGTTGGGTTAGAAGCATGGCTCAAGGGATAGGGTGCCATCTGAGAAAGCAAGCAAGCTGAGGAAACATTAACTCAAACTCAAAATCTAGTACTGGTAGAAAGAGAGAAAGAAAAGACGGAAGGAAGGGGCTGGGAAGGTGGCTCAGTGTTAGAGTGCGTGCATAGCATGCATGAAGCCCTGGGTTCGATTCCTCAGTACCACATACACAGAAAAAGCTAGAAATGGTGCTGTGGCTCAAGTGGCAGAGTGCTAGCCTTGAGCAAAAGAGGCTCAGGGACAATGCCCAAGCCCTGAGTTTAAGTCCCAGGACTGGCCAAAAAATGGAAGGAAGGAAGGAAGGAAGGAAGGAAGGAAGGAAGGAAGGAAGGAAGGAAGGAAGGAAGGAAGGAAGGAAGGGAGTGAGGGAGGGAGGGAGGGAGGGAGGGAGGAAGGAAGAAGGAAGGAGAGGAGAAAATATACACAAAGCTTTATATGGGAAAATATTAGAATATTATTTATCATAGAAAAAGTCAAACACAAATTTTTTGTAGTTGTGTTTTGTAGCTGTAGTTCGTTGTTTTCGTTGTTGTTTTTGAAGTTAGTGTGGTACACACCAGTAGTCCCAGATATCTAGAGATGCCTTCTGAGACAGAAGAACCAATTGGGCCCAGGAATTCAAGACAAGCATAGACAATATAGCAAGATCTGCACTAAAAAATAAGTAAATAATTTTTTTAAAAAAACACCAAGAAGGGTTCTGAATATCAGGAAATCTTGAGGTTTCCCTTCAGTTTGCTCCTGAGAGCACATCAGACCTCCAAGATCAGTTTGGTTTTTTTTAAATGGGAGCAGCAGATTCACACCATTGGAGAGAAAAAATAAATGTCTTTCCTTTGTATCTTCAGAAAAGAGTAGTTTGTAATGTACAGATATATAAAAGCACCTTCACCTTAAACCCACTCTTGGCCTCCCTCAGGCTGTCTTCTCCTAGACATATTCTGACGGCTGAGTGACAGCACTACAGGGACATGGTATTCTTCAAGACACACAGAAGAAAAGCACTATCAAGAAATCACTTTAAAACAGCTACTGAACTTGAACAAAAGGCCATTGTGTTCATAAAAATAAAACTATGCCAAGTGTCCCAGAAGATGAAACACAAAGAATAAACACCAGGTACTGGTGTCTCTTGCCTGTAATCCTTGCTACTCTGGATGCTAAGAGATAACGGATCGCAGTTCAAGGATAGCCTGGGAAGGAAAGTGTGCTAGACTCTATCTCTAAAATAACCAGCAAAAAATAAAAGGCTGGAGACATGGCTTCAGTAGAGTGCCAACATGAGCCCCTGAGTTCAGACCCCAGTACTGCCCCCCCTCGAAAAAAATCTATTTTCTGGGAGAAAGTGGATCCAGAGTCACATTCAGTGCCTTAATCACATTTATAAATAGCTATCACTACTATCTCCCCTCCAAAAAAAAAGAATCCAGCTTTCTAATGCAATAATACAGATGTACTTAATTGATAAATAAATAAGAAAGTGAACAGTCTGATCAACACCACAGGAGGTAGATTTGTGTTTTGACAAGCAGAGAAAACAAACATTAAACACTGTTTAAAATGTTTAAACACTTCCAATGAGCTTCAGGCTTCTTGTACTTCATTCTCATGTTGCAAGTTGCTTAAGGGATCACTATCTATGATTTCTTTAACACCAATAAATTTGTAGGAATTTAATTTCTGTTTAACATATACTTCTCCAATATGTCATCTAATGAAGGCTGGGAGAGGAGGCACTGACCAGCAGGTAGAGAAATATTTCCTTGCAGCTTGGAAAATGAGGAAGATCCAAAGCCTGTCAGATGAGTTTGTAAGCCTCCTGCTATAACAAGTCATCTTAGCCAGAAAAGATAGGATCTGTGCTCTCATACCTCAGGCAGATTTCTGAACAACAGCCTTGCATTTTCTTCAGCTAATATTATAAATAAAACATTAATCATTATTAACCCTGCCAAAATTTTTTTACAAGACAAAAGAATGCTCGGCACATTTTTCTAGGCCAAATTCAGAAGTGTTTACTCTGGAGGAAAATGCTTTGTTTCCTTCACTGAGTTTTCTTACTCAGATAAAAAACCCTCAGAGGATTTTCAAAGTTAAAATGCTTTAGCTATCATGAACACCGCAGTGAAACACTTGAAACTTCTTCTCCAGCAGACAAAGCAGTGTCGTATTATTTAGATGTTGTGCCTTAGCTAATGCAAAGATCTGAATGTTCAACTATTTTAAATTAGCGTGTCAACATGCAAGTTCTACCAATTTCTATCCAAATCCAGGCATTCACTATTAATGAAACAAAGAATATCCTTTTGAAAATATTCAAGAAACACCCATTTTGTTTTCTGGCTATCTTGTGAATAAAACTCTTCCCTCTTGAGAAAATGATAGTGACTACAAATGATTTGTGCCCAATTTACCTCACAGTTTGGCCTTGGTACTGATTAGTTCTATCTATAATTGATAAAGAAATCACTCATTAATACAGACTCTCCAGGTAACATGATTCTTTGCGCAGCAGAAGTCATTAGGCAGTGTCAGAAAGGGTTGATGTCTGAAATTACACTGTCCATTTGCTTCCTAATAGTTTGTGGTGGCCATGTCCTTCTTTTTGGGAATGTAAAAGGATGAGCATGCGTAAGTAAAGAAGCTGTCCAGAGTGCGATTATCCATCTATCAGTCTCACTAGTCTCAGAAATAAGATGACTTCAACTCAACATAAAACCCCTCCTTCATTTTCTTTAGGGTAGCAGAATTCAAACTTTTATGCCATACAGCAGGAAATGTTCCCCTAATTTCAATGACTACTTTAACCTTTTCTGAATAAATGATTCAGAAAAGATACAGACTAAAGTGGTACGTTAGATTTTTAAAAATAGCGAAGTGCTTCAAGTTTCTAGTTCAGCAAGAAAAGCAATTATTACATTACACATTAGCATCTGCTTTACAGTTTACAAAAAATATTAAGATAGTTTTCTATATTCGATTTTCATAACATCCTATTTAAAATATTACAATTCTACCAATTGTGAAATATTATTCTTCCAAATAAATTATGTAAAACTAATGACATGGAGATATATACATAATATATTGAGTACAAAAATGTTAATTTCAAAACATTGATGTCTTGATCCTATCTTTGTAAAAAAAAAATTATATACACATATGTGTATATAAAACTAGCTATTTGGGGGTTTCTGACTGTCCTTTTTATATTTTTGTAATACATATGTGTTATATGTATGCTCAGTAAAAGATAATCAAAGATGATAAGAGAAGTGGCCATCTATTTTTTAATAAGAGATTTGAGCTGTGCACCAGTGGCTCACG
Organism: Dipodomys merriami; assembly: GCF_024711535.1. Taxonomy (NCBI): domain Eukaryota; kingdom Metazoa; phylum Chordata; class Mammalia; order Rodentia; family Heteromyidae; genus Dipodomys; species Dipodomys merriami. The sequence goes on along the minus strand of NW_027206512.1, from coordinate 15,526,893 downwards.
CCTATAGTCCTACTACTCAGAAGGCTGGCATCTGAGGATCACAGTTTGAAGCCAGCCCAGGAAGAAAAATTCCCATGAGACTCTTATTTCCAAATTAACCACTCAAAACCTGGAGGTAGTGCTGAGGATCAAAGTGGTAGAGCACTATCACTAGCACTAGCAAAAAGAGCTTTGGAACAGCATCCAGGCCCTGAATTCAAGCCCTATGACTGGAAAAAAAAAAAAAAAAAAAGTTCAGCTGGTCCTGAACTCCTGGGCGCTAAAAGTCATCCTCCTTCCTCAGCTTCCTGAGTGGCTGTATTTGACTGTCTTTGAGTTGATTGATTGCCTGGTTGTTGTTTTCATGTTTGTTTTTTAAGACAGAGTCTTAATATGCAGCCCAGTCTGGAATCAAACTCTTCACCCTCCTGCTTTAGTCTCCCTAGTGCTGGAATTATAAAAATGATCATCATATCTGTCTGGTTTTATTTATTTTCCCTTTTACTTTTTATTCTTTTAAAATTATCTTTAAGTAGTTGTACAAAGGAGTTGCCATTCTGCAAGCAGTTTATGAATACAATGTGTCTTGATCAATGTCACCCTTTCATCATTGTTCCCCATCACTCCCAATCCACCCCTGCCTTCAACTTTCTTACTTTCATAGAAGACGCATTGAATTTTATGACTGCATTCTCTTCACACCTCTCTTCATTTGTCTATTCCCTCCCCTTTATCTCATCCACCCCCTTTCCTACTTTTCTTTATTTTAGTAAGAATTTTTCACTGAATTTCAATAACCATATCTTAATTTAAAAAAAGCACAATGAGTACTTAACTTTAAATGCTTTCTTTAAAAAAGAAAACATTGTCCTCATTTGAACATGAGATGATCTTATACTTAAAAGACACTAGAAGCTCCGCCAGAAGACTCTTTGATCTGATAAACACTTTCAGAAAAGTGGTGGGATACAACATTAACATACGAAATCGGTAGCTTTTCCATATACTAATAATCAATTAGGAAAGAAATCAGAAAAAGAATTCTATTCATAAATACCTCTGGAAAAAATGAAATAAGGGTTTGAGTATGAGAATAGCTGCCTAGAATGTGTCCGGTCCTGAATTCAAATCCAATTACTGCATAAATGAATTAAAACCTAGCAACAAAACTAACCAAGAAAGTGAAAGACTTCTACTATAAAAACTACAAAGCAGGATGCTGGGAAGGTGGCTCAGTGGTAGAGCGCTTGCCTTGCATGCATAAGGCCCTGGGTTCGATTCCTCAGCACCACATAAGCAAAAAGAAAAGAGCCAGAAGTGGCGCTGTGTCTCAAGTGGTAGAGCACCAGTCTTGAGCTGAAAAGCTGAGGGACAGCGCCCAGGCCCAGAGTTCAGGCCCCACGACCAGACCCCCAAAAAAAACAAAACAAAAAAAAAAAACTACAAAGCATTAAAGAAGGAAACTGAAGAAATCACTTAGCAGTATAAAGACATCCCATGTTCATAATCAACAGAATTAATATTGTGAAAATGGCTACATTAACTGAAAGTAATCTACAAATTCAATGTAACCTCATAAATATTAAAATAATAAAATTCTAATTTTGCTCAACAATCTTAAAATACATATGGTAGCGAAAAAGTTGGTGAGTAGACAAGGAAATCCAGAGCAAAAAAGAGTAATGCTGGAAGCATCAAAATATCTGATTTCAAATTATACTACAGAGACATAGTAACAAAAACAACAAAGCAATTACACAAAAAAAAGATATGTAGACCAATGCAATAGAGGACCCAGAAATAAACCTTCACAGCTAGAGCTATATGATTCTCTGAAAACATGCCAAAATACCTTGCTCATGTAATTGTAACCCTTCTGTATAGCTTTTTTACAATTTAAAAAATGTACAAAAAAAAACCTATGAACATGGTTACAATACCCGTAGTAAATGTTATGAAAATAAATGAATGTATGAAGACAAAAAATGCCAAAAACATACACTGGAGAGAAGACAACCTCTTTAATAAATAGTTTTGGGAAGACTAGATATCCATCTGTAAACACTAAAATTAAGTCATGACCTCTTGTCCTGCACAAATGTGGTAGGGCACCCTGTGACAAATGTGACTTCATCATGAAGATAGGATTGCACCTCCACCAGTGGTACCAGTCCCTTAACACTTGGCATTTACAAGAAAAATGTGCTCAGTGTATCCTAGAAACAGGTCATAGAAACGGATCATGGTTGCTTAAAGCATTGTTTAGCCTCTGTAACTTCCCGCTTGACTTACACTTACAGGAATGAACTGTTAGGGACATTTCACCCCTGATCAAAAAGAATGTGGGTTTTTTGCATAAAAGGAGCCCCAAGAAAAGGCTCATCATGACAGTTGGGGACTAGCTGATCCAGTGTAGTAGTGGGCTGGCAAATAAAGATTTTCTTTTGGCTGTGCTCTGTGTCCATGTGGTCCTCTCTGGTGGCATGCCTCATAACACACATACACACACACACACACACAAATAAAATAAATTGAATACCTTAATTTCAGACCTTTAATGTTGAGACCACTAGAGGAAAATGTAAGGTTAACACTTGAAGATGCAGGCACAGACAGATTTTCTGGATAGGACCCCAATAACTCAGACCAACAAATTTAAAGGCTTCTGCCCAGCAAAGGAAACATTTAACAAAGTGAAAAGATAGCCTACCAAATGGGCGAAAACTTTTGCCAGCTATTCATTTGACACAGATTAAGGTGTAACAGGCTCAAAAACTAAGCACCAAAAGAACAATTAATAAGTAAGTGGGCAAATGAACTGAAGAGACAGTTCTCAAAAGCAGAAGTACAAATGGCCAATGAATACATGAAGAATTGTCCAACATCCAAACTGTCCAACTGTCCAACACTGCAAAAAGGAAATGCAAATCAAAACTATATTAAGGGCAGGATGTCTGTGGCCCACACCAATGACACTAGCTCCTCAGGAGGCTGAGATCTGACTATCACAGAAGCCAACCCAAGAAGAAAAGTCCATGAGATTGTTATCTCCAATTAACCAGTACAAAGTGGAGTTGTGGCCCAAGTGGTAGAGTGCTAGCCTTGAACACAAAAGCTCAGAGACAGCACCTAGGCAGCACCTAGATCAATCCCCAGTCCCTTCCCTACCCACCACCACTCCAAAAAAGAAAAAATCCATTCCTATCCAGTCACAGAATTTGTCATCAAGAAAACAAATAATAAGGGGCTGGGAAGGTGGCTCAGTGGTAGAGTGCTTGCCTTGCATGCATGAGGCCCTGGGTTGGATTCCTCAGCACCACATACACAGAAAAAGCTGGAAGTGGCGCTATGGCTCAAGTGGTAGAGTGCTAGCCTTGAGCTGAAGAGCTCAGAACAGTGCCCAGGCCCAGAGTTCAAGCTCCACGACCAGCAAAAAAAATTATAATAATAATAAATGCTGTCAAAGATGTTGAAGGTTCCTCAAAAAACTAATAACAAAATTAGCATAGTATATATACTCCTGGGTATATATACAAAGAAATCACAGTCAACATACACTAGCAATACCTATATATACCCATGTACATGGTAGCACTATTTGCAATTGCTAAATAATAGAATCATCCTAGAAGCCCACCAATGAGTAGTTTTCTTTATCCATTCACCTATGATGGAAATATATATGGCTATAGATATAGATATTCATATAGATATAAATATATAGGATGAACTCCTTCTCCATCTAACATGTCTAGGGACAGGGTAGTCACAACAAAATGGCTGCATCCATACCAGAGAACACAAGCTTCTCAGAAGTGTTCATCAGATGTCTGTTCACTTGTAACTGAAGAACAGTATTCAAAAGGCCTGCCCATTCACTGCAAAAAGTCCTGGGAAAGTTTAGCATTCCAAACACCATAGCAAAGGAAGCAAACGCTGATGATTATTAAACAACCCAACTTGCAGCACCTGCTCCTGACCAATAATTTCCCCATAGCAGCCAGACTCAAGTCTTAAGTCATATCCCTGTCTCAGTGGGGAGTAATAAAGCCATAAAAGAAGCAACACCTAGCCAGGCGCCTGTGGCTCACGCCTGTAATTCTAGCTAATCAGGAGGCTGAGATCTGAGGATTGCAGTTCAAAGCCAGCCCGGGCAGGAAAGTCTGTGATTCTTTTATCTCCAATAAACCAGTAGAAAATCGGAAGTGGCGCTGTGGCTCAAGCAGTAGAGCGCTCTCCTTGAGTTGAAGAGCTGAGGGACAGTGCCCAGGCCCAGAGTTCATGACCCATGACTGACAAAAAAAAAAGAAGAAGAAGGAACACCTCAAAAAAATAACAAACTGCTCCAAAGAAAGGATGGTAAAAAAACACTTTGAATGGAAAATATTGTAGCCAGGTGCTGCTGGCTCACGCCTGTAATGCTAGCAACTCAGGAAGCTGAGATCTGAGGATCACGGTTCAAAGCCAGCTCGGGCAGCAAAGGGCAGCAAAGTCCGTGAGACTCTTATCTCCAATAAACCACCAGAAAACCTGACGTGGCACGGTGGCTCAAGTGGTAGAGTGCTAGCCTTGAGCTGAAGAGCTGAGGGACAGCACCCAGGCCCAGAGTTCAAGCCCCATGACCAACAAACAACAACAAAAACATAGTAGTTGTCACAGCTGATGAAAAAAAATCAATAAAATATACACACTTACACAAATATAAATATATAAATATACACAGTAAGAACAAATACATACATCACATACACATCAAGCTGGGAAACATTGAAAAACATCTTATTTGCCTGTTTCTCTTGTGAGTTTGGTACACAGGGGACAGGGTTACTTTCATTTCGTAACTTAATTTTTGAGAGGGTCACTGCTGTGGCTTAAACTCAGGGTCTCACACTTGTTAGGCAAGTACTTGACCACCGAACCTCAGCACTGTTTTTATTTCTTTATGCAGCTCCCAAATTATCATTAACAAATTGCAAGTAATCATCCCCTATTTTTTATTATATATTTTTTATTGTGAAAATACTGTACAGAGGGGTTACAATTACATGGGCAAGATAATGAGTACATTTCTTATCAAGCATTGTAGCCTCCTCCTTTGTTTCCCCTTCCCATCCCTTCCCATCCTCCCCCTGCCCCCCCACCCAATCCTCCCTGCTCCCCCCCCACCCCCCACCCCCCCTCCGCACGAAAGTTGTAAAGTTCGTTTTCAACATGGCGACTTGTACATCTCATTGTTGCAATGGGTCCACCTGTATCCCTATTTAAACGACTTGTTTTTCCCCTTCCCCTCCACAAATTATACCAACATCAAATACAGTGAAAGCAGGGGTTATACTGTGGGGGAGGGACATACAAAGCCACAAAGAAATCATCTTATAAATGTGTTAGAAACAATCGCATGAAAGAAAAAAAAAACATTTGAATACATATCTTAAGGTTCATTTCCCTAACATCACCTTATCTGACCTTTTCTGCTTGACTCAGACATATACTAGATATTGCAAATAAGGGAAACCATGGGACTTATGTTTCTTTGGGCCTGGCTTACTTCACTTAATATAATTTTTTCCAAGTCTTTCCATTTCCTAACAAATGGGGCAATGTCATTCTTTCTGATGGAGGCATAGAATTCCATTGTGTATATATACCACATTTTCTTGATCCATTCGTCTACGAGGGGCATCTGGGTTGGTTCCATATCTTAGCTATAGTAAATAATGCTGCAATAAACATAGTCATGCTGGTAGCTTTAGAGTGGTCTTGTTTGTAAACATTTGGGTAAATGCCCAAAAGTGGGATTGCTGGGTCATAGGGGAGCTCTATGTGGAGTCTTTTGAGGAAACTCCATACTGCTTTCCGAAGTGGTTGAACAAGTTTACATTCCCACCAACAAAGCAGTAAGGTTCCCTTCTGTCCACATCCTCTCCAGCATCTGTTGTTATTAGAGTTCTTGATTTTAGCAATTATCACCCCCTATTTTTGTTCTGTATCATTCAACCAAAAAGAAATTTTAATCAAAAGAAGCCAAATTATATTTAAGAAATAAAGACTGATCTAGATATTCAAATTAGGACCTTACAAATAATCAGGAAGAGGCAATATTAGTTAGGAAAAGAGTCAAAGGAGAAGAGAAAAGGTAGATAAAGAAAGAAGCATGAATAATAAAACCTAATCTCTTCCATTTAATTTTCCATTCATCTATCTAGATAAAATTACACCTACTATATATTGACTTTGCTTCTAAGGACCTGAAGGCATGTGGCGTATTTTATTTGACATAGATCACTACATTTAACCTTCGGCTAAGGATGGGGCCAGCACATCTCATTCATTCAATGACACAGAAATAAAGAGGTGAAGCAATGAATCAGGGCTCAATTGTCACATAGTAATTGCCTTAGAGATCCCTCTACCATGTCTGAGGTGGCATGGCTGGCTGGGTTTGTAGCAGCTGCTTTGCAGTCAGCTGCTATTTCTATGTAAGGAGAGAGAATTCCTCACCTAGAGTATTGTGAAACTGGATGAGAAAATGGTGTCTTATTTTTTCACAAACCTCTAACTTGTTTCCTTCCAATATCATAGCAGCACCTCTGAAACTGTCTCCAAGTGAAATCCCAGATACCGTATCACATAATTACTGATTCCTTGCCAAATCATTCACACACATCACTACTTCAAACTCGCAGCAGCTAGCCTAGTGCTGGTGTCTCCTGCCTGTAATTCTAATTACTTGGGAAGCAGAGATCAGAAGGATTGCAGTTTAAAGCCAGTTCGGGCAGAAATTCAAAAGAACCCCATCTCAACCAATAAAATGTGGGCAGGATGGTACACACCTGTCGTCTCAGCTGTGTGGAAAGCATAAATAAGCATCTTGGTCCAGATGAGCTGCAGGGAAAATGTGAGACCCTATCTCAAAATTAACCAGAGCAAAAAGAACTGTAGGTATAGCTCAAGTGGTAGAGCAGCTGTCTGTGAGTGCAAAGCCCCGAGTTTCAACTACAGTACCACAAAAAAAAAAGAGTAGCTATGAGACCTACTGTGTTGTATAACTGGATTTCCATAAAATTGACATTCTTTGCAATTCTATTTCATTTTATACATTTAAAACATTCTTCTTAATGCCATAGCATTTCATGGCCCAAGACAACAAGCTGAAAACCTCTTCAGGAGAGTCCCCAACACTGGGACATCTGCAGGAACCTCCAAAGACCAAAGGTAAGAAACGCACACCTCTTGCAGGGCACTGGTGACTTAGACCTGTAATCCTAGTTATTCAGGAGGCTGAAAGCTGAGGATCACAGTTCAAAGCCAAGCCTAGGCAGATAAAGTCCATGAGACTCTTATCTCCAGTTACTCACAGAAAAAGCTGGAAGTAGTGCTATGGCTCAAATGGTAGAGTTCTAGAGTGCTGGCCTTGAACAAAAAGGAGCTCAAGGACAGCACCCAGGCCTAGAGTTCAAGCCCCAGGACAGACAGACAGACAGACAGACAGACAGACAGACAGAAACACACACACACACACACACACACACACACACACACACACACACACACACACACACACACACACACACACACACACACGCTTGCTCCAGGCATGCCCTAGTGTTTGGCCGCAACACATCAGAGTCATTGCTTAGGGTCTGTGTCTGCCCCCAAAATCTCATGTAAGCATACCACAATTCTAGCCTAAAATCTCCACTTGGTGTTTCTCTCCTTCCAGGGATCTCTCAAAACACTTAATGGGTTTAATCTCATAGCCCTATGCCTGCTAGGCAAGCATTCTACCCCTTGAGTGACACTCCTGACCTTTTTATGCTTTATTTAGTCTTGATTTGACCCAGAGCCAAAATTCAGACTGTGTTCCTCCTACCTGTGGAGCTGGAATTGTAAATGTGCACCACTACACCAGCTTGCTTTGTGAGATAGGGCCTCACTAACAATGATTCATTTTCCCATACTGGTCTGAAAAAACAGTTTTTCTATCTTCAGTCCCATATGGCTGGGATTAAATGTGTAGACCACCCTATCTGGACTCTCTTTAAATGATTTTTATTAGTGTAACATTAAATTGTATAGAGTCAGAAATTTCATTGGATATGTTTATATCTTGAATCACTTTAAAATAAAAATGCTTTACAAATTTTTACAGTAAACTGTATAAGAAGTCACTAGAAGAGCTATGAGGGGTCCCTCTGGGACTGCAGAGGGAGAGCTCACCTGACCATTATACCTGAGAATTAGTGGCAATGACTCTTGCTGAATTTTCCTTTAAAAGCACAATTCACCTTATGTTCAGGGAATATAAACATCTGCTTGATTAATACAGTCATCCCCAGAGCTTCTTCATTCCCACTGCAAATTTGGGCTGCAGGCCAAAGATATAAGCTCAAATTCTGAAATCCCACATAAAAATTTCCATTTGCTCTTTTGAAAATGGAAATCTTTCCAACTGAGAGCAACTGAATGAGAGTCAATCTGGACAGTATCTGTACTTGTAACTGGCAAGTCATAAGATCACTATAATAAACGTTTTCATATTTATACATATATATATAATTAACTGTATTAGCCAATTATATCTGTTATAGGTTATATTATAACCTCCAAAAAGATACATTGAAATCCTAACCCCAATAAATGAAAGTAATCTGCTTTGGAAAAAGGGTCTTTGAAATGTAATCAAGTTACAATGAGATCATTAGCATAGGTCATGACCCATTGTCACTGACAACCTTGAACAGGAAGTCAGGAGGGTTATTTATTTATTTATTTTTGTGGTGCCTCAGGCATGTAAGACAAGTGCTCTACCACTGAGCTGCATCCCTAGCCACTAGTATCCTAAGAAGAAGAAAACATGCAAATACAAAGACGCGTGAGCAGCTTGCCCTGTGAGGCAGAGTTTAAGTGCTGCCCTTCAAACCAAGAAACAAGAAGAGTTAGCTTCAAGCCATAGGAAACTAGGGAGAGCAGGGTGCTGCTGATATGTAGATTTCAGATTCTAGCCTCCCCAGAACTGTGACCTAATATATTTCTGTTCTCTTGAGCCACCCAATTTGTGATATTTTATTACAGCATCCCTAAGAAACTAATGCAGTTCTTTACTGGTAATTTTCACCTGTATGTGATATTCTGGATGGGCTTTTCCTTAGAAGTACCTTATTCATTCAGCTACTCTAATTGGAATGATTTAAAAATAAAACAGCTTCATACAATACAAGCCATGAAAGGATTTAGTATTTAATATGTATAACAAATAGTCCTTCTTGCTAGTGTTTCCAGATCAAACACAGATTGCCTCATTAAATTTGGATTTCAGATAAGTAATGAATAATTTCATACTACAAATATGTCCCAAATAATGCATAGAACATAATGGTATTAAAAATTACTCATTGTTTACCTGACACTCAAATTTCAACGAGGTGTCTCCTACATTTTTACTTGTTAAAGCTGTCAGCCCTACCTGGAGACTTGCTTCTAGAATATTCAATTATTTGCTATTTGTTTCCAGCTCTTGACCAACAAAATAAACTTCTATGTTTTGAATATATATAGCCTATTCTCTCTCCTCAGTTTTACAAGTCTCCAGTTTAATTTGTGGCCACTGTTAACAATTAAAGATGGATGCTGGCTGATAGGGTGAGTTTGCTTTGGGTAAGCACCATAACCTCCACGTAGCTTTTATAAAATGCTCCCAATCAATAAAAAGAAATTAGAACCATCAATTGTAGGTGTAAAGATATAATCAGCTTTCAGGAGCATTTTTAATTCTTTATTTCAATGTTGTGCCCAGCATTAGAATACAAAAAGAGCACAATTGGCATTTTTTATTCCTTTTATCACCACTAAACTAATTATTTTTTTACAAAATGTGATCTATCCTCACACAGACAATGCTGTTATGAGAAGACTCTGTAATCTACCACTTCAATCTTGTTTCTAATTCTCCCTGGAACACTGCTCCAGGGAGAGGACAAAAGACACAATTCCAAGGCCCTTGTCAGGATTCTGGGATAGCCTGTCCATATACTCCCCTCTGTCTTTCCCATGGTGACCCCACCTTAACAAACTTCCTTCTCCCTGGGGTTGGCCAAGGCCTTGCCAAACAAAATAGAAGCCAGGGAAGACGCCGTGGGCAACTCTGACTCCAAACATCATAAGGTACTATAAGCAACAGCAAACTGGAAAAATTCTGCATTATACAATACAGAAAAGAAAAATGTGCACAAAGGACATAGACACACACACAGAGAGACAAAGAAACAATAAACACAAAAAATACATTTCACGTATTAAACATTTAAGGAATATGAATTAGAGAGAAAAATGATTTTGTCTACCAAATTGACCAAAATTCACTTAAGAAAATAACCCAATATCAGAAAACTACACTTTCATACACTGCTCATTATAACATTAAGATGACACAAGGATTTAGAACTGATTTGTGACTCAGGGCAAAGGTCTGAAAACCTACAAGCATTTTGATTCAGCACTTACACTTTCAGGATTTGTTTAAATACTGACCTTAAGGCCTCATTCACTACGTTAGTGACACAGTGGGTAACAACAATAATTTGATCCAATAAATCATAATACAAGCATACAGCAGAATATTATCTAGTCATTTCAAAGTATATGGTAGAAGAATATTTAACAATATAAAAAATTTTTGCAATATAATAAAAAATTTCACTGCAGCTTACTAATCGTATAATCCCATTTCTCAGAAAGAACGTATGTATACATAAATATATAATTTATATAAAAGGCCAAAAGAATATCCAAAAATAATAACTACTTCAACTACCACATCCCCATATCATGATGAATAAAATTAGAAGAAAAACAAACAGCTTCTCATATAAATCCCTAACAGAAAGGAAAATCATCACCCAAAGTGCCCTAACAGACATTTCATTGGTCAAAACAGAGCTACACAAGCCAGGCACTGGTGACTGATACCTGTAATCCCAGCTACTGAGGAGGCTGAAATCTGAGGATCACGGTTCAAAGCCAGCTGGGGCAGGAAAGTACAGGATACTCTTATCTGCAACTAATCACTGAAAAAGCCAGAAGTGACACTGTGGCTTAAGTAGTAGAGCTCTAGCCTTGAAAAAAGTTGCACAAGGACAGCACCCAGGCCCAGAATTCAAGAACCAGGATTGGGAGGAAAAAAAAAAACTGAGCTATACAAATAAAGTGAGAAGGTGAAAATCTGGCATTATTAGCTTAAAAGGTAGGTTTGTCAGAAGGGAAGAACTGGTAGACAATGTGTATAAACTAGACAACTAAGTGTCTGCTATGAGTATAGATATGGATGGAACAATGGAGTTGAGAGTGGGTGGATAAATGGATACACATGCATGCATACTTACATACATACATGATTACATAGGTGTATGAACATGCATCCACAGCTAATATCTTTTAAAACTCTATGCCCATAGTTTCTGTCAACTATATATCTTATCACACACACACACACACACACACACACACACACACACACACACACACACACACGCTCCTCCCTCATCATGTCCTGGTCATGTCTCCATCTAACTTCCTACAATAGAAACTTCTCTTTATTTAATGTTTTTATTATGTTTAAGCAATTGTACAAAGGAGTTGCCATTCAAAAAAGCAGCTTATGGACACAGTGTGTCTTGATCAATGTCACCTTTTAACATTTTCACCTACCCCCACAATCCACAGAAATTTTCTATTTTCTTATTTCATTTTAACACTGACAGTGATTTTAAAAAAAAACAACGAATTGTTCTTTCTTTGGTTCTCATCAGCCAGACACAGTTATAAAAATTCATATATCTTTTTTCCTAAATGACTACCAAATTATCTGGAAGTCTAACAAGTCACTGTAGGTTGCTAAAGGTAATTCAATTTAAAAATTCAATAAAAACCTTATATCCAAACAGAACTATAAAATACCTTTCTTAATATATAATACTCCATCCTCTATCCACCATCCTATTATCTTAGTTAATCCCCACAATGATTCATTAAGGTTAATGTTACTAGTACCATTTTACAGATTTTTTTGAATATCCTGCTTATTAGAATTGAGTGTCTTTGCCAGTCACAGACAAATGACAAACCAGTGGCTGGGAAGGTGGCTCAGTGGTAGAGCACTTGCCTTGCATGCTCGAGGCCCTGGGTTCGATTCCTCAGCACCACATAAGAAAAAAGCCGGAAGTGGTGCTGTGGCTCAAGTGGTAGAGTGCTAGCCTTGAGCTGAAGAGCTGAGGGACAGTGCCCAGGCCCAGAGTTCAGGCACCACGACCGGACCCAAAAATAAATAAATAAATAAATGACAAACCAGTACTTTGCCCCTTTATCACCCTTATCAAAAGGCATTATACCAATTACTTTTAGAGTAAGCAAAAGCCAGATATTTCTAAGTTAGGAAGATCACAAGTTCAATGTCAGCCTGGGCCATATAGCTAGATAGCAGGTGTGAAGAAAACCAAGGAGATACTGCTTCAAAAATAAAGAAGAAAAAGGAAGAGGAGAGTTTCATTATGTTACTTGAACTATCTACAATCCTTAACATTTTTTTTCTAAAATAGAAGCACAAGCTGGGAACTAGTGGTTCTCACCTGGCTACCTCAGGAGGCTAAGTTCAAGGTCAATCTACCCAGCAAAGTTCACCAGTCTCCATCTCTAAAATAACCAACAAAAAAGCAGGCCTGGATGCATGACTTAAATGGTAGAGCACCAGCCTAGGAAGTGTGAGTCCCTCAGTTCAAACCCTAGTACAGCCAATTTAAAACAGAAGCATAACAGATTAAAAATTCTTAGCCATTAATACAGCAGCTGGACAAAGATAATGTAGCAAATATTTGAGTCTTATGCAATAATATCTGTACAATTAGCACTACTGCACTTCCTTTCCTTCCAACTTTGATTCTCAACATGGTTTACTTCATTCATACATTCATTTGGACAATATACATTAAGCCAGGAATTTGCAGGGGAAAAGATAAAGGTAACAAGAATGAAGTTCATCAGTCTCAGATACTTTGTCCCTGGCCAGGTTATCAAATATTTATGGAGTAATTTAAAATAGTCCTTTTAAGGATTCTGTTTTTAAAAGGCTGTGAATCTATGGCATCAGTATAGGAAATCAAATTAAGAGCAATTACAGGAAGAGTAATCAGTAGTGAGAAACATAATCAGGGAAAGAAAAAGACCCAAACCAGAAGTAACAGCTCAGTCTTTCCCCCTTAACATTTATGAATCACAGGGACATCTTAGTGGGGTCCAGAAAAACAGGCACTTGCACTGTCCCAAATATGGTTCATTCCACCAGCCACATCTCCCATAAGCTCATTGTAACTATATCAATTCCAGAGTTTGGTGGTCTGATCCCAGCTTGGATTACAGGACCTACTAGGTCTCTGATGACAGCCTTGCCTTTGAAATCCCAGACTTGCCAATGGCAAACATGGGTGGTGATGGATGCTTGCGACTCCAGAGGACTACTGTGAAGATTAATGACTTATGTTTCACAAAGTGGTTTTGAATCCCCAAATGAGAGCTGCTCATACAGCTGGCTTCTGCATGATTAGCATTTTCTTGCTTCAAATTGGTTGTGCCCACCATATTTCAAGCCCCCCGAAAAGACCCAGATTACAGGCAATGCCCACGAGCCCACTGATGGCTTTTAGATTGCACTTCCCCAGAGGCTGATGACCTGACAGAGATAGAATATTCCCGCTCTGCACTTCCCTGTCCGATATTCACTGCATCTTTTGCTTTCAGATGCGGGTCGAGAGTATAAAAGTCACATTTGAAGCTGTATCTGATGTCTCCCTTGAGGCTGTGCTGTAGACTACCACCACACTGTTGTATTTTTGGAATATTTCCAGGCTAATAGCAAAATGATTTCTTGTGGGGCCATTAGAGGGAGAAAGACTGAGTGTAGATTTATCTTGCTACTTAGAAAAATAATTAGCAAAGAAGTTTGAGTGATAATCGTAAAAAATCCAAACCAATTTAATATATCTAGCTTCTAATGATCTCTAAATTGATTAGAAACTATACTTACAATCTGATTATCCTTCCTTAGAAAAACACTTGAGCAGAGTTCTAAATTCTGTATTATTGTCTACTTCAAGACTGAATTTGTTTCATTGGTTGGTAATGTGAGGCACTCATACTTTGAAAGATAAAAATAAGTTGCATTTGGTCCATACAGAATTGCTGCATTGCTTTTCAACTACGAAGGATTTTTAAGTTTTGTTGAAGACTAAAAATACATCAAAATGAGCAATAAGTTATTATTTATAACCAATGTGAGAGGCACACATAACTCTAAAAAGTTTCCACATGACCACAAGCTCAAATGTGAAAGCCAGCCCTAAAGAGAGTTCAAGTGCAGTGAAAAATCTGCATTTGGAAATTTCTAATGGCTTCTGGAGTCAGAATTCTTCACAAAAAATAGCCAGCAGGACCTGTTGCAACAATGAAAAGTACAAGTTGTCATGTCCAAAACGAGCTTTACAATGTCGGTGTGGGGGGGGAGGGGGGAAGGGGGGAAGGAGAAGGATTGGGATTGGGGGGTAGGGGGGAGGCTGGGAAGGGATGTGAAGGGTAAACAAAGGGGGAGGCTGCAATGCTTGGTAAGAAATGTACACATTATCCTGCCCATGTAATTGTAACTCCTCTGTACAGTATGTTCACAAATAAAATTAAAAGAGAAAAGAAAAAAAAACCTTCACTCTACAGATACATTCATTCTTAAGTACATTCGAATAATGCATGAGGTAGTAACATGAATATTACCAAACACTATTGACTATATGTATCAAATATAGAAGTAACTTAGGAAAAATGGTGACATGTTCATCAAGGCTTACTGTGAATTTCCATGTTTATTCCTATTTGGTCAAGGTCTGTGTGGCTTAAGGAATAAAGACTTTGGCTTATAGATTGTTCTCAGAGTTCCTCCTTGAGTCTGTATTGAAAAGGAAAAAGGCAAACAGAGGAAGGCCACTTTTTAGCAACATCTCCCTATCTTTTTTTTTTACTTTTTTTGAAAATTATCTTGAAGTAAGTAGGTGTACATAGGGGTTCTACTTCAATATCTCCCTAGCTTCTTAAATACATTTCACAAGTGATCAGAGGTAACTCTGAATGACTTGACCTTTGAAGGATATTCAAGGACATTTGCTCAGCTAAAAAGAAACCAGGGTGTGTCTGCCAGTTTGTGGCAGTCATCATATCATTTAGAGGGGGCCACTTTCACTAAGGCACAGGCTCAGAGAAGTAGGGTCAGGCTGGGATTCTGCGGTGTCTGCTTTATGTCCTACTCCAGTTAGGTTCATGAAAAGGGCAAGCATCATGAGATGACAACAGGACCAGATAATCCAGAAGGCACACGGCAGTCCTTGATAAGAATGTGACTGCTACGGCCCTACTGGTAGGGTTTGACATGCTAATATGTCACAAGCCTAGAAGCCCTGGAAAATAGCCAAATAATCAGTAATAATTGTTACCTGTACTTGCAACATGGCAAACACCGTAAAAACACTATTATTTATATTCAAAACTCTACCAATTTGAAATGGTTGTCCCCATTTTACAAATAAGGAAAACAGAGACCAAAAAATTAAGTCATTATCCCAAGTAAATATAGCTAGTGCTATTCAAAAAGAGCCTAATTCAAACACAGGCCAGGCTGACATCCAAGTCAAAATATCAGACTTCCTTTCAATCTAGGTAACCTGAAATGCAGGACTGCAAACACATCTTTCTGTATCCCTTATGTACTATTTAAATACTTGTGTCTGTGTGATGTATAAGTCTTTATAAACAAAAATACAAAAATCAAGGTGGGCCCTAATGGCTCATACCTATAATCCTAGCTACTCAGGAAGCTGAGTTCTGAGGGTCATAGGTCAAAGCTAACCTGCGGAAAAAAAATCTGCATGATTTTTCATCTTCACTTAACTAGTAGAAAGTGGAAATAGAATGTGATTCAAGTGATAGAGTGCCAACCTTGAGCAAAAAAACCAAGAGAGCAAGGCCCTGAGGTTAAGTCACATATAGCTATATAGACAGACACATTAAAAAACACTGATAAACCTATAGATGATATATAGACATAGATATACATATATAAATAAATATAGATAACAGATATAGACTTAGATATATAAATAAATACAGAAATCATATAAAATAGTGGCTACATGTTATACCATACATAAGGAGACCTATAATATATGATTATTGTGTCACTTTCTAAATGTAATATTCAGTCTGCATGATAACAAGTAGATTACAGCATACTGGAATTTTGGTGCACCTCAATGATTCATAGCAAGTATAAGAAAGAAACTTTTAAATCATTCCAGAAAATATAGGACAAGTTGGAATAACTTAGAAGAAGGAAATATAGACTCTCACAGTAAGGAAAGGAGGCATAAAAGAATTTAAAAGCAATACGAAATAGCATACGAGTAAGTAAAAGTCCACATAGCATCAGTTAGAGGTTTCTGACTACACTTAATGTAAGATCCAATTAGAGATTGCCAATTAACATAGAGCCAATTAAACTAAGGTGCTAGACTTCTAATTTGAGAAATGTGGATGACTAAGTTAATCCTCCTACAACAAATACAAAGAAATGTAATAAAAAAATACTTTTAGCCTTTTAAATGAAGGTTGGACACTCTAGTTAAAGGCCAGCCTGAACTATGAAGCACAAGTATCTCTAAATAAAATGTGTGTGGGTGTGTAACATTTCCATTCACTATCAACAAGAGATCAATAAAGAAGAACAAGTTGGGGACGAAAGGACCTGAGAGGCAGAACAGATACCAAGAAATGTAAAGAGAAGAAGAAGGAAGAGGGAGGAAAAAGAGAGGAAGAGGAGGAGAAGGAGGAGGAGGAGGAGGAGGAGGAGGAGGAGGAGGAGGAGGAGGAGGAGGAGGAGGAGGAGGGGGAGGAGGAGGAGGAGGAGGAGGAGGAGGAGGAGGAGGAGGAGGAGGAGGAGGAGGAGGAGGAGGAGAAGAAATCTAGAAATAATAAAAACATCAAACTACAGAATCATGTGGTAGAATACAGCCAGGAATAAAAGGAGGATCTTCATTCATGTTTATTTTACTAGTGAGACAACCTTTCGACTGAAACCTTCCAGACACCTCATTCAAGTCCCAGGCTTGAGGTTCATGTCCACACCTCAGCCAATCAAGGAAAAGGGAGTCTATCATAGATTAACGATTTTCAAAGTTTGGCCCATGGCCTCTGTGTTTTCTTAAAACTTTAGCAAAATGCCTACCTCAGATTGAAGAATCAGACGCTCAAGGCAGGGACCAGCAATCTTTGTTTTAATAGGCATTCTGGTGCGAGTTTGAGAACTCTAGCTGAGGGTTAGAGTCATTCTGACTTAGCTGGAGATCTGAGCACATTCCCAAGAAACCCAGGAAGGAAAGTGAACATCCAAACAAATCTGGACTATTAAAGCAAGAAATGCCTACCACCAAGTCTTCCTGGAGAATTCTTCAGAGGATTAGGGAAGAGGTCCAGAGGGAAGTGAGCTGACACTCAGTTCAGCAATATAGGACAGTTGTGAAGGACTGAACAGAGTTTTTCAGAAATAGAAACAAACTAAAAAGTCACATATAGTCCACAAAAAGAGGTCACAAAAATGGCTGGGATGTAGTTTAGTGGCAAAATGCTTGCCTAGCAAGTGCAATGTCCTGGGTTCAATCCCAAGTACCAAAAATGAAAAGACAAAATAATAATAGTAATCGCAGTAATAGTAGTAGTAGTAGTCATATAGTTTTAAAACAATAAAATAAAAAAAGAAGTCACATTAGCGCAGAGCCACTAAACTGATTAGGATTCATTTGTTGCAGATGAAGCAAAAATTCATTTTCTCAAATGTCAATCTAATAAATACCAAAACCCCCAACTCTTTTTTTCCAATTATAAATAAGCCTAAGGGGGAATCATAATTTTAAAGTGCCTCAGTGTGAACAAAGCAACTAATTCCCTGGTGGTTATTTTTTTTCTTATTTAGATTAACTTAGTGAGGCTCAATATTACCGACATCATAAATTCTTCTGGATAGCTAGACTACGATTACTACTTTTCTAAAATGTGAGTTTGTAACACCAATACCTGGGGTTCATGTGTTTAAACACTATTTTGGGAGTGTTCTAAGGTGAGAAAAAATGGAGAACAATAGGTGGCAAATAAATAAATTAACAACAGACAAGGGATATTTGCAATATGTAGAATAGGAAAGCAGTTAATATTTATAATATACGAAGAGCCCCTATGACTAAAAAAGAAAAAGACACACTGCAATAGAAAAATGAGGTAAGGATGCAAACATTTCATCCATCCATGTAGTCATTCCTTGAACTAAAAATATTTTTTAATTCAGTACAGTGTATATCTTGGCTCCATCTTTTGTGGTATGGCCCAGAACAGTTTGTTTGACTTCTTAATGTCTCCATTTTCCCATTAACAACAAGCAGATCATAATGGCACCTACTTTGTAGGATTTCCTTAAGTATCAAAAGAGGTAAAGAAAGCTCACAAGCTCACCAAAGAGGTAAAAGAAAGATCACAAAATGCTAATTCTGTATTGTTATCATATACTTTAGAAGACAGACTAGCTACTGGGCAGTAAATGACAAAAAATGCTTACCAGTCTAATAAATGTCCAGGTTTATGGGTAAAAGCATTTTCACTCTTTGTCAATTTACATTGAGAACAAAGGTTATGGAACATGATTGGGGTTGATATGGTTCAGTAGCAGGAGCTAGCCTAGTGTGTTTACGGCTCTGAGTTTGATTCTCCAGTTTAATTCACACACCAAAAAAATATATAGAATAGTTGGACATTACCAACTTTAAATGTTCACAGTGATTGATGCCAGAATTCCAACCATATGAATCTACCTGTGTCCACTCACAAAAGCTTGAAGGTTCATCACCACATTTTTATGATGGAAAAGGTTGAAAATAACCTAAATATCCTGGTTAAAAAGTATAGATAGCTGAGTGCCATTGGCTCATACCTGTAATCCAGCTACTCAGGAGGCTGAGATCTGATAATCACAATTTGAAGCCAGGTGGGATAGGAAAGTAATTAAGACTTATCTCCAATAAATCACCAAAAAGCCAAAAAGTCAGTTTGTGGCTCTGGTGAAAGAGCACTAGCTTTGAGCAAAAATTGCTCAGAGGTGATACTCAGGCTCTGAGTTCAAGTCCCAGAACCATCACAAATAAATAAATACATAAATTTGAAATTAATATAGATATCCTTTAAAGAATAGGACAGGAGTGTATGTCCTGATATGACTCCATCTTGAAAATGGACTGCTAGATTTTATTAAAGAGTATAATATGATCCTTTGTGACCATCTTAAAACAATTTACAACGTATATTACATATGCAGGAAAATTTTCTGGAAGGATATCTTGGTCACTAAAGAGAAAGAACTAGAGATCAGGAATGGAAAAGGGGGAGTTTTATTTTAGTGGTATGAGTAAATATTCTTTTGCATGTGGCAAAATTATGAACTGTCTTCTATCTTCTTTAGGTTTTGTTGTTTTTTATTTTGCTTCTGTGTTGATTTTTTTTGGTGGGGGTCCAGTCATGGGCCTGAACTCTGGCCTGGGCGCCTGTCCCTCAGCTCTTCAGCTCAAGGCTAGCGCTCTACCACTTGAGCCACAGCACCACTTCGGGATTTTTTCTTTTTGCTTATGTGGTGCTGAGGAATCGAACCCAGGGCCTCATGCATGCAAGGCAAGCGCTCTACCACTGAGCCACCTTCCCAGCCCCTCTGTGTTGATTTTTGTTATAGCCTCTCAGTAATCTTAGTCTAGAATTACAAATGTCTTAAATTTTGGAGTACTTTTTAAAACAAAAAAAAACTTTTTTAAAATGCTAGATGCTCTATTATTATCTTATTCATTAGAAAAATCACTGTATATGGCTCTAACAAAGAGGAGGATGGGAGGAGGAGGAGGGGAGGAGGAGGGGGGGAGGAGAAGGAGGAGGGGGGGGAGGAGGGAGGATTCCTTAATTTCCAAAAGGCAGGGATCCAAATGCAGTTTATCAGACTGGTTCCCCCTCCAGGGGAACGAGGTTATGGAGTGAAGGTCAGTAGAGTCTGAGGCCTAGTTGGGGCTACAGGATCTGAATGCAAAAATCTGTCACATATGTCCACCAGAGAATTCAGTTCTTTGGTGTGTAAGCATTTTCATAGTCTGTTCACAGCATGACACTGGAGTTCCCCATAACAAACTCTCCAAGAGAAAAAGCAAGAAAATAGACAGGCTGTCCCAGTGCCTTGTGTGGAATAGCCTCTAAAGTTGAACAGCATCACTTCCATTTTATTTCATTCATTACTATCATCTGTATATAGTAGTAATCTGTATCATGAAGAAAACAAACAGCAACAAATACTGGGGAGGATGCTGGGAAAGGGTAGGGAAACCCTTCACATACGGTTAGTGAAAATGGAAACGAGGGCAGTCACTATGAAAATCCGTATGGAGATTTCTCGAAAATCTAAAAGTAGAACTACCATGTAAAAAGTCTGATATGCCACTCTCAGGAATATATCTGAAGGGAAAAAAATGAAAATCAATAAACAACAGATACCTGCACCCCCAAAGTAGATGCCCAACAGCTGATGGAAAAAAATGTGAGATCGATATATATGTTTGTGTATGTGTGTGTATTACAACTACATACAGCTGAAAACTAGTCAGCAATAAAAAGAATGGATTAAGTCGCTTGCAGAAAAATGTATGGATCTAAATCTAACGATCATCAGATTGAGGGAGATAAGCCAGATGGAGAAAGATAAATATCACGTGTTTTCATTCATATTCAGAATCTAAACCTAAAAATAATCATAATAATAAGACATGATTGTAAAAAATAGTATTGTTTGGGAAGAGGGATCCAATAGGAGGTGGAGAGTGAAGGGAAGGTGATGACCAAAGTATATTATATATGTGTGAAATAGCATTAAAACAATAACACTAAAAACTACTTAAGAGGAGGAAGTTAGAGGAGTTAGGAAAAGAGTAATATAATGTGAATTTAATCAAAGTACTTTATGTACATATATGCAAATAACCCAATGAAATTCCTTTTTACAACTGACTTAAGATAATAAAAAAAAAGGTTTTAAAAATTAGAAATAATTTGTATGTCTAGAAGTAGAGGTAGGATTATAAGTAATTATAGTTCATGTGACCATTTACAGAATACAGAATATAAATATACAGAATGGTATTTGACAAAAGTTTAGGCATGCTTATCATAACTGAGGGTATGATCCGTGGGAATCCCATTTTATGTGATATCTGGAATGCAGGACTAGGTACTGGGAAGAGAGAATGGGAGGAGGTACACTATGTGATGACCATCTCTCTCCTCAGGGCTGGAGAGATCCAGCCTCGCTTCTGATTCCCACAGCCTCCCTGCAGCATCAGAGTGATGTCAATCCTATTTTGAAAGAATTTTATTATTTTAAGCCTACACTGTGCTGTATTCAGACTATGAGAAAAATAAGCTTTCAGTTCATTGTACGCTTTAAGAAAATCACCAAACTGAAGTATTCCAGTTGTCCAAAATTAATATACTTGCACTTCAAGCCATTTTTGACATTATTAACTAGACTGAGTATCAATAGGCTAACCATGCATTGAATAAGAGCACCCTCATCAGGACACACTAGCTTATTGGGTTACAATAACAATTCCAAACTGTGGCTGACTCAAAATAAGAAAGTTATGCAATAATAAATAAAAATTACAGAAATATATGCCAGCTAGCCCAGCATTGTCCACCAAAGTCATATTAAACATTTAATAAATGCAATTTCTAGAAAATGTTTTGTGTGAAGGTAGGGGAAAGAATACTAAAGCCCAAATTGCTTTAGTTTAAGTTCTACCATTGTGTTAATAAACCAACAAAGTTCTTTAGCCTTTACTTTCTCATCTCTAAGATGAGTACAGCCTTTACTAAGTCCACCTCTCTAGAAGCAAATCATTTCAACTTTTTTAAAAACAATATAAAATAATCAGCCCATATTCTGAATGCCATTTTATTGAAATAATACAGGACAAAGAATCACTTCATTTCATTCAAATCGTGATTATACTACTTGACAAAAACATTGCTTATTTCTTTCTATCTTTTTAAGAAGTAAATTAAATCTTTAGTCATGAAAAGAAGTACTTGTTTTGCAAAGAACCTTTGCTACACATAAAAATTTGTACTTCAAGCTCATGTATTAGATGATCTATGACCACCTCAGTACTCATCAGCTTACCTTCACTGACAAAATACCTGCAATCATCTACCCTAATAAAAGAAAAGGTTTACTTTGGTCATAATTTCAGAAGTTTCAGTTCATATTTTCTTATCTCTCCCCCCTCCCTCTGGTCCTTACCACCCCTACAGAGTCTGTTTTAATTTCCTGTCAATCATTTAAAAAGCATTTTCATAAAGACAGAAGCCACCTTTAGAAGCCACCCTTATAAAGTCAAAGCCTTAGGTCCAAAAAGCATCCTATTAATTATTCTGTCTGGCCTAAAGCAAGACTTGATTCCTTGGTTTGCATTTCAAAAAAAAATTTTTTTTTAACTTCTTACCTTCTTGCATAGTTTTATGAAACATCGAAACTTTTACAGCTTGGATATCACATGAGCACATGAGTGAGTCCCAGGTTAGATCCCCAGTACCCCCCAAATAATAATAATAATAGTAATAATAATAACTAAATATTTTCATCACAACTATAGTTTGAAAATATGATATGCAATAAATACTAATATTTTAATATATGTATATAATTGAGTTTAAGTATTCTAGCATCTGAGGTCTTTATCATACATTAAAAAACTCTTCTTTGAAAGCTTAAAATTCAGTGGGAGAGAAGGGGTGACATCGTCCAAAAACAAATATACTCTTTACCTTACTTATGTAACTGTAATCCCTCTGTACATTGCCTTTATAGTTAACAATTTAAAAGTTATTTTTAAAAAGTTTCAAATGCGCTTTTGTCCTTTTCTTCTGTCTGAACCAGTAAGAGTTCAATGCAAGAAACAGAAGCCACTCATTTTAAAGCATTTTAAGCAGAAAAAGATTTAATAAGAGAATTAAGTTCTTAGAAAATCGTAGGCTTCCAAAACCCGGCATCTGGTAAATGTATAGACACAGGTAAGTGGCTGTCTGGGGCAGGGGAGACACAAGGAACAAGAAATGACTGTTACTGGAGGAAGTTGTATTACTAGAATGCAGCATGTCCATTCAATCATGTACTGTCAATGCAGCCTCTGCACTACAAGGGTGAGTTCTATAGTTATAACAGAGAAAGATATAATGTTGAACTGCCAGAAATAAACGTAATCCTTCACCTTATCTTCTTTGAAAGGAAGCCAAATGAGTGCACAGTGCATTGGATGAGACACTGGGGAAAGCAAGTTCTTGCCAAGTTATTTCTCACTAATAAGAATGGCAAAGCGCTGGAGGCATGGCTTAAGCGATAGAGCATTTCCTGCCTAACAAGCATGAGATCTTGAGTTCAGTGCCCAGTACTGCAAAAACAAAAAAGAATTATAAAAGCACATAACAGTCCACTCTAAAGTTCCAGTGTACTTCTTACTTTAAATATTCCAATCTAAGATAAATAGTAGCTTCATTTTAAATAGCATTTTAAATTCATTTTAAATAGCAATATTTACAGTATGCCAGTAATTGTATTTTTTACATCTATTTAAATTTATGGTGAAAATTTTAGAAGTCCATCTAAAAATGTGTGTAGTACATGGCTGTGCTTGTTTGCTTGTTTATTTGTTAGTTTACTTAAAATGTTTGAAGAGAGCACGTAAGTAAACATTTTTACAAATCACTACCCTAAAAAGAAAGTTATCTTTGATTTTTTTGTCATCAGTCTCCAGGTGGATATACAAACTTCCCCTTAACATCAAAATTGCCACAATAGTTAACCATGCCATATTTTTGTAATTATGAAGGCACATATATCTATGTTCATTTGGTATAGTGCATTATAGAAGTTTCCAGCAGCAAATGTCTATATACAAGTTTTTCTGGGTATGGATATAAAAGGGACAAGGGAAAGGGAACTTATTGAGCATCTATTATTTGTCAGACTCTGTGTAAGTTATCCTATTAATTCCTCATAATTACACTTTGAGTTTTATTTTTCGTTTTTGTTTTTGCCAGTCGTGGGGCTCAAATTCAGGGCCTGGGTGCTGTCCCTGAGTTGCTTTTGCTCAAAGCTAGCACTCTTATCACTAGAGCCACAGCTCCACTTCAAGCTTTTTCTGCTTATGTGGTGCTGAGGAATCGAACCCAGGGCCTCATGCATGCAAGGCAAGCACTCTACCACTGAGCCACCTTCCCAACCCCCACTTTGACATATTATTAATATTACTATTAACCTCATTTATCATCTTTAAAAAGAGCAGCAATACCAAATTAAATTTAAGAAACTAAAAACAGAGTTAGCATCCAAGACTGTTTGACAGTAAAATCACATACTTTCCACTTCCTGCCTTGCCAAATTCAGCTTTCTTACTCATCTCAGGTCTATATTTATGTGTATCTAAGTCCATGGTGACCAAGTACTCTGGAGCCTACAATGATAACACTTAGTCTCTAACAGAATCTATAATCATCATTTGACATATTCAAACTACCACCCACTAAAGCAGATGCTAGCTTAAAGATGGATACAGAACTATCCGCATATACCAGATGAATGTTAGCACTGCCTATACTCATATAATATTTATAGAAAAGCTGGAGCTGGTCACTAGTGGCTCACACCTGTAATCCTAGCTATCAAGAAAGCTGAAACTGAGGATCATGGTTCAAAGCCAACCCAGAGAGTAAAGTCCATGATACTCTTCACTCCAACTTACCACCAAAAAGTCAAATGAATGGAGCTGTGGCTCAAAGTGGCAGAGCACTAGCCTTGAGCAAAAAAAAAAAAAAAACAACTGAGAGATAATGCCTTGAGTTCAAGCCTAGGACCAGGGTGCAAGCCCACATGTGCATGTACACACACACACACACACACACACACACACACACACACACACACACACACACATCATAAAAGCTGGAAAAGAGGGGCTGGGAAGGTGGCTCAGTGGTAGAGCCTTGCATGCCTGAGGCCCTGGGTTCCATTCCTCAGCACCACATAGGCAAAAAGAAAAAAGCCGGAAGTGGCACTGTGTCTCAAGTGGTAGAGTGCTAGCCTTGAGCTGAAGAGCTGAGGGAGAGCGCCCAGGCCCAGAGTTCAGGCCCCACGACCGGACCCCCCCCCCAAAAAAAAAAGCTGGAAAAGATTAATATGTCCAACCATCTCATTTTTTTTCAGATAATGAAGCTAGACTGAGAAATTAATGACCTGCCAATGTCACACCCTCAATTACTGGCTAAACCAAAGTAGCACCTCTTGTATTATAATGATTGCCACGGGGTTTGAGAGTGCTATACCCAGCCTTCTTCCCTTAGAATCTAAAAGAACCCAAGAAGATTTCTATGTCCAAGAAATAAATACAAGCATTTTGCTATGGTGTCAAATAAGCAACAATAAATCCAGGATTGCCGGGCTCTGGTGGATCACACCTGTAATCCTAGCTACTCAGGAGACTGAGATCTGAGGATCACAGTAGAAAGCCAGCTGGGGCAGGAAAGTCCATGAGACTCTTATTGCCAATAAATCACTAGAAAACTGGAAGTGGTACTGTGGCTCAAGCGGTAGAGCACTTGCCTTGAGCTGAAGAGGTGAGGGATAACGTTCAAGCCCGGAGTTCAAGCCCCATGACCAACAACAACAACAAAAAATCCAGTATGATCTGTTAAATGTTCCTGGTTTTTCAATGAGATGTACAAGATACTATGTTGAAAACGAACTTTATAACTTGGGGGTGGAGGAAGTGAGGGAGTTGGGGAGGTGGGGAGGGAAGGGATGGTAAGGGATAAACAAAGGAGGAGGTAACAATGCTGGACAGGAAATGCACTTATTACCTTCCTCATGAAACTGTAACCCCTCTGTACACTACTTTTACAATAAAAAAAAATTTTTAAAATGTTGCTGGTTTCTTTTCCACTTGATCAACCACTGTTTGCATTTTGGCAGTGGAGAAACTTTCCTGGAGACCGCCAACATGATTCAATAGATCTAAAGTGATGACTAAGATTCTGCATTTTTTGCTAACTCTAATGAACTAACCACATTTTGGACAGGAAGAACTTCAACAACATTCTCTAAGAAAGTTATGGAAAGAAGAGGATTAAGGTAATCCTTAAGCTTGAGAAAGAAAGAAAAAAGAATTCGATGATGCTAAGGGTTACTCAGAGTAAAAGTCTCTGGAGGTTAGAGCACCAGCCAGTAAGCAAAAGCATGAGATACTGAGTTCGAGTCCTGGTCTTGACAGAATAATAATAATAATAAGACAGTCTGGAAACTATTTCTGAACACTAAACTCTAACAAGTAAGCCAATAGCTTCATCTTATCCACTGGGAAATGGAAAGAGACCACTACTATATAAGCATACATACTTAGGATTACATCCTTTTAGACTTTAATCAGAGATGCTGCTGCTTAAAGGAATACTTATTTAAATAGTTTAAACATATGCTGAATTTTTTCTCACAGCTAAGAATTCATAAGAATTTATTTTTCTTGGTTCATTATTCTCTATGTGGCTTTTTAAAAAAACAACTCTACCACCAAGTGGACAATACATATATTAGTTTATATGATACAATATACAGCTTTTTCCAATCCCATTCTCCAATTCATATATCTCTTCATGTAAGAGCACTAATTTATTCATCACCTAGTTATACCCAGTTCCCTATGTCCAAATAGTATCACTTTGGGTATTACGGTATTTCAACTTGGAAATTTTGTGAGGTAAGCCAGGTTATGGTGGCTCATGCATGTAATTCTAGCTACTCAGAGGCTGAGATCTGAGGACTGCTGTTCAAAACCAGCCTGGGCAGGAAAGTCCATGGCACTTTTCTTTCCAATTAACCACCAAAAACCAAAAGTGGAGCTGTGGCTCAAATAGTAGAGTACTGGCCTTGAACAAAATAGCTCAGGGATAGCACCCAGGCCTTGAGTTCAAGCCCAATGAGGATTTTAAAAAAATGTTGGGAGGACACAAAAAGTCAGTCCCTAGACTTATGTTCTTGATCTTCAAAATGATTATGATTTCCCAATTTCTTTTTTAATCTACCTACTTCTTTACTAACTTTTTTTTACTTCAATATTTATACTTTAAGGTCTGGAGTTTCTATTTGCTTCCTTTTTCTTTTCTTTTTTTCTTTCTTTTTGCAGAACTGGGGTTGAACTCAAGGTAAGGGGTTCCACCTCCTATTTATTTGCTTTTCTTTCTTTCTTTTTTTTTTGTCAGTTGTGGGTCTTGAACTGTGGGCCTGGGCACTGTCCCTCAGCTCTTCAGCTCAAGTCTAGTGCTCTACCACTTGAGCCATAGCACCACCACTTCCAGTTTTCTGGTGGTTAATTGGAGCCCAGGCTGACTTTGAACTGTGATCCTCAGATCTCAGCCTCCTGAGTAGCTAGGTGTGAGCCATAGGCACCCAGTTGCTTTTCATAATTTATACTTTCAGAATTTATATTTCTTTAGGACATCCCCTATTTGTTGTCACACATTGATCCTCTTCAGAATAGCACCTTGTAAGCACTGAATCAGCCTTATAAGTGAAATTCTATTTTTTTTTTTTTGACAGTCATGGGGCTTAAAAATCAGGGCCTGGATGCTGTCTCTGAGCTTTTCTTCTCAAGGCTAGCACATTACCACTTTGAGCCACAGCTTCACTTTCAGTTTCTAGGTGACTAATTAAAGGTAAGACTCTCATAAACTTTCCTTCCTAGGCCAGCTTTTTTTTTTTTGTCAGTTGTGGGTCTTGAACTCTGGGCCTGGGCACTGCCCCTCAGCTCTTCAGCTCAAGGTGAGTACTCTACCACTTGAGCCACAGCGCCACTTCCGGTTTTCTGAGTGGTTTATTGGAGATAAAGAGTCTCATGGGCTTTCCTGCCCAGGCTGGCTTTGAGCCACAATCCTCAGAACTCAGCCTCCTGAGTAGCTAGAATTACAGGCATGAGCCACCAGCGCCTAGTAACCTAGGCCAGCTTTGAACCACAATTATCAGAGCTCAGCTTCCTGAGTAGCTAGAATTATAGACATGAGCCACCAGTGACTGGCTATAATTCTTTTAAACTAATGATTTCATTCTGGCTTTGAGACAAGGTCTTTCTATGTAGCTGAGGCTGACTTTGAGCACATAATCTTCCAGTCTCAATATCCTGAATGCTGGGATTACAGGTGTGCACCACCATTCCCAACTGAGACAGAGTATTTGAAATTCTCTGTCCATTCTCTCTCTGGTGGCTGTCAAGCTGCCTTGCAATATAGGCTATTACTTTATAAAGCCATTACATACCTGGAAAGTGGTACATAAAACTGCAAGCAAAGCCGGGCACTGGTGGCTCACGCCTGTAATCCTAGCTACTCAGGAGGCTGAGAGCTGAGGATCGCAGTTCAAAGCCAGCCCGGGCAGGAAAGACCGTGAGACTCCTATCTCCAGTAAACCACCAGAAAACCGGAAGTGGGGCTGTAGCTCAAGTGGTAGAGTGCTTGCCTTGAGCTGAAGAGCTGAGGGACAGCGCCCAGGCCCAGAGTTCAAGCCCCACGACTGACCAAAAAAAAAAAAAAAAAAAAAAACTGCAAGCAAAAATGTTAGAGTATTCACTATAATAATAATTGTGCCATTTTTTAAATAAATAATTGCTCGATTATTGCAAGTCTTTAGTTAATTTCTAGAGCAGTGAGAAAGTTAATTCTGAAAGTTGCTAGAATTTCTTGTTGCTCTTATGGAGGAAAATTTTCTGGACTTTCTCATGTAAGTTTTGTTGACATTCTGCCACAAATTTTGTAAGGCAGAAATAATCCAAATGATAGCTAAAAATAAAAGAGTAATACTAAGCAGATACCAGCACCTCAGAAGTAGAAATCTGGGAATTGTAATGGAGACATAACAGAGACCCTGTGTCCTCTGTGAAACTACCCTACAAGGCCTATTTAGAATATGTACTGATTTCCAACATCTCTTCATCCTCCTTTAATTAAACCTGCTCTTCCTTAAACACCAACGCCAAGATAAATGACAGGAAGCTAATTCAGTCTTATTGATTCCCTGTTTTGTTTAATCACTGCAGTTACTGATTTACTTTAATTACTAGAGATTGTTTTCTGCTATTTTTATTGCAAATGTACCTTGACTCAGCTACAATATTTCTGCAAAGAAATGTGCTCTGCATTTCAAACCACTAAATAATAAACCTTTGAAACTCAAAAACCTTGTCAAGGGCTAGGAAGGTGGCTCAGTGGTAGAGTGCTTGCTTCGTATGCAAGAGGGCCTGGGTTCAATTCCTCAGCAGCATATAAACAGAAAAGGCCAGAAGTAGCACTTGACCCAAGTGGTAGAATGTTAGCCTTGAGCTAAAGAGTTGTGGGACAGAACCCAGGCCCAGCGTTCAAGCCCCAAGACCAACATAAATAAATAAATAAATAATAAAAACTTGTGAACAAAGAATTGGCTGAATGCAACTGATAGCTGAAGCCAATAATGTAAAAGGAAGAAAAAAGAAAGACAGAAAACTGAATGGGAAAAGAGAAGACAAAAAAGAAACCGCTTATAATTGACTGATATAATATCAGGTATGTCAGGCAATCAAATTGCTATGGTGGTAACTACTGTGAAAAGAAGATCAAAGTTAAGCCGGGCGCTGGTGGCTCACGCCTGTAATCCTAGCTACTCAGGAGGCTGAGATCTGAGGATCGCGGTTCAAAGCCAGCCCGGGCAGGAGAGACCGTGAGACTCCTATCTCCAATAAACCACCAGAAAACCGGAAGTGGCGCTGTAGCTCAAGTGGTAGAGTGCTTGCCTTGAGCTGAAGAGCTGAGGGACAGCGCCCAGGCCCAGAGTTCAAGTCCCACGACCGACAAAAAAAAAAAAAAAAAGATCAAAGTTAGAAAGATATTAGGACTTGGGGCCAAAAAAAGGAAAGCCTTGAAGAACAGATAGAAAATGTTCACTGTAGGACAATGGTTTACAGCTGGTTATAGTACACCTGAACGATGCACCCATTCCCAGTGATAAAAGAAGTTCCCCATTCAAGAGACATCGTCTTGAATGGATTGAGGTAGTAAGAATAGTATCAAAATCTTGCATTTTGATGCTCAAGATTTGCCACCCCGTTCCTCACCATCCCACATATCCTTTCAGGCCTCCCTCACTGGGCGTGAGAAGCCAGAGGAAACCTTGGAAAACACTGCCATTTTGAATGTGCTTCATGGCTGTATTTCATGGTTTAACTATTTAATTTCCTAAATGCAAACAAATCTATTTCATCACTTTCCAAATATGACTCATCGAATGCTGTGAATATATATTGGCACCTTGTCCTACAAGCTCCAAGTATTGCAACTATTCAGTAAATATGCATACATTTGGGAAAACCCCTATATCCCATGTTTTAATCAAAGATTCACAAACCCTATTCATTTGCCTACTAAAGGGTTTAAGAATACCCACAATTGAGAAACCTGCATAAATCTTATAATTCACAGTGTCCATATTTATTTAATAATAAGTCTCATTCTCACAGTATCAATTAACATCCTAGTATTACACAGGAAAAAAAAAAACGAAGAAAATCTGGCCAATATTAGCTTCAGTGTTTAGAAACATGTCTACATGGTTCTCTGCCTACCATAGAGCTGCTTCTCCAAGACAATAAGGCAAAAAATGGCATTTCCCCACTGTTCAGAAACCCCACTTCTGAATAACTGCCTAGCCAGCTCACTTGCCTCTTATTCCTCAGGCACAGGAAAAGCAATCTCAGCCCTCTCTACCACCCTTCGTGTCCCCACAATGAGAAAATGAAATAAGGCTCCTGGGTACTTGTCTATTTTTCTGGGACCTTCACAATATTCATTCCCTAAACCTGAGTGAAGTAAATCTAGCTTGGCCAAAAGAGACACCAACACAGACAGCAAGATGGCACTTGTATATGGTCTTCTTGTGTGCTCTTGGCTAAGAAAAAGGAAAGATGGTGCAAAGCTGCACAGCAAGAGACAAAAGACAAGAAGAAACCTATCTGACCCAAATGAGTTACAGAAAAAAATACAGCAGATGAAAATGAAGATGATGAATGACAAATGACTTCCTTCCAAGATCTTATTTCTTGCCTCTGTAAAAATCCTGAATGTCTCTTTAGATTTCTCCCCTGGCTGGCAGAGCTATAGTTTGCTTTTTCCTTCAAAGCTGTGCTCTGTGCTCCCTCTGCTGGTTCTGATGTAGTAGTTAGATTTAAAACCAACTATATGTAATATCTATATAACAAAAGATGGTCTTCAGCATCCTTGACTACACTTCTTTAGAAAAAGACAACTTTAGGAAATGTGCCTTAAGTAATGAGCCAAATATGTTCAATGAATGTTTGAAAAGGCACTTCACATAGAACAGGCCAGGCCTTTTTAAACATGCATGTCAAAAAGTAGATTTGGAAGCTGGGAAAGTGGCTCAGTGGTAGAGCGCTTGCCTTGCATGCCTGAGGCCCTGGGTTCCATTCCTCAGCACCACATAAGCAAAAAGAAAAAAGCTGGAAGTGGTGCTGTGGCTCAAGTGGTAGAGTGCTAGCCTTGAGCTGAAGAGCTGAGGGACAGGACCCAGGCCCAGAGTTCAGGCCCCATGACTGGACCCCCCCAAAAAAATAGATTTGGTTACATGACAATTTGAAATAATCATAGCCGCCATCCATTCTGAAACATTTATGGGAGGGGCAGTCACAGTTTGCTTTATACTTCGTATACTTTAGCAAATACTATATAAATCAGGTTCCGAGACAAAAGAACAAATGAAGTTTAGAGATGTCAACATTACACACTAGGTAGTGGCAAAGCCAGGTTAGTATGCCTGACTCCCATGTTCCTCCAACTCTCTTCCCATTAAGCTACACTGATTCATTATCCATTAGCCACGTCATTGTTACCTAAGGTTCCCTACCACCAGTTGGCAGGAGAAAGTCTCATAGGACCATCAATAACAGTACACTATGCCATACTCACATTGAACAGATAGTACTCGTTTCTCTCTGGGAAGCCCATAGCCTTAGGAAACTACAAGATATCGAAGCAGGCACTCTATGCAAAGTAAATATTGGCCAAGAGATTTTCTATAGATCATAATTAGCCAGTTTGAAAATATAATGAGGAACACATCAAGTTTTTTTTAATAATGAACAAATCCCACTGACAAAGGCAGCCAAAATACCCTAGAATATAAAACATAATGAAAATTTGTCAAGTTCTTATGAGAAGACTTCTAGAGCTTAAACAAGAAGAGAATATGGAGAATAAACAGAAACACAATTTATGTTCCTATCTGGGAAGACTCAGTATCATTTTTCTCTCCAGTTTGTGATATTAGCATGAAATAAACATACAGTCAAGTTTAAAGTCCAATTAACGTGCCTTATTGGGAAATTTAGTCTATAGTAACAGTAGCATTTGAAATTAATGGGGGAAAATATCAATGAATGGTGTGAAATAATTCACTCTCTATTTAGAAAGATAGATTCCTACTTCACATGAGACATAAAAACCTATTCCAAGCTGGGCTCCAGTGGCTCACGACTGTAATCCTAGCTACTCAGAAGGCTGACATCTGAGGATCGTGGTTCAAAGCCAGTCCAGGCAGGAAAGTCCCTGAGACTCTTATCTCCAATTAATCACCAGAAAACCAGAAGTGGCACTGTGGCTCAAGTGGTAGAGTACTCACCTTGAACTGAAGAGCTCAGGGACAGTGCCCAACTCCAGAGTTCAAGCCCCATTACCAACTGAAAAAAAAGAAAGAAAGAAAGAGTAACAGAGAATTTGGTGAGTGAAACAGAAGGAAAAAAACTGCTTTGGTGAGCAATGTGGAGCACAAAACACATGGCAGAGGACAGAGACTTAGGCAAAAGGAGAGAAAGAAAAGAACGGAGACCCAGATACACATTGATCTAAGTACTGATCGGATCTGCAATTTAAGAAGACAGAGGTTGCAGATTCTGCATAGCATGCTGACACTTGGAAAGTTTGTTCTACCACATACAGTAGTGGTACAATGGTAGGAAGCCATTTTGAGAGGCTCCCATCTGAGTCTGTGGTTTAGAAGCCAAGTTTGTTATGTTATCCTGTCTCTGGGAACTCCCAGCAAGAGTCAGGTACTTGGTACAATCCAGTACAACTCTGGCCTGCAGAGTTGGTCTATCATCAGAGGAAACTCTGAATTAGAGACACACAGTGTATCACGCAAAGGGGATGAAGGAAGCTTCCAATTTGGGACCATCTATCAGGGAAGCTAGCCGTGAGGGCCCTAGGACACAGCAGGAGCAGGTAACTAGTTCAGGAGCCACAGCACACCATGACTATGGGTGAGAATCATTGCATCACCCCCATAGGGCTTCTCAGTCCCACCATCAGACAATTGAATTCATTAAAAACTTGGAGCTGCTCACCCCATTCAATCCTGAGGAACAGTATAGAATAAATCCAACTAGCCCTTCCCACAAATCATGCACTCTGATTGCTAGGTGAACACTACAAAGAAAGAGAGGAAGGTGAAAAGCACATAGACTATTCTCACCAGGTGGCACAGACCAAACTGACCACAGAAAGAAGAGCCAGGACGTGGAGGTAAAGATTTTTCACTGCTGCCTACACAAATGACCTCCTTTTTAAAAGAAAAAGAAGTATTCTATTCTCCTTTCATTCTATTTTTGGGGAGGTTGTTATGTTTTTGCTTGTTTTTTTACAGAGATATTTTTAGGAGACCAATTGGATTAACTTTGTCTATACAAACTTTGGCTCTTTTTTACACAGTTTCTTCTCGTTTGTCTATTTCTCTCTTGTCTTTTATTTATTTATTTATTTTTGGCCGGTTGTAGGGCTTGAACTCTGGGCTTAAGCGCTGTCTCTCAGCTCTTCAGCTCAAGGCGAGCACTCTACCACTTGAGTTGCCTTTCATTTTAATATCAAATTTCTTTGTCTTCTTTTGTCCTGTTCATTTTCTGTTTTGAAAGGCGTTCCTCCCAGGGCGCTCCTGCTGACTTCAAACTTGTGAGCAACTTGCTCCACTCCACCAGTGCTGTAGGTTACCAACAACAAGACTTTTTTTTTTTAATGATAAAAAAGTGTAATAGGAAAGGAAAACACTTTCAACAGACGGAAAGTAGGTTATCTCTGGGGGTGAAAAATGACAGCTATTTTTATTCCAGCACAGTCTTTACTAAAGTACAAGAGGCTTGGGAAGACCACATTAAAGCTACCAGCACAACTATGTTTATTGCAGCACTATTTACTATAGATAAGATATGGAACCAACCCAGATGCCCCTCAGTAGATGAATGGATCAAGAAAATGTGGTATATATACACAATGGAATTCTATGCCTCCATCAGAAAGAATGACATTGCCCCATTTCTTAGGAAATGGAAAGACTTGGAAAAAATTATATTAAGTGAAGTAAGCCAGGCCCAAAGAAACATAAGTCCCATGGTTTCCCTTATTTGCAATATCTAATATATGTCTGAGTCAAGCAGAAAAGGTCAGATAAGGTGATGTTAGGGAAATGAACCCTAAGATATGTATTCAAATGTTTTTTTCTTTCATGTGATTGTTTCTAACACATTTATAAGATTATTTCTTTGTTGCTTTGTATGTCCCTCCCCCACAATATAACCCCTGCTTTCACTGTATTTGATGTCGGTATAATTTGTGGAGAGGAAGAGGAAAAACAAATCGTTTAAATAGGGATACAGGTGGATCCATTGCAACAATGAGATGTACAAGTCCTTATGTCGAAAACAAACTTTACAACTTGGGGGGGGGGGGGAAACGGGGAGGATTGGATGGGGGGTTGGGGGAGGATGGGAAGGGATGGGAAGGGGAAACAAAGGAGGAGGCTACAATGGTTGATAAGAAATGTACTCATTATCTTCCCCCTTGTAATTGTAACCCCTCCGTACAGTATTTTCACAATAAAAATAAAATAAAAAATAAAAAAAGAGGCTTGGGAGAGTTAAATTCCTTCTTAGGAACCCCTCTCCCACCCATGGACAGTCATTGTCTCAAGTTTGGCAAAGATTTACTGACTTACATTTGCCATCCAGGGCATGGTTTACTGCCTGGGCAGATATCTTAAACATCTATTGATTGTTTTAGGATCTATTTGTGGGCCAATCTTAGCCTGGAATGGAGTCTATCCTTAATGCTTAGGTGTGTAGAGTATTCAAAAAAAAAAGCCTTGTAACATACCATGATTTTAATAGGCCATATAGGCTAATCACTTTTAAATTGTTAAATTTAAGGACAATATTTTGTCTCAGAGACCTTGTGATCTCTTCCTCCATTTTAAGTACCCTTTGCATTTTCCTTTCCCTCATGGCTATTGCCTATCATTTTCTTCTTAAGGACTTGAGACTGAAATCTTTTAAGGATGGGAAGCTGAAGTCAAGTCTTTGGCTACTTCTTGCTGGGATGAAGCCTAAATCTATGTCAGTAGTCTCTTGTCCTTGATCTCTGCTAAGGGAACTGATAGAAAAATGGAGGATATACACATGGCAGACATGTGGTCCATAATTGTTCTTCTTCCCATAATTCCCTGGGTTCCCATTCAAACACTTCTTCCCATAATGCATTAGGTTTCCACTCAACCAATGAAAAGAGCCAAGGTGATACACACAGAAGTCATTAGCAACCAGCACAAAGCCTAGGAGAGAAGATATGGGAGAAGCTCCCCACACTATAATAGCTGTTCTCCAAGAGAACTCCCTTAGACTCCCTGCTCAGAGGTCAACTGACTCTTACTTTCACTTTCAATAAACTTGCTGCTTTGCTATATGTACTAATTATTCCTCTGCCTCTTGATTTTTTTAACTTGGTAGAAAAACAAACAGACCCCAACTCCTAGACAGCATCAGATAGGCAGCTGGGATCCCAGATCATGGCTGACCCACAGGGCCCAGGTAGATGTGGATACCCTCTGGGGATCATAACTAGTGATAGTTATTTAAGGAGAAACCATGTTTCGGAAACATGGAGAGCAACAGGATGAGACCAATAAGATACAACAGTAAATACAGCAGTAGAAGACACCCCCCGCCTTGAGTAGCTAACAGACGTGAGCCACCAGCATCCAGCTAAAAGACAGCCTCTTCAACAAATGCTGGCAAAATTGGCTATCTACATGCAGAAAACTGAAGCTAGATACTCATATATCACCTTGTACCAACTCTAAATGGATCAAAGACCTCAATGTAAGTTCTCTGATTATAAGTTCACACAGAGAACTTATAATCGCCCCAAGATGATTATAAGCAAGAACAATAGTGAAAAAAAAAAGTGTTTGTTTACTGTATGAATCCAGAGGACTAAGAGGACAGATAGATGTCCTGAAAGGCAAGAGTGCAAGTTCCCGGTCAGTTGGAAGGTAAACAGTTGTGGACATAAGGTAGCCATGCTTATGAACTACTTTTCTAAACTTCTTGACTTTAGTTACTTGTAAAAGGATTGCACAAATGACTCCACCTGAACTCTGGTAACATCTTATCTTACCTGAAGTATTCTGTGTGATCCTTCATCTCCAGGATAAGCTTTGTCTTAGTACACCTCAAATCAGCCAGTCAGTTATATTCTGGAATCTCAGAGGCAAATGAAGTGTTTTGCTCTTTGATTGAAGTAACACCTGTACCATGCACATTAGAATACACTCAGATCTTTTAGCCATCATAAATCACAATTCTCTCTAATGGGTAACAAGATGGCACAGATCTCACCTGTTGTCCTAGCATATTCATGATGGATATGGCAGTGACATTTCCTTGTTTCTTCTGCTGAGTCCATGACCACAAGGTTTTTTCTCTAGGGTGTTCAGATGAAAGATATATATAACATGTGACATCCAACATATAAGCACAAAACAAACATAGAACCCACACATACGTGCACAGCCCCCAGAAGCTCAAAACCAAGTGGAAACAATTTAAGGGTCTCTTTTAAACTAAGGAGCACTTGTTTTACTTTCTGATAGCTTTGAAAAATGACATAAGACAAATTTCCAGCTTATCTTTTTCCAGTAAAAAGATCTCATCAAAAGGTCAGCTCACAAAAAAGACAAGTTGGAAAAAATACAGCCTCTTCAGAGTCCTGGTGTGTGTGTGTGTGTGTGTGTGTGTGTGTGTGTGTGTGTGTGTGTGTGTGTGTGTGTGTGTGTGTGTGTGTGTGTGTGTGTGTGTGTGTTGTTGTTGTTGTTGTTGTTGTTTGGGGGGGTTGTTTTGTCAGTCATGGGATGTGAACTCTGGATCTGGGTGCTGTCCCAAAGCTCAAGG
The DNA here is from genome assembly GCF_024711535.1 of Dipodomys merriami. Lineage (NCBI taxonomy): Eukaryota > Metazoa > Chordata > Mammalia > Rodentia > Heteromyidae > Dipodomys > Dipodomys merriami. The sequence continues at coordinate 15,489,406 of NW_027206512.1, read as the reverse complement.
TTAGTGCTCTTCCACTTGAGCCACAGCACCACTTCCAGTTTTCTGGTGGTTAAGTGAAGATAAGCATCTAACGGACTTTCCTGCATTAGCTGGCTTTGAACAGTGATCCTCAGATCTCAGACTCCTGAGTAGCTAACAGACGTGAGCCACCAGCATCCAGCTAAAAGACAGCCTCTTCAATAAATGCTGGCAAAATTGGCTATCTACATGCAGAAAACTGAAGCTAGATACTCATATATCACCTTGTACCAACTCTAAATGGATCAAAGACCTCAATGTAAGTTCTCTGTGTGAAAATACTACAGAAAGAGGTAAAGGAAAACCTAAATCTTCTATGTACAAGGTGAAACATCCTAAACAAAAGTCCAAAATCACAACAAATCAAAAAAACCCTGGCTATATGGGGTTATATCAAACTGAAGAGCTTCTGCTTAGCAAAGAACATAGCTAGCAAGATAAATAGAAAGCTTACAGAATGGGAGAAAGATCTTTACTAGCTACACATCAGACAAAGGCCTTAGAGCTCAAAAAATTATACTTAGAGCTCAAAAAATTAAACCCCAAAATATAAATCCGCAAAAACACAAGAACCCAATCAATAAATGGGCTAAAGAGCTAAAAAGAGACTTCCCCAAGGAAGAAGAAAGAATTGCTAATAGACACATGAAAAAGTATTCAGCATCTCTGGCCATAAAAGAAATGCAAATCAAAACTACACTGAGATTCCACCTCATGCCAGTGAAAATGGCCATTATTAGGAAAACTAACAATAACAAATTCTGGTGGGGATGTGGCCAAAAGGGAACCGTATTACACTGTTAGTGGGAATGTAAACTTGTTCAACCACTCTAGAAAACAGCATGGAGGTTCCTTAAAAGACTAAACATACAGCTTCCCTATAACCCAGCAATTCCACTCCTGGGCATTCATCCAATGGACCGCAAACCAGGCCAAACTAAAGCCACCAGCACAACCATGTTTACTGCAGCATTGTTTACCAGAACCAAGATATGGAATCAACCTAGATATCCCTCAGTGGACATATATATTATACCCACACATACACATGCATAATGGAATTCTACTCATCCATCAGAAAGAATGATATTGTACTATCTGTAAGGAAATGGAAAGACTTAGAAAAAATTATATTAAGCAAAGTAAGCCAGAACCAAAGAAAAATAGTCTGCATGGTTTCCCTCATTTGTGATAACTTGAATGTGCCTATAAATCTACAAGTAAACACACTGAACGACCAAAACTAATAAAACTGGAACATAATAAACTATATTGGACCCTAATCATTAATATACAAAGGCCAAAGGAGGATAAGCATAGGAATGGTGGACAAAGGTTCAATAGCTATAGACAGATAACCATATAAAATCATATTCTATGACATGAACTCCAAAAAAAGGAAACAAGAGACACCCTTTAGTTGCCAGTATTCCTATTTTCATTCTCTTTTTCCTTTTGAGTTGTTTACTCTGTATTTGGGAGGGTAAAGGAGGTCACATAAAGAGTGAACAAGGATGAACAATTAATAGCAGCGATACTCACCAGACACTATGTAGAAAATGAACTGGATATCTTGTGGGTGGGAACCGAAGGGAAAGATTGGGAGAGAGCAACGGAAGGAGGGAAATGCTTTAAAAAGAATTGTACTGATTGTACAATTCGTGTAACTGTAACTCCTCTGTATATCAACTACACAAAAACCATTCTACAACTTAAATTAAAGAAAAAAAAAAAAAAAGCTCAGCTCAAGCATCAATGGTCCCTCCTCCTTTCCTGCCAGTCAGTCACTCCTCACGCCTGAACTAACACCATCCTGTCGGAACCCCACCCTGACCCTGTGGTAGGGTTCTTCCCTTCACTGTCCCACTGGCTAAGACAATCATGTACAATATGACCAATGGCCAAGTATTCCTAGAGGAGCTAGCCTTGACTAGGGACGCCTCTCAGCAATCCCCAGGTGCACTCATCGGCCCACACTGCTCCTTCAAGGTTGGTATCCAATTGGCCTTCAATGTCAGGACTCAGGGCTGCTTGGAAGCCCCACCCACTTCGGGAGTGGGAGATGCAGGACGCCCATGGAGGTTATGGTTGGAACAGCATGTGTCCAGTTGGGTGGCAATTTCTACCCACGTCCAACTAAGGAGACCTTAACGGATTTTCTCTTCCCTGCAGAGAAATACAGTTCAGAACACGTTTTAAAAACATACTATAGCTGAACAATCCCAGCATAAGAATGAAGGCTGCAGCAGTAAAGATAGACTTGAAGTTGTCCCTGGACTCCTTAGTTCTAGAAAAGATTTCAGTGGAGGTAGACTGAATAAATATTCCTGTATATGTGGCTGCCTGCTAGCTACAAGGAAGCGATTAGACCACCGGTCACAGTGCTTGACTTCCAAGCTTTATAAGAATGAGTCTTACGCAGGTGTCCCTGGCTCACGCCTGTAATCCTACTACTCAGGAGGATGAGATCTGAGAATCACCGTTCAAAGGCAGCCCGGGCAGGAAAGTCCATGAGACCCTTATCTGCAATTAACCACCAGAAAACCAGAAGTGGCACTGTGGCTCAAGTGGTAGAACGCTCACCTTGAGCTGAGAGCTCCAGAGTTCAAGCCCCACGACTGACCAAAAAAAAAAAAGTAAGGGGCTGGGAAGGTGGCTCAGTGGTAGAGCGCTTGCCTTGCATGCCTGAGGCCCTGGGTTCAATTCCTCAGCACCACATAAGCAAAAAGAAAAAAGCCGGAAGTGGTGCTGTGGCTCAAGTGGTAGAGCGCTAGCCTTGAGCTGAAGAGCTGAAGGACAGCACCCAGGCCCAGAGTTCAGGCCCCATGACCAGACCAAAAAAAAAAAAAAAATAGGAAAAGATGAAGTAAAACTCTCCCTCTTTGCAGGTGACATGGTCTTGTATTTAAAGCACTCTGTGGACTCCACTCCCAAGGTACTCGACCTGATTCGAAACTTTGGCAAAGTAGCAGGGTATAAAACTAACCCTCAAAAATCAATGGCTTTCCTGTATGCCAATAATGAGAAGAGCGCAGATGAAATCAGGAAAGCAACTCCATTCGTAATAGCTCCACAAAAAAATAAAATACCCAGGAATAAACTTAACTAAAGAAATAAAGGACCTCTATGATGAAAACTTTAAAAACCTGAAAAAGGAAATTAAAGCACAACTAAGGAAGTGGAAAAACCTCCCATGTTCCTGGATAGGGAGGATCAACATAATGAAAATGGCAATATTGCCAAAGGCTATCTAGAAATTCAAGGCAATATCCATCAATATCCCAACCTCATTCTTCAATGAAATAGAAGAAGCAATCCAAAAATTCATATGAAACAATAAAATACCCCGAAAAGCAAAAACAATCCTTAGCAGAAAGAACAGTGCTAGAGGAGTAACAATACCAGACTTCAAACTCTATTACAAACCCATAGTAATCAAAACAGCTTGGTACTGGCACAAGAATAGACCTGAGGACCAATGGAATAGAACCAAAGACGCAGAAATGAACCCACAGACCTATAGCAACCTAATCTTTGATAAGGGGGCAAAAAAAATAGAATGGAAGAAAGACAACCTCTTCAGTAAATGGTGCTGGAAAAAATTGTTAAACACCTGTAGAAAACTAAAGCTAGATCTGTATATATCACCCTGCACCAGAATCAACTCCAAATGGATCAAAGACCTTGAAGTCAAAGCAGACACCTTGAAAACATTACAGGAAGGAACAGGAGAAACTCTAGGGCTCTTTGGCACAGGCAGAAATTTTCTTAATAAAGACCCAGAAACACAACAAATCAAAGGTTGGACAAATGGGATTGAATGAAACTGCAGAGTTTCTGTATGACAAAGGACATAGCTAGTAAGATCAATAGAAAGCCCACGGATTGAGAGATCTTCACTAGCCATACAATGGACAAGGGCCTCATATCTAAAATATACTTGGAACTCAAAAAATTAAATCCACCAACAACAAATCCTCAAAGAAACAACTGCCCAATAAATAAGTGGGCTAAAGACTTAAAGAGAAACTTCTCTGAATAGGAAATAAGAATGGCCAATAGACATGAAGAAATGCTCAACTTCTCTAGCCATAAAAGAATTGCAAATCAAAAAAACCTTGAGATTCCACCCCGCCCCAATTATAATGGCTATAATCAAAAAATCTAATAATGACAGATGCTGGTGGGGATGTGGCCAAGAGGGAACCCTACTGCATTGTTGGTAGGAGTGTAAACTTGTCCAACCACTCTGGAAATCAGTATGGAGTTTCCTCAAGACTCCACCTAGAGCTCCCCTATGATCCAGCAATCCCACTTCTGGGCATTTACCCAAATGATCACAAACAAGGTCATACTAAAGCTACCAGCACAATTATGATTATCACAGCATTATTCATCATAGCTAAGACATGGAACCAATCCAGATGCCCCTCAGTAGATGAATGAATCAAGAAAATGTGATATGTGTGTATGTATATATATTGAATTCTGTATGTATATATATTGAATTCTATGCTTCCATCAGAAAGAATGACACTGACCCATTTGTTAGGAAATGGAAAGACTTGGAAAAAAATCATATTAAATGAAGTAACCCAATCCTAAAGAAATTTAGGTCCCATGGTTTCCCTTATTTGTAATAATTAGTATACATATAGGATAACCTTATCAGATGAGCTGAAAAGCTAAAAAGCCATGTACATATGACCATATAAGATGAACCCCAAGATATGTACACAAGAGGCCTGTCTTTACTATTATTGTTTTAAATGTACCATGTGATTTTATTTGTTGTTTTGTTGTTGTTGTTGTTTCCTTTGTATGTTCTTTTCCCTATGACATCTCCCCTGTTGTCATTGTACTTGATTTTGGTACCCTGCATCTTGTATATACATATGTCTAATCTGGGGAGGGGAAGGAGAATAACAAAATGCTGGAAGAAGGACACAGGATGACCCACTGCAACAAGAATACCCACCGGACAGTATATTGGAAATGAACTTTACAACTTGGGGGGCGGGGGAGGTGGAGGAGGAGTGGGTGAGGTGGGGGAAGGAAGGGAACAACAAGAAAGGGAAGGGGTAACAATGATCAACAAGTAATGTACTCATTGCCTTACTCATGTAACTGTAACCCTCTGTACGGCATCTTTACAATTTTTTTTTTTTTAAATGAATGAGTCTTAACCAACCATAGAAAAGAGGAGTAAGAAATCCCCTTGCACGATTTGTTTTTATAGGGATACAGGTGGACCCATTGCAACAATGAGATGTACAAGTCATTATATCGAAAACGAACTTTACAACTTTGGTGGGGGGGCGGGGGCAAGGAGGAATGGGGGGGAGGGGAGGATGGGAAGGGATGGGAAGGGGAAACAAAGGAGGATACAATGCTTGATAAGAAATGTACTCATTATCTTGCCCATGTAATTGTAACCCCTCTGTACAGTATTTTCACAATTAAAAAAAAAAAAAAAGAAAGAAAGAAATCCCCTTGCAGATACTCAAGAACCTAAGTATGGGTAGAGTACAGGGTCAGGTATGTAGGGGCTGGAAATAAGGCTAGGAAAGTGGGTAGGAGATCATTAATAGAGGGTCCTAGAGAAATTAGGGAGTTATTTTTTTAAAAAAGGAATGGCAAGAGCTTTTTCACTTTCTGTAAAACTTGCTCTGGTTACTATTTGGAAAAGCAATAACCAATTAAAATTGTATTATTATTATTCATATATTATATATATGAAAGTCCTGATCTAAGACAGTGATGATACAGATAGGAAGGAGGAGAGAGCTGAAGAGATTTGGTAAAGCATCCTCAGGGCCGTGGTATCTGGTTACCTACATAGGATACTGTATGTGCTTGTGTGTAGAATGAGTCTCAATTTTTTTTCTTATGTGACACTAGATAACAAAAAGAATCTAAAAAGAGTAAGATTGGCAGTAAGAATTCCAGAGGAAGACAAGGAGAAAACCAAAATTTGGGACATGTTGAATTTTGTTGCCTGTTAGAAATGACTAACTCACCTATGCATTATTTCTCCCTATTATTTCTAAAAATGTTTAAAATTAGGAATTTGCCCTCCTTTCCCCTTTCCCTTCCTTCCTCCCTTCCTCCAGCTTTCCTCTTCCTCTCCCTTCTATCTCCCTTCTTCCCTTCTTCCCTCTTTCTCTCCTCCAGGTCCCATCTCCACCCTGCTCATCACTGAGATCTTTTCCTACAGTCCTCGAGGCTGGCTACCTTCATGATGGGGACAGCATCTATCAAATCTCCACCTTTACCATGAGCCTGATCTTTCCATTCACTCAAATGGGTCTAGGCCTCTACAGCTTCATCATCTTTACAATCATGTATCTCCTCACCACCATCTATAATTAACTGGTTGTCCCTTAGACCAAGGCTCAGACATTCATCCAGATCAATCCAATCTTTCCCAAGAAATGTCAGAAGTTCACCTGCAAAAGGAGGAGCTCTTCTGCCTGCCACTTCCCATTAGTAACTAGGTCAGGGAGGGAAGACCCATCACTTTCCTCCTGAACTGCAGTTCTACTTATGTGAACATCAGGAGCTAGCAAGTCTGGCAAAATGCAGGTCGGGCCTCCTCCCCAGCCTCCAGGATTCCCTGAGTCACATGGATAGTGCCCCTCATCCCTGCTGAGTTTTAGCTGCCGTCACAACACAGCTTTTCTAACAAAAACAGACTTCTGCAGGGCCAGATGGGAGGCGCCTTAATTTTGCCAGTGAAACACTCTTGTGGCTCTCACATTCCCCGGGTCACCAGTGTTTGCTCAGGGCTGGATTCGCCTTCTTATCCAGCCCTCCTCTTCCCAGACATCTGACTTGAAAAGTGTGATATCAGGAATAATGATAGAGAGAAAGCTGGACCAGGCAGATATTAACTGAGTCTAAATTATTAACCCTGAATGACAGTGTTCGTGGGAAATGGAACTGCTGTGTACTGTCAATAAAACAAATATATTTGTTTTTCCAAAAAATAAAATCAGGAATTAAAAATGTCCTGTAACTAATGAATATGTGGGCCTAGCACACAGATTGTCAGGTCTGGTGGTTGAAAATAGTAACCATGTGCAGGATTGTTCAGGAAATGAGAAGAGAGGAGTATGGAAAGGCAGGGCAGGGTTAAGAAGAGAGTAGAGAAGTGGATCACCATATGGAAGCAAAGAATAGAAAGTTGCAAAAATATCTCATGTCCCCAGGAATTTGAGCATAGTGTTCACTGGACTAGACAATTGGTCATACTGTGAATGTTTTGGTTTTTGGTTTTTTGGTTTTGTTGGTTTGGGGGGGGGGTTGTGTGTGGGGGTTTTTTTTAGGGTAAAGGCAGAAGCAAGATTACTTCAAGTCAACTGAGTGGGAGATGAGGAAGCAAAGAGAATGAAGTTAGACTGTTCTTTCAAAGACTTAGAAAGAAAAGGAAAGAGGGTAATAGCTAGAAGAAGCTGATTCAAGAAGGATGGTCCACATATGTTTCTCTTATGGAAGTAGTTATGTAAGAGGAGACTGAAGCAGGATTGAAGGGGCACAAAGACGGAATCCAAAGTGACAGGTGAAATGTAAACCTTAAATCAGAGTAAATTCCTACTTTTCTCAGGGGAAAGACACAGTGTGGGTATTCATTTCCTTTGGAGACCCTCTTCTTTGCTAGTGCTTATCTACGTGTAGTGTTCTTGAGGATTCTAATTGCAGCATTGTTGTTCTCATTTAACATAACACAGTCCTTTACAACCATGAAACCTTTCCCGTTTACTTTCCTGATTACTTCGGAATCTACTGCCAGATAACTCTGTTCAGTTAGATTGCCTAAGGAAAGAAGTTCAGACATACCCTGTCCAGAACTAAATTATCTTCCTAACAAGTGGCTAGTTGTATATTTCTGACCTTGTTGCATAGCTCTATTGAATTATTCAAGGTGAAAATTCGGCATCACTCTTAACTTTTTCCTTTTCTTTGTCTTTACATATTTTTATTCATTACCCCATTTCTATCAGCTAAGTATATCATGAATCCATTCTTTCATTTTTTTGTATGATATCCTCATCCAGGCCCTAATTACTTCTATTGAAATTGCTTCCTAACACCACACACATACACACACACACACACACACACACACACACACACACACACACACACACACACACACACACACACACACACACACACACACACACTTCAGCCCCATTCTCAAAACCAGCTTCCACAAAACCGTTCAAGTAAAGCAAATCTGACCATGTGATTCCCATCTTCGGTGGCTCCTTATTACCTTCAACCCAAAGCCTATACTCTTTTTCCCTAGCAGGATTTTCCATAACCACCTCCTTTTCTCCACCCATCTCTGTCTTCCATTGTCCAGAACTTCTTTCTGTTCTTCCATTCCACCAGTCTCCCTTTGTATCTGTTGCCTGTGCTTCAAAACCACTTTTCTCCACTTTTCACCTTTTCTGTGCTTTGAGACTTTGCTCGATTTCTCCTTGGAGCCTCCTCTTTTCCCAGACTAATTAACATCAATCTAGCAAACTACTTACCAGTTGAGCTTTACCTACCATCAAATTTCAGCATAGGAACTGCTGTCATCTTGTTCCTCCCAGCATTCAATGCCTCATCCATAGTTGGTTTTCAACCAACCTTTATGAAGGAAAGAGAAGAAGTTGAAGGCTTTCCGAAGCCAAGTGGTGTCTCTGTGACGCACACAGTGAAGTAAGGACAAGAAGGGACAAAAATCTACAACTAAAAGAGAAAGGTTTGGAATGGAAGGCAGAAAGTTGTCTAGGAAGCAGGAAGAAAGAAGAATGGAGTTTAAGGAGCTATTCCTGTTACAAGGAAACCAAAAGATATTATGGGGTTTGTTTTTTTCATTTCAAAGACTGTCCAAAAAAATTTGTATTCATTGGGAGAACATCAGTGCCAAAGCTTAATCATGTGCTAGAGTAGCTGCAATTAGAAGAGTGCAGGACTTAGACAGGATTCTACAGATCACCTGCCCTCTCTCCCTCCCTTTTTCCTAGAGAAAACAGGTCCAGACAGGGCACTGAGTCTGCAGACACAAATTCCAGAACTACAACTGGAGCCCACTCTGCCACACTCTTGACTGCCTGTGTTGCCATTCATTTTGTTTCAAAGCTTGCTATGAAGCAAAAAGTAGTGTCTACATTTTCTGAAAGAGGCACTTGAAGGGTCTTGGGAGGTGTGTTCTACTAGCTAACAAAAAGCTTATTGATCCCTTTGATTTTTCAAGTTTCTTAGGAAATTCTTTCCTAGAAAATACCTCCTCCAGGGGCTGGGAATGTGACTTAGTGGTAGAATGCTTGCCTTGTAAGAAGCCTTAGGTTCGAATCCCAGTACCACATCACAGGAAAAGCCAGAAGTGGCGCTGTGACTTAAGTGGTAGAGTGCCTTGAGCACAGAGCAGCTCAAGGACAGTGCCCAGGCCCTGAGTTCAAGCGCCAGGACCAGCAAAACAACAAAAAGAAAATATCTTCCTCAACTTTTCAGGCAATACCAATTACTTTCTACTAGTAGTAAACTTTACTCTTCTATAAAATTTTGAAAAAAATGGAAAAGTTAATTATGAGTATGACTATTCAAGGATTCTTACCACTCAGGCTTCCAGGAATTCCATATAATTATCTATATTTAAGGTACTCTACATAATTTCTACATAATTCTACATGGTTTCTTTTAGATTTTACTCTAAACTATGAACCTTATGCTGGGCACTGGTAGCTCACACTTGTACTCCTGGTTACTCATGAGGTTCAAATCTGAAGATCAGGGGCTGGGAAGGTGGCTCAGTGGTAGAGCGCTAGCCTTGAACTGAAGAGCTAAGGTACAATGCCCAGGCCCAGAGTTCAGGCTCCACGACCAACAAAACAAAACAAAAAAACAACAACAACAAAAACGAAGATCATTGTTCAAAGCCAGTGCAAGCAGGGAAAGTCCATGAGACTCTTATCTCCAATTAACCACCAAAAAAGCCAGAAGTGAAACTGTGGCTCAAGTGGTAGAGCACTATATTTGAGCAAAAAAGCTCAGGAACAATGCTCAAGCCTTGAGTTCAAGTCCCAGAACCGACATAAAAAAAAAAAAGAATGAACCTTATAAGGAATATCTGGAAGAGTTTTTGACAATTATTTGTTGTGTGAAAGAAATAAGTGGACACTAGTGAATAAATATTTTTATTTTTTTATTTTAATTTTTATTTTTTGTGAACATACTGTACTGAGGGGTTACAATTACATGGGCAAAATAATGAGTACGTTTCTTATCAAGCATTGCAGCCTCCTCCTTGAATAAATATTTTTAAAAGATTGCTAAGTGTTTTCAGATAACAAGAGCTAACCGTTCTGAAATATTCTTTTGGGTGACAAGCATTGAAAAAGAATCTCCACTCTGGGCTGGGAAGGTGGCTCAGTGGTAGAGCACTTGCCTTGCATGCATGAGGCCCTGAGTTCGATTCCTCAGCACCACATAAGCAAAAAGAAAAAAGCCGGAAGTGGCGCTGTGGCTCAAGTGGTAGAGCGCTAGCCTTGAGCTGAAGAGCTGAGGGACAGTGCCCAGGCCCAGAGTTCAGGCCCCACGACTGGACCCAAAAAAAAAAGAATCTCCACGCTGGCTTCAGACTTACTCTGTAGCGTAGGCTGGCCTCAAAATCACTATCCTCCTGTCTCAGCCTCATGAGTATTGGGTTTACAGGCATGTACCACCAGGCTCAACATTTTGTTTATAATTTCAGTAACTAATGATCACTGAAAAGATATTTGGCCAGCTAGTGCTTTTCAGCCTTGAGACTATATATAAAATTTAAGTATAAAAATGAAACTATCTAAAAGTAAAACTCACATACAGTGACAATTAATACATTTACAAAACTTCATACTCAGAACCTGTATTTGAGTCTAAAAATGATTTCATGACCCCAAAAGGAATCCTTCAGTCACTCAGTCCCTCCCTGGTCACTGACAGCCACTAACTTGCCTTCTGTTTCACTAAAGAACCACTGGTTGTGTATATGTCATATAGACTGAATCCTAGGTGAGTTTTCACCTAGCATGGTGTTTTTTGAACTTCATTATGTTATAGCAAATATGCATACTTCACTCTTCTTTATGGCTGAAAAGTATTCAATTATTATAATATTTAATAGGCCTTAATTTTCTTATCTATCGAATCAACTGATAAACATTTGGATTGTTTCTACCTGTTGGCTATTGTGAATATTGTGCCATGATAAAGGTTGTATACAAGGTCTTAGTTTTTCAACAGAACTTTAGTCAAAACTGAAAATTTCAGTTCATACACACACACACACACACACACACACACACACACACACACACAGAAGTGAAATTGCTGATTCACTGCTTTCTGTGTTAATTGAACTGGTTTACCTCTCTGCTAGCAATGTAAGAGTGGTCGAGTTTCTCCATATCAGTTCCACCCTTCATTGCCTCTGTGTGTGTGTGTGTGTGTGTGTGTGTGTGTGTGTACTGGAGTTTGAACTCAGGGCCTTGTGCTTGCTATGCAGGTACTCTACTACAAGCCATACTTCCATCCCTTTTTCCCCACTGTCTTTTAGAATAAGGTCTTACTTCCTGCCTGGGCTGATCTGCCTACTCTTTAAGCGTCCTTCCCATAGTCACAGTGATCCCAGGCACATGCCACCATGTCTAGCTTCCCTTCATGGATATGGAAATTCATAGACTTCTCTGCCTGGGCTGAGCAGTCTTCCTAACATCAGCCTCCCACACAACTTGGGATGACAGGTATGAGCCACTGTGCCCAGCTATGTAGCTACTCAGGAGGCTGAGATTTGAAGATCCAAGTTCCAAGCCATCTCAGCAGGAAAGTCCATCAGACTCTTATCTCCAATAAACTACTCAGAAAAAGCTAGAAGTGGCACTATGGCTCAAGTGGTAGAATGCTACTCTTGAGGAAAGAAGAACAAAAAAGCTCAGGGACAGAGCTCAGGCCCTGAGTTCGAGCCCCTGGACCTGACCACAGCACAGACACCAACACACACACACACTTAATCTGTTCTTTCATATACTTGTTAAGTATTTTAGTGTGCTCATTAGTCGAGAATTAGAAAGAAATATTTATTTTTTTTTTGCATATTGAAGAGTGGAAAACCAAAAGAGATTTGTCAGATAATATGGTATAAATACTTTTAAAAGATTGCAATTATCACTCTGGCAATTCTCCTTTCGATCATGAGCCATCTTTTAAGTATAGATGTAATATCAACTTGACCCTTCTCACCATCCCCAACAGATACCAACAATAGTTTCATGAAGTCATAGAGTTCTACAGCCAATAATTACAAGGTTATTGTCTAGTGGTAGAGGATTGGAGGAAAAGGAGGTTGGAGTTATTTCTTGTCCCTAGCATTCCTCTTCTGTACTTATCTCTATATATTTCCTCCACTTACATAAAGCAGTTAGTTCTTTTCCACTGCTCTGCGGTTGCTTTAACTAGTCCTTTTAAAACGAAGAGTACACAGAAGCAGCTACAGAAAATAGATCAGCCCTTTGCAACCCTTTTGAGACAAAAAGAGACCAAAGTCATTTAGGGGGAAAATGCAACAGGATAGATACATGAGGAGACATGGAATAGTAAAAGAGTCAACTCAGACACTAAAGCCAGGAAGTAAAAATTGAAAAGCAAAAAAACAAAAAACAAAAACACCTGTTTTTAGATGCTGAATTACAAGAATAGGAAACATAAAGGAGCCATCTACATCTTTCTTCGCCTTTGATACATTAAAAAATTGTAAACTCTGCTGGCTACTGATGGCTCACGCCTGTAATCCTAGCTACTCAGGAGGTTGAGATCTGAGGCCTGTGTTTCAAAGCCAGCCTGGAGAAGGAAGTCTGTAAAACTCTCATCTCCAATTAACCACCAGAAAACCAGAAGTAGAGCTACGGCTCAAAATGGTAGAACACTAGACTTGAGCACAAAAGCTCAGGGATAGGCTGGGAGTGTGGCTTAGTGGTAGAGTGCTTGCCGAGCATGCATGAAGCCCCTGGTTCAGTTTCTCAGTACCACATAAACAGAAAAGGCTGGACATGGTGCTATGGCTCAAGTGGTAGAGGGCTAGCCTTTAGCACAGAGAAGCTCAGGGACAGAGCCCAGGCTCTGAGTTTAAGGACCAGGACTGGCAAAAAAGAAAAAGCTCAGGGACAACTCCCAGGACCTAAGTTCAAGTTTCATGAATGACCAATAAAAACAAACAAAAAATTCTAAACTCTTTTCATCTGATAAGGAAACAAAATTAGAAGACACATCTGGCTAAGGGAAGTCCTAAAATCACCTGTTGTTCCTTATATTTCAAGTAGATCTAGAGCATATCTTACTGTTTTAGAAAAGCACACAACACCCAGTGTACTCACCCAAAACCAGATGAGATGTATTCTTCAACTTAGAAAATATAAAAGGCCACAGTAAAAGTCTTTTATTCCCATATCCTGCATAGGGACCAACAAAATTTTTTTCTTTTTTTTAAATACATATTTTGTCCTAAAAAAGTCCTTGCTAAAACTTATTTTTAAAAAAATAAAGATGGGGCTGGGAAGGTGGCTCAGTGGTAGAGTGCTTGCCTCGCATGCATGAGGCCCTGGGTTCGATTCCTCAGCACCACATAAGCAGAAGGGAAAAAAAAAGCCGGAAGTGGTGCTGTGGCTCAAGTGGTAGAGTGACTAGCCTTGAGCTGAAGAGCTGAGGGACAGTACCCAGGCTGGAGTTAGGCCCCACAGACCCAAAATTAATTAATTAATTAATTAATTAATTAAAGATGTTGCTAGGTGCTAGTGGTTTAGCCTATAAGCCTAGCTACTCAGGATATTGAGATCGAAGGATTGAGGTTCAAAATTGGTCCTGGCAAGAAAAGTCCATGAGACTCTCATCTCCAATTAGCCATCAAAAAGCCAGGCATGGAGGCTGTGTCTTAAGTAGTAGAATGCCAATTCAAGACCCAATACCAGCACAAAAATTTAAAGATAAAAAAATAAGAGGACTAATTCTGGAATCATACTAAACCCCAACTATGAGCATTGCCATGCACCATCTATGATATGACTATGGACAAATTACTTAAATTGTTGTTTTCTCACCTGTAAAATAGTACTGGTACTTACTGAATACAGTTACTAGTACATCTCAGAGCAAATGTTAACATTATTTAAGTGTTAACTATTACTTAATCAGATAAGATGATTGCATAATGCCATTGATTAAATAATAATAATCATTCCTTTAACCTTGAGACAGTTAACTTCAATCCAGAAATGTACATTTACCTCTTCTAAATATTGTTTCATTCAAAATAAAAATTCAAACCATTGTGGGTTTGTTTTGTAAAATGGTCCTGAGCTTGAACTCAAGACCTGGGTGCTATCCCTAAATTTTTTTCTCTCAAGGCTAGCATGCTACCACTTCAGTCATACCTCTACTTCTGGCTTTTTGGGGGTGGTTAATTGGAGAGAAAAGTCTGTGGACTTTTCCTGCATAGGCTGGCTTTGAACCTCCATCATCAGATCTAAGCCTAAGTAACTAAGATTATAGGCATGAGACACCAGGCTTAAATACCATTGTGTTTTGAAAGGGGCATTGTCTTATTTTAAGAAACAAACTCTCTGTACAGTATTTTCACAATAAAAAATTATTTTAAAAAAGAAACAAAATTTAATAAACCAAATCATTTATTTTGTAAATCACAAATCTGTTGCTTTAACCTCATCACCAAGATTGTGTGTGTGTTTGTGTGTGTGTGTGTGTGTATGTGTGTGTGTGTGTGTGTGTTCCTGTCCTAGGGCTTAAACTCACAGCCTGGGCACTGTTTCTAAGCTTTTTTTTGCTCAAAGGTAGCATTCTAGCACTTGAGCAACAGCTCATTTCCAGCTTTTTTTAGTGCTAAATTGGAGATAAGTGTCTGATGGACTTTCTGCCCTGGCTTGCTTCACACTGAAATCCTCAGATCTCAGCCTTCTGAATGGCTAGGATTATAGGCATGAGCCACTGACTCCCAGCTAAGTCACCAAGATTTTTAGTATCTACAACATCCAACCTAATTTTCCAGTTACATGAATTCTATTTTACACATGAAAAATAAAAATAGAAAGTAGTTTTGTAAATTGATTTCATTTATTTATAATTATATTGTGAGACTCTACAATTATTTAAAGTTTCATGTTTGTGCAGTTCTTCACCATGGCATTAAGGGTTCCTGAAGCAGAGAATCTGACTCGTGTGACTCTATTCATAGCTTCTTTTTGGTTCATAAGTGAACTAGCTTGCAGTTCCCTATAAACATTATTTTTGCCAGTCCTGGGGCTTGAACTCAGGGCCTGGGCACTGTTTTCTTAGCTGGTTTTGGCCAAGGCTAGCACTCTACCACTTGAGCTATAGCACCACTTCTAGCTTTTCTGTATATGTGGTATTGAGGAATCAAACCGAGGGCTTCATGCATGCTAGGCAAGCACTCTAAGGTACATTCCCAGCCCTAGAAACATTTTTATTGAGATTTTAAAAAAGATTTCCAGCAAGGTACCAGCTAGTTGAGATCTGAGGATTGCGGTTCAAAGGCAACCCAGGCAAGAAAGTCCATGAGACTGTTATCTCCAATTAAGCACAAAAAAAGCCAAAAGTAGAGCTTTGGCTAAAATGGAATAGTAATAGCCTTGAACAATAGAAAAGAAAACAAACTCAAGGACAAAACCAAAACTCTTGAGTTCAAGCTCCAGGACGGGCACAAATTTCTTTTCCTTGAGAAATATTATTAACTTATCTGGCCTCTAGCCTTTGAAACTCATATATATCTGTGTGTTTGTCCTGGGATTTGAACTCTGCCTCAAATGCTCTGATTTGGCTTTTTTCACTCAAGGCAGGCATTCCACCACTTGAGCCATGTCATTACTTCTGGCTTTTTGCTGATTCATTGGAGATATGAGTCTCATGAACTTTCCTGCCTAGACTCACTTTGAACCATGATCCTCAGATCTCAGCTTCCTGAGTGGCTAGGATTACAGATGTAATCCTGGATTGAGATACATATGTCTTTAAACACAATATTTGCATGAAAGATGGCCAACATTCTTCTTTAAAATAACAATCTGTAAAATTAAACACTGCTGTCAAGCATATTTTCTCTCATTTGCAGAAGCTAGATATAAAATATACCAGGACATAATAACTCATATAGGTCTCTAGGTATTCACTCACAGTGAGACCAAGGGAGGAATCTTAGGAGAGGGACAGAAAGGCACAATGCTCATGTGTATGTGATCATACACAACAATATTTATTGAGATGAACTCCAGGAAAAGGAAACAAGAGGTTTTTCCTTTTTTGCTGTTTTTGTTTTCTTTTCTTCTTATTCTGTTTGTTTATATGTCTTTGGAAATGTAAGGGAAGGCACAAAAATGGAGGGACAGAATTTAAAAAATGCAGTAAAGGTACTCATTGGACACTATATTAAAAATTAACTGTATTTTTGTCATTTCAGAATATTTGTTGGCAATTCTTAGTAAGAACCAGGTAAACTCTACTTATTCTACTTGATCTCCTTGCTGCTTTAATTGGAAATAATAAAGGGCTTTTGTGGCAAAGATTGCAGTTCAAAGCCAGCCCGCCCCGAAAAATCCCTAAGACTCCATCTCCCAACTAACCTGCAAAGAGCCAGGCTCTCTGCTCTTCTCTGCTCTTTTCTAGCCCTTTTCTAGCTCTCTCTCTGCTCTTTTCTAGCTCTTTTCTCTCTCTTTCCCAGCCTACTGAATATACCTACCCCTTACCTGAAAAAAAAAAAAAACTGTATAACTTGTGGGTAGGGATAGGTGCTTAAAACCAGGAGAGAGCAAGGGAATGGGTGACATTGTATAAAAAGAAATCAACTCTACCTAACTTATGTAACTGTAACCCCTCCGTACATCACCCTTATAGTAATAATTAAAAATTTTAAAATATATAAACGCTGCCATTTAAAAGTACCTTAGTAGTGAAACATCACAAATTAGCTATTAGGTGAAATTTAAGGAAACATTAGCACTTTTTCAGCTTAACTCTTTTTTAAGAATGTTCTACTGTCTAAACTTGTTTAATATAACTTCTGTTAAGGACTACTTTTAATGTACTTACAGATATTTATGCATCAAAGTCCAATTTTCTTTAATAATACCTTTATTTTGGGATATTAGTGAACACACTTCAGTGTAAGTAATGCTATTGATAAGGATTAAATTTCATGATTTTTTAGCCTTCTTAATACTTCATTGGCACTCATACCACTTTTTATGTATTTTTTTAGTATGTTGCTTCTTGTTACACAGCAACTAGTTTATATTTTTGTTTTCTACAAGGAAAATGCTAAAGCCAGGCATGATGGTTCATGTTACAATCCTAACTACTACAAGAGATTGAGATCTGAGATACTGATTCAAAGCCAGTTCAAGCAGGAAAGTTTGTTAGACTATATCCAATTAACCATCAAGCAGCTGGAAGTAGAGCTGTGGTTCAAGTGGTAGAGTGCAAAGAAGAGCAAAGAAGCTCAGGGTCAGTGCCTAAGACCTGAGTTCAAGCCCCAAGACTGACACACGAAAGAAAGAAAGAAAGAAAGAAAGAAAGAAAGAAAGAGAGAAAGAGAGAAAGAGAGAAAGAGAGAAAGAGAGAAAGAGAGAAAGAGAGAAAGAGAGAAAGAGAGAAAGAGAGAAAGAGAGAAAGAGAGAGAGAGAGAGAGAAGGAGAGAGAGAGAGAGAGAAAGAGAGAGAAAGAGAGAGAAAGAAAGAGAGAAAGAGAGAGAGAGAAAGAGAGAGAGAGAAAGAAAGAAAGAAAGAAAGAAAGAAAGAAAGAAAGAAAGAAAGAAAGAAGGAAGGAAGGAAGGGAAGAAAGGAAGGAAGGGAGAGAGAGAGAAAAAGAGGGAGGAAGGAAGGAAGGAAGGAAGGGAAGAGGGAGAAAAAAAAGAAAAGAGAAAAGAAAAGAAAATCGCAATCATATTTTTATTTGTTCCCATATATAGAATAGATGTGAAGATGGTACAGAGAAAAGTTGTTGTTCAGTAGGGGAATTAGGAGGGCAAGGAAAGAGAAGGCATTAGAGAGGATTTTTTTTCCTGAGAAAAATATATGTACATCTGGAATACCATGGTTAACTCCTTGGCACAATAAAGCACACTAAAAATTATGCCTGTAATCCTAGCTATTCAGAAGGCTGAATCTGAGGATTGCTGTTTGAAGCTAGCCTGAGCAGGAAAAGTCCATGAGACTCTTATCTCTCATTGTACACCAAAAATCCAGACATAGAGCTGTGGCTCAAGTGGCATAAACACCAGCCTTGAGAGGAAAGTCTCAGGGACAGTGTCCAGGCCCTGAGTTTAATCCCAAATTCTACCAGAAATACAAATCAACAGGGCACACAAAGCTAGACAGTAGTGGCTCACACCTGTCACCCTTAGCTACTCAGGAGGCTGAGATCTGAGGATTGAGGTTCAAAGCCAGCCCAGGCAGAAAGTCATGACACTCTTATCTCCAATTAACCACCAGAAAACCAGAAGTGGCACTGTGGCTCAAGTGGTAGAGTGCTAGCCTTGAGCTGAAGAGCTCACGGACAGCACCCAGGCCCAGAGTTCAAGCCCCACAACAGACAAAAAAAAAAAGAGGTGATAGAGTACTAGCCTTGAGCAAAAAGAGCTCAGTGACAACATTCAGGCCCAGAGTTCAAGCCTCAGTACCAGCACACAAAGAAATAAAATGAAATAAACAAAAATAGAAGTTGGCACTGTGGCTCAATTGGTAGAGCACTAGCCTTGAGCACATAGAGGCCTAGGGACAGTGCCCAGGTCCTGAGTTCAAGCCCCACAACCAACAAAAAGAAAAATAAGTAAAATAAAATAAATGGCATGTATCATTCTGGGTTAATTTACTTGGTGGCTTGTTGTTCTTGTAGAGGGTAGAAAAATATTTCACATTATCCCAAAATTTAAACATCTCATTTTTTTTTGTCAGTGATAGGGCTTGAACTCAGGGCCTAGATGCTGTCCTTGAACTCTTTCTCTCAATGCTAGTGCTCTACACTTTGAACCACAGCTCCACTTCTAGTTTTTGAGTGGTTTATTGGAGATAAGAGTTTCACAGGGACTTTTCTGCCTGGGCTGGCTTCAAACCTCAATCCTCAGATCTCAACCTTCTGAGTAGCTAGGATTATAGGCATGAGCCACTGCCACCCAGCTTAAACATAAGAAAAGCTTCAAGTTGTAAAGCATATGAACCTACAACATCTACTCCTTCAGTCACCTGCAGGAGAGCCTTTTTGCCCTTTTGCCATTGAACAGATTTCTGAAGCATTGTCTTGTAATCTCCTACAATCTGCTCTTCTTTCTACCAGTAATGAAGCAGCTTCATGGAAACTAAGCAATTGTGGAAAAATTTTCTTCATCTTAAGTTTCAGATCATCTTTCTGACAACACTCCAGTATTTCTAGGTCTCCCATCTGAGTGGATGGTACATTATTGGACACATCACCAGCCACAGTTGGGTCAATTTTTTTCACCCTACTTGCATATCTTAAAAGTATTAAGAGTAGTTTGACAGGATGCTGTTTCTGGATTGTGCATCTGCAAGAGTTTTCACCTATGAATAAATCTCCTAACAACTGAGTGAGTTTACTTGCATGGAAAGGAGTGAGGCTTATTTCTATCAAGACTCTGATGTACTCCTTGAGTGTTAAAAGGGTTGTTGTTTTTCTATTCATCTCAACATCTTCATACCTGTCGAACTATCAGATGAGAGAAGCACTTGCCCTGTAGTTTGCTTTTCCTTCTAAGAATAATCTGAACCACTGCATGAGTCTGAGATAAATGTGTATTCCCTAATGTTTGAACCTTTCGCCACTGGGGCATGAGTGAGTTTTGGTACACCTTTAACAAATCTGACCTGTTCCTATGAGCGCAGCACTTGGACAGGCCGTTTTCCAATCTTCTAGAATCTTTCATTTTGTTTTCCTATTTAGCAAGTCAAACACCTTCCCACAGTAAATTCCAAAAAAGGTCACATATATTTGAAGTTCTAGTTTCTTACACTTTGGCTTCTTTATTAAAGACATCTGAAGGAAGTGGTACTGTGGCCCAAAGTGGTAGAGCTCTAGCCTTGAGTAAAAGAACTCAGAGACAGCGCCCAGGACCAGAGTTAAAGCCCCACAACTGACAAAAAAAAATCTGGAGTGGACAGCGCAGACATTTTCTCTATGACAATCTTGGTACTTTCTTAAAAAGGCATCACTGATAGTGTGAACTTTTCCACTTCCAGTCTACCCAGAAGCAAAGCAAATATGGTTTCTACTTGTGGTCTACCAGTAAGCCTGTAAAGCATTTCATTGGGAACTGTGTCATCAAAAGGCATAATCAAAATAAAATGTTCAGGGGTCAGAGCCATGGTTCAGATGGTAGGACACCTGTCAATGAACATAAAGTGTAGATATTGAGTTTGTGTCCTGATCTCAGATAAAAATTTATAAAAAGAAATAACCAAAATAAAATGTTTGATTTTCCAAGTGCTTTCTACTTTTTGTTTGGTCTTTTCTAGAGACGGTGATCATATCATAATCTGAGTTTGTTTGTTTTTTATTGAGTGGTTTTCTCATGCAAACACCTATACTATGTTTATCAATAAGTTTTGCTCTCATTGATGATCTATAATTCAAATTTCTCTGATGATACCCATAATTTCATAATTTAGATCTGCAGCATCAACATCCTGGGCTCCTTTTTCTCTAAGTTCTTGCTGTTGCAGTCTCATTGTTTTTCTTTTCTTTCTTTTTCCTTTTTTTCTGCAATTTTTTGTTTCTGCATGAAGGGAGTTCAAAATCCTGGAATTCAAATTCCTGAAATAGCTGGAATTGAACCTTACCATTGTCTTGTGCAGAGAAGACTTCTTAGAAGTTGAGGAGGCCATGCATAAGAAGCAATTACTCTACTAACTCTAGAGGGGAGCCATTCTAAATAGATATCTTTTAATTCCTTTCTTATACAAAGAGAGTACTGATTCTGTGATATATCATAGGTAATTTCTGCTTGTCACAAAGTCAAATTCTCTGTAACTTCAAAAGATTCATAACATTATAAAATGTCAGTGCTTCAAGAGATTTTTAAGCTCAACATACAGTTATGATGTGAAGGTACTTCATTGTGATATTTTCCTACAAACTCACACTGTACTTTTAACACATTCTCTTCTGCCACATTCCTATGCTCTCCTCTTATCTCCCTCTCTTTTCCCAACAGCATTTTTGGGGAATTTTATTTTGCTGCATGTGTGTGTGTGTGTGTGTGTGTGTGTGTGTGTGTGTGTCCATGCACGCACGCGCGCGCGCACACGCACAACATCCTTTGATCCTCTTCACCTTTCAATATTCCCTCCTTTCCCTCTACCCTTCCCTCAGACTCCCTCCTAGACATTCCTCCTGTGCCAGTACCACTACTAACATCATTTTAGGTCTATATTTGTTTACGTTGGCTGAGAACGTGGGACGTGGAGATATTTCTGTTCAAATTCTTCATCTGGTACAAGGTCAGGATTAGGTGGAAAGGTAGCCTCCAAGTCAATCTCTTTGCTTTTTGTATCTTCACTTCCTAGCCATTCAATAGTTACACTTCCATTATTTTCAGTTAAAGGTGTTTACCACTGCTTGGGAGATTGCTTGTAGTTTCCTCTGAAATTCCTTTCTGGATCTTGCTGAAGTAGGTCAATGTCATCACATCCTGAAAGCAGTGGCTCACACCTCTTAGCTTACTCAGCAGGTAGTGATCAGATGGATCATGTCTTGTGGGCAGCCTGGGCTAAAAGTTAACAAAACCTATCTCAACCAACAAGTCAGGCATGGTTGCACATGAATTTAATCCTAGATACACGAGAGATGTAGGTAAGAGGGTCGTGGTCCAAATGCAGCTCCGACAAAAACATGAGTCCCTCTCCAAAAAAATGACTAAAGCAGAGAGGGCTAGGGGCTTAAGTGCCTGCCCAGCAAGCGTGAGGCTATGAGTACAAACCCTAATAGCTCTCCCCATCAAAAAGTTTAAAAAAATTAAAAATATAAGTTATTTAGTCATGTGCCTGTAATCTCAGTATTCAGGAAACTGAGGCAGGAGGATTAAAGTTCAAGGCCAGTCTGAGCTACATAGAAATAAAATAAAAATCATTTTGTGATTTCATGGGAATGAGGTGACCTAATTGCTAGATGGTCATTGTTTTAAATAACTACAAGCATTTTAAATAACTACAAGCTTGTCAGTCCTCCAATATAACATGTTTCCATTCACAAAATGTTTTTTAAATGGATTAAAATGTTAAAAACTTTGGAGTTTTTTTTACCCCAGGGGTAAAAAAAAATAGTATATTCTCATACAATGTACTAAGTGTTTT
Organism: Dipodomys merriami; assembly: GCF_024711535.1. Lineage (NCBI taxonomy): Eukaryota > Metazoa > Chordata > Mammalia > Rodentia > Heteromyidae > Dipodomys > Dipodomys merriami. The sequence continues at coordinate 15,466,973 of NW_027206512.1, read as the reverse complement.
CAGAAGGATATGTGAAATGACTCTAAAAGGTAATTTTCGAGTTAGTATAATGTAAAGCATGTAGGTTAGTGGCTGGTACGTAAGTGTTAAGTTCATGTTACCACTACTTTGCAAATCAGAAAAACAGCTAAGTTAAATAACATACTCAAGATCATACAACCAAACTGAGTGCAGTGATATGTGCCTGTAATCCCAGCAGTAGGGAGGCTGAGTCAGATTGTGCTCCAGGCTAGTATGAGATAAAAAAAAATGGAACTGTTTCCAAACATATACATACATGTATACATACATACAGAGACCACTCAGCTAGAAACCTGAGGTTTTACTGACACAAGTGCTGACTGGTATATAGCCATAAGATTCATGTTTAATTAACTCAATGTATTGTCTGAAGTTGACTCCTTAATTGTGTATCAGACAAAATCTATCAGTACAGTTTTGCTTGTTGCCAGTTTGGTAGGTTGTTTTACAGAATATAGAATGAATTTAAAAGTAGTTTGTGAAGATAAATTGCCATGTATTTTACTGATGTGTGTGTGTGGGTGCACGCGCATGCGCGCAGTTTTTAGTTGTTCTTGTTTTTGGTCCTGGGGTTTGAACTCTGGGCCTGGGGCACTGTCCCTGAGCTCTTCAGCTCAAGGTGAGCGCTCTACCACTTGAACCACAGCACTAATTCTGGTTTTCTGGAGGTTAATTGGAGATAAGAGTCTCACAGACTTTCCTTCCCAGGCTGGCTTTGAACTGCAATCCTCAGATCTCAGCCTCCTGAGTGCCCAATTTGATATTATTTTTAAGCTACACAAAGTTAACCTCTTACATTAGGTATTTGTGGCTCATGCAACCTAGTTACTCAGGAGGCTGATATTTTGAGGACCGTGGTTCAAAGCCAGCCTGGGCAGGAAAGTCCTTGAGACTCTTATCTCTATTTAACCACCAAAAATCCATAAGTATAGCTGTAGTTCAAGTAGAAGCAAAAAAGCTAAAGGACTACACCCTGGCTCTAAGTTAAACTTCAGTATCAGCACATGAAAATAAATTGCCTCGGGCTGGGAAGGTGGCTCAGTGGTAGAGAGCTTGCCTTGCATGCCTGAGGCCCTGGGTTCGATTCCTCTGCACCACTTAAGCAAAAAGAAAAAAGCCGGAAGTGGCGCTGTGGCTCAAGGGCTAGCCTTGAGCTGAAGAGCTGAGGGACAGCGCCCAGGCCCCACGACCGGACCCCCCCCCCCCGCCAAAAAAAAAGAAAAATAAATTGCCTCTCAGTACCTGTGATTCATAATTATGTATATAACAATATATTTATGTCCCCTTCATGAGCACTAGCATGATTATTGCTAGAAAACTGGAAACCTAACCTAACACCATTACTTATATCAAAGAGCTAAGTCCTGCTGCTCAGGAGGCTGAGATCTATGGACCATAGTTTGAAGCCAGCCCAGGCAGGAAAGTTTGTGACTCATCTCCAACCACTAAAAAGCCAGAAATGGAGCTGTGGCTCAAGTGTAAAGCACTAGTCTTGAGCACACGAGTTCAGAGACAGTGCCAGGCCAAGTGGCACACACTCATGTGCACACACATGTGCACACACACGTGCGCACATGCACACACACACACATACACACACACACCAAGAATCTAAAAAACAAAGGCCCAGATGAATTATGAGTCCTTTCAAATTCCTTTCCACTAATAAGCATGCTTAAAACACAGGTTATCACCCTGATTCCAGACAACAGCCCTTATATAGTGCTCATTTTTCTCTTCAGACTTAAGTAGAATTTGAGAGTTTTCAAGTTGATTTTCATGTATGAGCTGCTGAAAGCTCACTGAAGAAAGGAGAGCACTCACTCACTGAGTGAATGTTTCCCTATTATTATGTGCTAGAACTTCCAGAGCATGCCTGAATAGAAACCAGTATTAAGATAACACTAGATTTTTCATTCACTTTCCCAAATATGATTGAGCTCCAACTTTCCATTAAACATTGGAATTTATTGTTAACACATTCATTGAATTAAAAACGATAACAACAATGTTGGTGGGCACCAGTGGTTTATGCCTGTAATCCTAGGAGGCTAAGATCTGAGTGAGGATCATGGTTCAAAGCCATCGTGGGCAGGAAAGTTTATGAGAACTCTCTCCTCCAATTAATCAGTAATAAGCCAGAAATGGTAGAATACTAGCCTTGAGTTCAGGAACAGGGTGCAGACTCTGAGTTCAAGCCTTAGGACACGTGCACACGCGCCCATGCACGCACACACACACATACACACACACACACACACACACACACACACACACACACACACACACACATGGTTTTTGTATAATAGAAGTGAAAAATGTAATCTTTTTTTTTTTTTTTTTTTTTTTTTTTTTGTCGGCCGTGGGGCTTGAACTCTGGGCCTGGGCCCTGTCCCTCAGCTCTTCAGCTCAAGGCGAGCGTTCTACCACTTGAGCTACAGCGCCACTTCCGGTTTTCTGGTGGTTTATTGGAGATAGGAGTCTCACGGTCTCTCCTGCCCGGGCTGGCTTTGAACCGCGATCCTCAGATCTCAGCCTCCTGAGTAGCTAGGATTACAGGCGTGAGCCACCAGCGCCCGGCTGAAAAATGTAATCTTAATCCTAAGGAAAGCCTACATTCCTATTGAGGAGACAAGTACAAAAAAACCAGTTACACCTTTAAACAGTAGGTAAGTGGTGTAATGCATTACAGAGAATAAATTTAAAGATGATCAATGCAGGAGGCTTGAGTCACAAAGGAAGATCTCGGGGGTTATAAGTGAGGTGGAATTTGGATGATACAACTTCTATAAATAGGGCAGTTCAGTTAACAACAATTCATTTAAATTTATGATGTGCCAGTAACTATCAAGACTTTTATTTAACCCTCATAAGCTTGAGACAGATTCTTATCTTACAAGAAAAACAAACTCAGGTTGTCACTTGGGTGACTCTCCATTACTAAAGGAATATCAATAAAGAAAGACATTGAATATTGCTGGGGTATACAAGACATACTTGTCTTTAGTATTCATTCATTCATTCAATAGCCTGACAGCATAGGTCAGTCCAGGGTGCTTTTCTTGTGAAGTTTCCCTAGTTCTAACTTCTCTTTGGAATATCATTTTCTATCTCTCGATAATGGATTTAAATAACCACTTGAACCATCATATAAGCACTTCAATTTTAGATCCCAAAAATCTAACTAGATATTCTTCACAAATTCTGCTTATTTGCAGCCTCAAAAAATAGAATTGCAGCCATCTTGTAATCTAGAACTGTTAGCCTACCTTGACTCTTCCCTTCAGCTGTTGTAAATGAAAAACCAAACTCACAGGATTTATCAAAGCTCCAGAAGGGTTTCTTTGCTTGTTGTCATTGGATTTTTTTAAGTTAAAGGAAGCTAAGAAGTATGGAAACAAAATAGGGAGATCCCTGAGAGCGCCTAGGCCAGCTCTGAGGAAAGGCCCTCATTCCATCTTGATGTAAGTCTACTGCACAACCATGCCACAGCATACTATTTGTATTCTCTGCCCAGCATATATAGGGAATTGAACATATTCATAATTTCCATGGTAGTAGCAACAAATATGAAGCTTTTGTGTTCAACTGTCAGTATAGAATCACTCAGGGAACGTTAATAATAGGTGCCTGAATTCCACCTCTGAAGATTTTTATTTCATTTGTTTATTTTTTATTTTTTTGGCCTGAACTCTGGGCCTGGGTGCTGTCCCTCAGCTCTTCAGCTCAAGGCTAGTGCTCTACCACATAAGCCACAGCGCCACTTCCGGTTTTTTCTGTTTATGTGGTGCTGAGGAATCGGAACCCAAGGCCTCATGCATGTGAGGCAAGCACTCTACCACTGAGCTACCTTCCCTGCCCCTGAAGATTCTTTATTCTAGAAGAGAAATCTTAATGTTTAACCTCATAAGGAGGTTGAGAACTGCTAACCTCAAAACTTTTGTCTTACTTAATGCCCATAAATGAGGAAGATATCACTTCACTGATGGAAATAACAGATTTGAAATTTAATTTACACAATACCACTGGGCAAACAGAGCTGAGCCTCAGCACTATTCATGTGAAATGATCTATTCCAGTGAATGTGTTAAGTTAGAAATTTTTTAACATCTAATAAACAGAATATCCCTAAACTTTAATGTCTGAAAGGGATTAACTTTTGAAAGTCCATTACCTCATTATAACACCAAGGATTGTAGAATTATGGTAAAGTCTAGAATAAATCATTTCTTGAGATCTGCTCAGCACAATGTAATGCTCAATATAATGATAACCTCTGTTTTGGCAGGCCAGCTGTGTGGCCCACATTCCTAAAAGTTCACAACAGAACAATGGAAAGAAATGGAAGCATGAAATACATTTTCCTGTATTTACATAGATTGTACCTTGGCCAACATTACAGCCAACATATATTTAATTCAGTTTACCATTTCCTGAAAGCATTATGGGCTATATAAAATGGCTAACCCATCTACTAGCACTTTCAGTGCTTTCACTACATTTGACAACAAATCCAGTGGAGACCAAGCATCAAGTATTTCCCATATAATCTTCCTACTCTCAATATTCTTCCTCATGAACACTGTAGAGAAAATTGAAATCAGCGTTTTTCTTTTATCAAATTCAGTCACTCTTCAACTGGTAATATTTGTGCATAAGCTACCTTTTGAAAGAATTCCACCATTTAAAATTCTTGTGTCATGTTTAAACATTATGCTATTTGCCTTACCTTAGCAACTATAAACAAGAACTATATTTCAATAAATTAACCCAAGAGAAAGCTTGAATTGGGGGAAAAAAAGACAGTGCAAAAAATGCATGAGTGCTATAAGAGTTTAATTGTAAGACAAAAGCACTACTACATTATAATTTAAACATAGTAATCTTTCAGAAAAGAAAAATTAATGCAAATTAAAAACCCCATAAAAGCCCACTGTAGGCTCTAGAAATGGAACTCTTGGTTCCAATAGAATTTGCTTGGGAAGGATATTTCTTAAAAATGTTAAATGGTACAGAGAACATCGTGTGATTTTAAATCAAGTCAACTAAGTACTAAGAAGACATGCTGATAGGTCTTAATACATAAAACTGATTAGTAGTAGCATGCTTTATGAATGATTGTAGAAGCAATTTACAACAAATTTCTGAGCATTTCAAAATTCTATTTACTGCCTTAGCCAATTAACTATAACTCAAAAAGCCATCTTCCAAATTTTTAAGGGTTGTACTTCATCAGTCATATTTTATAAAAATGTGACTAAGTTCTGTGTAAGCCACGGCCATCAGTACAAAAGAGGCAATTAAGTAATTCCTTTCCACTCGTATTTAGTCAAAGCACTCTCCATGACATGCAAAACGTCACATTTAGGTACTGGCATTAAATAGTCCTCCTCTGTTTCCTCCAATACTTTTCTTTTCCCTAGGAGAAATGTAATAACCCAGGAAATCAACCTTGCCTATAAATTCTAGAGTGCAAACAGAATACAGTCAATCCAATTACAAAATAAAACATACAAGTAAGTCTTGAAGTAGATTCTTCCCAACATCAGAGATTCCCAAAATAGAATCCTGTAATTCCATGACCACAAGTCACTAATGAATTAGTGGCTTTCAGTGTTTTCTTTGAAGCCCTTGAAAAATCCCTCCCATCACAAAACAAACTAACAAATGGACTGCTGTAAGAACATCCTGCTCTTATGTAGGAACTAACTCCTCTGAAGCGTTTCAATCTTTTTAAGTACAACAATTTTATAAGTTTCTTTTGCATAGCCTTATAAAAACAGCTATCCACCCCAAGTTTCCTCTCTTTACAGGGTTTACTGGGAAAAAATTCACTATTGTGTAGCAATTAACTTCCTAAATTACACAGTCCCTGGGAAACCCAGGTTCTTCACCTAAGGCCATTTATAATTTGCAGTACTTGGAACTACACATCCTTCTTAAGTGCAAGGCCCAATCAGACACTATATAACTAGTCCAACTGGAGACAACAAAAAGTTAATTTCAATCAGATTTGTTGGTTACCAATTAATGTGACAGATGACAAAGGTTAGTGACCAAGGGATTTGGGCAAAACACAGAAAAGGAGGTGTATTGCCTAGTGAACTTACAACCCAATCCAACCAGGTTCCCAGCCTATCCCCACCTCCATTTTCTTCCCTGCCACTTGGTAAGGTACTATTGCTATCATCTTATACACTCATTAAAATACTGTTTTTCACACTAGATGTAGGACCATGATCAAAATGCTGAGCAGTTTCCTTTAAAAAAAAAATGTGCCCTTGTTTTTATACATGAGGTAAAATTAAAAATCATGTAGCAGCACATTCACTGCCTTAAAGCAATGGTTCTTAATATACTTCGGTAGCAACCATCACTTGGGTAAGTGAAATACAGAATCCAGGGCAATACCCCATGATGGATTCTAATGCAAATGGCCTAAAGTCCTCTTTGAAATGGCAGATACTCAATCCCTTCCCTAATTTACCAGATTATGGGCAAATAACACACCAGGTACTCAATTTGTAGAACTAAGTATTTATCTTCCTAGAATAATTTTATTCATTAAGATTTTCAGGCAAGATTCCTGAAGTGTACTAAATTCTAATAGCTTAAATGTGGCCAGGAGTGAAATAAATTATATATACTTCCAAACCTTGTCAAAAAAATTTTTTTAAATCATTTTCTATGGTTTGGAGTTATCTCTAAAAGTGACCATCCTATTAAGGTATACTACTAGGACACCATCCCCAAATAAACTTACTTCATTATCACTGGATTTTGCATGGATCTTGATTTTGCCAATGCAGACTAAACTGACCCCAAAACTAATAAACTCATATACTTCAAGATCAACACAAATACTAATAGTAGACAGTAAGTTCAGTTCCTCTGGCTTCTAAAATTTGTAATACCTAAACATAAATTGCTCACAAAGTACAAGGTAACCTTCACTACAAAACAGATAACCCAAGCAGTGAAATAAAAGTACACATTTCTAATGCATATAATGCATTAGATCTTAACCTTGTAAGCCTACCTCAGCATCAAGGGGCAATGTCCTACAAATGTAATGGATTCCATTTTAGGAACCATAAAGTGCAATGAATCAACTGTCATCCTAGTGTGTAGAGTATGACTACAAGATTATGAACTTTGGGGCTGGGAAGGTGGCTCAGTGGTAGAGCACTTGCCTTGCATGCATGAGGCCCTGGGTTCGATTCCTCAGCATCACATAAGCAAAAAGAAAAAAACCCGGAAGTGGCGCTGTGGCTCAAGTGGTAGAGTGCTAGCCTTGAGCTGAAGAGCTGAGGGACAATGCCCAGGCCCAGAGTTCAGGCCCCACGACCCCCCCCCCAAAAAAAGATTCTGAACTTTAAGCACACATTGAAATTTAAAGGAATGAATAGGAGTAAGTGTAGAGTTCCAGGGAAATTAATTCAATCAGCAGTACTGAATAAATTTTGAAATCTGAGGACAGCATACACAAAAGGCTCATTACCTCATAACAAGTGGAACTGTTCATTCTAAATTTGCCAGACTGGGAACTAAAAGTACATTAATAGTCCATTAGTTCTTTTTGACATAGGTTCTTTTACTTTATACACCAATTCTTAGAAACATACTGAGATGTTAATTTACCTGCCTCTTGGATCACCCAAACTTTCACAAAACATCAAACACCCCACACAAAACACTCTTAGACCTTTACCCTTTTGAAATCCCAGCAGCATTAGTTTTTTTAGCTGGGAAATAGGAAAATACTGGGGGAAAAAGTAAGGAAAATAGGAGAAAGCAACAAAATCTTAGAAGCATCAAATCTGAGCTAATGTTGACTTAAAAAATAAAACCTGAACATTGTGTCAGCATCAAGATCATCGGAAACACCAATTCCAGCAAAACTTTATTGGCAGACCAAGTATCAGTACAAACATAGGTAAAGGTCAAGAGATTTAGCCTACTTGATAATCTAAATTCAACCTCTAAGCATTTATAATTTAAACCCTCTAGTTTCCCACTGACTTCCCTACCTTGCAAGAACTGAAGATGTTCCCTGAAGCAGGTACCTATTTGACTGAACAGGTACTTAGCGATCAAAGTAATATCCCCTGGTCTTTTTCCCTAAAAGAGATCAGAAACACTGGAAGCCCTTTTCAGGGAGTGGTGAAATATTTCTGTTGAGCCTGGTATTATCAAAGTGTTCTTCAATGTAAGAGCCAGATCATCCAGCAGCTAATCTCAGTAACGGCTTAAACAAAATCACTATTAGAAATGAGATGACATTTAATCATCTTTAAAAAGGTTTAGAAATTAAGTTGTACAAACTGTTCACAAATGGCTGAAAGTGAAGCTGTGGCTCAAGTGGTAGAGCGCTAGTCTTGAGCAAAAAGACTCAGGAGTGCCCAGAGCTTGAGTTCAAGTCCCAGGACCAGCACCAAAAAGTGACTGAAATGAGAAAAAAAAAACAATGCCTTAGTCTCATGCCCTTTAAGTAGGACAGAGGACAGGTACCAGGAAAAATTGGCTAACAGTTTCTAAAACCCAAAAGTTTATACAACATAAAACGCACTGATTCTCAGCACAATGGCTGCAATAAACCCAAGAATTGGGTAGTTTTGAGTAAAAAATTTCATATGAGGATCCAAATTCACAATACCACATTTCCTCAGACCTTTCCCTATCCAACCAAACTAGTAATCTAGTTAGGGTATAGAAGAGAGGAAGAAAGGCCTCAAAGATTATTTGAAGCATTTTATATAAAGGACAGAACATTTAACAGGAAAAGGGAATTCCAGAACTATAGCAAAGCAGCTACTCAAGATCTGAAACACACCAGGTGCAAACTGGAATATGGAAAGCCATGAAAAAAAATACAAGGCTGCTAATTTGTTTGTATAAATGGCAAAGGCAGCTCCCAGACTTAATAACATTTATCCTGATCAAGAGTTTAATACCTAAAGTAGATCTGAAAACTGGAGTTGAAAACAAAGCAAAGCCCTGGTGGCTCATACCTGTAATCCTAGCTACTCAGGAGGCTTAAATCTAGGATCATTCTAGTATTATTGACTCTTACCTCCAATTAATCACCCAAAAATTACAAGCAAAGTTGTGGCTCAAGTGGTAGAACATCATCCTTGAGCAAAAAGCTAAGTGTCAAGGCCCCAAGTTCAAGGCGCGCGTGCGCGCGCGCACACACACACACACACAGGTTGAACTGGGCTGTATGTAGTGGCTCATACCTATAATCCGAGCTACTGAGGAGTCTGAGATCTGAGGATCGTGGTTTCAAAGCTAGCTTGGGCAGAAAAGGTCATGAGACTCTCATCTCTAATTAATCACTTAAAAACCAAAAGTGGAGCTGTGGCTCACGGTGGAACAGCACTAGTCTTAACCCAAAGAACTCAGGGACAGCGCCCAGTAGTTCAAGCCCCACAACCAACCAACCAACCCAGATTGAGTGTAACCTTTGTAACTGGGACTTCCAAAATTTGCTAGTGGCTCACATTTGTAACCGTAGCTACTTAGGAGATGCAAATAAAGGACAAAAAGTCATTTGGGTAGAAATATCAAGATTCCATCTCCAGAACATAACGCAAAACACAC